>NW_025920187.1:0-600000 GCF_902686445.1 Sciurus carolinensis | reverse complement strand
GCCCCCAGGCTCACTCCCACAGGTGCAGGATGCATGTCCTTTCAGGCCCTTGCATTTTCCTGCCTCATTTCTGATTCCAGCCATTGTCCATGCTGACTCTCCTACTCTACAATATTCCTCTTCCCCAATGTCCGCCCTTTCAGCCTTTCCACTTCTCTTGAGCTGCTCTTTTGCTAATAGGTCTTCACTGGTCATCCTCACCACCCCTTCTCCCATGCCACCACACAAACACCTGAACCTGCTCATAATGCACTCCTACATCTTCCTCCAAATCCTCAGATGATCCCTGCTGAGCACTCAAGTCACACTGCACTTGTCTGAGTGGAAGTCCCGTCCTCCCAAACCAGGGCTCGTTGCCATCTAGAGCACATTCCATCCATCTGTTGAGTGAGTGAGGAATGCAGACCTCACCTTTCTCATGGGTAATTCCTGTCCTCTTTCCTTACCTGACTTAGGATAAGCCACCATTACTGTATCTTCATCCTTTATCACAAACGTAGAACATGCTTCTTTCATAACTTCAGAGCTGAAACCAAAAACAGGGAAAGGTAACCCTTCAAACCACATGTAGTCATCTGCCATGATGAGGAGTTGTGTGTGTGTGGTGTTGTGGGTCCAGCTGCAGCCACCATTGGAAGTTGTGGGAGATAATGGGAGCCCAGATTTTAAAGGAAAGTTGAAAGAATCATTAACTTTTACTTATTGCCACATTCACTGCTTGATAAAAATAAATTGTGATTGGTGATCCAAAGTTTCATCGTATTGAGCAATTTTGGACTCTGAGAATGTGACAGTGATGATCTGAGCATGATTTCTTTGGCAGAACCCCACAGCAGGTGTTGCAAAATAATGCCACTGAGGAATCCCTGGAACCTTTCTCTTTGTTTGCATTTTGAAGAGTTTTCAGACTAGAATTTTTGCAGGAAAACTTTAGATACACTATAGCAATAATAGAGTGGAGGGAAAAATGAAGAACTGTGAACTGGGGACTCTTTGAGGCTGAAGGACATGAACCTGCCTTAGATGGGTATAGACTGTAACGGGACTCCAGGGGCCAGTCCTCCTTTTCCTTCTGATTGATGTACGGGAATGGGTCTCATGCTCTCAGGCTTTGTGGACTGAGGGAATAGAATTCTCATATCATCCACATCAATGATCCAAGGAAGGTCATTCACATCCCTGGTCTAGCACTTTCAATTCCCAGTGGACTCTGGGGGTGAAGAACTTCACATATTCAAGCAACATGCCAAATCCAGGGAGCCCATGCACTGTGATCTCCTGATGTCAGGAATACTTCAGGAAACACCTGCATTTTATCAATTCCCCATGGACTTCTGTCACCTCCAATGAGAACTATGTGATGAATGAACTCAACCCACGTTGAAGGCAATGGTGTTTCATGTTGAATAGGTCATCATGAGGAGCAAAAATCCTTTCCACTCTTCCTGCTAATTCCTGGGAATATTACTAGACTGAGAACTTGTGTATTCAACTGGGAGCTGTTGATGCTGAATCTAAGCCTGATCGGCACAGCTTCTGTGTGCCGAGAATGTCCAACAATTGGTGCACGAATGCGATACTGGCTGAAAGAAGAGCAGCGTTTAATCTGCACAGTTGCAGGGGCTACATGTGCTCTGGACAGAATACGAAGCACATCAAGATGAAAGAGTGACCTTTTGTAACAGGGAAACTCTTTCATGAATTGTATTTCATTCTTAGTATTTTCCAGTAATTCTAGACAGTTATCTCCATCACAGTGACACTGTGAATGTCCAATGATTATGGGGACTGACATGTCTCTACAGTGTTCAGAACTCTTAGTGCGTGCCTACGGTGACATCATCTCACCAGCCCCATGAATTGAATGAGGATGTGCTGAACCCCACCCACTTGACAGAGCCACATGGTGAACTTTCCTGTGGTTTCATTAGTGCACTATGTTCATACATGATAGTTGGGCTCATTTGCAGGGATCATTCATGGATGGAATAGAAGTTGCTCCACTCTGTCCCCACTGACTCTGCTTCACTCTCCACTCTTCCCTCCTGTACCTACGAGTATGCTTTATAGACATGCATTAAGGGGAATTCTCTTTGGTGTATTTATACTCGTGCACAGCACAATTTTTTCAATTTCCTTCTGCATTTCCTCACCTTCTCCTTCCCTCCCTACTTAGTCCCTCAGTCTTCTTCCCCACAGATCTTCCCTCTAGCTTTATGATACCGCTGCCCTCCCCAACTTTTCACCCTTACTTTACTGTAGCTTCTGCATATGAGGGAAAACATTTAACCCTTTGATTTCAGAATCTGGCTTACTTTGGCCAGCATGATGTTCTCCTATTCCATCCACCTCTCTGCAAATGCCATCATTTCATTCTTTGTCATGACTTAGTAATACTCCACTGTGAATACAGACCACATTTTACTCATCCATTCATGTGGTAAGAAGGACCTGGCCTAGTGGCGAAACTTAGCCTTTGTGAGTTCTGCTGTTATATACATAGTTGTGACTTTATCACTACAATATTCTCACTTTATAGAAAGATAAATTCCAAGGAGTGTGATTGCTGGTCATATGGGTTTTCCCTTCTGTTTCTTTTGAGGAATCTCCATACTATTTTCCAGGGTGGTTCTACTAATTTGAAGTTCTACACAACATATATGAGTCATCCCTTTCCCCCGTAACCTCCCAAACATTTCTTACTTGTGTTTTTGATGATTGTCTTTCTGACTGAAGTGAGATGAAATCTCAGTATAGTTTTGACTTACATTTCCCTGATTGCTAGGGATGTTGAACCTGTTTTCCTGTATTTGTTGGACATGTGTATGTCTTCTTCTGAGAAGTGTCTGTTCAGTTCTTTTGTAAAATGGTTAACTTTATTGGAATGAGTCCACGTGTCAGGAGTGTGGTGACCCTTATGTATAGGTTCTTTGAAATCCAGTCTGCCTATGTTGTCATCGTGTGTGACCTGAGTTTTTCTCTCTGCTGGTATACGCATGTTGACAGACTTCCTGTTCAATAGTGACCTTTAGTCCTGGCCCTGTCCTGGAGCACTGTGATGTGGGAGGAACAGCAGAGTCCAGGGTTCACTGCACTACATTGATCTCTGGATGACCCTGAGTACAGCTCTTTGCTGAAGGACAGTTCTTCCCTGTGATATCCAAGTCCCTGCTCTGTAAGTGGGAAACCGTGGGTGACTCCTGAGACAATGATGCACTGGCTAAAATTATCCCTATTGCCCCTCAAATGCATGCTGTGTGGTGGTCTGCAGTTCACCTTGGTGGCACATGAGATCACACTGTACTGGTTACACTCTCTGTCTAGTCCCTCTGCTGGGATGGTCTTAACAAGTCAACCAGAAAGATTTTTCAAGAAATTGATGAATTAGATTCGTGTACTTCATATTTACATAATAGTCAACACAAAGTTGGTCCAAGACCTAGAATCAGACCAGAAACTTTATCACTGGTAGAAGAACACATTGAGTCAACTCTCCAACATACATTTACAGTCATTCACTTCCTCAGAAAGACTCATAAAATGTAGGAAATAAAAGAAACAATTTACAAATTGGAAGGCATCAAATGAAAAGAGTCTGCACAGTAGTGAAAGCAGGTGTGTGTAGGAAGATGCTAAAAAATGGGACAAAATCTTCTCCAGCGACTCTTCTGACGGAATGTAAAAAGAAGTCAAAAAATCTTAAACCCAAAATGCTAATACTCCAATTGATAAATGGGGACATGAATGCAACACACAATTTCCACAAGAGGAAATACAGATGTCCTTAGCTACCAGGGAAATGGAAGTCAAAACTACAATATGGTCTCATTTCACTCCGTTTTGAATGTCAAGTATCAAGAATAAATTAATTTTGGTGAGGGCTCAGAAGAAATAAGCACTTAAACACTTAGGAATTAGAAGTTAGTACAACCACTGTGGAGATAGTGTGGGATTTCTGGATGATTAGGAATGGAGCCACCACATGACCCTACTATACCACACCTTGTCATTTATTCAGAAGAACCCAAGTCACTATTCTACACAGCAATATATGCACATCCACATTTATATCAGTGAGATTGACAACAACCAAGATAAGGAAATCGACCTGTCAACTAATGAGTTGATAAAAAAAAGGTGGTATATAGTCACCAGGAAGCTTTACTCAGCCATGAAAAAGAATGAAATTATGTCATTTGCATTAAAATGAATGGAAGTGGAGAACATGTGTTAACTGAGAAACGGAAGACTCAGAGTCCTATATTTCCTCTCATGTCAGAAGGTGGAGAGACAAAAGGAAATAGAAAAGACAGTAGAGTCTTGGAAATGGATCAGGGAGGGAGGAGGAGAGGAAAAGGGAAGGGGACACAGCATTTAGACGCAACAAACTGTGCTGTGTACATACATGAATGTATGGCACAAAACCAACTGTTCTGTGTAATCTTGATGCACCACTAAATCATTAATGTAAAAAAGGAAACAGAATCTTACTGAAGTTCAGAACCCTGCCAATTATCAGAGCTGCCCTTGGCTTCCAAATCCTCCATGGAAAACCTCAATCACAGGTCAATGAAAATTGTCATTCATTCTGCTGGAGATGGGAAGCTGCCATGGGTCAGGTTCTACTTCTAAAGAGTAAAGATATTTTTTCCAGTTTGCATGGAGAACATCTTGCAATGCAGCTCTCAAACCAGTGGGAACATGTGAGCATCAACATCAGGTAGACTGACATTCAAATCCTGGAGAGTCCTCTGTGTTAGTGGGCACGGGAGCTAAATGACTCCCTCTGTAGCTGTGGCAGTGGTTGTTTAATAGACGTGTTTCACACATGCACAGTCGAGAAAGAAAGCAGGTGTTCAACCTGCCTGGGTGTGTCTTTACTGTTGTTGTGACATTCATGGGCATTGACCATGGGCTTCATGTGAGACAGGCAGAGCTCTACCAGGGAGTTTCACCCCTAGAACTTATTCCATATTTTCAGACAGTGTTACTAAGTTTCCAGAGTGACCTCTCACAGGCAATCCCCCTGCCTCAGTCGTACATTAGCTAGGATACAGGCCTGAACCTCAACACCTGGCTGAGTATTTATGGACTTGAGGGTTTAACAACTGTACATGAGACACCCAAATCCTCCTGAAACTCTGCATATTAGAGTTGTTGAGAGGGCCTTCCACTCAGAAGACCGCTAGAGCTGAGCAGCAAACCACCCCCATGCAAACCAGGCAGGATTTCAGCCATTCCTCAAGGGGAACAAACACAATTTGAGTTCAGCTCATCGGCATTTTGGCTGGGTCTTCCTGAAAGATGGCAGGCAGTTCTCTCTCCCTCCTACAATCCTCATATCTTAGCCAATCCACATGACCGTTCAGAGGGGACTCCTTCACCACTGTCTAAAATGGTGATTCCAGCAGCTCTGTCTTCTCCCTTAGCATGATTTGCTATTCCACATAAGCGTCTCTGCCTGGCTTCACACTCTGCATTGGTGGCCTCACCTCCATGGACATTCATATCTGTGAATGTGTGGGCTTCTTATCTTTCTCCTCAACCACACTGCATACTCTAGGACGGTGGGGTCTTTGCTTTAAAAATTTCCCCCTAGGAAGGTGAAACATTGCTGAAAATGTGCACAGGATCAACCACCATTTGTGTAATTAACACACCAGGCCCTCCTCACAGATTTGGTGTGAGGAATTTGTGACTTAATGTGGAGAGAGCTTTCAGACCCAAAAGGGCACTGCTGAGCTGTCAAGAAGAATGTCTGGCACTGGCCATGGGTCTAGCGCCTGTGCCCTGCTCTGGAATCTTCATAAGTAATTTCTGATGATCACGCCCACAACAGAGAAGAGAATGCTTTCTGATCTCTTCTCTATTGCTAACCTGCATGACTATGTGTTTTCACCAGTTAGTACTTCCAATTAGTACTTCTGGGACTGAAGATCCAAAAGCTGAGATTAGGCTTTGCCATGAAAAATGCCTGAACTGTACAGTTATCCATCTCTGGTACACGGTAATAGTGGGAAAACCTTGTGTGTGGGCTGGTTTGTTCACTGTTACCAATGTTACATGATCAGTCTGGGGAGGCATTTAGCCATTACTCATGGAAAAACATAAATAAAATACTCACATTGGATTGGGTAGATAGCTCAGCTGGGAGAGTGCCCTGAGTTCGATCCCCAGTACCGCAAAAAAAAAAAAAAAAAAAAAAAAAAAATACACATATTATGTTTAGAGTATGGTTGGTTTGATAGAAAACTGTGACTCAGAATAAAAGCGAATTTGTCATTTCTGCTGCTGAGTAAAATCATCTTAGGCAATTAGTAATGTCACAAAAGCTGCCTCTGTTTTCAACCTCTCTGAATCTGACTGCTGGTTTCACATTTACTGTGCAGTGTATGCTGCTTTCTGTCTCACGTTCCTTTTAAGAAAATGAAGGTAACAAAGCACCTTACTCAAAAATTTCCTGGACTGCACATGATATTACGTGGTAAGCAAGTAAAACAATTTCTAGCACATGGTAAGTGCCAAGGAAGTGTTTATTTAGTCAGTGTTGCTATTTTTGCTCCTAGTACTACAACTAATAACAGTGATTGACCATGTTAAAGGATTATCCTGTTTAAAGCAAAACTTCCAAACTCTTTACCATAGGCAAGGTATGAACACATAGTATTGATGGAGAAACTTTCCTCTAAAAAATTAGGCACCCTATGTCATTACTGTTGTTAAAATTTGATGTAGAAATTCCAATATTATGTTGTGTGATTCTGTCATGATCTAAGTCACCATGCCATTTTACCTGTGTGGATGGTATTTACTGAGTTCCTGAACTAACTACATTCCAAGGTCATGGGCTTTGGTGTCCATCGAGGTAGAACTGTGTTTTAAATATAGAGAGCAAACCATGCTAATGCCTAGTGGATTCCTCCAGAATAGCATGTGAGAACAACTACTGAGTTGTTGATTGTGCACACCATAAATTTGCTGGTGCTCAAACTTATATGAGCTGCTTTACATCATTTCCCTCACATTTCACTGCCACTGAAGATTGGTGTCGTGTACTATCTCTCCAGTCTGATAAACTTCTCTGGCAGCTAAAGGTCTGTTAACTGATGAGTGGACAAGAAGAGTGTGGCAGATCACAGCACTGGCATCTCTGTTCAGCCTAAAGAGCCATGCAGTTGTCTTGTTCAGGGCTACATGGATGGACCTGCAGGGCATGATAAGGGACATAAGGCAGCCACTGGAAAACCAAGACTATACTTGCAGTGGAATATAGGACAGAGCACAGCACAACAAGAGAATGGTGCTTAGCAGAGAGCTGGGATGGTAGGGAAGAGGGAAGGAGGGAGCATTGTCAATGGTACAGCTTCACGGGTAGGTTGTAGGAATATGTCCTGGTGTTCCATGACTCGCTGTGTCACTGTGACTGACAATGATGCCTCATATACCTTGGGCAAGTTACAGGTTAGAAGTAAAGTTTTAAACGACTTTGTCCTTTGTGGATGCTTGAAGTAATCAGGATGCTTCAAGCAGCATAGTTTACTTGGACGTGAATTGGCATTGCCTACTCAGAGTAAATGTTTCCACTTACTGGTTTGCCTTATAGATTTTTCAGGATTAGACCCTTGGGATTTTATGAACGTTCTCTTGATTAAAAACCTTGGATCCTTCCCTACAAACTGCAATTATTTTCTGTCTCATTTTCTTTGTCTGTTTCCTGTATTTAAACATTTTCTGAAATGGTCTTTATCTTTTGAACATTTTTTTTTCTTTTCTTCCAACATTATGTTTATAATCCTTCTTGAATTTGATGATTGTGTTGTTGATAGCACTCCTTTGAATTTCATCCTCGTTTTTGAAGATTTTCATTGTTTATTCCTGTTTCTAACTATAGTTCTACAGGTTTCTGAGATCCTTCTGTGAAGGGGTCAGAGATTGAAGAAATTGGGATAAAGTTTGTTGTTTTTCTCAACACTGAGCTTCAAGTGATTCATCTTTGAGGGTAAGTAATGCCACAGAGAATAAAAAAGGGAAAGGAGGGACAGAGAAAGAGAGAGAGAATATGATTAGGATAATACTTGAATTCTTGGGTCATTTTTCATTTTAGGCAACTCAAAGAACTGACTTATCCACATCACCAGAAAAACTTTGCACTGCCTGTTTAATTGTAGGTGAAATCTACATTAACTGCTATGGGAGACGCTGCAGTGAAACTGCATAAAGAAGATATTCTGCATGGCGCCATCTTTAGTTCTCCATATTGGGAGCCTGGATACAGTCAATGGGTGCAGAGGATCCTGAACTAACAGGGAATGCTGTCATGAGACCTTCAGCTCACATCCTTGACCACACAGGTACAAGACAAATGGAAATACACAAAGCACAGTAATAAATAAGAACAGCAGAAAGCTCTTAAAGAAGGAATGACAGGGCTGGGGATATAGCTCAGTTGGTAGAGTGCATGCCTTGCAAGCATAAGGCCCTGGGTTCAATCCCCAGCAACGCAAAAAAAAAAAAAAAGAAGAAGGAATGACAACAACGGTCACTGCACCCAATCCATTTGCTTCCCACTCAAAAAGAGGTTGAGGCCAAGCACTTGGAGAAGGAAAAAGGTGTCCTTGGACAGCTAGCAATCCCGAGAAGATAGGCGGCTGTCACCAAGAAAGCCATGATAGGGACTCTACCTGCTAAAAGACTACAGGGGGAGGAAAGAACGGGTGGGTGTGGGAGTGGGCAGGAATGAGCTGCTTACTGGAGACTTTAGGAGCCACTCCCGGGGCCTGTTTGGGACAGAGTCTTGGTTAACTTTGTCTTGCTGCGTGCAGCCTTCATGGGAGGAGACAGGCTAGGCCAATTGAGGTCAAATCACCTTGTACTTGAGGTCCAGATGAGCTGCTATGCAAATGATGAATGTTTACCTGCAGAGTTGAAGAGAAACCTGACCTAATGTTTCAGAGAGGCAAAGAAGAGATATGACAATTAGACAGGGAAGGCAACTTCTCGGTTTTGTTTTCAGTTACCCACTGGACATCTGCAGCACCAAGTGAAGAGTCAGAGCTGTTTCCAATTGGTTTACAAATGCCTTTACAGAATCCTAAGCAATTAAGCCAGGTGAGTTGCCACACGCCTGTAATCCCAGGTGCTCAGGATGCCAGAGGATGTCACTTCAAAACAGGCTCTGTAAATATGAGTGGCTAAGCAACTCAGTTAGACCCTGTCTCTAAATAAAGATACATAATAAGGCTGGGTTGGGGTTCAGTCGTTTAGGGCCCTTGAGTTCAATTCCTGTTCCCCTCTCCCGACTGAACAAAGACTCCCAAACAACCATTATTATCATATCCTCATGGAACAGGTGTTTTCTACAGCAAGGTATGGGAGCCTAATTCTATATAGCTCAGCCACTAGACCCCCAAAATTAATGAATTTCAAAATAACTCAAAGTGGGCACAAGTAAAGGAGTTGATTTGGCTTTTAACTTCATTCCAAGATGATTAGAGAAACACTTGCTATCACCTACAAGATGCCAGTGAGTTCAACAGTCAAGTTCAGCCCTATATGTACATGCAAGGAAATATCTGATCTGGCTTTTGTCATGCTTAAGGTCCCAATAGGGCTTTTAATAAGGTGAAATAGGTGAGGGAATTCAGAGTCACTTACAGGGGAGCAGGTAAATCAATGGGGTCCCAAGCCTCAATTCAGTTCTGAACTACACCATTGATGTCAACTCAGATAAATCCATAGATTCAATGCTGAGTAGAAATGAGGTTCTGTGAACATAACGTGCCACTCACTATTTAGGTAAGTTTTAAAACTTCTACACACACCACTTCTTATTTACGCTGTAAACACCACTAGGAGTGAAAACAACAGTAGCTTGGAAATTAGACTCCTCTGGATCATCATCGCATGGATTCCAGAGATAATGTAATAGAAAGGGAACCTTAGCTTCTTCTACATTCTGTTCTTGTTTTAAACATTAGACACAATTGTGTGTGATATTCATATCTGTGTATAACAATCTATGCACTTAAAAGACTATAAAGTTCTTTTAAAAGTTAGAAAGTGATGAATCGAATAGAGAGTTCTCAGTCATTTTTAACAAGCAAGTGATCAGAGAAGCAAAATGTATAATTCAGGGCTCCAGAGTGAAGAAGCAGGATTTTAATTTTGTGTCAGAGCTTTAGATTTGCTATGCACAGTAGTTGAGTAGATCCAGAAACACTCAACCCTGCAGGAAAAGGCATTTCAGGTCTCACTCCCCCCTCCCTGCTGGGCCTCCTCCCTCTCCCATTGTCCTTCTCTACTCAGCTAGATTTCCTTTTGCTCCTCTTTTAGTTTATATTTCATTGGTTCTTGATGCCATCCTGTCCTTCCCTCCCTTTACCTGTAGAAATGGGTTTTATTCTAGAACTCCCCAGTTCTGTACTCATCCCAGGACAGGACAACAATTATCAGCATCCATAGAAGATCCAGAGTCTCTTGGACATTATTCCCATGGGAACAGGTCTTTGGGAAGATCTGCCATCTTCTCTTGGTATACTTTATGAAAGGCTTCAGCTTGGGCCACAGTGAAGTGATTCTTCCAGTCCCCACAGATGCCTGGAAACATGAAGGAGAGTCACATCAGATCTCGTGACAGGTTGAAGACTGGGATGTCCTCCTTGCTCTCTGAAGGCTGCACAATGCTGACTGGTCATGGTGAGCCCTCCTGCTGCCCGGCCACCACACCCATTGACACTTCTACCTGCCTGGAAAGTGTGTCCTGACTTCCCCTCTCCCAAATCTTCCTGTGCAGATTCCATAAGCCTCACTGCTGGCTATACAATCAGAACCTGGAATATAACTACCTCTGACCACTTCTGTTTCTAGCCCTTTGGCCCAAGCTAACAGAGTTTCTGACCTGGGTGATCAGAGCAGATGACAAGTAATCTCTGCTCTTGGCCATTCTCTCTTAGAAGTCATTCTGCACATGAGGCCATTGCTGATCCATTGCCAAGTCCAGTCTCTCCAGTCACTTCTGGCTCAGTTTCCCACGATTCCAGGTCCTTTCAGCTAAATTCCTTGGCACTTGTGGCTCTAGGTATAGTGTCCTTGTTGTTTCAGACCCACCCCTGTGGCTACTCAGCTTCAAACATGCCAGGCTCCCCCTCTGGGGGCTCTTCTCCTGTCATGACCTAACTCCAGAGTGCTGTCCTGCTGGACGTATTCACTTCCTGTCCTTTTGCCTTATTTGAACCTTTATCGCAAAGCAGTTATTCAGTGAGGCCCTCAGTTCAGAACTGTGCCCCTCCATCCTTGTTCACTTCCCAGCAGTGATCAAACATAACATGTTCTAGACTTTCCCAGGTGTAATGTGCAAATGGCATTTCTATCATATTAGCAAGTCAACACTTTTTCCATAATTTGCCTATGACTTGGTTCTTCCAAGAATCACGTGGTATACACTCAATAAATACTGTTGAGGGTGTTGAGGATGAATGAGTAAATGTGAGCATCATACCCTGTTTCACACAAGGATTTAGGAAGCCCTGGAGGGGTTAACATTAAGAGAGTGGAGGGGTGGAATGGAAGCTAAGGTTATGGACATAAGTCAAACCCTTTACTATGTGATTACACTACTATTTTATGTATCATGTACATTAATTTTCACATAGTGGTCCAATCTAACATTAATATAATATAGTAAGAATATGTAAACTAATGAATTCTGTGCTTGTAAACACTACAAACATGTGAATATAAAGTAGCAGAATTTCTAACATGTGGTTGCTATGCTATAAACACTCATTCTTCCTCCCATTTTCATTGTTATCTTCATTATCAGACAATTTTCATTGATTCTTCTGCTGGGCTGTGCCATCACACTGAGCAATATCCTCAGCCCATTTCTCTGTTTTATCCCTCTGTAACCCAGGTACTCTGTGTCAGGAATCCTGACCTCTTGAGTATCTTTTGAAGCATTTGGTAGATTTATGCCATGGTTCACCATTCCAGATACATGTGAACTGGAGGAATTTTGGAAAAACAGGTTCTGCCATCACTTGCACTAGACATTTTCAATAGGCCTGAATCCAAGGGTATTGATGTGATTCATCTTTCCTCATAGGAAGGAGGCCTTACAATGTCTCCTAGCAAATGACCTCCTCTCTACCTTCTTCAGTTTGCTCTTTCTTTGGGTATCACTTTCTTTAGTGCAATTCCTGGGAATTCACCAGTGGAGTAGACCAGACACCACCATCTCCAGAACCACCCTCCTCCTCTCCAGCACTGAATCAATTTTCCCCAGGTACCTGCACCCAGCACCACTGCCATGGAAACATTTTTTTCATAAGGGAACACTAGCGGCCTCAGGGCCATGAATGATTAAAGTTGATACGTTCAAACACCTTCACTCTTACTGTCTGGTGGTAAAGACAAGAGTACCCTCTAAATAATCTCATGCATTCTGAAATCAGAGCATTTACCTTTCCTTGTCAATGAGAAATGCTTACTAATTAACATTTCAGGCAACATTTTATAATTGGACATCTTGTTTTGTTTCATGACGTGGAAGGAGCTATTCTTGAGGACTGAATCCAGTTCTTCTGGATTGAGCTTCTTTCCCAGGAACTGACAGATCTTCTCTATGGTGCTTCTTGGGTCCTAAAGTGTGAACAATCAAGAGTGAGGCTGTGAAAGGGAAAGACAGCAGACATGGGAAGATTGGAATGGGAGTGTTAGGAGACATGTGGGAGAGAAAGAGGAGAAGAAGATTTATCCAAATGGGAAAAGGCTGAGATGGATTCCACAAGGAGAGAGAAAGAGAAAGTGGAGAGGAAGAGGTGCATGAAGGGTGTGTGATGTCAAGGTCAGGACGGGTTCCCAGTGGGGTGAGTTTAGGTCACCGCAGAGGCAGGTGTTGGGATTTCTAAAGAGACTCATCAGAGTGCAAACTAAGGCCTGGAGACAAAGATCCCAAAGACTCCTCCTTTCTCCACGTGACACCCTGTCCATATCCAGCACTTGAAAAATACATGGGTCTGGAATGTCTTCCTGTACTCGAGTCCCAGGATCATGGATATCCCTGTGACATCACTGGGAGATCATACAAAGAACACAGGTCTTTATAAGAAGAAAGAACATGCTCGGGCTCCATGCCCTTCCCGTTAGGATGGTAGTGCTTCATTATTAGGTTTTTCCCTGAGCCCCAGTGACTATATAACAAGAAGACACACTACTGTGGCAATAATTTAAAAATGTGTTCTCTGAATTGATGGGAGAATTACACGGAAGGGTGGGAGCTTGCTGATGAGGTAGGTGAACGTGGATCCAAGGCTCCTTAGTGAGCACTGACTTCATGCTGAGAACAGGGAAGAACACGAAGTAGCTGCAGTAAGGAGAACAGAGGCCTTTCTCCAGGGGAAGCTGATGCCTGTGCCTATGGCATCCTGTATGTTCCCCAAGGCAGCACTACCAGGCAAGCGTTCTCTAAAGTGCTGTTCACTCTTCTAGTTTTTATTACATTGTTTTATAATTCTGAAAATAAAAATTCTAAAATTTTATAGCTTTCACTGATGTCTGGACTTATGAATGTTACTCAGAGAACCAGGCAGCTTTGGGCGGTTCAGTGTGGCACTGTCCTGCTCCAACAGAGGAAAAATTTAGAATAAGTTCATATTCAACGTACAATGATCCAGTCGGTGTACGTGGCTTATCTAAACACTCAGACGTACGTCCGTTATTTACCTGCAAACAAGCGACTGACCTCATTTGCTATTTGGAGAAGCACACTGACTGTCACCACAGTCACCCTCCTGTGCTCAGACCATTAGAGGTCTTCCTGTGACCCAGCTCTACCTGGACCCAGCCCACCAGTGCTGAGCACCACCTAAAGGCCTTTCCTGTCACTCCAGCCCCTGACCTCTCAGAAGAGTCACACAGAGTGACTTCTCAACTTCTTGTCACCTAGTCAGTCAAAGGGAGAAGCCAGAGAGAGGGACACATCCTGGGGTTAGTGTTTTCTGCCAGTCCCTTGGGAAGACTTGGCTCCTGTCAGCATCCTGGGTTCTGCATGGAAAACCTTGACAGCCACAGGTGTGAGCATAAGCCCTGGCACCCTGCCTTGGTGTGTGGAAGGGCCCTTTAGATGTTGCCAGATGAAACCCAGGAAGAGGCAGGGAGAAAGAGCATGGAGCTTGGGGAGGTTCCAGCAGCATCAGGGCAACGGAGAGCCAGGCCTGCTTCTTCTACTCTCAGTGACCTCTGAGAGGATGTGCACTGACAGGGAAGGTGGAGTGGAGACTGAGCACCAGGACCATCTGAGCGGAGAAGGATAGCGGGGAGCAGTGGGCGCTGACTATGAGAGCCTGCTCACCTTCTGCAGCTCTTCATAACTCAGCAGCAGGAAGTTCTTCCTGTGTCTCATGGACATCCAGCCACGTATGTGCTCGAACCATGATCCATAGGGCACTGCAGGGCAGGCACAGAACTGCAGGTTACGCGCTAACAAAACAGGGGCTGGGCGGTCCCTGTCATTTTTTGAACCCTGACCACTTGATTCAGGCATAATTTATAAATGCTCCTCAAACTACCTAATGAAACTGAGAGGGGGACTATTCTGGAATTCAATCTGCAAAAACACTATCATCCTGATACCCAAACCAGATAAAAGACATATCAATCACAAAACAACAGAACACAACACACTGTGTTTGTGAAGAGAAACACAGAAAACATTACTAAAATATTAGCAAATCCTATTCAAGAGTAAGCTTATACATCATAATATGTTGATTTTATTCCAGAGATGAGAGTATAGTTCAACATGTGCAAATGCATAAATGCACTTATACACTATTGGGATTGGAAATTAGTACAACCACCATGGATATCAGTATGGAGTTTCCTCAATAGATTACAATGGAACCACCATAGTATCCAGTTATAGACTCCTTGGTGTTTATCCAAAAGAATTAGAGTCAGCATTCTATAGTAATACATGCATAGCCATGTTGATAGCAGTTCAATCACATCAGGTAAGGTATGGAGCCAGCCTAGGTGTCCACTGACTGATGAATGGGTACAGAAAACGTGCTACATACACATGGTGGGTTTCACTCAGTCATAAGGAAGAACTCAGTTGTGTCACTTGCAGGAGAAAGGATGGAACTGGAGAACAACATGCTAATTGAAGGAAGGCAGTTTTACAAAATCAATGGTTGTCTCTTTTCTCTCATAGGGGAAAGTATGCAGAAAAATAACACAAAAGGGATACCAGGAAGTGAGGAGAAACACCAGTACAGTTGAGGAAGCAGATCTATATGTCATGGAACACTCACCGTTTCCTTGGATGAACCATTTAAAGTATTGTTCCCGTGACTCGATTTTCTTTGAAAGTGTTGACGTACTCCAAAAATAATAACCTGACACAAGAACATCTTTGGGGTTTCTCATGATATACAGCACCTTATTGGAAGGAAAAAAGGGAATGAAAAATCAGTCTCAATCAGTCATTTCCACCTGATCTTGATCTTTACCCAGGCAGTTCTTCTGAGTTCCTATTAAGCATAAGCAAGTTCTGTTAAAGAATTAGTTATAGCAGTCATAAATCAAAAAGACAATTTAAAGTTCCTATTTAATATTCCTATTCTAGGAATGTAAGAAGAATACCTTGTCTCTTCTATCTGGGATCTTATTCTCCTGAACATGGGAAGCTGCTGGAAAGTATTAAATGGTAAGTGGTGAGGTGTTCGTGTGTCTTCCCAAAATGACCACAAACAGCAGATGGATTAATGAATTATTCAGGTACCTAAAAATATACAGTCATTCACACACTGAGGACCACTGAGGAATCTCACAGATATTACGTTCATGCAGCATGAATGCATTTATGGAAAATTCAAGAAGAAGGAAGCTAATCTCTAACTATATTCCAGGGTGTGTTTCCCTCAGTTGGTGGGCACTGATTGGTAGAGGGGGCATGGGGAATCTTTTTGAACTATAGAAATGTTCTAAGTCCTGTCTGCATGATAGCTGCCCTCCTGTGTACATATTATCATGTTAAGGCACTGGTATTTAACATAACTGAACGCACACATACACACACAGACTGAGTACTTGAACATCAGAATTGGATGATGTGTTTGCACCAACCCTACTAGTATTATTATTAGAGGTCTCATGTCTCCTTAGGCCTCAGTTCAATCAGGCAGAGGTTAATGAAACCCAACAGGAGACATGGAAAAGGTTCTATTGCCTCAGCATCACTGTAAGCAAATTTATGTAATTTGCACAAAAGGAGATTATTAATCTAGGATTTCTTGGTGTTTTTTAAAGAGAAACATAAAAAAATTCAGAAGTCAATAGACACCTTAACAAAGTATATATCTAAAAATAGTCTGTGGCCCCTTAGATCATGGATATCCAGGTCCGTGCTGATGATCTCTCAGCCACAGGGAGGCTGAAGTGGCTGCTGATCACAAAGCACATTGACATGCAGTGGGCTGCAGTGGGTAGAATACAGAGCCAGGCTCCTTCCTGAACAGATCCAGGATTTATGCAGGTATGAATATATGTACGGTCTCCCCCCACACGGGCAATGCTGACTTGGGTGAATCCACCTCCCTGGCAGGAGGTCTTATTGAATTAATGTTGCCTAACATCTTCAAGAACTGAAAGGTAGGGATATTCTATGTGTATATGCAGTTATAAAATCTGGTTTCACAAAAAAAATACTGTTTTCTAGGATCCTGGCATTAGCCCGTGCCACCACCCCTGAATTCAGGCTGGCTAATGTGTGCCATGGTCCAAATCTTCCCACTCAGGTAGGGTGTGAGCTATGTTCTCATCCGTCTCAATGTCTGAGAATCTCAGGTGTCTCCCAACCTACCCCATGAGCAGACACCCCAGCAAGATCTACAGGGGTTACATAGGTACATGGGAGTTCAAAAAGCATTGAGGAAATATTAGGCACTGACCTTGGCCTTGGAAGTGAATAAAGACTTGGGGAAGAGATGGATGGGAAGGTGAGACATCAGGAGCCGTGGGCCCTCACTCTCATTTAGACATTTGTAACCCACATCTGTCTCTAAGCAGGGTGAGCGATCCCAGATGGGCACAGACTGAATCCACTTGGTATCCCCTTTGGAGTGAATCAGGCAGAGAATTTCCGCCAACCAGTTGGTGCCTAGATAAGGAAGGAAAGGTGATGGTCACTCATTTCCACCTGACTTGGGAACAAAATTCATGATAAAATACATAACATAAACATAACCATGTACCCATTCCAAGCATGCACGTGGGTAGTGCTAAGTAGTGGTAATCGCATTCCTTTGGTTGCTCAGCCAATTTCCAGAACCTGTTCATCTTGAACCACTGAAACTCTCTGCTTATTAACAACATTTCCCTACTTATTGCATCTTTCAGTGCCTGGATCCACCATGTAGTTCTCTGTTTCTATGAACTAAACTACTCTAGGTATTTTGAACCAATGGAACCCTATCATATTTGCCCCTTTTCTCCAAAATATCACATTGAGCATGGTGCCCTCAGGATTGATCAATATTGTAGAAAGTGTCTGAATATTTTTCCTTGACAAGGCTGATCGTATTCCATTGTATCAATGTGACACACCTTGCTTATGCATTCACCTGTCAATGGATTTGAGGCTGCTTCCACCTCTTGGCTCTTTGCTGAGATCCTTCTATGAGTCCCCACTCTCCTTGACCTCCAGCACCCTGCCCTGCCCTGCCAATGCCTTGTTCTCAATCCTCACCCACTTTGCACTGCTCCTGCCCCCAGGCTCACTCCCATAGGTGCAGGATGCATGTCCTTTCAGCCCTTGCATTTTCCTGCCTCATTTCTGATTCCCAGCCATTGTCCATGCTGACTCACCTACTCTACAATATTCCTCTTCCCCAATGTCCTCCCTTTCAGCCTTTCCACTTCGCTTGAGCTGCTCTTTTGCTAATAGGTCTTCACTGGTCATCCTCACCACCCCTTCTCCCATGCCACCACACAAACACCTGAACCTGCTCATAATGCACTCCTACATCTTCCTCCAAATCCTCAGATGATCCCTGCTGAGCACTCATGTCACACTGCACTTGTCTGAATGGAAGTGCCATGGGACACCACTGCCCTGTCCCCCCAAACCAGGGCTCGTTGCCATCTAGAGCACATTCCATCCATCTGTTGAGTGAGTGAGGAATGCAGACCTCACCTTTCTCATGGGTAATTCCTGTCCTCTTTCCTTACCTGACTTAGGATAAGAAACCATTACTGTATCTTCATCCTTTATCTCAAACGTAGAACATGCTTCTTTTATACCTTCAGAGCTGAAACCAAAAACAGGGAAAGGTAACCCTTCAAACCACACGTAGTCATCTGCCATGATGAGGAGTTGTGTGTGTGTGGTGTTGTGGGTCCAGCTGCAGCCACCATTGGAAGTTGTGGGAGATACTGGGAGCCCAGATTTTAAAGGAAAGTTGAAAGAATCATTAACTCTTACTTATTGCCACATTCACTGCTTGATAAAAATAAATTGTGATTGGTGATCCAAAGTTTCATCGTATTGAGCAATTTTGGACTCTGAGAATGGGACAGTGATGATCTGATCATGATTTCTTTGGCAGAACCTCACAGCAGGTGCTGCAAAATAATGCCACTGAGGAATCCCTGGAACCTTTCTCTTTGTTTGCATTTTGAAGAGTTTTCAGACTAGAATTTTTGCAGGAAAACTTTAGATACACTATAGCAATAATAGAGTGGAGGGAAAAATGAAGAACTGTGAACTGGGGACTCTTTGAGGCTGAAGGACATGAACCTGCCTTAGATGGTTATAGACTGTAACGGGACTCCAGGGGCCAGTCCTCCTTTTCCTTCTGATTGATGTCCGGGAATGGGTCCCATGCTCTCAGGATTTATGGACTGAGGGAATAGAATTTTCATATCATCCCATCAATGATCCATGGAAGGTCATTTACATCCCTGGTCTAGCACTTTCAATTCCCAATGGACTCTGGGGGTGAAGAACTTCACATATTCAAGCAACATGCCAAATCCAGGGAGCCCATGCACTGTGATCTCCTGATGTCAGGAATACTTAAGGAAACACCTGCATTTTATCAATTCCCCATGAGAACCATGTGATGAATGAAGTCAACCCACGTTGAAGGCAATGGTGTTTCATGTTGAATAGGTCATCATGAGGAGCAAAAACCCTTTCCACTCTTCCTGCTAATTCCTGGGAGTATTACTAGACTGAGCACTTGTGTATTCAAATGGGAGCTGTTGATGCTGAATCTAAGCCTGATCGGCACAGCTTCTGAGTGCCGTGAATGTCCAACAATTTGTGCATGAATACGATACTGGCTGAAAGAAGAGCAGCGTTTAATCTGCACAGTTGCAGGGGCTACATGTGCTCTGGACAGAATACGAAGCACATCAAGATGAAAGAGTGACCTTTTGTAACAGGGAAACTCTTTCATGAATTGTATTTCATTCTTAGTATTTTCCAGTAATTCTAGACAGTTATCTCCATCACAGTGACACTGTGAATGTCCAATGATTATGGGAACTGACATGTCTCTACAGTGTTCAGAACTCTTAGTGCGTGCCTACCGTGACATCATCTCACCAGCCCCATGAATTGAATGAGGATGTGCTGAACCCCACCCACTTGACAGAGCCACATGGTGAACTTTCCTGTGGTTTCATTAGTGCACTATGTTCATACATGATAGTTGGGCTCATTTGAAGGGATCATTCATGGATGGAATGGAAGTTGCTCCACTCTGTCCCCAGTGACTCTGCTTCACTCCCCACTCTCCCCTCCTGTACCTACGAGTATGCTTTATAGACATGCATTAAGGCGGATGCTCTTTGGTGTATTTATACTCGTGCACAGCACAATTTTTTCAATTTCCTTCTGCATTTCCTCACCTTACCCTTCCCTCACTACTTAGTCCCTCAGTCTTCTTCTCCACAGATCTTCCCTCTACCTTTATGATACCACTGCCCTCCCCAACTTTTCACCCTTACTTTACTCTAGCTTCTGCATATGAGGGAAAACATTTAACCCTTTGATTTCAGAATCTGGCTTACTTTGGCCAGCATGATGTTCTCCTATTGCATCCACCTCTCTGCAAATGCCATCATTTCATTCTTTGTCATGACTTAGTAATACTCCACTGTGAATACAGACCACATTTTACTCATCCATTCATGTGGTAAGAAGGACCTGGCCTAGTGGCGAAACTTAGCCTTTGTGAGTTCTGCTGCTATATACATAGTTGTGACTTTATCACTACAATATTCTCACTTTATAGAGAGATAAATTCCAAGGAGTGTGATTGCTGGTCATATGGGTTTTCCCTTCCTTTTCTTTTGAGGAATCTCCATACTATTTTCCAGGGTGGTTGTACTAATTTGAAGTTCTACACAACATATATGAGTCATCCCTTTCCCCCGTAACCTCCCAAGCATTTCTTATTTGTGTTTTTGATGTTTGTCTTTCTGACTGAAGTGAGATGAAATCTGAGTATAGTTTTGACATGCATTTCCCTGATTGCTAGGGATGTTGAACCTGTTTTCCTATATTTGTTGGACATGTGTATGTCTTCTTCTGAGAAGTGTCTGTTCAGTTCTTTTGTAAAATGGTTAACTTTATTGGAATGAGTCCACGTGTTCAGGAGTGTGGTGACCCTTATGTATAGGTTCTTTGAAACCCAGTCTGACTATGTTGTCACCGTGTGTGACCTGAGTTTTTCTCTCTGCTGGTATACGCATGTTGACAGACTTCCTGTTCCTTAGTGACCTTTAGTCCTGGCCGTGTCCTGGACCACTGTGATGTGGGAGGAACAGCAGAGTCCAGAGTCCACTGCACTACATTGATCTCTGGATGACCCTGAGTCCAGTTCTGTGCTGAAGGACAGTTCTTCCCTGTGATCACCAAGTCCCTGCTCTGTAAGTGGGAAACCGTGGGTGACTCCTGAGACAATGATGCACTGGCTAAAATTATCCCCATTGTCCCTCAAATGCATGCTGTGTGGTGGTCTGCAGTTCACCTTGGTGGCACATGAGATCACACTGTACTGGTTACACTCTCTTCCTCCTGTCTAGTCCCTCTGCTGGGATGGTCTTAACAAGTCAACCAGAAAGATTTTTCAAGAAATTGATGAATTAAATTTGTGTACTTCATATTTACATAATAGTCAACACAAAGTTGGTCCAAGACCTAGAATCAGACCAGAAACTTTATCACTGCTAGAAGAACACATTGAGTCAACTCTCCAACATACACTTACAGGCATTCACTTCCTCAGAAAGACTCATAAAATGTAGGAAATAAAAGAAACAATTTACAAATTGGAAGGCATCCAATGAAAAGAGTCTGCACAGTAGTGAAAGCAGGTGTGTGTAGGAAGATGCTAAAGAATGGGACAAAATCTTTTCCAGCGACTCCTCTGACGGAATGTAAAAAGAAGTCAAAAAATCTTAAACCCAAAGTGCTAATACTCCAATTGATAAATGGGGAAATGAATGCAACACACAATTTCCACAAGAGGAAATACAGATGTCCAAGAAATACGTGAAACAATGTTCAGTATCCTTTGCTAACAGGGAAATGGAAGTCAAAACTACAATTTGGTCTCATTTCACTCCGTTTTGAATGTCAAGTGTCAAGTATAAATTAATTTTGGTGAGGGCTCAGAAGAAAGAAGCACTTAAACACTCAGGAATTAGAAGTTAGTACAACCACTGTGGAGATAGTGTGGGATTTCTGGATGATTAGGAATGGAGCCACCACATGACCCTACTCTACCACACCTTGTCATTTATTCCGAAGAACCCAAGTCATTATTCTACTCTGCAATATATGCACATCCACGATTATACTAGTGACATTGGAGAAGGAAATCAACCTGTCAACTCATGAATCGATTAAAAAAAAGGTGGTATGTAGTCACCCGGAGGCTTTACTCAGCCATGAAAAAGAATGAAATTATGTCATTTGCATTACAATGAATGGAAGTGGAGAACATGTGTTAACTGAGAAAAGTAAGACTTAGAAAGCCAAGAGTCCTATATTTCCTCTCATGTCAGAAGGTGGAGAGACAAAAGGAAATAGAAAAGACAGTAGAGTCTTGGAAATGGATCAGGGAGGGAGGAGGAGAGGAAAAGGGAAGGGGACACAGCATTTAGACGCAACAAACTGTGCTGTGTACATACATGAATATATGGCACAAAACCAACTGTTCTGTGTAATCTTGATGCACCACTAAATCATTAATGTAAAAAAGGAAACAGAATCTTACTGAAGTTCAGAACCCTGCCAATTATCAGAGCTGCCCTTGGCTTCCAAATCCTCCATGGAAAACCTCAATCACAGGTCAATGAAAATTGTCATTCATTCTGCTGGAGATGGGAAGGTGCCGTGGGTCAGATTCTACTTCTACAAGAGTAAAGATATTTTTTCCAGTTTGCATGGAGAACATCTTGCAATGCAGCTCTCAAACCAGTGGGAACATGTGAGCATCAACATCAGGTAGACTGACATTCAAATCCTGGAGAGTCCTCTGTGTTAGTGGGCACGGGAGCTAAATGACTCCCTCTGTGTCTGTGGCAGTGGTTGTTTAATAGACGTGTTTCACACATTCACAGCCGAGAAAGAAAGCAGGTGTTCAACCTGCATGGGTGTGTCTTGACTGTTGTTGTGACATTCATGGGCATTGACCATGGGCTTCATGTGAGACAGGCAGAGCTCTACCAGGGAGTTTCACCCCTAGAACTTATTCCATATTTTCAGACAGTGTTACTAAGTTTCCAGAGTGACCTCTCACAGGCAATCCCCCTGCCTCAGTCGTACATTAGCTAGGATACAGGCCTGAACCTCAACACCTGGCTGAGTATTTATGGACTTTGTCGCGCTCCCTGCCCGCAGAGAGACACAACACCTGGTTCTTTTCAGCTCTTTATTGCGCGCGTCTGCCGTGGTTTGTTTCTCGCTTCTTCTTCCTCTTTTGGGGGAAGCTACACCTCGATATATGCCCCCAAGCGACCAATCATCATACAGAGCACGAGGGGAGAGCGTGGACAGATACAGGCAGCATATACAGGCATGCAGTGTCCATGAGGGGGCTTCAACCAATCACTGAAACTTCCTCAAGCGACATCAGTTGTCTGCGCACAAGCTAGCTACACTCAACCACACTGGCATCCTGCCAGGCGCCATCTTGGCCTTGCCACACCTAGGGCCAGGGGTCCGGCCGAAACCCCGACAGTTCCCCCTTTTCTCTTTTAAAAAGAAAAGCTCGGGACCAAGCCTGTCTTAGGCGGAGTGGTCAACCACCGTCCTTACCCGTCATCGGATAACTGCAGAGCATGCTACAGCTCCTGTCTTAGGTTGGTACGGCGTTACCTACTACCTTACCCGTCTGGTCAATGGTCCAGCCTCGCGAGCCACACTTGTGGGGAGCTGCCGGCCTCTAGGGCAGCCATGGCCTGATGGAAGATGATACGATCTCTAGCTTGATCTCGGCGCATGCGCATGATAAAGCGTGTGAGGAAGACAACAGCAACAACCATGAACATACAAAAGGCTCCCATACCTGCCCATTGTTTTACAAAGCTGAAAGAGGAGGATAACCAACTTAGCACTTCGGACATAGGGGCTACATTAACTCTAGTAGCATTAAGGCTAACAATTTGAGATCTAAGAATAGCAGTAAGATTATCAAATGTATAAGACCAATTTGTTTGTAGCTGAGCAGACAAGATTCTAGACAAGTTTGCTGCATAACTGAAATTATGGTAAGCTACAGGTGTAACGCACAGTCCCGTCAGACGATAAATACATCCCACGTTTAACAGTTCCTGTAAAATGTCTATTTGTTCTTGAAGCAAGTCCACTCGCTGGTTTACTAAAAGAATCCCTGCTTTTAAGTGTTGATCCACTGTCTGCTGAGTAGATAAGGCAGTAGCAGTCTGTTGAACCACATTGTTGAGCGTAGCTGCAGACTGTACTGACGCAGTTAAGGCTACAGCTGCCGCAGTGGCTGCAATGGCAGTGATCACAACTGCTGTGATGCCAAGATCTCTTCTGTTTCTTGATAATAGCACTGGCAGTTCTGTATCTGTAACAAAGACTGGGACTGGTAGGAAGGTAGGAATATGCATTAAGACTGATTATGAGAACCTAGAAGCATTCCAACATTGAGAGAGATTGAGAGAAACATCTTTTTTGTTTGTTAGCAAAAACATAAAAGGGGGAAAAAACACAAACTGGCGTAGGTGGAAACGTAATATTTCTGGTCCTCCTAAGAGAGCAAAGAAAGGTTGTAAATTAGTGTATCCTGAGGTCTAAGTGAAGAGTAGCCAGCTGTAGAAGGATTGACACGTCTCATGCCTAAATGAACATCATTATTTGTAAAATTATCATTAAAATTGGGAGTGAAGAAGAACCCTTATTGAACAGGAGAAGCTGGTACAGGCAATCCCGTAGAAGCATTAGTGCTAAATATGGGAGGGAATAAAGAGGAGGTATTAGTTAAAGGCAGAGGATATGGCCAAACTCTAACTATTGCCCACAGGTCCCGAGTCTTCACCGGTGTCAATGTCATCATTAATAGGGCGCTTATCAGCACGATGTTCTTCATCGTTGTTTTGATGCACCAGTCTCGTCAACCTTTCAGGTATCCAGATCGGTGTTTGCTGATCCTGCGGGAAAACACAAACAGACCCTCGGACCCACCGAAGAACTGGATCTGGGCCTTTCCATGTTCCTGTGAGAATATCTTTCCATTTTACCCACACTTGAGTACTTGTGGGATTAGCATGCCTTTCTGCAGCCGTATGTCCATTCTTATCCACATTTAAAAAATTTAAAATAAAAAGTACTAAATTTAGTTTATCTTTAGGTGCTCTAAAGTCAGCACCTATTCCCCCTTTTTGTTTTTGTAAGCAATTTTTTAACGTTAAATGAGTGCGCTCCACTATGCCTTGTCCTTGAGGATTATAAGGAATTCCTGTGATAAGTTGTATATTAAAAGTTTGTGTAAATTGTAAGAAACTTTTGGATGTGTAAGCCGGTCCATTGTCAGTTTTAATGATTTTAGGAATGTCCCAGGCTGCAAAGGCCTGTAAACAATGTTGTATGACATCTTTAACCTTTTCACCTGTGTGAGCAGAGGCCATGATCACTCCTGAGGCAGTGTCAACTGACACATGAACATATTTAAGTTTTCCAAACTCTGAAAAATGAGTAACATCCATTTGCCAAATATGATTAGGTAAAAGTCCCTTGGGATTTACTCCAGTAGACTGAACTGGTAATAATGGAGCACAATGTTGACATGTTTTAACAATTTGTCTGGCAGCATCTTTAGAAATATTGAATTTTCTTCTAAGGGTAGTAGAATTGACATGAAACTGTGAATGAAACATCTGGGCTTGTTTGAATGCTGTAAAAGCAAAAACAGTTTTTGTAGTTTTGTCAGCTTTAGCATTTGCTTTGGCGAGTGGCCCCGGCAGATTAGAATGAGCTCTAATATGTCCTATATAAAAGGGATACTTGTGGTCTAAGATTAATGTACGCAAAGTTCGAAAATAAGGAGCAACTGCGGATCCATCAGGAATATAAGGAACAGTTTCTAAACAGGGCACTGATTGTACTATATAATGACTGTCAGATAATAGATTGAAAGGCTGCTCTATCATAATGTTAAAAGCTAAAACTACTGCAGCAAGTTCTACTACTTGGGCAGATGAAGGGGGGAGAATAACAGTTTCTACTTTATCATCAATTATTACTGCTCCCACTCCATTTTTAGATCCATCAGTGAATATGGTTTGGCAATGAGGTAAGGGCTGCGTTTTGGTAATTTTTGGAAATATAATTGGAGTATTTTTACAGAATTGTATCCATGGATGTTTAGGATAATGATTATCAAATGTTGCTGTGGTTGAGCAATACAAAACAGCCCAATCATCATCATGTTGAATCAACCATTGTATTTGTAGTTTAGTATAGGGGATAATAATGACCTCAGGATGGCTTCCAAATATAGTAACGCAGGCTTCTAACCCTTTATATATTAATTGAGCTATTGCTTTAGGAAATGTTTGTAATTGTTTTGTAGGCGATGCTGGGAGATTAATACTTTGTAAAGGTCCTCCTTGCCATATAATTCCATATGGACTATGTTGTTCTGGAATAATGATTAACATTAGAGGCTGGAATGGATCACATCTTTCTGTGTGATCTGACTGTAATCTTTGTTCCACCAATGTAAGAGCTCTTCGTCCTTCTGGAGTAAGGATCCTCAGGGAACAAAGATCAGGATCTCCCTTAAGTATATCAAATAAAGGTTTTAATTCTCCTGTGGTAATTTTTAAATATGGCCTAATCCAATTTATATCTCCAAGAAGCTTTTGAAAGTCATTTAAAGTTTTAAGTTCACTAGTTCTAATAGTTAGTTTTAGAGGCTTTACCATAGTAGCCGTAAGTTTAGTGCCCAGATATTCTTGAGTTTCTCCCATTTGTAACTTTTCTGGAGAGATGTTTAAACCATATTGCTGTAGAGTAGATATTAAGAATTGCAAAGCCTTTTCCAGTAACTGTTTATTGTCATGACAAAGAAGAATATCATCCATGTAATGATAAATCAATAAATCTGGGAAGGTCTCCCTAGTAGGTTTTAAGGCTTTATCTACATAAATTTGACATAACGTAGGACTATTAGCCATGCCTTGAGGCAATACAGTCCATTCAAATCTTTGATCAGGCTGTGCATGATTGAGAGAAGGTAAAGTAAAAGCAAATCGCCAACAATCCTTGGCATGTAATGGAATTGAGAAAAAACAATCTTTTAAATCTAAAATAATGGTGGGCCAATTTTTAGGTAAGGCTGTGACTAATGGCAATCCACGTTGTAGAGGACCCATAGGAAACATCTGTGCATTAATAGCCCTTAAATCATGTAATAGTCTCCATTTTCCAGACCCCTTTTTTTTAATGACAAAGATGGGTGTATTCCAGGGAGAAGTAGAAAGTTGTAAATGTCCTGCCTGTACTTGTTCTTGTACTAATTTATGAGCCGCTTGTAATTTTTCTATAGTTAAGGGCCACTGTGGAATCCATTGCGGCTTATCATCCTTCCAAACTATTGGAATAGGTGTAATAACAGTGGCCCCTACATAAAACCCAGCCCTTCGAAATCGTTTTTTGGAGGAGGAAGGGGGATGGGTTGTGAAGGCCCTTGTTGTTCCTTCCCTAATCCCAAACCTTCTGTATACTTCATTTTTCTCATCATACGTGCTGCAGGTTTAGAATTAATGTTTGTTGTCAACTTAGCATTCATCTGAGTTAAGACATCCCTCCCCCATAAAGAAATAGGTATTTTACAAATATATGGTTGGAACACCCCTGAATGACCCTCATTATCCCTCCAAGACAGTGAAGCAGCACTCTGGTTAGGCGATTGAGCCACTCCCAACCCTTGTAGGTTTTGATTAGCTGTAACTACAGGCCAACCTTTGGGCCAAACTGCCTCACTTATTATACTTTTATCAGCTCCTGTGTCCAGTAATCCTATAAAAGGTTTATGCCCTACTGTTAGTTGCATAATGGGTCTATCTTGGAGGTCCATAGTAAAATTAGCCCAGGGTCCACCTGTAGACCCGAATCCTTTATCTCCTCTTGTTGTCTCCCTACTAGGCCATAAAGAATGTTGGCTAGGCAAAATTAACATTTGTGCTATTCTGTCTCCTGGAGAAATGACTGTAATCCCTTTGGGTGAAGAAATCATAGCCCTAACTTGTCCTTGAAAGTCTGGGTCAATTACTCCTGGGTGGACTATAAGACCTCTTAAAGTAGAAGAACTTTTGCCAAGGAGCAACCCTACTGAGTCTGCAGGAATATTGCCATCCCAGTCTGTGTCCACCATTTGTACACCCATATCAGGTGTTAGTACGAGTCTGGAGGTGGCACAGATGTCCAATCCTGCGCTTCCTGTTGTGGCCCTCCGCTCCTGGGCAGTGTCCCCTTCTCTGTTGGGGGGTACCACTGCCTGGGCACTTGTTGGATTACCCCGTATATTTGTGGCGGGCCCCGGGGCGGGCCCCTCATCACGTTTTTTGTCATCCTGGTATTGGGTGGCAGAATATTACCCTGTTTGTCTCTAACGGATTTACACTCACTGAGCCAGTGTGGACCTTTTTGGCACCGAGGACATAAGCCTGGGGCTTGATGAGGCGAAGCTGGTTTTTGTGGGCATGTTGCTTTTAAATGACCCGCTTGTCCACAGCTAAAACATTTCCTTGGTTCTGGTTTAGATTTCCCTCCAAATCCCTGAGAAACAATATTAGCAAGTGTCTGGGTCTGTCTGTCTATAGCAGCAACAAATGCCGCATTATTTCCTGTAAATTCATTAATATCTTTACATACTTTCAGATAAGTAGTAAGATCTTTATTTTTCCAAGGTCTAATTGCTTCTTTACACCACTTATTAGCCTGTTCATAAGCCAATTGTTTTACCAAAGGCATTGCAGAGTCAGCGTCCCCAAAAATTCTTGAAGCAGTCTGTATTAACCTGTCTACAAAATCTGCATACGGCTCATTGTTTCCTTGAGTAACTTTAGACAACTGTCCCTGTAAGTCTCCAGTTCCTTGTAATGTTTTCCAAGCCTTAGTTGCGGCTACTGCTATTTGAGCATAAACCGCTGGATGATAATTAACTTGAGCCTGTACCCCTTCATAAGGCCCCGTTCCCATTAACATATCTCTGTCTACCTGTGGATTTCCTGCAGCTGCGTTACGCCTTGCAGTATCTGTTGAAAGTTCCTGCCAAGACGTCTTCCACATAAGGTACTGCCCTCCTGATAATGTGGCTCTAGCTAAATTAGTCCAATCTAGAGGTAATAAATTTAGAGACATCATGGTTTCCACCAGAGACACCGTAAAGGCAGATTGAGGCCCATAAGTACTGACAGCTTCCTTTAGCTGTTTGACCATTTTAAAATCTATAGGTTGGTGATAACGTTGTTGCTGTGCGTCCTCAAACACTGGATAAACGCTATCTTCCTGTACTGTAGACCATCCTGTATGTCTACTAGACCCAGTAACAGGAGGTAGATCCACTGGGGGTGCAGAAGGTGTAACAGGCACCAGAGGGCGCTCCTTCCCCAATTTTAATTTTTGTACCCTTTGTTCCAGTTCCTCTCCTGAGAGTTCCCCTTCAGAGTCAGAACCCATTTCACTTCCCCCTCCTATTTCACTTCTCCTTCCTGAAGTACATGACTGTTCCTCTTTAATTTCTTCTAAAACTTGACTTCCCTCTTCTAAAGATTTTTGTGAACTTGGCTTTTTACTTTGTAAGCAAGATTTAATCAAAGACCAGATGGCTAGAGTCCCCACAGGGAGTGATACCTGTTTGTCTGCTACGTGCAGATCTTCTCCTAGCTGTTCCCATTGAGGTATGTTTAACAACCCCTCCTCCAGAAACCAAGGGGATACCTTTTCTATTGTATCTAAGAATGTACGTGCTGTCTTTGCCTTTAATGGAGTGCCGTTGCCCTTTAACAGATCCCGGAGGGGCTGTTGCATCCTAGTCTTAGATAGTTCCGTTCCCATGATGTAATAATCCACTAGCACTAAGACTTAAGAAGACTACACACACAAACCAAACAAGGAGAACAAAAGAAAAGACAAGAACACACATCAATCGCTTATCACACATTGACAAAGAACTACATATACTTCTGTTTTAGCTCAGGCTCGCAGCCTCTTTCCTGTTAACTCAGGCTCGCAGCCTCTTTCCTTTTTTCCTTTACACTCAGGCTCACAGCCGTTTTATGTGTCTAGAGATCAGGTTCGCAACCTCTTTCAAACTTTATACTTTACCTGTTGATTACTTACCTATCGTGTTACTGAGCTCCCGGGGTTTCGGCACCACCTGTCGCGCTCCCTGCCCGCAGAGAGACACAACACCTGGTTCTTTTCAGCTCTTTATTGCGCGCGTCTGCCGTGGTTTGTTTCTCGCTTCTTCTTCCTCTTTTGGGGGAAGCTACACCTCGATATATGCCCCCAAGCGACCAATCATCATACAGAGCACGAGGGGAGAGCGTGGACAGATACAGGCAGCATATACAGGCATGCAGTGTCCATGAGGGGGCTTCAACCAATCACTGAAACTTCCTCAAGCGACATCAGTTGTCTGCGCACAAGCTAGCTACACTCAACCACACTGGCATCCTGCCAGGCGCCATCTTGGCCTTGCCACACCTAGGGCCAGGGGTCCGGCCGAAACCCCGACAGGACTTGAGGGTTTAACAACTGTACATGAGACACCCAAATCCTCCTGAAATTCTGCATATTAGAGTTGTTGAGAGGGCCTTCCACTCAGAAGACCTCTAGAGCTGAGCAGCAAACCACCCCCATGCAAACCAGGCAGGATTTCAGCCATTCCTCAAGGGGAACAAACACAATTTGAGTTCAGCTCATCGGCATTTTGGCTGGGTCTTCCTGAAAGATGGCAGGCAGTTCTCTCTCCCTCCTACAATCCTCATATCTTAGCCAATCCACATGACCGTTCAGAGGGGACTCCTTCACCACTGTCTAAAATGGTGATTCCAGCAGCTCTGTCTTCTCCCTTAGCATGACTTGCTATTCCACATAAGCGTCTCTGCCTGGCTTCACACTCTGCATTGGTGGCCTCACCTCCATGGACATTCATATCTGTGAATGTGTGGGCTTCTTATCTTTCTCCTCAACCACACTGCATACTCTAGGACGGTGGGGTCTTTGCTTTAAAAATTTCCCCCTAGGAAGGTGAAACATTGCTGAAAATGTGCACAGGATCAACCACCATTTGTGTAATTAACACACCAGGCCCTCCTCACAGATTTGGTGTGAGGAATTTGTGACTTAATGTGGAGAGAGCTTTCAGACCCAAAAGGGCACTGCTGAGCTGTCAAGAAGAATGTCTGGCACTGGCCATGGGTCTAGCGCCTGTGCCCTGCTCTGGAATCTTCATAAGTAATTTCTGGTGCTCACGCCTGCCACAGAGTAGAGGAGAATGCTTTCCGATCTCTTCGCTATTGCTAACCTGCATGACTATGTGTTTTCACCATTTAGTACTTCCATTTAGTACTACTGGTTGTGAAGACCCAAAAGCCAGGTTTAGGCCTTGCTGGCAACAATGCCTGAAACGTCCAGTTAACCATTGCTGGCACACGGATAATAGTGGGAAAGCCTTGTGTGCAGGCTGCTTGGGTAACTGTCACCATTGTCTTCATGTTCCCTGGCAGTTTAGCAATTGCTCATGGAAAAACATAAATAAAATACACATATTATGTTTAGAGTATGGTTAGTTGATAGAATACCCTGTGACTCTGTTTGAATAAAATAGAATTTGTTATTTCTGCTACTCAGTAAAATCATTATCTTAGGCAATTATTAATTCTACAAATGCTGTCTCTGTTGTCAATCTCTCTGGATCCAACAACTAGCTTTTACATTTACTGTGTGGTGTACAATGCTTTCTGATCCACTTTGGTGTTATGAAAATGCAGATAACAATATCACCTTACTCATAAATTTGCTGGACTACACATGACATTATGTGTCTAGCAAATAGAACAATTTCTAGCACAAGGTAAGTGCTAAGGAAGTGCTTTATTTAGCCACTGTTGCTATTCTTGCTCCTAGTACTACAACTAATGACAATAAAATGGCTATTTTAAAATGATGATTCTTTATAAAACAAAATCCCAAACTCCATATGATAGGCAAGGTATGAGCACATATTATTGATGGAAAAACTTTGCCCTAAATAGTTAAGTAGCCTATGTTGTTACTGTTGTAAAAAAATTTGATGTAGAAATCTAAATTTCATGTCATATAATTCTGGCATGACTAAGTCACCATGCCATTTTACCTGTGTGGATGGAATTTGCTGAGTTCATTAACTAACTACACTTCAAGTTCATGGGCCTGGCTGTCCATTGAGGTAGAACTGTGTTTTATATAATGAGACTGAAAAGTGGATTCCACCAGAAGAGCATGTGAGAATAATTACCGAGTTGTTGATTGTGCACACTTTCATGTGGAGCCCTTATACTCAATGGAGAGTTCGGCAGGCTATAGAATAGTCGGTGCACGTACTTATATGAGTAGTTTTGTAGCATTTCCCTGATGCTTTACTGCCACTGAAGGTTGGTGTCATGTCATATCCCACCAGTCTGATAAACTTCTCTGATAGCTAAAGGTCTGTTAACTGATGAGTGGACAAGAAGAGTGTGACAGATAAAGAGCACCGGAATCTGTTCAGTCTAAAGAGCCATGCAGTTGTCTTGTTCAAGGATACATGGATGGACCTGAAGGACATTAATAGTTACTTAAGCCAGCCACTGGAAAACCAATACTACATTTGCAGTGGAATATAGGAAAGTTGACATCACAACAGCAAAACAGTACTTGGCAGAGACCAGGGATGGTAGGGAGGAGTGAAGGATGGAACTTGGTAAATGGTACAGCTTTACAGGTAGGTCAGCGGAATATGTCCTGGTGTTCCAGGGTCTGGAATAGCACTGTGGTTGACAATGATGCTTCATATACCTTGGGTTAGTTAGAAGTTAGTAAGGTTTTAGCAACTTTGTCCTTTGTGGAAGCTTGAAGTCATCAGGCTGCTTCAAGCTACATAGTTTACTGGAACACAAATTGGCATTGCCTATTCAGAGTAAATGTTTCCACTTACTGGTTTGCCTTATAGATTTGTCAGGGTAAGACCCTTGGGATTTTATGAATGTTCTCTTGATTACCAACATTGGATCCTTCCCTACAAACTGCAATTATTCTATATCTGGTCTTCTTTGCCTGTTTTCTGTATTTAACCATTTTCTGAAATGGTCTTTATCTTTTCAACTCTGTTTTCTTTCCTTCCACCACTATGTTTATAATCCTTCTTGAATTTGATGATTATGATGTTGATGGCACTTCTTTGAATTTTATACCCATTTTTGATGATTTTCATTGTTTTTTTTTCCTGTTTCTAACTTGAGTTCTATAGGTTTCTGAATAATATAGTTTTTTTTTAAATGGTCAGAGTTTGAGGTAGTTGAAATAATATTTATTGTTTTTCTCAACAGTGAGGTGGACATTATTCACATCGGGGATAAATAAAGCCAGAAAGAGAGGAAGAGGGGAAGGAGAGAGAGACAGAGACAGTAGAGACACACAGAGAATAAGAATATAAGGGTGATAATACTTGCAATCATGGATCATTGTTTGGTTTAGGCAGCTGAAAGTACTGACTTGTCTATATCACCAATAGAAGGTTTTACTGCCTCTTTAATTTTAGTTAAATCTACCATAACCGCCATGGGAGATGCTGCAGAGAAACTGCATAAAACAAGGCATCTGCATGGCGCCATCTCTTGGTTCTCCATATTGGGAGTCTAGATACAGTAAATGGTTCTAAGAGGAGCCTGAATTAACAGGGAATGTTGTCATGAGAACCTCTGCTCACATCCTTGACAACACAGGTACAAGACAAATAAAACTACACAAAGCGCAATAATAATTAAGGACATTAGAAAACTCTTAAAGAAGGAACGACATCACTAATTGACAACAGAACTGTCACTGAAATGAATCCATTTGCTTCCCACTCAAAAAGGCCAAGATTTTGAGGCCAAGACTTGGGGAAGGAAAAAGGTGTATTTGGACAGGTAGCAAGCCCAAGAAGATAGGAGGCTGTCACCAAGAAAGCCATGATAGGGACCCTGCATGCTAAAGGGCCAGAGATTCAGGAAAGAAGGGGTGAGTGTGGGAGTGGGCAGGAGTGAGCTGCTGACTGGAGACTATGAGCCACTCCCGAGTCCTGGAAGGTACAGAATCTTGGTTAACTTTCTGTTGCTGTATGCAGCCTTCATGGGAGGAGGCAAGTTAGGTCAGCTGAGGTCAAATCAACCTTGTCCTTGATTTCCAGAGGAGCCACTTGAGAAATGATGAGTATGTTTACCTGCAGAGCTGAACAGAAACCTGACCCAAATTTTTAGGGTAGCAGAGAAGAGAGATAGGTCAAGAAGGCAGAGAGGGCAGCTTCTCGATTTTGTTTTCAGTGACCCATTGACATCTGCAGCACCAAGTGAACAGACAGGGCTGTTTCCAAAATATCTACAAATGCCTTTACAGAATCCTAAGTAACTATTATCATCATATTTCATTATTATCACCGTGTTTTCTACAGAAAGGTAGTGAAAGACTAATACTATATACCTCAGCTGTTTGACCTCCGATATTAGTAAATTTCACAGTCAAGTCAAAGTGGGGAGAGGTAGAGGAGTTGATTTGCCTTTTACCTTCATTCCAAGATGACTGGAGAAACATTTGGTTACACCTACAAGAGGTCAAGAAGTGAACAGTCACGTTCAGTTCTAAATGTCCACCTGAGAAAAGCACTGACCTTGGTTTTTTCCTGCTTTCCTAATAGGGCTTTAAATATGGGGAAATTGGTGAACGGAACCCAGAGTTATTTACAAGACAAAAGGTAACTGAATGGTGTCCCAAGCCTCAATTCAGTTCTAAAGTACACTATACATGTCAGCTCAAATAATACCACAGGTTAAATGCTGAGAAGAAATAAAAGTCTGTGAATGTATCCTACTAAACACGATTTAGGTAAGTTTTAACAGTTTCACACACACTACTTATTATGCTATAAAAACCACCAGAATGAAAACAAAACTAGCTTGGAAATTAGACTCCTCCAGATCATCATCATCATAAATTCTGGAGATACATGTAATAGTCAAGCAACCTTAGCTTCTTCTACATTTTATTTCTTGTTTTAAAATTTAGACATGATAGTGGGTGATATTGATGTTATGCTTGTAGCCTTCTGTATGTTTAAAATACTACAACGGTCTTTTAAAAGCTGGAATGTGATGAAGTAAATAGGAAAATCCTAGTAATTTTTAACAAGCATGTGATCAGAGAAACAAAAATGTATGATTCAAGGTTCCAGAGTGAAGACATAGTTTTTTTGTTTGTTTGTTTGTTTTTGGTTTTGTTTTTTTTTTTTTGTCAGAGTGTAATAATTATACATAGCAGTTGGGTTTATCCAGAAAAACTCATTCATGCATGGAAATCCATTACAGTCCCTGCTTGCCCTTTCCCTGCCATGCCCCTCCCCTCTCCCATTCTCCTTCTCTACTTGACTGGATTTCCTTCTGCTTATCTAGTAATTTATATTTCATTGGTTCTTTATGCCATCCTGTCTTTTCCTCCCCCTTTCATGTAGAAGTGGGTTTTATGCAAAGAACCCGTCCCCCATCCTCCAACTGTTCCAGGACAGGACAACAAGTATCAGCATCCATAGAAGATCCAGAGTCTCTGGGACATTATTCCCATGGGAACAGTTCTTTGGGAAAACCTCCATCTTCTCTTGGAATACTTTATTAAAGGCTTCAGCTTGGGCCACTGTGAAGTGATTCTTCCAGTCCCCACAGATGCCTGGAAACATGAAGGAGAGAAGGATCAGATCTAGTGATAGGTCTGAAGACTGGGATGTCCTCCTTACTCTGTAAGACAGCACAATGACCACTGGGTCAAGGTGAGTCCTCCTGCTACCTGGCCACCATACCCATTTACACTTCTACCTGCCTTGAAAGTTTGTCCTGACCTCCCTTCTCTCCCAAATCTTCCCATGCAAAATCTATAAGCAACGATGCTGGCTATGAAATCAGAACACCTAGAATATAACTACCTCTGACTACTACCTTTTTTAGACCATTGGCCCAAGAAAACAGAACTTCTGACCTGGGTGATCACAGCAGATGATGAATCTCTCCGCTTTTGGCCATTCTCTATTAGAAGGTGTTCTGCATGTGGCGCCCATGCTGTTCCATTGCCAGGTCCAGTGGCTTCAGTCACTGACGGCTCAGAGTCTCCCAGGACTTCCACTTTCCTGCAGCTAAGTTTCTGCATGCTTTTGAGTCTCTAGGTATAGTGTCCTTGTTGTTTCAGACCCACCCCTGTGGCTACCCAGCTTCAAACATGCCAGGCTCCCCCTCTGGGGGCTCTTCTCATGTCATGACCTCACCCCAGAGTGCTGTCCTGGTGGACATATTCACTTCTTGTCCTTTTGCCTCATTCAAACATTTACTGCAATGCAGTTACTCAGTGAGGTCCTCAGTTCAGAACTGTGCCTCTCCATCCTTGTACACTTATCAGGAATGATCGACTATGACATGTCGTATGTGTTACCTTTTGGAATGTGCCTAAGTATGCATTCCTATCATATTAGGAAGTCAACACTTTTTTCATAAATTACCTAAGATCTAGTGCTTCAAAGAATATAGGTTAAATTAATAATCATTGAAAGGATTAATGATTAATGAGTAATATATCAGCATAATACCCTGTTTTACAGATAAGGATTTAGGAAGCCCTAGAGGGGTTAACATTGAGAAAATGGTGGGGGAGGAATGGAAGCTGGGGATAAGGGTATTGGTCATGCCCTGTACTTATGTGATTACAGTATTATTTTATGTATCATATAAATTTTCACATAGTAGACCAATCTAATTAATTAATAAAATATGTAACAATATGTAAGCTAATATATCCTATGCATGTAAACCCTATAGTCATGTGAATATAAAGTAACAGAGTGTCAAACATGTGACTGCTGTCCTATGAACACTCACTCTTACTCACATTTTCATTGTTATCTTCATTACCAGACAATCTTCACTGATTTCTTCTGCTATACTCTGCTCTCCCACTGAGTGACATCCCCAGCCCAGTCCTCTGTTTTATCCCTCTGTGCTCCATGTGCACTGTGTGCAGGAAACCTGACCTTTTGAGTATCTTTTGAAGCATTTGGTAGATTTATGCCATGGTTCACCCTTCCAGATACATATTAGCTGGAGGAATTTTGGAAAAACAGGTTCTCACATCACTTGCACTAGACATTTTCAATAGGCCTGAATCCAAGGGTGTTGATGTGATTCATCTTCCCTCACAGGAAGGAGGCCTTATGATGTTTCCTAGCAAATGACCTCCTCCCCACCTTCTCCAACTTGATCTTTCTTTGGGTATCTTTTTCTATAGGGCCATTCTCTGTGGTAAGTCACAGTGGAGTAGCCCAGACACCACCATCTCCAAAACCACCCTCCTCTCCAACACTGAATCAACTTTCACCAGGTACCTGCAGCTAATACAAGTAAGATGGAAATGTATTTCATATAAGGGCACATGAGCAGTTTTCTGGGCCATGAACGACTAAAGTTGATATGTTCAAACACCTTGACTCTTGGCAGTAAAGACAAGAGTGCCCTCCAAGTAATCTCATGCATTCTGAAGCCAGAGCATTTACCTTTCCTTGTCATTGAGAAATGCTTAGTAATTAAAGTTTCAGGCAATATTTCAAAATTAGACGTCTGGTTTTGTTTCATGACGTGGAAAGAGCTATTCTCTAGCACGGAATCCAGTTCTTCTGGATTGAGCTTCTTTCCCAGGAACTGACAGATCTTCTCTATGGTGCTTCTTGGTCCCTTAAGTGTGAACAATCCAGAGTGATGCTGTGAAAGGAATAGACAGCAGACATGGGAAGATTGGAATGGAAGTGTTAGGAGGAATGTGGGGAAGAAAGAGGAAAGGAAGATGTATCAAAATGGGGAAAGACTGAGATGGATTCCAGAAGGAGGGAGAAAGCGAAATGGACAAGAGGAGGGGCAGGAAGTGTGTGTGATGTCAAGGGAAGGATGTTTCCCAGTGGGGTTGAGTTTAGGTCACCCTGAGGCAAGTGCCCAGATTTCTGAAGAGACTCCTAAGAGTGCAAGATAAGGGCAGAAGACAAAACCCCAAAGTCTACTCCTTACCCCAGATGATGCTGTGTCCCATAACTGGCACTTGAATAATACATAGGGCTTTGGAATGTCTTCCTAAACTTGACCTCCATGATTATTGATGACCAACCCTGAGAGATCACACCAAGGAAGAAGAAGATTTTATAAGAAGAAAGAATGTGCTTGGGTGCCTAGAGCTTCCTGTTGAGATGATAGTGCTTTATTGTTAGTTGTTTTATCCCTGAGCCCCAGTGACTATATAACAAGAAGACACACTACTGTGGCAATAATTTAAAAACATTTTCTGATTTTGGGGAGAATTACAGGGAAGTGTGGGAGCTTGCTGCTGAGGTAGGTGAATGTGGATCCAAGGCTCCTTGTAGAGAACTGACTTCATGCTGAGAACAGGAAAGAACATGAAGTAGCTGCAGGAAAGAGACCAAAGGCCTTTCTCCAGGGGAAGAAGATGCCTGTCCCTTGGCGTCTTCTCCGTTCCCAAGACACCACTAAAAGGCAAGTGTTCTCTAAAGTTCTGTTCACACTTCTACTTTTTCCAACATTGTTTTACAATTTTTAAAAACATTTCTTAAACTGTTAAAGCTTTCAATTTCTTCTGGATCTATGTTACACAGAGAACTGTGCAGCTTTGTGCTCTTCAGTGTGGCATTTTTCTGCATCAATAGAAAAATGAATTTAGGATCAGTTCATATCATTGTGCAATGTTCCAACCAGTGTAAGTGGCTTATCTACACACTCAGACATCCATCAGTTATTTACCTGGGAGCCAACAGTCTCTCCATTTGCTATTTGGAGAAGCACACTGACTGTCACCACAGTCACCCTCCTGTGCTCAGACCATTAGACGTCTTCCTGTGACCCAGCTCTACCTGGACCCAGCCCACCAGTGCTGAGCACCACCTGCAGGCCTTTCCTGTCACTCCAGCCCCTGACCTCTCAGAAGAGTCACACAGAGTGACTTCTCAACTTCCTGTCACCTAGTAAGTCAAGGGAAGAAGCCAGAGAGATGGAAACACTCTAGTTTAGTGCTTTATGCCTGTCCCTTGGGATGACTAGGTTCCTGTCAACATCCTGGTTTGTGCACACAGAAACCTTGAGAGCCACAGGTGTGAGCATAAGCCCTGGCACTCTGCTTCAGGGTGTGGAAGGGCCCTTTAGATATTGCCAGATGAAACCCAGGATGAGGCATGGAGAAAGGGCTTGGAGCTTGGGGAGGGTCAAGCAGGATCAGGGCAATGGAGACCCAGGGCTCTTCTACAGTTAGTGACCTCTGAGCAGCTGTACTTTGACAGAGAAGGTGGAGTGGACACTGAGGACCAGAGAAGTCTGAGAGAGCAAGGATGGTGGGGAGCAATGGGCACTGACTACGAGAGGCTGCTCACCTTCTGCAGCTCTTCATAACTCAGCAGCAGGAAGGTCTCCCTGTCTCTCATGGACATCCAGCCACGAATGAGCTCGAACCATGATCCATAGGGCACTGCAGGGCAGGCACAGTGAAGGTTACACACTGCTAAAACATGGCCTGCACTGTCCCTGTCGTTCTTCAAACCCTGACAGCTTGATTCAGGTATAATTTATAAATGCTCCTCAAACAGGCTAATGAAACAGAGAGGGGGACCATTCCGGAATTCATTCTGTGAAGTCACTATCATCCTGATACGCAAGCCAAAGACACATCAATCACCAAACAACAGATCACTATTCCTGATAAACGCAGACACAGAAAACATTATTAAAATATTAGCAAATTCTATTCAAGAGTAAGCTTATACATCTTGACATGTTGATTTCATTCCAAGGATGAGAGTTTGGTTCAACATGTGCAAATGCATAAATGTATTTAACCACATCAGAAGAATTTGCCATGACAGAGCAACTTGGCTGAACAGCATAAAAGCTCTGTGTGTCAAACCCAAAGCCATCAGCTAAATGAGGAAATACTGGAGGCATTTCTCCTAAAATCAGGAACAAATCAAGGATGTCCACTCTCACCACTCCCATTCAATAGAGATCTTGAAACTCTAGTCTGAGGAATTAGGCAGGAGAAGGCAATCAAAAAATTATAAGTACTAAAGAAAGAAGCTAAATCATCACAGTTTGCTGATGATATGATGCTATGCTTTGAAGACCCAAAATTCTCCACAAAACTTATAACCAGATTCAGGAAAGTAGTAGGTTACAAAATAACATACATAAATCAAGAACTTTTCTTCATAATAATAATGAATCTGCTGAGGAAGAAGTGAGGAATGCAATTCCATTACAATGGTCTCAAAAAATATCTAGGTAGCCAGACATGGTGACACGTGCCTATAATCTCAGTGGCTCGGGAGGCTGAGAAAGGAGGATCATGAGTTCAAAACCAGTCTGAGCAACTTACTGAGGCTCTAAACAAATCAGTGAGACCTTGTCTCTAGGTGAAATTAAAAGAGAACTGAGAATGTGACTCAGTGTTCAAGCATGCCTCAGTTCAATCTCTGGTACCAAACAAACAGCAAAGAACCCTTGGCATAGTCTACCCAAAGAAGAGAAAGACCTCTTACAACGAAAATCATAGAACACTAAAGTAAGAAGATGAACGAGACTATAGAATATACAAAGCCCTGCCATGTTCTTGGATCACCAGAATCAAAATTGCCATAGTCCCTAAATAAATCTATAGATTCAGTGCAATCCTCATCAAATACCCATGACATTCTTCACAGAAATAGAAGAAAGAGTCCCAAAATTGAAATGACAAACAAAAGTCCAAAGCAATTCTAAGCAATAAGAACAAAGATGAATGGCCAGGGAGATGGCTCAGTGGCAGAGCACTTGACTAGCATGTGCAAGGCCCTGAGTCTCCTCCCCAACATACATGCAAACTGAAAAATAATGCTGAAGGTACTACCTTCCAAAGTCTTCCCATGATCAAATTATACTAAAGAGTTACAGTAAGAAAGATTGAACTAATATGAAAATAGTCACATAGATCCATTGAGTAGAAAGAAGACACAGAGACAAAGCCACACAGAATCATCTGATACTTTAATAAAGACACCAAAGCAAATATTGGAGAAAATACAGCCTGTTTAATAAATGGTGCTTGAAAAACTAAATATCCACATGTAGGAGAATGAAACTAAATCCTGCACTAAAATGAACTCAAAGTGGATTCAAAAAAACATAGGAATTAGACCATAAACACTGTAACTACTAGTAGAAAACAGCGCATTCACTCCAATGTGTAGAAGCAGGCATGACTTCCTCCATAAGACTCCTAGTGTTCAGGAAACAAAACCAAGAATTGGTAAATGGAATGGCATCAAATTATAAAGCTTCTGCATAACAAAGGAAACGAGACAGAGAAGAAAGGGTCTACAGAATGGGAGAAAATCTTTGCCAGGTACCCCTGTGACAGAGGACTAATATCCAGAATATATAAAGAACTCAAAACTCTTAACACCAAAATCCAAATAATCCAATCAATAGATGGGTAACTGACAATCAATTCTCAAAAGAAGAAATTCAATGGTCAACAATTTTATGACAAAAAATTTGACATCTTTAATAATCAGCTAAAAGCAAATACAAGCTACTCGAGATTGAATCTCACTCCATTTAGAATGGTAATCATCAGGAACACAAATAATAATAAATGCTGGCAGGAATGTGAGGGAAAGGAACACTTACACACTATTGGGACGGAAAATTAGTACAACCACCATGGATATCAGTATCGAATTAACTCAAAAGACGAGGAATGGAACCACCATATGACTTGGTCATACAGCTCCTTGGTATTTATCCAAAAGAATTAAAGTCAGCGTACTATAGCAGTACATGCATACCCATGTTAATAGCAGTTCAATCACAGCAGCTAAGTTATGGAACCTACCTAGGTGTCCACTGACTGATGAACGGATACAGAAAATGTGGTAGATATACATGATGGAGTTCATGCAGTCATAAAGAAAAACTCAATTCTGTCATTTGCAGGAAAAAGGATGGAACTGGAGAACAACATGCTAATTGAAAGAAGCCAGACTCACAAAGTCAACAGTTTTTTGTTTTTTCTCATATGTGGAAAGTATACAGAAAAATAATACAAAAGGGATACCAAGAAATGAGGAGAAACACCAGTAGAGTAGAGGAAGCAGATCTATGTATCACAGAACACTCACCGTTTCCTTGGATGAACCACTTAAAACATTGTTCCAGTGATTCTGGTTTCTTTGAAAGTTTTGACGTAGTCCAAAAATAATAACAAGACACAGGAACATCTTTGGGGTTTCTCATGATATAAAGCACCTTAAAGTAAGGAAAAATGAAAAAATGAAACATCAGTCTCAGTCATTGATACTGATCTTTACCCATGCAGTTCTTACAGAATCCTTAGTAAAGTTCAGTGGGTTCTCTTAAAGAATTAGTTATAGCATTTATTAATCAAAGAGACATTTTAAAGTTCCTATGACATATTCATATGCTAGGAATGTAAGAATACCTTGTCTTTTCTTTCCAGGATATTAATCTACTCAACATGAGAAGCTGCTGGAAAGTTTTAAATGGTAAGTGGTGAAGTATTTGTGTGCTTTCCCATAATGATCACTAACAGCAGATAGATTAATAAAATTGTGTATTCAGATTCAGAACAATATACAATCATTCACACATAGAAGATCACTGAGGAATTTCACAAATATTTCATTCATATAACATGAATGCATTTACAAAAAATTCAAGAATAAGCAAACTCATCCTGTAGCTGTATTCCAGGGTGTATTTCACTCAGTTTGTGGGCACTAATTGGTAGAAGGGGCATGGGGAATCTTTCTGGACTGTAGAAATATTCTAAGTCTGGTCTGGGTGATAGCTGCCTACTGTACATATGTACATATTAAGAGGCTGTTGCTTAAGATTATTGAACACACACACACACACACACACACACACACATATACACACACCACTGGGTACTGGAACATCAGAATTTGATGTTGTGTTTACACCAACTCCATTGTGGTTATTATTGGAGGTCGTATGTCTCCTTAGGCCTCTGTTTAACCAGGCAGAGAGAAATGAAACACAACCAGAGACATGGAAATTGGTTTCTTGGAGCCATCTCACTGTGAGGAACATTATGACATTTACGAGACAGGAGATTATTAATCTAGGTTTCCTGGTGTTGTTTAAACAAAAACATGAAAAATTCCAAAGTCGACACTTTTAGAGAGTATGTTTCTGAAAATAGTCTGTGGCACCTTAGATCTTGAATACCCATGGTCTGTGCTGATGATCCATCAGTCACAGGGAGGCTGGAGTGGCTGCTGCTCACAAAGCATAGTGCCATGCAGTGGGCTGAGGTGGTGAGAATAGTGAGCCAGGCTCCTGAGCAGTCCTAGGATTCATGCGTTTACATTGTATGGATGCTCTGCTCCCCACACAGGCAACACTGACTGGGTGCTTCCACCTCCCTGGTTGGAGATGATTATTGAACTAATATTGGCTAACATCTTCAAGAACAGCGAAGGAGGGATAGTTTAGTGTACGTGCAGTTATAAATCCTTGTTGCACATGAGATGTGGTTTTCTAAGACTCTGGCCTTAGCCAGTTGTGTTACCCTTGAATTCAAGCTAGGTAATGTGTTCAATGGTCCACATCCTTACACTCAAGTGTGGTCTGAGTTGTGCCCTCATTAACCTCACCTAGTGTCTGAGAATCTCAGGTGTCTCCCAACCTACCCCATGAGCAGACACCCCAGCAAGATCTGCAGGGGTTACATAGGCACATGGAAGTTCAAAAAGTATCGATGAAACATTAGGCACTGACCTTAGCCTTGGAAGTGAATAACGACTTGAGGAAGAGATGGAAGGGAGGGTGAGACATTAGGAACCGTGGGCCCTCTGTCTCATTTAGCAATTTGTAACCCACATCTGTCATCTGGGTGAGTGTTCCCAGATAGGCACAGATTGAATCCACTTGGTATCCCCTTTGGAGTGAATCCGGCAGAGAATTTCCATCAAGCAGTTGGTGCCCAGATAAGGAAGGAAAAGTGATGGTCACTCATTTCAACCTGACTTGTGAACAAAAATTAAGATAAAATCCATAACATAAACATAACCATATGCCCACGTTAAGCATGCATTTGGGTAGTGCTAAGCAGTGTTAAGCATGCTCCTGTTGTTGCTCAGCCAATATTCAGAACTGTTCATCTTGAACCACTGAAAATCTGCATAATAACATTTCCCTTCTTATCCTACCTTTCAGTTCCTGGATCCACCCTGGGGTTCTGTTTTGATGAACTTAACTACACAAGGTATTTTCACAAGTGGAACCATATCGTATTTGTCCTTTTGTGCACAACATATTGCATTTAGCATGATGCCCTTAGGATTGATCAATGTTGTAGAAAGTGTCTGAATATTTTTCCTTGTTAAGGCTGATCATATTCCATTGTATCAATGTGACACACCTTGTTTATGCATTCACCTGTCAATGGATTTGAGGTTGCTTCCACCTCTTGGCTCTTTGCTGAGATCCTTCTATGAGTCCCCACTCTCCTTGACTTCCAGCACCTGCCCTGCCCTGCCAATGCCTTGGTCTCAATCCTCACCCACTTTGCACTGCTCCTGCTCCCAGGCTCACTCCCATAGGTGCAGGATGCATGTCCTTTCAGGCCCTTGCATTTTCCTGCCTCATTTCTGATTCCCAGCCATTGTCCATGCTGACTCTCCTACTCTACAATATTCCTCTTCCCCAATGTCCGCCCTTTCAGCCTTTCCACTTCTCTTGAGCTGCTCTTTTGCTAATAGGTCTTCACTGGTCATCCTCACCACCCCTTCTCCCATGCCACCACACAAACACCTGAACCTGCTCATAATGCACTCCTACATCTTCCTCCAAATCCTCAGATGATCCCTGCTGAGCACTCATGTCACACTGCACTTGTCTGAATGGAAGTGCCATGGGGCACCACTGCCGTGTCCCCTCAAAGCAAGGCTCGTTGGCATCTAGAGCACATTCTGTCCATCTGCTGAGTGAGCAAGGGATACAGTCCTCACCTTTCTCATGGGTGGTTCCTGTCCTCTTTCCTTACCTGACTTAGGGTGAGACACGATTACTGTATCTTCATCCTTTATCACAAACTTAGTACATGCTTCTTTTATAACTTCAGAGCATAACCAACAGGAGAGAAAGGTAACCCTTCAAACCACACACAGTCATCTGTCATGGTGAGGAGTTCTGTGTGTGTGGTGTTGTGGGTCCAGCTGCAGCCACCATTGGAAGTTGTGGGAGATACTGGGAGACTATACTTTAAAGGAAGGTCCAAAGAATCATTAACCTTTTCTTGTTGTAAGATTAACTGACTGATATAAACAAATTGAGACTGATGTTTCAAAATTTCATGGTATTGAGCAATTTTGGACTCTGAGAATATGAGGATGATCTGAGCATGAGTTCATGGGCAGATCCCACAGCAAGTGCTGCAAAATAATGCCACTGAGCAATCCCTGGGACCTGAAGAAAGCCATTCTTTTTTGTTTGTATTATGAAGAGTTTTCAGAAAAGAACTTTTACAGGAAACCAGTTGATACACTCTAGCAATAACACCCTGGAAGGATGATGAGGAACTGTGAACTGAAGACTCTTTGAGGCTAAAGGACACACACCTGCTTTAGAGTCAAAAGATATGGGGGTGGACTGTAAGTGAACTGCAGGGTCCAGTCCTTCCTAACCTTCTGATTGACATAGAGAAATGGGTCTCATGCTCTCAGGATTTAGGGACTGAGGTAATAGAATTTTCATACCTACCACATCAATGATCCATGGAAGCTCTGTTACCATCCCTGGTCTAGCACTTTCAGTTCCCAGTGGACTCTGGGGGCGAAGAACTTCACATGTTCAAGCAACATGCCAAATCCAGGGAGCCCATAAACAGCAATCTACTGTTGCCAAGAATGCTTTAAAAATGCATTTTTATCAATTCCCATGGACTTCTGTCACCTCCAATAAGAACCGTTTGATGAATGATGTCAACCCATGTTGAAGGCAATGGTGTTTTATGTAGAATGTTTGGTCATCAGGAGCAAAAACCCTTTCCACTCTTCCTGCTAATTGCTGGGTGTATTACTAGACTGAGCACTTGTGTATTCAACTGGCAGCTGTTGATACTGAATCTGAATCTGACATGGCACAGCTTCTGTGTGCATCCTGGGGAGAATGACCAACAATTGGGGCACAAGTATGATTCTGGCTGAACGAAGAGTGGCATTTAATCAGGAAAAGTTGCAGGGACCACATGTGCTCTGGACAGACAGAATATGATGCACATCAAGATGAAAGAGTAACCTTTTATAAAAGAGAAACTGATTCATGAATTTTGTTTCTTTCTTAGTATTGCTCAATATTTCCAGAGAGTCATGGCAATCACAGTGACACTGTGAATGTCCAATAGTTATGGGGGCTGACACATCTCTATAGCATTCCAAACACTTAGTGCATGCCGTCCGTGAAATCATCCCACCAAACCCATGAATTGGTGAGGAAGTCCTGAACCCCACCCACTGGACAGAGCCAAATCTTTAGCTTTCCTATGGTTTTATTAGTGCACTATGGGGTGTATAATAGTTGGGCTCATTTTGAAGGAATCATCCATGCAAGGAATGGAAATTACTCCACTTTTGTCCCCAGTGACTCTGCTTCCCTCCCCCTCTCTTCCCTTTTCTACCTATGAGTATTTATTGATTTATGCTTTATAGACATCATTAAGGGGGAATCCACTGTGGTGTATTTATGCATGCACACAGTATGATTTTGGCAATTTGCTTCTGCATTTCCTCACCTTTCCCTTCCCTTCCCTCCCAACCCCCTCCATCTCCTTCTCCTCTACTGATCTTCCCTCTATATCTATGATATCACAGCCCCCCTCCCACTTTTCCCTCTTACTTTGCTGAGTAATGAGGGAAAACATTTAACCCCTTGCTTTATGAGTCTGGCTTATTTTGGCCAGCATGATGTTCTCCAGTTCCATCCATTTACCTGCGAATACTGTCATTTCATTCTTTGTCATGACTTAGTAACACTCCACTCTGTGTATATACCACATTTTCTTAATCCATTCTCCTATTGATGGGTACCTGAGCAAGCTCTTGTGAGTTATGCTGTTGTATGCATTGATGCAGCTGTATCACTATAGTATTCTGATTTTAGAGATGGATAAATACCAAGGAGAGGGATTGATGGTCACATGGGGATTTCCTTCCTATTATTTTGTGGAATCTTCATACTACTTTCCAGAATGGTTGTACTGATTTGCAGTTCTACCCACAATATACAAATGTACCCTTTCCCCCACATCCTCCCAGCATTTATTATTTGTGTTTTTGATGATTGTCATTCTGACCGAAGTGAGATGAAATCTCAATATAGTTTTGATTTGCATTTCCCTGATTGCTAGGGATGTTGAACCTGTGTTCATATATTTGTTGGCCATTTGTATTTCTTCTCCTGAGAAATGTCTGTTCAGTTTTTTGGTAAAATGGTTAACATTATTGGAATGAGTCCATGTGTCAGGAGTGTGGTGATCCTTATATATAGTTCCTTTGAAGTACCCTCTGCCTACAGAGTCATCAGGTGTGGCTCAAGTGCAGTCTCTCTGCTGGTTTACACATGTTGACAGAATCCCTGCTCACTACTGACCATCAGTCTCTGTCCTGTCCTGGACCACTGTGATGTCTGAGGGACAGCACATTGCAGGATCCACTGCACTACAGTGATCTCTGGGTGACCCTAAGTCCAGTTCTGTAGGACACTTTTTCCCAGTGGTAACCAAGTCCCTGCTCTGTAATGGGAAACTCTGGGTGACTCCTGAGTCAATGCTTCGCTGGCCACAGTTATCCCCAGTGCCCCTCGAGTGTATGCTGTGTGGTGGTCTGCAGTTCTCCTTGGTGGTACACGAGGTCTCACTGTACTGTCTGTCTACCATTGGTTCTTCCTGTTCAGTCCCTCTGTCTGGGTGGTCCAAACATGCCAAACAGAAGATTCCAGAAGAAAGTACCACAAACCACCATGAAATGACCTTATTGGTATTCCAAGGATTCTCTTAATACCATGTTGATTGATAACAACATTTAATTGGAAACTTAATCATGGGCTTAAGGGTCTCCTGAGTGACAGTTGAGAAAAATATTCCACATGAGCAGGTGAGTGTTGTTTCCCCATCTCTGGGAACACACTTGGGAGCAGACTGTGGTTTGGAGCAAGCATATTTCCAATTGTTTGTTCTGCTTTCCATCTCCTAGTTTCTCTAGCATTGTTTAAACATGCACGGGAGCTGGATTCTGCAAAGGCTTTTCCTGCTCGTTAGATGATCATTTAATCCTTGTCCTTCATTCTGCTATGTGGATAATTACACTTATTGATTCATGTATGTTAAACCAACTCTGCATCCCTGGGATGAAACCCACTTGATCATGGTGTACCATCTTCTTAATTTGTTTTGAATGCACTTTCTTAACAGTTCATTAAGAATTTTTTGTGTCTATGTTTGAAAAGGAAATGGGTCTGAGATTTTCTTTCCTTGACTTGTCTTTGGTTTGAATATCAGAGGGATATTGGCTTCATACAATGAATTTGGGAGTGTTCCCTCCCTTTCTATTTCATGGAATAATATGAGAAAAAAATAGTATAAGATTTTAATTAAAAGATCTATAGAATTTGGTTGAGAATATAGCTGGTCCTGAGATTTTCCTTTTTAGAAAGCTTTTCATTTCTACTTCAATCTCATTGTTTGATATTGGTTTCTATATCTTCATGTCTGGATTTGGGTAGTTCATATTGTCTAGAAATTTGTTAGTCTCTTCCAGATTTTTCCAGTTTGTTGGACTATAAATTTTCCAAATTGTTTCTACTGATCCTCTGAATTTCAGAAATGTCTGTGTGGGTATCTTCTTTTTAATCTCTAATTTAGGTACTTGACCACTAAGCCACATCCCCAGCCCTGTTTTGTATTTTATTTAGAGACAGCGGCTCACTGAGTTGCTTAGCACCTCGCTTTTGCTGAGGCTGGCTTTGAACTCTCGGTCCTCCTGCCTCAGCCTCCCAAGCCTGTGGAATTACAGATGTGTGCCACCGCACACAGCTCTTCTTTCACTCTTTTTTGGTTAGTACCAATAGGTTTATCAATCTTGTTTATCCTTTCACAGAACCACCTCTTTGTTGTATTGATTCTTTGTATTATTTTTATTCTTAATTTCATTAATTTGGGCTCTGATCTTATTTCCTTTTTTCTAATTATTTTGAAATCACTTTGTTCTTCCTTTGAGGTCTGACATTAGATAATTTGGAATCTTTCTATTTCTTTAGATGTAGGTTCTTAATGCTATACACCCTCCTCTTAGAACTGCTTTCATAATGTCCCAGAGATTTTATGTTGTATCTCTTTTCTCATTTGTTTTAAGGTATTTTTAATTTCTCCTCTGATTTCTTCTTTGATCCATTTCTCATTCAGAAGTATAATGTTTAATCTGCAGATGTTAAAATAATTTATTTCATCTTCTTGATTTTTAAATTTATACAATTAAAAGATATAAGAAATAATTTCTATTTTTTTTAATATTTGCCAAGACTTACTTTGTGTTGTGTCTATTCTGAAAATTCTCCATGTGCAGCTGAGTAGAAAGTGAATTTTGTTTTTGATGGAAAAACAAAATTTTGATGGAAATATTCTAGAGATGTCTGTTAGGTCCATTTGATATAGTATATAGCATACATATTATTATGTTCTGAAGAGTCTTTCCTTAGTTTATGTCTCAATGACTTATGTATTGGTTAGAGAGGTATGTTGAAATCACCCAGTATTATTGTATCAGGGTCTATATGATGCTTTATATTGAGTCAGGAATGTTTTGTGTATGTAGATGCACAGATGTTTACAATCTTTATATCTTGTCATTGGAAGATTCCCTTAACCAATATGGAGTGATCCTTGTCTCTTCTTACTGATTTTGTCTTGAAATCTATTTTACCAGATGATACTAGCTACCTCTGTTTATTTTTGGTTTCTAATTGCATGGTATATCTTTTTCCATCCTTTCACCTTTAGCCTTTAGTGGATGTCTTTACCTGTCAGGTGGCTCTCTATAAGCAATACATGGTAGGGTCCTGTTTTTTAATTCATTCTGCCAGTCTATGTGTTTTGATTGGAAAATTTACACTCAGTGTTATTGTGGAGATGATTTTTATTTCCTAACACATTAATTTGTTTCTAATGCTTAATTCAGACTTGCTTCTTCTGTAATTGACTACTCATCCAGTGAGATTCATCCATACCCTGCTCTGATAATTATTTTTCATTTCTTCTGCATGAAATATTTTTGCTTTGTAGTGCTGGCTTAGTGGTTATGAATTTTTCTTTTTTTTTAGTTTCTGCTTACCATGAAAAGTTCTTCTTCCATCTTAAATTCTGAAGAATAGTTTTGCTGCATACAGAATTCTTGGTTGACCCCTGTTATCATTTAGGATTTGGCATATATTATTCCATGTCTCCTGACTTAAAATGTCTGGGCTGAGAAATCAGTAGAACTCAGTTAGCTTACTTCTAAATGTAGTTAACTTTTTCTCTTACAGCTAGAATTCTATCCTTGTTCTGTATAGTAGGCATTTTCATTATAATTTGTCTTGGAGAGAATCTTTTTTGATCTTATTTATTTGAGTCCTAAATGCCTTTTGTGTTGGGATTTCTGTCTCAGTTTCAAGGTTTTGGAATATTTCTGTTATTATTCCAATGAAAAGTTTGTGCGTAACTTTAGTTTGTAATTTGCTGTCTTCTTCTATACCAATGATTCTCATATTTGGTATCTTAATCGTATCCATATTTCTTTTATTTTATGGACTAGGACTTGATTTACTTACATGTCACTAGTGTATCATCAGGGCTCTCCAGAGAGAGAAATCAATAGAATGACAGGTAGATGGATAGAGTGAGAAATACACGAAGGAGAATTTATTAGAGCATTTTCTGATATGAATCTCTTTTAGTAATTTTTTTAGTGGTAGATGGGGATCCAACCCAGCCTCACACGTACAAGGCACATGCTCTCCTGCTGAGCTACAATCCCATATTTCTTGAATATTCTGGTCATGATCTCTTAACATATCTTATTTATGGTCAACTTTATTTTTGAGATTATAGGCATTCTCTTCAAGGCTTGAGTATCTGTCTTCCAAGTAGTTGAATCTGTTGGTGTTGGTTCCAACTTAATTTTTAACTTGATTTATTGAGACTTTTATTTCCAGGATCTCAGTTTGGTTCTTTTTCAGAATATCTATTTCTTCATTTGAATGTTCTTTCATTTCCTGCATATTCTTTCTCATGTCCTTCCTTAGCTCTTCTTTTAGTTCACAGAAAATTTTAAACATCAACTTTTCAAATTCTTTTTCTGGCATTTTCTCCACTGTCATATTAATGGGGTCAGTTACACTGTGAGCTATTTGAGGTGACTTTTCATCCTGATATTTTCACATCGTTACTATTCTACTCATGTTCTGGGATAATCGCCTCTTCTAGTATTATATGAGGGAGGTTTTAGTGAGCTACTTTCTCTTTACCACGTGTCGGGTGGGGCAAATGTCCTGGTATCAATAGGGTCATGACTCTGAACTTGCTCTTACGTCAAGACTCCAACACCACGTCAGTAGAAATACTAATCCTCAGTAATCACAGTCACTTTTGAACAACACTCTATGCCAACTGATTTAAAAAAAAAATTATTGATAATATTCTCCCACAGTCCACTAATCTGAGTGGTAAATCGGAGTCATTTTCTTGAATTGGTTGAGAAATTTTCTAGTAAGAAATGTGAAGTTGTTTTTGTATTAGAGCACTGTATTTCTACATAGTATTTGAGTCACTTTTGATATAATGATACCTATGAGGAATTTTATTTCAATCCTCTCTCCCTCCCCTTCCTCTCCTCCTTCCTCCGCTTTTCTCTCTCATCTCTCCTACCGTATCTCTCACATCTGGTTGTTGTCCCACCGATGTGATTTTGGCCTGCGGAAAAGAGGAGGCTTAGTCTTTCCCCTCCACCATTTTCTGGGACTCAGTTTGTTTATATTTCTTGCTGGGTTTTTTTTTTTTTCCTCATTTTTTATTGGTGCATCGTAATTGTGCATATCAATGGGATTTGTTGTTCCCTATCTGCCCATGTACACCATATGATTTGGCCAATCTCACTCCCCATCTTGCTGAGATTTTTTAAACAGAGTGATTTCTCGGGTTCCGGTGATGGCGCAGTTTGTTTGTTCTCACCTGATCCCACGTGGTCAAACTAAGATGGGGAAAGCCTGCAGGTGGAGTTTCACCTCAGGGTTCCACTGGCTTTTTGACTGTCCAGCTCCGACACAGCCCTCTTTCTGGGAATCGGACCATGAGCGTGGGGAGGGGAGTGGAGTGCTTCAGTTCCTTCTCCAGCCCTGTCTAGGCTTGGAAGGGACGACTCAGGGATCACCAGATTTGTCAGTTTAACTGGCCTCCGTTCTCTGCCCCAGCCCTGGGGTCATCCTGGCTCCTTTTCCTGGAGCTCAGACAACCTCTTTCAAGTGAAGGAGTTCCTCCCTCTTCTCAGCTCTGTAGAACCAGTGTGCAGGTGCTGAAGTGCTGTTCTGAAGCATTCACGGGGCCTGGCTGTGATAGCGTGACTTTCTCTGAACCACCTCATTCCCTTCACCAAAGGGATAAAATGCATGGATTGAAAGGATATTTTTAAAAAAGTAGTTCATTAAGAGTAAAGAATTGCTTTGGCTATTTTGGGTCTCTTATTCTTCCAAATGAATTTCATGATTGCTTCCTCTATTTCTGTGAGGTACGTCATTGAGATTTTAATTGGAATTGCACTTTTGGTATACCACTTTTGGTAGTGTGGCCATTTGACAATATTAATTCTGCCTATCCAAGAACCTTCCATCTTCTAAGGTATTCTTTAATGTCTTTCTTTTGCGTTCTGTAGTTTTCATTGTAGAGGTCTTTCACCTCATTCATTAGATTGATTCCCAAGTTTTGTTTTGTTTTTGGAGGCTATTATGAATGGGGTAGTTTGGTATATCTACACAATGGAATATTATTCAGTCATAAAGAAGAATGAAATTATGGCATTTGCAGGTAAATGGATGGAGTTGGAGAATATCTTGCTAAGTGAAATAAGTCAATCCCAAAAAACCAAAGGCTGAATGATTTCTCTGATAAGTGGATGATGATATGTAATGGGGGGTAGGGGGTAAGGGAAGAATGGAGGAAGGATGGATTGTGTAGAGGGAAATGAGGAGTGTGGAGGGGGTGGGGGGAAGGAGAGGTAATAGAATGAGAAAAAAATCATTACCCTATGTACATGTATGATCACACAAACAGTGTGATTCTACTTCGTGTACAACCAGAGAAATGGAAGTTGTACCCCATTTGTATGCAATCAACCAAAAAATAATAAAAAATAAAAATAAATTTAAAAATTAAAAAAAAATTAGAGGAGAGTAAAGAAGTTGGGTATGAAGGTTGGAATATTCAAGAGGTGCGAGGAGAGAAAATGGAAGCTAGGTAGTTCATAAAGGTCTTAAAGAGGGAGGAAGTGAAGAAGTGAAGAAAGAGAACAAGTTAAGTTTTAATTAGAGGAAGAGATGAGAGTAAGCAAGAAAAACACCACCAGTAACCACCCCAACATCAAACAAACAAAACCCTTTTAAAAGCAAAAAAAAAAAAAAAAAAAAAATCCCTATCTCTAGAAAAACAGAATCAAAAAGTAAAAGGTTAATAAAAGGAAAATAAATGATAAAAAGGAAAAAGAACTCAGAAACGTGTGTGTGTGTGTATATACATGAGCCAATCAGCAAATACAGCCAGAATATCATCTAAAAATATTAATAATAAAAACAAAAAAGGGAACATTCTTAAATAAAAATACTTCAATTTTTCCACCAAGGTAGCTGAAGTTGAGTATTTGTGTCCTATTGCAGATCAACCTCTGTCCCTTGCTTCTTGGATTCTGTGCCTCTTAGAGAGCTAGGACTGGATAATATTTAACCTGACCTCCTTTGTGATATTCACCACACTGCCTGATGGATTCAGTTGGAAATGGTGCTGGTTGAAACGACTCTCAGCTTCTCTGCTCACCTGTCCAGGGGAGATGGAACTGGTAGTACCTTCTGCTGGATTTGGTTTAAATGCCCTAGACTGCTGTTTTTCCTGACTGGGAGTAGTGCATAGATCTCTTTGGGAAGTTCTCCCTGCTGGAAATAAGCAATAAACAGAACTTTGAACCTTTGTTTGGTATCTATTCCAGGGTGATTCAGTCCTTGGCAGCCCAGGGCGGGACAGATGCCAACTCAGCTGGACTTATGGGTTTCTAGCTTCTCTTTTGAGTTCTACTCTTAGGGCACGGTGACCAACCTCTCTGGATGGATGGTGCATAGCCCGTTTCCCACACCCCTACCCCACTACCAAATATGAATCTCCGAGTCTCCTTTCCTGGATGTAATCACACCCGTGTGATCGATTTCCCTCCATCTTTGTCAGCTGGTTGTTCACTCCAGAGACCTCAAAAGGATATGGGGCTGCCTTCCTGTCACCAAGGCCATCACACCACCTGACCCATTTCCCTGATCCTGTTTTCACTGGTGGCCTGCACCACAGGGCTCAGAGGACAGCAGGTTGCATCCTCCTCCGTTCTGCCGTCCGGAACCTCCTGGATCCACTCTTCTCCACAAGTCTTTTGGGATCGTGATTTGACTGGGGCAGTTTCGGTCACGCAGAAGTAGTGCCCGCGGCCAGAGTGGAAGTGTCTGCTCCTTCCCCACAGGAACGAGATCCAGCTAAACTTCCTCAAGCGAGATCTGCTCAGCGCTTGGCTCGGGCACACTTTAATCCCCAGCCCACTGTGCAGCCTTCACATCGGCGGGGCCCAGCGGGCCTTCCACAGGCGCCCACACGCCAGACCTGTCTGCACTCTAAGTCCCTTTGTGTGGTCCCTTCCCTTCGTGGTGACACAGCACCGCTGCCTCTGCCGGCCGCAGGGGTATTTCTTTGCATCCTCCACTCTTGGCTTCTCTGAATCTTGACAATTATTGATTTATAAATTCTTCTTATGACACTCACTTTACGATGAAGCCATATTCCTGTCGTTGTGATTCCAAACAGCCGGGCGAGCGGGGAGTCCTCCTCCCCCGACTCTGCCTCTTGCTAGCCTGGCATAGAGTTTTCCAAGGATCATCCACAGGAACTGCCGCCATCATCCACCTGGAAGAAACACAGGTGTTCAGGCTAAACCCCTTTTGTTGGAGGTAGTTTCCCACATCTGATAATGATTCTCGCAAGCAGTGGTTTTCAAGGCGGGGCCAGGGTCGGTGGAAGGATATTTTCGCAAGGTCTGTGAGGTCAGTCCTATTTCCATCATCTCATGAAGCCTTGTTGGTCCTTTCACTCTTTCATGGGCCTTCAGGGGGGTTTCCCTGGGGCTACTTGGCATGTGATGACATCATCACTTGGGGGCTAAGACATGCTCCCCTGGCATTCTTGGGGTTTTAAATTGTTCTTGTTTTCATTTCAAACACAGTAAATTTTCTTAAATTTTTTTTCATGCACGTATACAGGGTAATAATGTCTGTCTCATTCTACCGTCCTTCCCATCCCCACCACCCCACCTCTCCCCTCTGCACAATCCAAAGTTCCTTCATTCTTCCGTACCTTCCCCCCACTATGGATCAGTATCCAGTTATCAGAGAAAACATTCGACCTTTGTTTTTTGGGGATTGGTTTATTTCACTGAGCATGATATTCTCTACTTCCATCCATTTACCTGCAAATGCCATAATTTCATTCTTCTTTAAGGCTGAGTAATATTCCATTTCCTATATGCACATTTCCTTTATCCATTCATCCATTGTAGGGCATCTAGGTTGGTTCCATAGTTTTACTATCATGAAATGAGCTGCTGTAAATGTTGATATGGCTGCGTCTCTGTAGTGTGCTGATTTTAAGTCCTTTGGGTATAATCCAAGAAGTGGGATAACTGGGTCAAATGTTGGTTCCATTCCAAGTTTTCTTAGGAATCTCCATACTGCTTTCCATAGTGGTTGCACCAATCTGCAGTGCCACCAACAATGTGTAAGTGTACCTTTTCCCCCCACATCCTCGCCAACACTTATTATTGCTTGTATTTTTGATAATTGCCATTCTAAGTGGAGTGAGATGAAATCTTGAAGCAGAACATACAGTAAATATTGATAAATGTAACCCATATCAACAAAATGTCTTTGGGTACTGTGTTAGTCAAGGTTCTCAGGAGGACAGAAATAAAGGAACACATGCACACAGAGATAGACATGTGAGAGAAGGGTTCCTAGAGGAATCAGTTCACATAGTTATGGAGAATTCCCATGATAGGCCTTCTGCAAGCTGGCAGTGGGCTCAGTCCAAATCCAAATGGTTCAGATCCACTGACTCACAGAGTAACTCTCAGTCCAAGACCAGAGTCCTGAGATCTGGGGAGGAGATGGGGCAAGTTTTTGAGTCCAAAGACTGAGAACCTGGAATTCTGATGTCTCAGGACAGAAGAAGGGTGCCCAGCTCCATGAGAGAGAGCATGAGTCCACCTGGTCTGTGGTTTGTTCTCTGTGTCCTCAGCTGACCAGCTGGCCCCCACCCACACCAAGGGCAGATCTTCCTCTCTCGGTCCACTGCTCAAATGCTAAGGTTGCCAGAAACACCACACAGGTATTCCCAGAGAGAATGCTTGCAGCTCCTTGTGCGTGCTTAGCCCAGTCAAACTGACACATAATGTCAACCTCCACAGGTACATCAATGATTTGGGGGGGGGGGTGTACCAGGGATTGCACTCAGGGGCACTTGACCACTGAGCCACATCCCCAGCCCTATTTTTTATTTTATTTAGTGACAGGGTCTCACTGAGTTGCTTAGTGCCTCACTTTTGCTGAAGTTGACTTTAAACTCACAATCCTCCTGCCTCAGCCTCCCAAGCCGCTGGGATTACAGGCGTGCACCACCGTGCCCTGCTGACAGCAATAATTTTTAAGTACTCAGGCTTCCTGACATCAGGAAGCAGGTACATAGATTAATGCTAGTTGGGCCCTCTAAAATGAGATCCTCTCACTTGAATACATTAGTATTATTTTATAAGCCTTTAAAAAATTCTCAGTTGATTCATCATAGTGAATTTCCCGACCCTCAAGGAAGTGTCAAATATATTTTTCAATTTTTGAATAATTTCCCTCAGCACACTAGGTGAGGTATCTCTTCTCATGATTATAATGAAATAAAACCACATATCTGTTAATAATTTATTCACAGGCATTTACGTAATTATCAGGAGTATATGAGGCATGTCACAAGGACCCAAACATTTGAGGAAGCTACCAAGAGAAATACAATGTTTAAGATCATTTTCACGAGGGATGGGAGGTGGGCAGAAAGGGGAGAGGTGCTGAGGAGTGACTTGCCAAAGTGTATCATGTGCAAACATGAACATGTTACAACAGATTCCATTGTGCAGGACTGTAAGGCACCGAGAAAAATGTGGAAAAAGAAAAAATAGATCCTTTTCTTTTCTAAAAGACTGTTGGAAGTGAAAAAAAAAAAGTGAAAACCAGCAAAGGGAGGAACTACACTAAAGGAATGGTCAAAGGAGACTCTAAATCAAATTAAAGGCCAGAAATCAACCAAAATGACCAGGAATACAAGTCATATCTCAGTAATAGCCTTGAATGCCAATGGTTTAAACTCATCAAAGAAAGAGAATTGCAAATGGGATTAAAAAACAAGACCCAACAATCTGCTGTCTCCAAGAGACTCGCCTCATAGGCAAAGACATCCACGGCCTAAAGGTGAAAGGATGGGGGAAAAATCATTCACATGGATCCCATCAACAAGCAGGTGTTTCCAGCCTCATATAGTGGACTTCAAGCCAAAGTTAGTCAGAAGGGATAAGAAAGGACATTTCATTCTACTGAAGGGGATTATACAGCAGCAAGGCACAACAACCATAAATAACCATTCCCCAAACAATGGAGCATCCATGTACATCAAACAAACCCTCTCAATTTCAAGAATCCGATAGACCACAACACAACAATCCTGGTTGACTTTGACACTCTTCTCTCACTACTGGACAGATATTCAAAACGAAATCTAAATAAACTATAGAACTAAATAATACAATCAATAATCTAGACTTAACAGGCATATATAGAATATTTCATCCAACAAAGAGCAAATACACTTTTTTCTTGGCAGTACATGGATCCTCTCTAAAATAGACCATATCTTATGCCACAAAGCAACTCAATAAATACAAAAGAAAAATGAAGATAATACCGTGCATTCTATCAGATCATAATGGACTGAAATTAGAAATCAGAGATAAAATAAAAAATAGAAGCTATTCTAACAAGTGGAGAATAAATAATACACTATTGAATGACAAAAGGATAGTAGAAGAAATCAAGGATGAAATGAGAAGATACTTAGAGGTAAATGAGAAGACCGACACAACACACCAAAATCACGGGACACCGTGAAGGCGGGGCTCAGAGCAGAGTTCACTGCCCCGAGCTCATTCATTGAAAGAGCAGAAAGTCAGCGAGCTGGTGTTTCCTGAGGTCGTCCCGCTCCACGCAGTGCGGAGTCGTGGGACCTTCTCGTCACCGTCTCTCTTTCTAGTACTTCATTTCATCGTGCCTTTGGGGGTTCGCGGAAGGTGCCTTTGCCGCTGCTCCTCACCACCAGTGCGACCTCCTCGCGTCCCTTCTGCACAGCTGTCTGCCATCTTCTGTCTGCAAAATGGAAACTCCACACGTGGAGGTCTCTGAGTGGTGGGCTCGGCAGCTTATTGATGAGGAGTCCTGGTTTGGATCTTAAATGTCACCCAAAGTGCTGTCCCCTGCCTGGGGTGGGGTGCTGAGGGAGGTGGTGGGATCTAGAATGCGGAACCTGGTGGAAGGGCGTCAGGCCAGCTGGGGGCTGCCCTTGGCAGGGTTTTTAGACCCTGACCTGCTGTCACTCTTTGCTTCTGGGCTGCCATGAGGTGACAGTTTTGCCCCACCCTGTGCTCCCCACCATGAAGTTCTGCTTCACAGACCCCAAAGCAACAGAATCAACCAACCATGAACTAAACCAGTGAACCATAATAAACTTTTCCTCCTTTGAGTTGATTTACCCCAGGTATTTTGTCATAGCCACAGAAACTTGAGAACACAGGGTTCAGTGTGTGACCTGTCACCTGCAGCAGATGAACAAAGACTCTGCTTTCTCATCAACCTGTCAGTCTCTGGGCAGTCCTCCTTCCACTCCCCATCCACCCTGTCTTGCTTTCCCCCACTTCTAATTGACATTATGTTGTATTTTATATCATGAGGCACTCCACTCTAAATCTCTCTTCATAGAAAGATTGGAAGAGTAAGGCGGGAAGGGGGAGAGAAAATTGAAGTGAAGGAAAACATTTTGTGAGTCAGTAACAGGCTCTGTAGAATCTGGTTTGGACTTTATACCCACTGTGTGAGGTGAGTCCAGTGACCACGCCATCTTCATAATCACGTGACGAATCAGTTATGGGAGTCTTCCTACAAAATGTCCTTGTATGGATACGAAAGCAGGTCCAGAGGGGTGAAGCGTCACTGGCACGCCAGTTCCCTGGGTTGTCCTTTGTAGTCACTGTCAGTCACTGACCTCTCGATGCAGAAGTGCGACAGGAGGGGGAAAGTTGTTTTCACACATAAAATTGAACGCCCTTTGCAAAGAAGAGTGAGAAAAATCTCTGCAGATCCTCTCTTGAGAGAGGTCCCTCACATGAAGGATGACGTCACGAATGGAAAGACGACGTGCTCCTACTTCCTTGACTGTGTGGCCACAGCTCAGGTGACCCAGAGTCAGCATGCAGCCGGGATAGTGCTAACTTCCCCTTTGGTTCTATTACCTGAATTGTCCTCGATTTTGGAGTGTTAGGGTCCCATTCCGACTAATCCCCGGAGAGTCAAAGTGAACACACAGTAATGCAAATCACACAACGAGGTTTTATTAAAGCAAGCTCGAGCCTGGACCGCGACCAGCCCCTCAGACCGATACAATGACTGAGGGGGGGAAGCGGCCCCGAGTGGCGAGAAAGCGCTCTATTTAAGAGCTTTTTCAGCATTCATACACAAGGACCTGTACATTATTGGTTAAAATTCAGACAGCTAATTATTTGTCCTCTTTTGGTTTGGTCCCTCCACTTTATTTGGATCTTATTGGGTCCCGCCAAAACTGAAGGGTCCTGGAGGGAGCAGGGAGGAGGGAAGGAGTGAATTATGAGGGAGAGGGGTCGGGGCTAGGTTCCCCTGTCCTTGATAGATGGGGTCTCCGGACAGCTGCACATTCCTCAGATAGATATCTCTGAACAGCCTTGATAGACCTGGGGTCCAGCACATCCCATGTGACCTGTATTGGCCCTTGAAGGCGCCACTGCAGCTGCTGGATCCTTGGTGCTTGCACGACCTTTTCCTGGGGGCCCAGTTCACGAAATAGCTTATTTATACAAGAGGGCTGCACGGACGGCACCCCGTTCTCAACAGGAGTTTATTAATTTTATGATTATGTAGCTAGTTGTTGTGAAGACTTGTTCCAAACATTTTGGACCAAGGCAATCAGAAAGGAAAGAAGGAGGGAGGAAAGAAAGGAGGGAAAGAGGGAAAAGTGCCCTTCATGAGCAGTGCAGACAGGGCTGCAAACACGTTCCCCATCCTGTTGTTCAAGGAAGACTTAAGGAAGCTCATGGGATTATAGATAGCTTTAGGAAGAAATGATACAAACATCACACTGAGAATCATCCCGTGGTCGGTAGGGAGTGGGGAGGGGAAAGGTTTGAGTGGAAACAGGGAAGCCGGTTTGGAGACTGGAAGTCCCCAGAAGCCACTCGAGACACGGGAACTCACATGAGGAACTAGCAGACTGTCTGCTCTTAAGGGCGAAAAAGAGAGAAAGCGAGACAGTGAGTGACTGAGAGAGAAAAGATAGGAAGGAAGAGAAAATAGCAGGGGAATCACCCTTAAATAGTGAAAGTCAGTGGGCTAATTGGACCGATGACTGACAAGAAAGTTGACAATCTGGATTATAATATGGTGTGTGGGGAGGGGGCAGAATCAGGGGAGAAATGGCTACAGCCTTGCTCCTTACACAGACTATTATTGTCTTGTTGCTATTGGCAACTGGAGACAGGTGGGTGCATTTGACGCGTGTTTCAGTGTTGCTAAAGCCAATGAAGTGGATGTGGTATCGTGGAAGAGAGAAGAATAAAAGCTGACCGGTTGAACGTTTTCTCTCCCATGTGGAAGCTGGAGCAGAACAAAGGGAAAGACAGGGATCCCCTGAAAACAGAAGGGGGGTTGGTGGAGAAGAGGAAGGAGACTGAGGGCCAGGGAGGAGGGACAGGGAAGAAAGGAACTGCAGGAAGAAACTGACTGAGTCCTGATGCGAACACATCCACATACTCCCGCGAGTTTCTCCTGCATGTTTATCTATAAATCACCCATTTAAAAAAACAACAAATAAATAGAAGCGAGACTGGTAGAACAGGGAAGAACACTGGGAAGGAGGAGAGGAGGGAAAGAAGAAGTCCCGGGAACGGAAACGCAGCAAATTATATTCCCTGCATGTACAAATATGTCATAGTATCAAAATAAGTATAATGCACCTCAAAAAACACACGGGAACCTGGCGGGGCTCAGGTCCGTGTCTCTGTCCATGGCCTCCCTCCTGAAACAGAGCAGGACTCCCCAACATGGCCAACAGTAGCGAGACCCACCATGGAACGTCCTGTCGACTTCTTCCCCTGGGAGAAGAGCCAGGAGGTAGGCTAGGTAGTGGAAAAGCATGGCTGGTCTTTTTTTAAATTTATGTTTATTTGTTCTTTTTAGATATACAGGACAGCAGTGTGTACTTTGACATATCATACATACATGGAGTAAAACTGATCCTACTTAGGATCCCATTCTTGTGGTTGTACATGATGTGGAGTTACACTGGTTGTGTATTCATATATGAACACAGGGAAGTGATGTCCGATTCATTCTACTGTCTTTCCTATTCCCATCCTTCCTCCCTTCCCTTCTTTCCCCATTATCTAAGCCAATGAACTTCTATTCTTGTCCCCTCCCCTTATTATTTGTTAGCATTCATATATCAGAGAGAACATTTGGCCTTTGGTTTTTCGGGATTGGCTTATTTCACTTAGCATGATAGCCTCCATTTCCATCCCTTTATCAGGAAATATCATAATTTCATTCTTCTTTATGACTGAGTAATATTCCACTGTGCACATGTACCACATTTTCTTTATCCAGTCACTTATTGAAGGACACCTAGGCTGGTTCCATAGCTTAGCTACTGTGAATTGAGCTGCTATAAACATTGATGTGGCTGCATCACTGTAGCAGCATGGTTGGTCTTGAGATGGTTCTTGGGCTCCCTCTCTCAGTGCAAAAGGCAAACAGAATTATCCATGCTTTGATGCAACTTCCTGGGACAGCTCCTGCCACAGCCCTGATACGTGCCTCCCACGAGCAGCTGCACCCGCCGCACCCCACATGCTCACAGAAGCCCCACGAAACCATGCTGCCCAAGGAAAGGTGGGTAACTGGGAAGTAGCGTGCCCCTCCTATGTCACCCCTGCTCGTCCGTCTGCGTCTGTACCTCTTTCTGGGGTAACGAGGGCTCAGGGAAGGAAGTGCACCAGGCCAACCCATCTGCTGGGTTTGTGCCAGAGCCACATGACGCTTGAGGTCGGCCTTCACCACAGCCCAGCAGTCATCGCCATGGTCATTCTGTCAATGTGGAAGATGAGTAAGTCATAGAACCAGGTCCAAAGGGAGGGTGAGTCTTATCAGCTGCTCCCTTCCTGGTCCCTCTCCCAGTCCACTCACACAATGAGGCACTTGCAGAATCCCGCGACTCCATGGTCAGGACCCTCAGCTGCTGCTTCTCTGGATCCGTCACAGGTCCCTACCTCCTTCCCACTGAAGTTCTTGGTGAAAGACTCACAAGCTTCCTCTCCTTGCCGTCTCTTTCTACCATCCACTGATGTTCTCGTGGGACTGGGAGCAAGGGCTCTGAAGCCAGCCTGTGTGGGAGCGGCGATGGTTAATTTTATGGGTCCACGTGTTTGCGGTGAAGGATGCCAGATAGCCAGCAAAACAGTATTTCCAGGTGTATCCGAGAGGATGTTCTCAAAACAGGTCAGTGTTTGAGTCGCTGTACCAAGTAAAGCAGGCAGCCCTCCCCCAGTGAGCAGCACGCAGTCCACGCCTATCTGCTGGGGTCCAGCCCTAGCAGGGGTCTGGGGTCCTCGGTGGAAGGGAGGCGTCGGTGCGGTGGAGAAACAGCACACAGAGACACCAAGCGTTCTGAGGTTGAATCTGTATTTTTTCTGCCAGCCTTTTAATAGATATTTTCCTTTAGTAATGATTATATCATTTTATGGTTAGTTTAGAATAAGAAAAACCTTCAAAAGTACAATCTATGCTTCTTCTCAAAATACACATTCTCTCTGTATGAGAGCCCAGAGCAAAACAACTTATTTCCTAACTAGATTGAAACAACCTCGTCTCCCAGTTAAATTAAAACAACCTTGTCTCCCAGCTAAACTGAGGGCACCACGACCTGCCGGCCTTTAACCTTTAGAACAAACACATCACTAGATTTTCTGAGAAACCACCCCCACCATGAACTCCAGTGTGTAACAGTGAAAAGTTTTTACTATTATTAAAGGGCAAAGAAATCAACTTATAGTTAATATTTAGTCTATTCTAATTCATATAATGGCAGACTATAATCTTATTCTGATTCTCAAAGAATTAGACTAAACATAGGAAAAGCACGAATTATACTTACGACTAACCTAAATGTTTTTATTATGTAAAGTCTCTCTAGAATCAACTATTAAAACTAGGAAAGCAACAAAGGCTAAACCCCACAACCAAGCTCGGAGGAATGCCTCTTTATCCATCTATTATTATACTAACGCAATCACAGGCTCCTTTTAACTTGAGCACAGCTACAATTGTTTATTTTCATATATTTTTATCTATGTATTACTACTAAATTTTCATTGTGCACTATTTTGTGTCCCAATACAGTAAAACCTTCCCAATGTTTTTCCAATAAGTTTCTAATGATATATCGATTATTAATATTAAAAAGCAACTACACATGGAGACATGCCCCGCCTATGGCCCCCAAGAGGGAGGACGATCAACAGAAACGTGTCAAGTGTTGAGTCTTCTACTCCAACAGACCGTGTCAAGTGTTGGAGTGGCAGGAAATAGACGCTGCACCTATCATTATCTTTCTTTTAAATGTACTCTATCCTCATCCCTCAGTGTTGTGCTGACACCTGGTTGTTGTATTTTCTGCTTTTCTGATGGAAGGCAGCTTTTGATATAATCAATTATCATTACATAAGCCTATGGTGAATTCAAGGTTGTTTCTTAACCCAGCCAAGAGAAAACATTTTTTTCCCCACTATGGGAAAACACAATTTACTCTGCAGCATGGTCTTTAAAAGTTGCAATGGCCCACGTTGAATGGAAGGGCTCAGTGTGAACCCATTTACAGCGAAGCCGAGCTGTGGAATAGAGACCCAGGCTGCCATTTTGTTTTGTGCAATGTGAGAACATTAACTCCTGACTCAAATCAGCCCAGTCACTTTTTCTGGGCCAATAAATTGGTGCCTTCACTTCCTGATTAGGAAAGAGCACAGACTTCTAAGGCCCAGATCTCTGGTACTTTCCTTTCAGGAGCTAAATGGGAGTCTCTGCCTGTTGGGGGGAATCACTCAACTGGAAGTTCTGACTGAGCATGAAGATTGCTATTTGGGATCCAAAGGAGGGAACTCTGAATCTGGGGCTTGCCGCCCTGTCAACCCTCCACTTCTACCCGTCTCACCCTCAACAGGACTATCATGGTTCCCTTGCTACCCTGGGGGCCCAGCCCATGGTGGTCCAGGTTCATGCTGGGTTCTGAATGATGTAGTCCTCCAGGTACAGCTTCCCATGTCCAGTGGTGGAAGTTTCTGAGTCTTTTCACTCTCAACCAACCTAGATGCCCTTCAACAGATGAATGGATAAAGAAACTGTGGTATATATACACAATGGAATATTATTCAGCCATAAAGAAGAATAATATTATGGCATTTGCAGGTAAATGGATGGAACTGAAGAATATCATGCTAAGTGAAATAAGTCAATCCCAAAAAACCAAAGGCGGAATGTTTTCCCTCAAACGTGGATGATGATGTATAACCAGGGTGGGAGTGATGAGAGAAGAATGGAGGAACTTTAGCTTATGCAGAGGGAAATGAGAGGGGGGTGAGGGGAGATATGAAAGATGGTGGAATGAGACAGACATCATTACCCTATGTACATGTATGATCACATGAATGGTGTGAATCTACCTGTGTGCAACCATAGAAATGAAAAAGTTGTACCCCATTTGTGTACAGTGAATCAAAATGCAGCCTGTAAAAATGAAAAACAAATTTTTAAAAGAGGATCCCACTTTCTCCTATCCCAATAAAGCTCTAAGTTATTTCCAACGAGAAAGATTGAACTTCATCCTCTTCCTGGTGATTCTCACAGTCGTCAGCAGTATTTCCAGACCTGGTCCTTGTTGTAATTCTTGGTCAGCGAGCACCATTTCTTCCCCATATCGTCCCCATCGTCGGTGCACTCCCAGTAGATCACACGTCTGTACCAGAAGGGAAACACGCATGGGGCGAAGTCTGCGGAGGACAAGGCGGTTGGGAGAGAAAACACACACTCGCACACACTTACACCTTCTCACAACACACCCACACACTCACACTCTGACACATTCACACACACACTCCCTCACACACACTCACGTCCACTCTGCCCCATTCCACCAGCTGCACATGCGGAAGGACTCGGGGTACCGCGCCCCCAGCTTGCTAACGTTCTAGCATCTTTCCAGCAGACCTGGGTTGGAGGACCCCCTGCGTCTTGGGGCTACGTGATTTCCACACTGTCAGGAACCTGCGTCCTCTAGTACCTGCCCCAGGCCTGGATGTAGAGTCCACTAGGGAGGAAGATCCCCTCCCCATTCCGCCCGCTGGGTTTCGGGGACCTACGTAGCACCATTCTCTCCTTCCCTTTGGTTTGGAGAGGACCTTCCCGGGACCTAACCACGTCCCTCTGAAGCATAAAGGCCCTGGGAAGGCTCAGCGCGGGCTGAAGGCTGGAGATTTAGGAAGGCCTGGTAGGAGGAGCCAGCCTCCCTTGTCGCACTGCTTCCCTCTTGGAAACCCTTACACGCAATCCTAGATTATGAACTGGAAAACGTAGGACCCTAGATTGCCTATAAATGCCGTGCAAACCGTAAGGGGGCTCAGAATGTGGAGGCCGATCTGCTCTGGGTCCGCCGGTGAGGTAAAGTTTGGCTTCTCCCACCCTCTGAGCGCCTGTGGGGCTCCCAGGGCACCTCGCGCGACAGCGGGGTGGGGTCCGCAGGCTGGTCGCGGGCACGCCCGGCCCTCGCCCACCGCCCGGGGCCGCGAGGCCGGCACTCACCTGCGGCGGTGCAGTACTTCCAGTAACCCTGGAAGGTCTTGTTCAACGAGCACCAATCGTGCCTCACGCCGAACTTGATGCAGTCGTAGAATTTCTTATTCTTATACCAGAATGGAAAGACACATTCGCCATCTAGAGAGAACAAAGGGCCTCACCTCTCTGCGAGCGTTAGTGGGGGGTTAGGAAGTGAAGAGACCGCCTCCTGGGATCAGGGCCCCTGCGGGGCTTGCCGAAGGTGACTGGGTCTTGCAACAGTAACAACAGGATGATTTAATTGTCCCCTGGGGCTCGCACAGTCTGTAGACACCGCGCCCGCGCCGGGGATGGAACCCAGGGCGCTCAACCACTGAGCCACGTCCTCACCTCTTTTTATATTTTTAATTTAGAGACAGGAACTCTCTGGGTTGCTTAGGGCCTCGCTAAGTTGCTGAGGCTGGCTTTGAACTTGGATCCTTCTGCCTCAGCCTCCCGGGTCACTGGGATTCCAGGCGTGCCCACCGCCCCAGCTGTGAACACAGTCTTGCTTAGCATTTGCCCCAGGCTCTGAAGCTTGTCCTAGGCTAGAAACACAAATGCCCGCGTTCACCTACCGAACAGGGCTCCCCACGCCGGGTATCTCTTTCCTTCAGCTTCTTTCTTTCCCTCCCCACCACACAAACGCAGCTACACAGTCAGTTGATCCACCAGATCCCTGGGATCCACGTGTGGATTAAACCGTGCCCAGGTCAAAAATTTTCAGGAAAAGAATCGTGTCTGTATTGAACATGCACAGACTTTCCCTGTCCTTAGTCCCTAAAAACGCAGTATAACAACAGTGCGACATGGCATTTGATATTTTAAATATTCTGGAGATGATTTAAATCATACGGGAAGAACCCAAAAACTCTATGGTTCTATGTAAATACTGCATCATTTTATGTAAGGGCTTTGAGCATTTGCAGGTCGGGCCTCTGTGGGGGGTGCTGAAACAAATCCCCCCTGGATACTGAAGGAGATAAATAATTGATAGGGAGAAAGGGAGGGAAAGGGGGAGATAGTTGGAAATGAAATTGACCGAACTTTGCTATGTGCATGTATGAACATATCACAATGAATCCCACTTTTAAATATAATTATAGTGCACTAATAAAAACTGCATTATATGTAAACCCCTACAGTACATACAGTGTGTGTATAAAACTATATGACATATATATATATATAACCATGTAACACACACAGATAGATTTTTGCTACCCCTCAAAATGAATCATACTTTATACCTGTAACTGAAGTTTCTAACAACACATCACAGGAATCTGTTTTTCTCTACACTGTTTTGTAGTGAGATCAGCTTCTTCATTTACTGGTGCACTATAGTTATACCTAACACTGGGGTTCATCCTGACATCAGCAGACGAGCATAGCATACAACCTGCTCCCCCTCAGTCCTGTGCTTCTCCCCCCCCCCTCCCTCCCCCCTGCCCCTCTTCCCTTCTTCTACTGGACTGGTCTCCTACAGTTCTGTAAAATCCATCCTCCACAGATGTGCAAAGGTGGAGTCCCTGTGGTCTGTTCGTGCAGGGACACGGCACTGTTTGGTCAGCCTCATCCTTTCTGATGCGGCTTCATGCTCCGGGACAAGGTTTTCACCACAATGCACTGTTTCCCGCGCTCAGACTCTCTCCCCGTACATACTGCAGTCAACATTTTACCTACATAAATCCCTGTGTATTGAAGTTTTTTTCCCTTTGTGGATAAAAATCCACAAAGCAAGGTCATTAGGAAGAGATCTATGAAGTTCCAGCAGCGACGGCTTTGTTTCCTTAGGGAACAATAGTAATTCCTCTTTCCCTCCAATGGGTTCTTTCTCCTGAGTTTCACCAGCGCACAGCATGAAGGCGCCTTAGAAGTGTCTCTCTGTGCATGGCCTGTCTTGTCTTACGAGTCATCCTGGTCCTTGGGTCATACCTGTGTTTTCCTACATTTTCTTCTTAAACAAATGATTTTGTTTCTTTTACATTTAAAATTTGATTAATGAAGAATTTAGTTTTGTATATGATGCGAGAGTTGAATGCAAACTTATTTTCCTCTAAGCAGATATTTAATCATGACAGATGGATGATGAAATAAGCCTTCTGTATATTTAAACATACACATTTAAAACCATGTATTGAATTCTGACATATCCTGGAATGCAGGCTGCATGTTGTTTGGTTTGTAGAATAGCATGGTGGGGAAATGGGTACTTTCTGGAGCCAGCAAGCGTCACAGAACACTACTCCCCACGGTCAATGCTATTATTTGACTCCTTGCGGGAGCGTGCTATGCTTTTTATAATGTAGTATTTACAGTATGCTTAATACTTGGTGGGAAAAAATGCTTCTCTACCCCAGTACTATTTCTGCTCATAATATTCCTATTATCGGATTTCTTTCTATATGAATTTTAAAATCTGGTATTCTCTATTAGGCAGAAATTAAAGAGTATAAACATTTAGTGCTGGTCAAAGTTCAGGGTGACATCTATTTATCTGTTAACAAGGTATTAAGATTACATTTTATAAAAGGAGAGAAAAAGAATTTTTCACCAGAAGAACATCAGAGATGCCCCCAATTTTTTCAAAATGAAAAGAAAGAATTATCTGATACTGAAAATTTTCTGATCAACTTACCTGCTACTTCTGGAAGTTGAATTGCAGAATCTGAGAAATAAAATTTGAAGTGAAATTTATTTTACTGTTTATAGACTTTAAAGAGATTGTCATTTAAATGGCTTCAAGTAAAAATGCTAGTTTGAGGTGATGTTACTGAATTATGTCTTCTGTACAAGAATATGACATGATTTCCTATTTCTTAGAACTGGTTTATGTGTTTTGATATGATTTTATCATTTGCTTAATGTAAGTCCTCTATCTTTCTTGACTTAATTCCAAAATATTTTCATCATTGATTTAAAATAGATTTTCTACTTTTTTCCTTAATGTCTATTTGTTTCTTATCAGTATTGATCATTGCATGTTTATTTATCATCAGACACATAGCCAGATTCTTAATAAAAATAATAAATTTTCTTGGTAATTCTCCTAATAATTCTGTTAATAAAACTAGCGTTTCTAGAATTTTCAAAGTATGCGATTATAAAATAATTTTGCCTATTATTTTATGCAGGTTTTAGATTATTTCTTTCTTAATTATCACATATATTATAGTCCCACCCCAATAATGCTAACTAGTATTGACAATAGACAGCCCTATACTTTCCTGGTTAAGAATGCTTTTCAGCATGGTTAATATTAGCTCAAAGAGAGGGATCGATTTAAAAAATCAATCACTTGGATAATTTTAAAGTAAATGAGCTTTATAATGTTCTGGCATCAACAAAGATGAACACATAAGCAGTAGACATGGAAAATTTGTACTATGTAAAATTTGTACTATGAGAAAGGCCTTTTTCTGTTTCATTATGTCCCATAAAACCCAATTTTTGCAGAAAGAAAATCACATTTTGAAGTTGTAGCTAATGAACTATTTAATCACTCAAAAGTATTGGTAATAAAATTTTGATTCCTCTCTTCTTTTTTCCTCAACTATTTTATCATGAAACTTACTTTAACTTTTGTATAAATAATATTTTCATTAAAATATTATTTCTTTTCAGGAAAATAAATATTCAATGACTCTACAATTTTATTGCAAAGTTTAAAAAGAACCTTTTTAAAAATTTAAAAACATTTAAAAAATATGATCAACTTACCTATAGTTGGTGAAGAGTCATCTGAAAGACACAATTGGAAAAAAAAATAGCTTTTTACTTAATTTAAAATTTAACATAAACAAAAATATTTGACCAAAATTTAGTCTAGAAAAAAAAGATAATACTTTGAAGGCATGCATCAAAATTCAATAGTGTTTATTTTCAGTAGAATGATTGTATGTGATTTCTAATTTTTCTTTTGCTTGAACTGTATTTTACAAATATTAATGATTATTAATATTATTAGATTCAGTAGCAAGTCTCTTATAAATTCAAATTTAATAGACTTGGAACACAGCCTAATTTACATTTTGTAAGCTCATGGGCCACAAATGGACAGAGGCAGGAGATGGGAAGCAAACCTCGAATCAGCAAGCTTTCCTTTATTCTGCAGTGAGGTCCATTGATCAGGCACAGGAAGGCCCATTTTCTGGGTCTGAAGATGCCCCCAGTTTCAGAAGGAGTCTGGGTTTTTATAGTTTCATTGGAGACTGTGGATATGCAGTTTAGACAGTCAGGGGCTAGTGGTACAGGTTAGAACTTTAATTTAGGAAGGTGGTTGTGAAAAGGTTGAAGCTCATTGTTATCTGGGAAGATAGGAGTCTATATCCCGAGGAGTCTATATCTCAAATCTTGCTCATCGCTTTTCTTTCTCTGGGGATTCATTGTTTCCCAGAGTTTCAGTATTTGCTGTGCCTCCATTTAGGGCTAATTTGCAATGGGGGAAGGTCAAAGTCCAGGGTCCAGCATTCCATATCCGTCCCTTTCCTTCAGCGCCTATTGTTATTAGGAAAGGATTTACTGGGAGGTTTAATATTTGATTAATTTCTCTCCCTCCTCCCAGGCCAGAGAAATGAGAGATCACACTCCAGTATGCATGATCTATCCAAGTGTATAAATGCATTCTGCTGTCAGGTACACTAATTAGAACAAATAAAAAATTAATTAAAAAAAAAAAGGGAAAGCCTAGGAAAGGAAAGGGAAATCCATGCTACTGTTACGGAGACGGTTCAGTGGGTGGTACCAGGAAGCTGTGTCCCATAAAAGAATGCCACCAGTCCTCACGGGCTGTCATCCCGGGGTGTGTCTCTGTCGCCTCTGCTTTCTGTTCTCGTAAGGACACTAGTCACTGAATTGGGGACAACCCTTATCTATCATGACAAAGTTTTAACTAACGACATCTGTGAAGACCCTGATTCCAAACACAGTCGCACTTGCAGGTTCTGGATGGCCTGATTTGGGGTGGCGGGGGAGACCATTCAATCCCAGGCGATTTGGAGGTAAAGATGTTGGGTCGAGAGTTCCACAAGGTCGAGTAGTACCGCCACACTTGGGACCTGGAGTGTCCCCAGAGGCCCCTGGATTAAAAGCCCAGCTTGGTGCTATTAGGAGACTCTGGAAGAGGTCTTAGGTCATGGGGGGTGTCCTCCCAGGGGAGAGTGGACCCCAGGCCCTGCCTTTTTCTCTTTCTCGCTTTCTTGCCCTGAGGCGAGAAGCTGTGGTCCACCACTCTCCTCCTCATGCCGCCTGGTCACAGGCTGAAAGGAAGGGGCTGCGGGAGCAAAGACTGAGCCTCCCTACCAGCCCAAAGTAACCTTTCCCCATTAGAAACTGATTACTGCAGGGGTAATACAAAGCTGCTCCTCTGCCCCTTATGCTGGATCACAACCTAGCTTGTCAGTCTGAAAGCTGCTCCCTCACCCTTTAAGCTACATCACAACCTAGCTTGTCAGTCTGAAAGCTACTCCCCTGCCCTTTCCGCTGCAGTCATTTCCCCGCCTCCCAACTACTTGTCAGTCTGTGAACATCCTAGCTAGCTATTGGTTCAACAGTCAGCTTGCAAGTATCCTTCTCCGCTATTGGTCTCCTGTGAGCCCGGGGAATTCAACTACTTAAGGATAGCTTCCCCGCCATCTTTTCCCATGCTTTCTCTCTCCTCCTGGCTTTTCACACTCTCTCTTGCCCGCCCTCTCTCTCTTTTCCTCTCATTTTTCTCTCTTATCCTGCAGGGAAACACTCTGTTTGCTTAATAAACCCTCTGATGTCAATTCCCGTGTCCGGCGTGGTTTTCTGGGTTCTTACAGCAGGTATGTGCTATCATAATGGAAAGCGGACTAACACAAGTACCCCCCACTCCCCAACTAACCCATGCTCCCAAGGAGACCCCCACCACCTATCCCCAGGCCCATCATGACAACCAGCCCAAATATGGCGCTCTTGTTTCCAGAGGCTCCCTTCACCCCTTCAAGCCGAGTGTTAGAAATGGCAAGCGTTCTTATGCCATGCCCTGGGCCAAGAGTTTTCTCAAGAGTTCCTTCTGAAGCTGAGGCTCACATGAGGAAGGCCAACCAAAAAAGGCCCCACCCGACTATCCAAGGCCGCCTGGGTCATGGCTGGTGACTGTTTAAGGCAAGGGTGGAAACCTGGGGAGGGTCCAGCGCAGGAAGGTTTTCAGTGTTCTTTCAAAAGAAAAACAACAGCAGCAAAACATGGACCTACTCATAACAGCCAAGAGTTAGGGTGCGCTCAGAGTGTGGTAAGGTACACGATGCAGCCGCTGTGAAAAAGAGTGCAAAAATTAAAACTAGAGCCACTGGATGGGGCAGAAAGCCCACATCTGGAAATACATCCAAAAGAAGTGGCGTGAGGACCCTGACGTCACATCTGCACTCCGTGTGGCACCACTCAAAGTGTCCAGGTGTGAAATGGACCTGGTGTTAGTCAGTGGACGAAGGAGTTTCTCCAATGTGGCACATGCGTACAATGGGATATTTTTCGGCCTTAGGATAGGAAGTCCTGCCATCGCAACTTGGATGAACCAAGAGGACCTTATGCCAAGTGAAACAGGCCAGCCGGAGAGGGCAAGGATCGCGTGATGTCTGTAAGAGACCTGAAGTAGTCAGACTCTGAATACTGACTACAGGTTGAGCATAACTCGTCTGAATATCCAAGATCTGAAATGATCCAAAATTTGAAACTTTTGAATATCCGCAGGATACTGCAAATGGAAAATTCCATACCATTCGACTGGTTTTTTTTTTTTTTTTTTGCACAAAATTATTAAAAATGTGGAGTAAACCACAGGCTATTGGGTAAGGGGTGTATGAAACATAAATGAAGTTCATGTTTAGACTTGGTTCCCACCCCCAAAATATCTCATTACACATATGCACATATTTCCAAATATGAAATGTGAAGTATCCCACACACCAAGCATTCTGGATAAGGATATTTCAACCTGTACTAAATCTCAATACATAGCCTGCCTTTTAAATAGCAATAGTACTCACCAAACAATAATAGCAACATATTAATGGCAGAAACTCACTCACAAGCAAGAGCCATTGTCCTCCTATTTCAGAAGTAGGAAATAAGAGCCATCTGAGGCTCAAGACCTTGCCTGGGGTCACAGGAGAAGCTCAGTTGGAACCAGGAGAGGCCAGACAGAAGCTGACCTTGTAAGAGCTGGTCTGGAGTGGAGCAGGTTGGAACAGAGGTGAGGGAAGTTGGGGACTCATGGGAGCTCTGAGCTATCATTCCTCTTCATCTCCATAAAATGACACAGGCTCCTATAATGTAAGGCTCACTCTTTAGCACAAACCTTTGCTGAAATTAAATGATTGACAAGTGGGCAGTCCTACCCCACAGGAGCCTGAAAGGTTTACTGGTAATGTTGACAACCCCAGAATTTTGGGTGCACAGAGAACACTGGGGTCTGCCCCACTCTTGTAGTCCCTCAGGCAACCTAACAGCTTGGAACAGTAGAGAAATTACATTTTGTACACAGCAGATTTTCATCCCTGGAACAAGATCACTCAACTGAGTCCTCTGTGAAATCTTGCCGGTTCAATCACTACACTCCTCTTCTGGGCCAGGAATGTAGATGATTTAGTCCCTAGCATACAGGATCTCTTTCCTCTGTCTTCCTGCTAGCCTGTGGCCATGGAGTGAAACTATTTATGACATTTAATCTCTACATCCTGTGCACCTAGCAGATCCCAAACCTACCAAGTCATTGCTGCTAAGGTGCTGAGATACAGTACTTCTCACGGTCTGTGTTCTCCAAAATCAGAACGCTCCTCACTCCACGTAGGAACTACTTATCTCAGGAGGGTTGCTGTGGGGACATGGTCATTATGTCCCGCACTGAATACAACCAGCAAGAAAACTTGCAGTGTGCACTTCAGTGGCTCAAGAGACAGCTGGGCTAAGCCAGGCACAGTGGCACACACCTGTAACCCCAGTGGTTCCGGAGGCTAAGGCAGGAGCATCTTCAAAGCCAGCCTCAGCAACTTAGCAAGACTCTGACTCAAAATAAAAATTAAAAAGGACTGAGGATGTAGCTCAGTGGTAAAGCTCCCCTGGGTTCAATACCCTGTGCCAAAAAAAAAAAAAAGTAATAATAAAAGAAGGCAACAAGTCTCTTGTAACATCAGGAAGCAGAGGCCCATGAGAGAGGAGAGGAAGTTTTTGAATAAGCAGTGTCCTGCAGGTGAAAAGCAGACTAGTACTGTGTTATCTATAACACGGGCCAAGGTGCCCAAGACTAATGGGTTTTGATTCTCTTACACGTTGTTTTGAGAAATGCTTTATCACTAAGGCTCTGGATAGCACAGAGATGAGATTTAGGAGGAAAGTAAGACATCCATCATTCAGGAGGCCAGACAGCAAAAGTGGAGAACTTTTAGAAACACCTTAACCAACTTTTTTCACTTATACATTCTCTTTCTTATGTACATATGAAAGTGATTTCTGACTTAAGACAGAAGAAACCTCTGGCCAAGTCAAAAAGTGTTAACTTTTCTGTAGATGTAAAATAGAAATTCCAGCTGATGTGCATGCAATTATCATAGTTACATGGACAGCATCTTTTTAATTTCTCTCCCCTTCCTTCCTTCCTTCCTCCCTCCCTTCCTTCCTCCCTCCCTGTCTTCCTTCCTTCCTTCCTTCCTTCCTTCCTTCCTTCCTTCCTTCCTTCCTTCCTCCTTCTTACTTTCTTTTAAAAAACATTTATGAGCACTGTTTCATTTATTTTTAAATGCAAAGATGTCCTGAAGAATACTTAAAATAAATACATATAATATTATTGATCTGGCCATGCTATAAAAAAACTGTTTTCACAAGTTCACATCATCCTCATCAAACAGTAAGAGATGAACCCCATGTTAATTCCCTTGTCCTGTTGTCCCTTTAGATTTATTAAAGGCAACATGACTTTGTTAAAAAAATAAATAAATAAAAAAGACTTCACAAAAATTAGTTTCATTTTACCTTCACATAAGGCCTTTGAAATCTACTAGGATGAAGGGAGAGACAACGTTATCAAGTTACTTGACAGCAGTCTGTCAACAGAAAGTTTCCATTTCTGTTTGCATTTTTCATTTTTTCTTAGTCGTGTATTCCTATTTTAAAGTCCATTGGTAGATCATGTTTCCTAGGTAAAAATGCCTGAAAGGTAGACAAAGCGTCTTTTCTTTCTCAAGGTATGTGAAGTCAGGGTGCCTCCCACCCTCCTGGCATATCAGATTTGGTTGCATGGGGCAGCAGCTCTACAGGACTCGAGTTCTGGAATGCCTAACCCACCACCTTCATGGCTTCTCACCTTCATTTGGAATACCTGCCATGCAGTGAGGCAGGAAGACCCAGAGCAGCACCAGCAGAAGCCCTGGGCACTGGGCCATGTTCCTCCTCCCCAGGAATGGTGGGCAACCAGCCTTCGCCGAGGTCTTATAGCCCTGAGAACCAGTCACAGTCACTGTCTCCACCCTATCCCCTCCTCTCTCCCACCTCCTGCCATCATTCCCAGTCTCCTCCTTCTCCCCAGTCTACTTCCAATGCCCTCCTGTTCCTTAGCTCCCTCCTCCCTCCTCTTCTTCTCCCTCATCCATTTTCTCTTCCTCCTCTGCCCCTCATCTATCTTTGGCACTTTCCCTCCAACTCCATTTCCCTCTTCTCTACCACCTCTTCCTTTTCCCACCCCTCCTCCCTCCAAGGTCTTCTCTCCTCCCCTCCTCCTCCTCCTCCTCTTCTCCTTTTGTTCTCTCTCTCTCTATCTCTCTCTCTCTGTGTCTCTCTGTATATCTGTCTCTCTCTCTCTCTCTCTCTCTCTCTCTGCCTGTCTCTATCTCTCCCCCACCCCCAAAACTTAACCATCAGTCCTGAAAAGTAAGAAATACGTAAAAGAAATACTTAACTGGCACTAAATACATGCAAGCAAGACCCATGAGGATGAGATCCAAGTGGTTTCCATGAAGTTAATCATCAATGATCAGTGAGCAGTCATGGATTTCTCTCTTGGACCTTGGTAAGGTCCCAAGGGTCCTATTTGGGATCAATTGTAATGTGGTAAACCCTGAAAGAAACCAAGAAAGGGCCTATGGAATTCTCTTAAAAATTCCAAAATAGTAGAATATTATTTTAAAATCAGAACTAATTGGATAATATATTTCAGAAACCTAGTTTCAATTACCTCATGCTTGCCTTCTCAATAGAAAATTCTAGGACTTTTGGTCTTTCATTAATCATCTAAAACCTTTCCATCTCTCTCCTCTGTTCATTATTCTTGCCCCTGACCCCAACCCCGGCAAGACTCCATCAATGTATACATGGTTGAATTTTATGTCTTCACAGACATGCACAAGTGCATCTCAGGCATTGTTAATTAACCACAAGGTGATCTCATCCAAACTGCCTTCTGATAGTAACCACTTGGACGGAGAGCACCCTCCTGAGGAAGCCACCGTCTCGTCCTACAGACAGACTGGGGCCAGAGTCATTTGACCAATCCCCACATAATCTGAAGATCTTGATAACAGAACCTTAAAGAGGATTTGTGGAGAGAGAGTGAGAGATTGATCTAGGGTCAAGAAGGACTCTCTTGAAGGTACAAAAATGTGGGAGGGTGTGAAAAAGTGGGATCTGAGGGTCTCCACATAGGGAAGGAAGGTCCACCAAAATGTGACTTGAGCCATGCATATGATTTTAAGTTTTATAGTAGCCATATCTTTAAAAAGTAAGGCAGAACAAGTCCACTTTATCTTAATATACTTTATGGAATTCTTGATATCTCTACTATTACCATTTCCGCACATAGGAATACAAAAAAAATTGAGATAAATTTACATCCTTTGCTTGATTTCAGAATCCACTTACAACACAGAACAATTTGGACTCTACATTTCAAGAACTCAAGAGCCTCAAGTATTTAGTGGCTGCCATATTGGATTTGGGAGGGAAAAGCGAGAGAAAGTAGGAAAGAGGGCCTTAGGGAAGATTCCTTTTTTTGGTTCAGAAGCTCGAGGTGTGAGTTAGGGCAGATTATATGAATTATGTAATGCTAATGGAGCCTTCCTGCATCCTGAATTTGGGGAAATAGAAGAAAAGGGAACTGGAGTAGATGAACTGCCCATTAAGTTCTCCACCCTTGTAAAATATCAGCTTCAGATGAGCAGGAACTTCACCCACCCAGTTTACTGGGGGCACCACATACGAGGTATAGGACCAATATTTATCTAAGGAGCCAATGACTATTTCCATGGCTTCAAAGTAGCCATATTTTTACATACAAATGGAGTGTCATGTTACATTCTCTTTTTTATATTTTTCACTTAATATTGTTCACTTATTGTTGAACTCTTTCTATTTAAAGGCATCATGCTGTTGGTCCATGTAGGTGAAAGAAAACTTATCTGACCAATTTTCCAATGGCATTTTGTTTATCTCTGGTCATCACTATTATAAATAACCTCATTCAGCTATATTTGAATCTCATAGTCTCCTGCAGTTGGCATGTCTTTAGAGTTTCTGATAACTAAATAGTAATTAAACAAACAGATTATTAAACAAACACAATTAGTTCACACACAGTCATGCTCAGTAAACATGAACCACTGTTATTTATTGAACACCCATCAGATACCAAGGGCTCTGACTACAGAGAGTCATTTAGTTCCTGAAGCAATCCTATGGGATGGAAGTCAGTAGTCTCATATACAGAAAAGGAAATTGATAGCAAACATTTTCTGCTTCCTGCTCAAGGTCACTGGAACCAGCTGGAGATCACATCCACACAACACAAGGCTTAACAGTCACAGGAATGGAGACTCTGAGCCATGAAAACTCAAGGTCACTGGAACCAGCTGGAGATCATATCCACACAACACAAGGCTTAACAGTCACAGGAATGGAGACTCTGAGCCATGAAAACTCAAGGTCACTGGAACCAGCTGGAGATCACATCCACACAACACAAGGCTTAACAGTCACAGGAATGGAGACTCTGAGCCATGAAAATGTGTTCCCGTCTCTGGAACGTTCAGGTGAGGACCAAGCTATTCTCTGAGCACACTCAAACGCCTGGAGGACTCTTTTTTCCCAAGCCGTGGGGTATTACGAGTTTGTATGCTCCCCTTTGCCATCAAAGAAAGAACTTTCCAGAATCTGCTGCCTGCATCATAAGCTCTTCAGAGTCACACAACCAGCCTAGAATCTGGATTTGTTTTTTCTGGACATCTTCCAGGATGACTGACTCAACTAGTGAAAATGAAATAGTAATGACTAGTGTTTATTAAGCACATTTTACGTGCTGAGCAGTGTCCGGAGAACTTTCTGTGTGCATCTGTTTCCTGCAGCTGCTGAAGCAGATTGACACACACTTCTCTTGTTGTTCTGTAAGTGAGCCGTCTCCCTGGGCTAAGAGCAAGGTTCCCGCAGGGCTGTGTTACTTCCGCAGACTTTAGGGAGAACCCCCTGCTGGGTCTTCTAAAGGCCCCTCCTGTGCATTAACTCCAACCTCTGCCTCCATTGTTACATCTGCTGTTACCTCTGATGTTCTGGATCTTCTCCTCCCAGGATCACTCCCCATCTCAAGGTCCTGCGTCACTTCTACAAAGTCCTTTCTACCACATAACCAGGCACATTCAGGGGTTCCAGGGATTAGGACAGATTTCCAGGATGGGAGTTGGGCACTACTCTACCTACTGAGGCATTTTTGATCACCTCGCCATACCACCCCAACCTGGTCACCATCATTATCTCCATTTTATAGGTGAGGGACTAAGACCCAGAGCATGGAGTAACCTTGTTCAGGTCAAAAGGGAGCAAGAAGCAAAACCTCAAAACTGAGCCGTCCAGCTCCAGAGCAGACACTTCTAAACCCTGCAGTGTTCTGCCATCTGGATCCTAGGACCTAAGCAGGAAGTTGTTCATTGAATTTGAATCTTGAGAGGAAAGGCAGAAATGAATGTTTGAGGTTAGTGAATTCATTAAGGTGTGGATATGGGGGTTGGGGATGAGGCTGGGGTATAAGCATGAAGCTGTAGGTTGTACAGGGTCTAGAGGAAGGGGTGACATTTGTCTCTCTCCCACCTCCATAAATGGTAATCGATCCCGAGTTTGTATGCTCCCCTTTGCCATCAACAAAGAACTTTCCAGAATCTGCTGCCTGCATCATAAGCTCTTCAGGTGGATTTTACTCTGCGTCTCTTGGTGCTGGGAAAGCTGCATGTATGCATGTCTGAGCCTGGTTTTCCTCAAAGCCCACCAGGCCACATAAGGGTGGCAGTGGCTGGGTGCCAGTCGTAATACCCCACGGCTCGGGACAAAGAGTCCTCCAGGCGTTTGAGTGTGCTCAGAGAATAGCTTGGTCCTCAGCTGAACGTTCCAGACACGGGTATCTGGCTCCCCGAGCTTGCCTCACAGTTTAATAATTACCTTGAACCACCCCCAAAACGTTTGCTATTAATATCCATGACTTGGCCCAGGTCGTCTCATTAACATTCCAGCCTGCAGGTTAATATCAATTCCTTGTCTCTCACAAAAGCCTGTGCAGCATGAAGAATCAAGCCTTGCACATATCTAGGGAGAAAAGCATCCTGGGTGGAGAGGACGGAGCAAAAGTCCTGTGGGGTAAGCAAGCTGGACTTGTGCAGTGGGCAGTAAAAGGGCCGGTGGCAGCTGGGGCCGACCGAGGAGGGGAGCAGGACGAACATGTGGGCTTTGGGGCAAAGGCCGTGGGATGCATTGCTCTATGGTGCGTGGCTGCACTGCGAAGGCGAAGGATCTCAAATTGATAAGTGCCACCTCTCTCCACGTGACTCCCTCCAGTGGCTTCCAGGTGCATTTAGAATGCAGGAAAGCTGGGCAAGCTCCAGCCACCAGCCACCCCAGCACCTCTCTGGCATCCCAGGCACACTGCTCCCACTGTTTCCTTGGACACGTCCTATCCACCTCAGTCCCTGTTCACATCTGTTTCTTCTGCCTGCATGAGCCCCCATTCCCCCAGCTCCCTCACACCCACTTCCTCTTCCTCTTGTCTTGGCTTATATGTGGTGTTTTCACAGGAGCCTCCCGGACCCCTCCAATGGCAGCCAGTCCTTCCTTACCTCAGCCTCTGCTCTCTTCTTCGGTAGCATGATCACAACAGAGTTATGTGCTTGTTTCTGGGTTGTTCACCTCCTGTCTGTCTCAGCCTCGTGAAGCAGGGGCCACACCTCCTTACACGCTGCTGTACATTCTTCAAACCCTGGGCCCCATTTGTTCCTGCATGAATCCATAAATGATCCCATTGTAGGATGGAAGTGGAGAACATCGTGCTAAGTGAAATAAGCCAGACTCAGCCAAGGGTTGAATGTTTTCTCTCATATGCAGAAGTTAACAAGAAAAATGAAAGGAATGAAAAACGAGGATTTCATGAAAATAGAAGGGAGATCAGTATAGTAGAAGCAGAGGGGAAAGAGGGAGGAAGGAAAGGAAGGAAAGAACTGGGGAATGAATTGACCAAATTATACTAGGTGCTTGTATGAAAACACCACAATGCATTCCAATTTTACATATGACTCTCCTGCACCCATTAAACATTCATAAATGAAAAGAAGGAAGACCAACAGAGTAGAAGAATGGGATCAAGTAGAAGGAAGAGAGAGAGAAAAGGAGTAGTGGTGGGGATTGAAGTGGAGAAGACTGTTGTATGCATTTATAAATAAGTCAAAATGAACCTCAGCATTATTTATAATTATAATGCTCTGAAAATAAATTTTTTTCTATTTTTTTAAGAGAAAAGAAAGATCCCATTGTAGAGAGTAATGGGACAGGGAGAGACTGGAAGCCCAGATGTAAGGGAGGGAAACAGCAGTGGTGAAGGGCAGAGATGGTGAAATGTTGTTGTGTCCAGTGGCTCGAGACCCCACAAAGACCACCAGAGACCACGATCAATGCAAGCAACAAAGAGTCATTTATTAACAAGCTCGAGCCTGGTCCTCCGCACACTCGGTAACCGGTGACGCTAAGAGGCCCCGAGCCCATGTTTAGCAGGGTTTTTATAATAAAAGGCAAGCAGTTTTACAGTGTTCTTTTTAATTGGTTAACATATAAAATTGTATACAAAGCATGTTATTTTAAGTTCTGGGTCACCCTGATCTCCGAGAGGAGGGTTATCATTATCTTTAAGTTTACTTTTGTGCCAGCAAAGTTTGCTTTTGGGTCAGCCACCTGGCCTTTACAGATAAGATAAGAGACAACAATTCTTTGTGACTTTTATGAGGGGTTGAGGGCAGTTTGGGAAGAGCCTCGTATTTACACAGGTCAGGCTTTTTCTATCTTTTCAATGTCACCTCTGGTCAAAATCTGCAGAGTCAGAGAAAAATACGTCCAGGAACTATTCAGAAAATGGAACCAAGTGGACTTGATGACTGGTAGAACCTAGAGAGGAGAGAAGGTCAGCAAGGCTTCCCTCTTGGGGTTACGACTTGAGTGGTTGGAAAGAACCAAGTGCTGTTAAACAATTGGAGTAACAGGGTGGGGGGTATGTATTTTGGGCTACATATCAAAAGCCAAATCTTGGACTTTACCTGAGGGGCTTTTTGCTGCTAAGTCCTGGAGGGAGTTTAACATTCAATTCTGACACTCAGAAGTGAAGGTGTGGTTGGACATGTCCATTATGAGTGATGATGCTATTTTGGATAACACTGAGGAGTACTTAGGTCCCACATTCAACCCAAATGCAGAACCATGTGCATGGTGGTTAGGAGCCTGGGCTCTGGGGTCAGAGTTTTGGGGTCACCTGCAAGTTCCACCACCGTCACAGTTTGTGATTCTCCACTAGATGCTTAAGTTTACTGAACTTCATCTGAGCAATTTGAGGAGTCCTAATAGTAATCATTTCTTTGGGTTACTTGCTACCAGGATTCTAGTGAATTTAGGATAGCGTGTAGCACTCAGTGAGTTTGGACTATTTATGATTGTAATTCATCATGGGAGGTCTTTCCATTTTCTAAAGTCTTCTTCAATTTTTGGAAGAAAAACTGAAACACTTCCTCTAAAATCAGGAGCAAGACAAGGATGTACACTCTCACCATTCCTATTCAACCTAGTTATTGAAACTCTAGCCAGAGTAATCAGAAAAGAAAAGGAAATTAAGGGGATATGAATAGGAAAAGAAGAAGTTAAATTATCTCTGCTGATGACATTATTCCATATCTAGAATACCCAAAAAACTCCACCAAAAGTCTTCCAGAGTTGATAAACAAATTTAACAAATTAGCAGGATATAAGTTCAACATACAAAAATCAATTCCTTTCCTATACTCCAATAATGAACCTGATGAAAAAGAAATCAGGAAAACTATCCCATACATAATAACTTCAAAAAAATTTGGAGATAAATATAATTAAGGTAGTAGATTACCTTTACACTGTAAACTATACAATGATGAAGAAAGAATTGAAGATCTTAGAAGATCAAAAGTCCTTCCAATGTTCATGGAGAGACACAACTGTCCACACAACATTGTCCAACTGGTTATATTACTAAAAGCAATACACCAGTTCAAAATAATCCTCATCAAATGCCAATGACATTCTCCAACTAACTAGAAAGAACAGTCCTAAAATGCCCTTGAAAGGATAAGACCGAGAATAGTCAAAGCAAGAAGAGTGAAGCCGGAGGTATCACAATACCTGATCTCAGATTATATTAAAAAGCTATGTGAACAAAAATAACACGGTATTGCCACCAAAATAAACATGAAGACCAATGGAATAGAAGACACAGAGGCAGTCACATAGCTACAGTTATCTGATACTTGACAAAGTTGCCAAAAGTATGTTGGAGGAAAGATAACCTTTTTAACAAAAGATGTTGGGAAAACTGGATAACTACATGCAGAGGAATGACACTAGATCCTATCTGACCCTGCACAAAAGTCATATCAAAGTGGATCAAAGGCTTAGGAATTAAAAACTTTGCAAGTGCTGGAAGAAAACAGGGTGAGCACTCCATCACGTTGACACAGGCACCAACTTCTTTACCAAGACCCCTAAATAAAAAAAAATAAAACCAAGAATCAAAAAGTGAGACCATTCAAACATTGAGATGAGACAAAGTGGAGGCCAGGTAGCACATGAGGGCTCTAAAGAGAAGGAAGTGAAGTAGAACAGAGAGAACAAGATATTCTGACGCCAGAAGAAGAGGTACAGAGAGTAAGAGTAAAAAAACAAGCAAATAAGTAGAGCAGAAAACGCCTCCCCTCTCAGTATCAAACACGAAACCCAAACAAACAAACCACTACCTCTTAGGAAAGCAAAACTAAATAGTAAAAGATTAATAAAAGGACAAAAATTTTTAAAAAGACCAAAATGGAAAAAATCAGAAACATGTGTGTATATATATACATACATGAACCAATCAACAAACATGACCAGAACAACTCAGGGAGAAGAGTATGGCAGCCCATCTGCCGGAGGTGCTCCTGGCGCCACCTACCTGTGGAGGGCTTGTGTCAGTGGCTTCAGACCTGATTCCTTATTGGTGCCATTTGAAGTCTTCCCTGAGCCATCCTGACCTTTGCTTTAATAATTCATAAAAACAACTTAATGATTTACAGTTGAAAACCATTTTCATATCAGGGTCTAATTGGATCCTCCTGACCATCCTGAGAGGCAGGACTGATCACCCGACACTGCAGATGAGGGAATAGAGGCTCATACTGAGGAAGACTCTCACACTTATGAACAGGCAGGCATGAGTTCCAAGTGTAGCTTACCATGGGTGGTCTCGGGGAAGTTACCTAACCTCCCCAGTCTCAGTTTTCCTCTTAGGTTGTCAGAAGTAAAACACCTGGCATGCAATAGGCACTCAATAGCTGAGATCCAGGAATGGAAGCAGTAACTCAGTCTCTAGGTAAATTCAGACCACTCATTCCAAACTCTGGGTTCTTGTTGTTGCAGAGAATAGCATGCTTCTGTTTCACTGAAGAAATGGCAGGAAGGAAAATAGAGCTGGTGGCAATTATGGTTGATGAGGATAGAAAATAATAATAATTACCAAGGGACTTTAAAATCCAGAGGTGTTTATCCAACAGGAGAATGGAAGGCTTTTCAGATTCCAGTGATAGATATGGACTTGGAGCCATATATGGGGATAAGAATCCAGGCTATCCCTCATGGTGTGACCAATCCAATTCTCTCTGGGCATTGGTTTTCTCATCTGTAAAATGTATATTTTTAAAAATTCTATCACTGGATTTATGAGAACCAAGTGGCCTAAAGAACATCTACTCTGGAATCTCACAGCTATTTGACAAATGGTTAATTTCTTCTTTTTGTCACATATTCCTCTCCATATGACAGTATTTTTTTTCCTCCAAAAATAAATTATTTGCTAGTTACTGTTTGGGGATGGAAAGAAAAATGGTGTCATGACATCAAAGCTGGAAGTTAGTGGTAAGAGAAAGGAGACCTGTGGGAGCAAATATTTTTTGTTTTCCTTCAGTCCAGAGAGAAGAGGTCGGTCACGATGAATCAATGGTCCAGTTACCTATTGGGATGGGCAACCTTCCTCCTCTATTCCTATGGACGTGAGTATACTGGGGAATGATGGAGAGGATTTAGGAACTGGGAAAGCATGGATGGGCCAAAGTCAGGGTTCCTGGAACCACTTTGGGAGGGAATGGCTTAATGGAAATCTCAGATGAACCTGGGGTTGAGACCCTAGATCTCCTACTATATATTCCAGAGATGCCTGTCCTGGGGTCACTGGATGAATGTTAGAGTCCATGAAATGCTGTATTTTTTAATGTGTGTATTTATCAGGATAGTGAGGATAGTTATTGTAACATATGAATTCAAAATTATCAGAGCTTAACAGAAAACATATTTTTCTGACTCTGTGCTGTGGTTTGGATCTTAGGCTCCATTTGTTAAAGGTTTGGTGTAAGAGATCCCACGAAAACCACACCAGACATGGGAAATCACATGAGAGAGTTTATTAAGCAAACAGAGTGTCTCCCTGCAGGGTAAGAGAGCAAATGAGAAGAAAAGAAAGGGAAAGAGAAAGGGTGCACACTAGAGAGAGTGAAAAAGCCAGGAGGAGAAAGAAAGTGAGTCAGGGAGAGAGAAAAGCATAAGAAAAGATGGGGTAGCTACCGAGAAGCAGTTGAATTCCACCAGGCTAACAGGGGACCAATAACAGAGAAGGATACTTGCAAGCTGACTGATGAACCAATAGCTAGCTAGGATGTTCACAGACTGACAGTAGTTGGGAGGCGGGGAAATGGCTGCAATGGAAAGGGCGGGGAGAGCAGCTTTCAGACTGACAAACTAGGTTGTGATGCAACGTTATGGGTGGGGAAGCAGTTTTGTACATTACACTGGGGTGCTACTGGGAGGTGGTGGAGCTGAGAGGGCGGTCCCCAGGACCCTAGGGGTGTGCCCATGAAGGGTATTATGGGACCTCAGTCCTTCACACTCTCTCACTTCCTGGCCCTGAGGTGAGTGGTTCTGCTCTGCTACGTGCTCCTGCCATGATGTGCTGCCTCACCACAGGCCCAAAGGCAGTGGAACCTCTGAAACTGTGAGTCAAAATAAACCTTTTCTCTTAGTAAACTGATTATCTCAGCTATTTGTTATAGCAACGAAAAATCTGCTAAGATTCTTGCAAAGTCCAACAAGGGTGTACCTGGTCAGCAGGCAGTGTTTCACCCAGTTACTAGGGGACCCAAGCTCCTTCCAACCAGGGGTTTCTGGGTTCTCTGAGGCTTCTTTGCTTTTATCTAGGCAATAAAGGTCAAGAGAGTCTGAAAGTTCTTGGAGGAGGGGTATTTCTGTTGTTGCTGTTTTTGTTTTTGGCCAGGCTAGGAAATGACATACATTATTCCCTCTCACTTCCACTGGCCAGAACTCACGTGATGCTGAGGTACAAGCAACTCTGGGAAATACATTCTAATAGTGCATTTGGCAGGAAAATGAAGTTTATTTTGATGAACACACAGCCTTCCCAAGCATAAGGGCATGTGAATATTTTCCTAGAGAGATGTTCTCTATTCCCAAAAGAAAGAAGTCCCTAAAATCTTAAGAACCCACCTTTTATTCAGCTTAGGAGCAGTGTGTGCCTGTGGGGAAGTCCTGCATCCCCAGGTCACTTCTGCACATATTGACAAACAAGTTTATTCAGTCCACATTCATCAAGTGACCCCTAAGTCCCAGGCACTGTGTTAGAGACCAGGAATCCAACTATAAATCAAACCTGGGCGCTCTGCTCAGAGAGCTCACAGTGAGCGGGGAGGCAGGGCATGGGCAGAGGCTGCCTTGCCTCTGAGTGTGGAGGATTCTTGGCGCAAACTGAACCAGGTCTTCATGGCTGAGGAGCAGAGAGTGAGGCCGGCGGGAGAGGAAGGGCCGTGGGGGTGGGCGTGAGCAAAACCCTCCAAACAAGAGAGAGCAGGGGTGAGGTCAAAGAAATGTTAATCAGGGAGTGAGAAGGGCAGGCCAGCAGGGTCTGGATTAGGCAGGGCTGAAACCCAGCTAAGAGGATCAGGCCATCTGCCGGATTACTTTGCAGATGGCTAATAGTATTCATTATGGCTGCGTCTCAGGAACAACTCCCCAGGATAACCTTAATGCCCGGCGCAGGGGCCTCCGCCCTCCCCCTCGCCACAGGGCCCCTGTTCCCAGTGGTGGTGACGATGATGATCCTGACCAACACGATGACAGTGACGTGGGGGTGACAACTAGCATTAGTTAATCAAAGGCCACGTACCCGTACTCTCCTAAGCACCCTCCGGATTTAGACCGGCTTAAACTTCACCAAGATGAGGGAGGAAATGCGGCGCTGCCAAGGATGGGCATTTACGAGTCCATCGCGAGGCTGCCTCCCGCTGTGCCAGCCTGCGGACACAGCCGGTGTCGGCTCTGCAGGGGAGAAGCTGACCCAGCATGGGGATGGGCCTGAGGGCAGAGGCCGTCCTGTGGGTAGAAGGCTGACCGCTGTAGCGACCCGCCTGCGCTCGCCTAACCGGTGCTCAGGGCGAACCACCAGTGGGAACCTGACTTGGCTGAGAGCCAGAGACCAGGGCCGTCCGCTCTGTGCCTCCCCACACAAGCCCCAGGACCTCAGGTTCCCTGTCCATTCTCATTCCCAGAGTCTCCCAGCCTGGCCCTGTTAACATTTGGGGCCACATGACTCTGCTGGGGAGCCTTCCTGCACATTGTGGGCATTGAACAACACCCCTGGCCTCTGCCTGGTAGATCCTGAGACTGGCTACCAGCCTCCGTCCACCACCAGGCAAAAGAATGCACCTTCACATAATTCCCCCGGGGGTCACCATCCCTCCTTCTCTCCTGAGAACCACAGCTTTATATTCAGATGGCAGACGGAGGGTTGCTTGGGACTTGTTTCGAGCCAGCAAATGGCTGACACCATTTCCACACACAAAAGTCACTTACTGCGGTATCTTACTTATAAAATCCCCTGGATATCTTTGAGGGAGGGAGGAAAGGAGGAAAATAAAGGGGACGAAGGCAAGAAGGGAAACTGTGGCCCTGGGCTGGCAGAAAAGAAAGCTGGGCTCCTTGCATTCCACTTCAGGAAAGGCATTTACTTGATTCTTTGCATATGTGGTTCTTCTTGGAATGAGGACTTGGGGCCAGAATAGCATTTCTATTTTCTTCTTCTTTTTTTTTTTTTTTTTTTTTTTTTTTGGTACTGGGGATTGAACCCTGGGGTGCTTTACCACTGAGCCACATCCCCAGCCCTTTTTATTTTGAGATAGGGTCTCACTAAGTTGCTTCAGGCCTAAGTTGCCAAGCCTGGCCTCAAACTTGCAATCCTCCTGCCTCAGCCTCCCGAACCTCTGAGATGATAGGCGTGTGCCATTGTGCCCAGCTCCAGAATAGCATTTCTTAAGATATGTTTCAAAGACTAGTTGTCTCTAGTGTTACTAAGTGGTGGAAAAAAAAAAAATAGGATGACTTCGCATGTCTGTCCTTCTTTCCTCATTTGTATATTAACTCTTCCGCAAGTCTTTCATTAAAGAAATTTGTTTAACTTCGTTGCATGCGGCGTTTATCCAACTTATGTTATTCTGTCAGGTGTTTCTTGAGCATCTATTATGAGCAAGTTGCCATTCTGTATTCTGTGGATACACTGATTAAAAGAGAAAGCTCTTGCTTTCGTACAGAAGAATGAGATCAAGGGTTATTTTCCTAAACTTTATTCATCAGAGTGTACCGTGTCAACAAAACCAGTACTCAACATTTTTCTTTTAAAATTTACCCCCCTTTCTTCATGTTACTAAATTCATTTTAAAAGAATAGTTAACATCAGTTTTGCAATAAAAAAAAGCAGTACTATTTGCCTTATGTAGGAAAAACCAATAAAAGTAAACACAGTGGAAAAAATCCTATTAAATTCCACCAGATACTACCACCCAAATAAGGCTTTGAGCCTGAGTCCTACCCTCTTTTCGGCTAAAAGGGGAGATTATTATGTATTAGAGATGTGGTAGAGAAATACCAGCATTAAATTGAAGCCTTCTCTTTTGTGTCATCAGAAAGATTGTAAAAAACATTTGAAAGGATTTTTTTCTTTCAAAATTACCTAACGTGTGTCCCTGCCTGATCTAAGTTGATCTTGTGACCCATGGAGACACACCCTGTGTAACGTTGGTGGCGCCTGCTCCATGCTCAGAGAAGCAGTGGCGCCTTCCTTGTGGACGAAAGGCCCCCCTCTACTCTCCATCCAGACGTAAACTGGACTCACACTTAGGGAGCTGGGTGCTCAGCCCAGATGTGTGGCCTTCGCCCTCCAGGACAGGGCTCTCAGTCTGTGTGGGCAGCTATAACACAAAGCCACAGGCCGGGTGGTTTATGAAGCATAGAAATACCTTTCTAAAGTTCAGGAGCCTGAGATGTCCACGGCCAAGTCAGTCTCTAGCAGGTCAGTGTCTGAGACGGACCCTCCTTCCTGTTTCATAGACGGCGCCTTCTCCCTGAGATCTCCTGTGAGGAAGGGGTGAGCTAGCTAGCTCTCGGGGGTCTCTTTTGTAAGGGCTCTACTCCCCATCATCAGGCTCCGACCTCGTGATCTGGTCCCCTCCCAAGGCAGCCACCTCCTGCTGCCGTCGCTGTGTGGGTTGGGGTTTCAGCCTCTGAGTTTGGGAAGTCACAATCATTCAGACCAAAACAAGAACCAAACCAAGAGGCCTCTGGCCTCCTTCATCGTGATCTCCCCGTCTGTTTTGTCCTGCAGAAAAGAAAGAGGCATGCATCTTTCCTTTCACCTACATGGGGTCTGTTTACTTCACGTGTACCAGAACCAATAGCCTCTTCCACTGGTGTGCGACCAGGGCGGTTTTTGATGGCAGATGGAAGTACTGCACGGCCGAAGGTGAGCGGCGGGTCCAGAGCCTGGGGAGGTGTGCTGATTTCTCACAGTCTCGTCCCTTTGGGACTGGCCTTCAGAACAGGGTGGGTCACAAAAGGAAATCCGAGCACGCCTATGACGTGACTTGTATTTCTGCAGACAAATGATAATGTGTGTCTGTGCAGGAAAATCGCCCCAGGAGGCCAGGCTTCAGAGGCTAACGCCAGTTGAGTATCCTTGACCCCAAACACTTGGGATCAGAGATATTTTGGACTTGGGATGTTTCAAGATTTATTTGCATACACATAATTAGCCCTCTTGAGAAGGGGACCCCCTGTCCAAGCTCGAAATTTATTTGCGTTTCATATACAGCTCATTTGCATCAGGTAAAGGTAATTTTGTACAATATTTTTGGTGTGCCTGTGTCTTGCCTGTGATCCAGTCCACGAGGTCAGGGGTGGAATTCCTACTGGCGGAGTCACGTTGGCGCTAGAAACACTGTGACTTCAGGAACGTTTTAGATTTTCAAATTTGGGGAGTTTGGATTAGGGACGCTCCAGCTGAAGTAGCATGGCATTAACATTGACAGTGTTAAGGATGGTGACCTCTGGCCTCGTGTTGGGCGAAATAAGCCAGAAGGAAAGACAAGTGGCACATGTGGAAGTTAGAGGGGAAAGGGAGTTGTCAGGAAGGCCGAAGGGAGGCCCTGGGGGGGGTAGTGAACTGATCTCCTGTGCTCCCTGTAATTGCTGCGTGCATGAACGCGTATAGCTGGCCAGGTCTCAGTGTGTCCCCCGAGCGTCAAGTTCGAGCACCATGCTCTCTGGATGAGAGCTCAAGATTGTTCAGTCAGGTCCACCAAACCATAGTGTTCTTTGCCTCATTCTCAGTCACATAAGTTAATAAGGGCAAACAAAACCAAGTGTAAAGGAAAAGGAGGTTTGAGGGGTTCTATTAGCTTTTCCTCAAAGCCAGAGGCATTTTTGACAATTACATGATTTTTGAACTTTTTTTTTTTATTTTGTGCACAGAGACAAAAGACATTTTGTTTGTATTAACGAATAACCTAGAGTTGGACACTTGAATAGTTCTTGTTAATATCCAGCTTTTGAATATTTAGGGTTTTACCTTTCCTAGTATCACCATTCTTGAGCCTTTTAGATCAAATGCCCTGCCTTTTATAATAAATATTTTATCACATCACTTTCATTATCCCGAAATGAAATTTCCAAATTATCTACCAAGCTCTACCCATAATTTCAAAATAAATCAACGTGATTCCTTACCTGTAAGTCACAAGTAAAAGGAAAGTCATTTATAATAAAGTAATAAGCATTAACCTCTAAGATGGTAAAAAGGAGCCAGAGAATTGTCCTTCCAGGCAGCATCTCTTTAATTACAAGAGCTAAACATGATTACAGAAAGGTCCCCACGTTGGGAAAGTCCCCCCACCCAGCTTTGGGAGCAGTGTCCCCACTGTCGAAAACCACTTCTGGTTAAAACAAGGCAAGTCAGGATCAGTGGCTCAAAGTGAGTTAGAAACACACTTTTCTCTCTCTCCCAATTCTGTAAAAGCATCCCCAAAGACTCTCAACACATTCCAAGGGCAGTAAAACTTCCAGCTGTGCATGTGCAGACACAATCGGGCCTAGAGATGCTCATTTCCACTCCATCATTGATTGGAGTAACCTTTCAGCCACGTTACCCAGGGTTCCTGTTCAGATGCAGGCTACCTCTTGAATCCCTTCCCCGTGGCTCTGGTCTCTGAACCAAGCACCAACACCTGAACACATAACTGGTGGCTTTCTCCCTTTCCCCCCGTGATTTGTTTGTTTGTTTGTTTCTTTCTTTCTTTTTCATGTTTTTCTTCCTCCTTTCTTTATTGTAAATTTGGTATTTTGTTTTTTTTTTAAACATGCTCTTTTGCATTTTGAAATACTTTCCAGTTCAAAACAGATTTTGAAGAGCCCCTTTTAATTATAAAAATATTCATTTAAATAGTGGAAACAGAATGGTGCTTTCAAAATGTCCCGATAACATAAAAGTTAAAAAAAGAAAGATAGGAAGAAAAATGCAAACTCAGGTTCCATCGACTTTCGAGAAGAGGTGGGATGATTTCCCCTTAGCCTTGCAGAGGCACCAGTAGGTCCTAACTCAGGCCGTGCTTGCTTCTCCCAGACTTACTTCACGAGTGTAATAATGAGATTCAGAGACAGGTCGCTCTTGGACGATCTCCACAAGTGTTAAATTAAGACATTTACATAACTAGAAATAGAGCGGTGTGCACAGGCGAGGCCTTTGCTGATTTGTAAGCTTCCTCAGTAGAGATGAAACCATTGCACAAACCAGATAAACAAGTCATTCCTGATTCTTGCTTCCCTCTAATCTACGAAATAACCTGTTAGCTCTGCCTTCAAAATAGACTCAAACCCTGGCCTCCTCCCACCCTTCCCAAACACCTCAACTCTTTGCCACACGATTTGCTAACTGGTCTCCCTCGGTCCAGTTTCCACCCCTCCAGTCCATCCTCACTGTCAGCCAGAGCCCCTTCTGGAACATGAAGGTGGGTGTCTTCCCAGCCCACAGCCCTGGGAACTGAGAACCCTGAGAACCCCTCACCTGGGTCCGCAGAGCTCTCCTGAGCCTGCATCTGGCTGTCCTGTGTGGACGGCTCCCGTCTACCTGGTGAGTTCCCGCTCTGGTGGTCACCATCCTGTTCCCCGAATACCCCTAACTCCTTCTGCCTCTGAACTCCTCACGCCTTTATTCCCTCTCTAGAACTGGCTCCTCTCAGCTGGTGTCACCGGTGTCAGCCCCTCCATCGCTCCCCAAACATGTCCCTCACTACCAATATGTGGTCAGGGACGGTGTGCCTCTGGGCTGGGAAATTCAGACTCACCAGCCTTCAGATGATAACTGTATTTTACTTCCCTGACCTTTTTTTTTTTTTTTTTAATAACCTCAACATTTTTTGGTAGATCAAGATCTTGACTTTATCTGTTGGTCATCGTGATTTTTTTTTTTTTTTTTTTTTTTTTTTTTGCGGTGCTGGGGATCGAACCCAGGGCCTTGTGCCTGCAAGGCAAGCATTCTACCGACTGAGCTCTCTCCCCAGCCCGGTCATCATGATTCTTAATCTTAATGTTGTCCTGTGGGTCTGTGGGTGATCATAACCAACAGGACACTCAGTGAGGACTGGGGAGTGTTGCTCAACAGGGGGACACCCTGGGTGGAGACTGGCAGTCCTACTGGAGAGGCTTTGAGGATAAAGGTGGGGCAGGCCTCATTAAATGCCTGCTGAAAGGAACGCATGACGTCTTTCAGTGTTTGTCCTGTGCTTTAATGGATTGATTGTCCTTTAACTGGCTGGAGAAAGTGGAGCCACCTGCGAACTCCTCTCTGTGCAGATTACCCTCGATGTGTCTTCCCCTTCATCTTTCATGGGATCCCCTACAACAGCTGCATCACAGATGGAAGCTTGCTGAGCAGGATGTGGTGCTCAGTCACCTCCAACTTCGATGAGATACGTCAGTGGAAGTACTGTGAGATGAGTGGTGAGCCACGCCATGCAGGAGGGCTGGGCGGCGCAGAGGGAGGAGGGTGGGCAGCCGAGGGGATGCTGGGCATCCAGGGGAAGTGCTTCTAGGAACCCAGTGTCTTTTCGTAGAGGACACCGTGACAACCACCAGAGACAGGGATGTCCCAAAGCTGGGTCCCCCCAGGTCCCCAGTGCCAGCCTGAAGGTATCCCTACTGAAACGGTGGCTGTGGTCCTGATGTTGCTTGTCGAGAGTTTCTGTTTCTCGAACTGGCAATAACCAGATTCCCTGACTGATCCTGCCTGTATTTCAAAGCAGTTTAACACTGGATCTTAATTTCACACCTAAGCCCAACTTGGAAATGGGCGACATTCACTCAGCGCCTCTCTGCACTAGCCTCTGACCTCAGAGCTTTATATACAACCTCTATTGAATCTTTCCATGGCAGCTATAGAAGATGCTACTTCCCATCCCATCTGCTCAATAAATGGTCCACATAAAATTAAGATCTCCCGTGGTCCTGCTCACAGGCTATGTTGAAGTTAGAACTTGAATCAAGTCCAGATGGTTCCAAAGTCCGTGCTTTCTCATTAAATGCACGCAAGGCACTTGCCCACAGGCACACTCATTTTTGCATGAAAATCTTAACTATGTTCTTCCCTCGGCATTCACACAAATCCCATATAAAACCTTCATTTCTCCTAGCCTGGCTACGCATCACTGAGTCCATAACTCGACGCCAGCCTCACCCTTAAATCCCACCGTAACTCTGTCCTAAAGCTGAATCTAACTCTTCATGCACGTTCAACTCCACCTCCACCCTTGACTCTGAAGTCTGTCATTCACACACCCACGACCTTCATCATATTTAAACCCTAAAACAAGTCGATGGACTGATAGAGCAAACAGTTTTATGATAATGTCATGAAGTTGTGCATAGTTCTCGGTGTGAGTCACCTCTTGCTGCAACTTGGACCTTAACACTGAACTTCTGTTTATCCCTGATGCTCTCCATGCTCCCAGGCCCTCCAGAAGGTAGCAGAGGGGGTAACGTAAGAATCTGCATAAATCACTAAAAGATCCCGTCAGCTCTGGCTTCCCCATCACACAGCAAAAGTTGTTCAATCTCTTGGTCACTTTATCTGCAAAAGGAGAAGGGTAAGGCTGGCTCCACGGGGTGTTGTAAGGATTGGCACTGAACTTCACCTGGGTCCTTCCATGATTCCATACCAAGTACCTAAGAAATGGGAGTTCGCTGTTGCCACGGTCTGAGACACCAGTCAAAAGGTGGGCTTGGAGTTGGACTTGAGTTGGAATCATGCTGTGGCCACTTACCAGCGGTGTGGTCTTAGATAATACAAGTAATGATCGTAACATCAGGAGCACTGAGGAAGCACTGCTCATTTCCGGCAGCACCCTAGGAGCGTCGCACGAAATGACATGGACCCTCTCCACAGCCGCTCTGAGGGAAGTCTGACTGGCAGCCCCATTTTATAGATGGGGAAAATGAGGCTCACGGAAATTCAGTTGCCAAGTGGCCGAGTTGTGACTTGAGCCCAGGAAGCCTGTCGTCCTTCAGAGCAGTGTTGTGGATCACTAGTCCTACTGCCTCGAAACCCCTGCCCCTTAACCAAATTCCAGTCTCCCTGTAATACCAGCAGAAAAAGCCCACCTGTGAGGCACCACTGAGCCTATTGCTTATTGAAGTAAGAGGGATGACGGCTTTGACAGTTGTGATGGCATCTCGGAGCCGTGAGGGCAAAGTCAGGAAATTGCACAGGTCCAGGGGTCTTGCCTAAGGTTTTCCAGTGTGTGGATGTGATTTGTGTTGGGCTAGAGTCATGCAGGGTTGGTGGTTGTGGGAAGCTGAGAGAGGGGTTCAAAAATCTTAAAAGTAAGTGATCTACCAAAATCTACCATCTCCTGAGAAATCAAGTGGTCTGATTTTCTTTCATTTTTTACTTTATGAATTGATTTTTATCATATTAAAATGATCCAGCAGCTCGGGAGGCTGAGGCAGTAGAATTGCAAGTTCAAAGCCAGCCTCAGCAACTTAGTGAGGCCCTAAGCAACTCAGGGAGACCCTGTCTTTAAATCAAATACAAACAGGGGCTGGGGATGTGGTTCATTGGTTAAGCACCCCTGTGTTCAATCCCTGGCACCAAAAGAAAAAAGAAAGAAAGAAAAGAAAAACACAGCAAGATGTCACTTCACACCTATTAGATGGGTTGTCATCAAAAAGATAAAAGATAACCAGCATTGGGAAGGATGTGGAGGAAGGGGATCCCTTGTGCACTGCACCCGAAACGTAAATCAATACATCTGGACAATCAGCTGTTCTGGAAAATAGTGTGGAGATTCCTCAAAAAACAGAGGACAGAATTCCCTCGGGACCCAGCATTCCCACTTCTGAGTAGATATCCATAGGAACATTCCCCGCAGCACAGTTCCAACAGTCAAAGCTGTGGAAACAACGGGAAGGATGAACGATCCTTACCATGTGGTCTAGGTACAGGAGAGAGGGCCACGCAGCCTGAAGGAGCAGGGAACGCTGTCGTTTGTGACCACGCGGGTGCACCCAGAGGACAGTATGATAAGCGAGGTGAAATACGCCAGGCCCAGTATGCTAATAGTTTTTCAGGAAGTTCTCGGAATCAACGATAAAGCTATTTGCAACTTGTAGTTTTTCCCAGGCCAGAATGTCCTAGATTAACAGCAGGGCGTGAACGTGGGCGGCGGGGCTGTGGGCGTGCACGGCTGCGGTCCTCGCTTACCGCGGACTGGTAATGGCATCACAGAGAAGGTCCTGCGCGGGTTCGGTGCCAGCAGAGAGAGCACATGTGTGGACAGTGGACACGCCCTTTGCCGCCTCCTCTTGACCTTTCCGTCCCCTTTCTGGGATCCTTTTTCAGAGTATGGGGGCAATTCTTTCGGCAAGCCCTGCATCTTCCCCTCGGTCTACAGAAATAAGGTGGTCTCCGCCTGCCTGGAGGATGACAGCAACAGGCTCTGGTGCCCCACCACTGAGAACATGGACAAGGACCGGAAGTGGAGCCTCTGTGCGGACAGCAGTAAGCTGGGCAAGGCGCGGGTGGGCGGGGGTGGCTTCCGGCCTCCGGGGACGCCTGACACCTGAGACAGCCCACTGGGCACTGGGGAAGGGTGAGGAGCAGGGTGGACAGGGTGCTGCCCTGGTGATGAAGATCCACCCAGGCCTCATTCTTCATTCACCAGTTCCCGATCCTAAGCTCTGCTCGGCCGCAGGGTGGAGCCCAGGAATGACCTGTGTCTCACTTCTCCCAGGAATTTCCTCCTTGGCTCCGGGCTTCCCCTGCCACTTCCCATTCAACTATAAAAACAAGAACTACTTCAACTGCACCAAGAAGGGATCCAAGAACAACCGCGTGTGGTGCGCCACTTCTCACAACTACGACCAGGACCACACCTGGGTGTACTGCTGAGGTTGCGGTGAGGCTGCGGTGAGGCCGGGAGCAATCGGGGCGCCGGCCGATGCCCAGGCCGGAGGGGTGCGCGCCGGGTGCGTCCAGGTGGGAGGGACCTCAGCGACCGAGGCCCCCAGCGAGGCGGGCTCTGCTTTCCAAAATAAGGTGGGGTGGGAGGAGGACTGGAAGACTCCCCACGGTGGAAGGGTTGGGGGAAACTGGCGAGAGAAAATCAGTGGGGCAGCATGGAGGGGGATTTTTTTTTTTTCAAACACTGAGAGGTGTCATTCCGAGCTGCAGACTGGAGCACTTTGGGTAAGCAAGGTAAGGAAAGTGGGGTTTCTCAAGCTGAAGTCAGTAGGAAGAGACAACCTAGCAAAGGGGAACCTAATTTCCTGGTCCCCAGAAGCCATGACTTCACATTGCTCCTGCATTACCCCTCACTGAATAGCCAAGGAAAAGGCGGAGTTGGCTTCCCTTCCCTTGGTCACAACCTCAGCCCGCGGTCATCAACCCCCACAGGACCAACTTTATGCATCCATCTCTTCTAGTGTGCTTTTTTCTTCTTGCCTGACCACCTGGCCTCACCTCAGGGTTCTCCATCCTGTGGAAATTCTCCCTGGATCTCCTGCAGGGATTGGCTGACCTAATTATTCTGGAATCTAGAATTAAAGAAAAGCCCTTTCATCCACGTGTGGACAAGACTCCATTCATTACCCTCCCTCCAGGGAGGGAAATTCTGGTGGTGCTAGCAGTGTTTGTCCTCATGATGCACATGGATCACGGATGATGCCAAAATCGTGACTCTTCTGGAGTCATGGCTTGGCAGCAAGAACCATCTATCCTGAACAGAGGAGAGGAGAAGGAATGGGTTGGGCCTCTCGGTACCATCTTAACAGGGTGGATATTAAGAAACACCCACAGTGGTCTCCTGTCTACCGCTAGGTCCAAGAATATTTTTAGTACCCAGACTCCACAATTTATTACAGTTGCCTAACTATTCCTTCTCCATGCCCACAGCGGACACCAATGATTGATTACAGGATCTAGTTCCCTCTAACCCCAGATGAAAATTCCAGTTGCTTGTGGCTGCAGTTACTCCATCTCCTCTTCCTTCCCCTCCTAGGTCCTCCTTCTTTCCATCACGGCAGGACTATGGTTCTTTTAGGTTCTTCTTCCTCCACTAAACCTATTGCCATAGAGCCAAGGCCCAGGGCTCTCGCAAGCAAGGGGTTGGTCTTGTCTAACTACTCTCAGCTCAGCTGTCTCCCCCTTCTTCCCACCTAAGTCTCAAAATCAATGCAACCCCAGCAGCTCAGGAAGCCGAGGCAAGAGGATGGCAAGTTCAAATCCAGCCTCAGCAACTTAGTAAGGCCCTAAGCAACTCAATAAGACCCTGTCTCTAAATAAAAACATTAAAAAGAGCTGGGGATGTGGCTCAGTGATTAAGCACCCTGGGTTCCATCCCCAGTTCACACACACACACACACACACACACACACACACACATATATATATCAATGCAAAGTCATTTTTTATTCATAACCTATTTTGTGCCAGTACATACTTATCCCCTGAACTCTGTCCTTTGATTCCATTTTTAAGGAGAAGAAAAGCATCTTCCGAGGAAGACTCCACACTGAGGCTGAAACCTGCTTCATGTTTTTCCCACCACGTCTTTCAAACTTAGATAATCACCTTTAAAAACAGCCTCTTCATCATCCTGCTAAATCACACGGTTCTTCGAGAAGAACAGAGGAAAAATGTGGCCTAGTCAACCCACAAGGGATCCTGAATCTACCTGGGGGCCTGCCTTTCCTGTTTTCTCAATGTGTTTTGGTGGAAGGAAAAGTTGATGGCTAGGTTGGTGAATTTCATTGGTGGGGGAATCAGAGTCTCTGTCCAGGGACTCTTAGAAGTACTTGTGGCCTTCTCTCTCTTTCTGGGTAATCACAGCTTTAGACAGAGCATTTGTAGGCATTTATTAGATTATTAATAAATAAATCAGTAAATGAAGGGAAGGAATTTCATTGCAGACGCCTCACTGTCCCTTCCCCACGCCCATGGCAGACATCAATAACTGATTGCAGAATCCAGATGAATCCCTCGTGACCCAGATGCAAATGGATATTGTTCTTTTTCTCCTCCCTCTCCTTCTCTTTCTTCCCCTCCTTCTAGAGTACCCTGAGCAACTGCTACCACTGCACCCAGGTATCAGTGGTAGATTTTTGCTGTTCAGTCTCTTTTCTACCTACCTGATAGTCTAATAACAGTGGTGTTGCACAGATGGGCAAGAAGCGGGCAGATTGAAGGGGAGATCTGTTTCTCTTTAGCTCAAGAGCAAGCAGAGGATAAATCTTCACCGACTGCATGCAGAAATGCCTTAGTAAGCGCTCTTCTGCTCCTGGTTCTACACGGCCGTCCCTTGCTTAATTAAGGCCTTCCTTACCACCTTTCCTGCCTCTGCTCTTGAACACACCAAGCTCACCCAGCCTCTGGGCCTTTGCGTGTGCTGGATGCTCTGCCCTGGTCTTCTGCAGCCCCCCTCCCTACTGCATCTGGTCCTGGTTGCAATACCCTGTGATGGGGAAGGAGGTGGGCTAGGCCACCTCCCTTTTAAGAGAGAACCTCTTCCCAGCTCTGGGAAGTGCAGCCTTGGTTGTCAGTCAAATCAGGTGTCCTCAGCTTCTAAGTGACCCCACCCATCCAGAGACGTGCCTTTCCCTAGGCAGTCCATAGCCTGGCTGAGACCAGGTGTGGAGACTCGGCAGAGCTGTGTCTGGAGCTCTCGTGGGCTCTGCCAAGGCCCAGGAGCCTGCACTGTAGCTCAGCTGCTCCTTCCATCCCACCCGATCTCCTTCCCTTCCCTTCACGGTTCTGATCCCAAGGAGACCCCTGAGGGAGCTTCCACATGCTGGCCCACCTTAGAGGGGGAAGGAGTCCCAGAAACCCATCTTGAAATGCTCCATCTACAAGACACACCCCTTCCAGCTGTTCTAATAAGCCACTCTTCCCCGTCCCCAAACTCTCTGTGTATTTGACCGCCCCCCTTTATCTTTCTGGACGGATTCATCCCAGCATGAGATTCTCTTAAGTGATTTCTTCTCCGCACAAACTGGAATGTCACTCCCCTGAAAGCAAAAATCTTATCCCTGAGCTCTTTCCAGGACCCAAGAATAAGCCGGGTTAACTGTGAATCTGAGCTGACCAGTACAGTAGCCGCATGGGGCTATTTAAATTCAACTTAAGTAATAAGATCGATTATTTATTAATGAAATCTTATTTACTTAATAAACAAGAAATGAAACTCAGTTCTCAGCCCCATGCTTAACCCTCAGTGGCCACCCATGGCTAGTGGCCGCCGTGATGGATGGGGCAGATCTGGAGCATTTCCATGGTGGCAACGCCCCTGTTGCACTGCAGACCTCTAGGATGTCAGCTGCTGCGGGTCAGTGCCCTGTCGTTCTGACCCTATCACCAGGGACAACGCGGGGCACAGAGGGGCCCAGCAATCTGTCTAGAACAGTGAGAGGTGCCCCGTGAGTCAATGGGAGGGGGAGGTGCCCAGGAGGGAGGGGAGCTGGGTCCTTCACTCCAGGTCCTTAAACGGGTCTCCAGGAACATCCTTGCCTGACTCCACCCTGATCCACTGAGCCCTCCCGCGGACCCCCAGGGTCACTCCTCTCTCCTTGCTGTTCCCACCTCAGACCTCCGCTGGGCCGCACGCTGGGTCTCCAACACTCCTCCCTCGGACGTGTCCCTCCTGCTCAGCAAATGCCCCGAAGTCCCCAGGGAGAGTGGCGGCACCTCCCCACACAGCTCCTCTGTGCCGCCTTCCTGCCGGGTGGGTTGCTCTCACGCAAGCTCCCGGGGCATGGCGATTTTGTCTGTTTTACTGATGCTCTAGCTGCACGCCTGCCAAGGCAACCTGCAGGCAGCAAGCACTGGCTACATTGCTACTGAAAATATGAAGAATAGGAGGAAAGAAAGAAGAGAGGGGCAGTGGGAAGACAGAAAGAGAGGTCAGAAAGCTTCAAAGTCACGGGAGAGGAAGCAGACACAGGTAAGCAGGCAGGAAACACGGTGCCTGGCTCCACTTCCTCTTCAATGGGATAAATGGAGGCTTTTGAACAACCCGTTCCATGCATCTGCTCAACAAACGTCAAAGCGAGAAAATCTTGGACATGAAACCTTTATTTTGAGGACCTTGGTGCTGCTGGAGGTGAGCTGTTCCCAGGTGGAGGCGAAGGGGAATCCTGTCCTCAGTGTCACGGACAGACGGATGCCAGGACTCGAGGATGGAGACTGGCGAGGAGGCAGGGGGCTTCCAGAGATGGCTTTGCAGTCACCTGGCTGAGCAGGGGATTTGGGGGATCCTCTTTCTCTTTCTCTCTGGATATTTGGTGGGGGATTAATTCCCCAGGGATCTGCTTGCCTAAACCTCCATAATCCAGATTTGTGATTTAATTCAGTTCCCTAGAGTATCTTACACCAGGAGGGGGATGTGGGAGATCAGAGGGGAATAAAACCAACTGTGCTTCCAGGAACTCGTGAATTCACCGGGAGTGCCCCCTAAGGCACGCTCTCACACCCGGCCTCATCAACAGGCCAGTTTCTAGCCCCACGACTGACATGTCTCCCTCTCACAGAATGAGGGCTTCTGAAGTTGAAGTCGGAAGGGTGGGAGGGGTGGGAGGACAACCCAACAGGAAAGAAAGCTGCTTAGCCCAGGGAGAAACTAGGGAAGAGACTCTGGCAGGTCACAGGGATTTAGGACTATGTGTAAGGAAAAGATGTCGTCACCCTCTGGAATTTCTGCTGCTGCTTTCAGTCTAACCTCCACCCATACAGCTGCAAGGCCATTGACTACCCACCCTCCCACCCTCCATCCTTCAAGGGGTCGTAGGGATTGGGTCCTCAGCAAGCACTGAATCCACGTTGGCCCGGTGGGGAGCATCTGGGTCCCCAGGGACATCCTCAGCGGGACATCATCTTCACAAACTCTGCAAAGAAAAACTGCGGTGAGGCGCCTCTTTGTAAAAACAGCCACATTGGGCTTTTGAGTCCTTTCTGTGCTGATCTTTGAGAAATTACTTAACCCCTCTACCCTCCATTTTCTCATCTGTAAGATGGGAGTGGTAGGATCACAGTTTTTCCTATGTTAAGAGGGTTGAATGACACAGTGCTCGTAGGACAGTCTGTGTTCCATGAAGAGCCATGGTTAGTGTCTGATTATTTCAAACTCTGCTGTCTCAGAGGGAGTCCTCTTACAGATAAGGAAGGGGGACATGAGGGAGCCCCTGAGCCCGAGTCAGGTGGACAGTGACTGGAGAACCCTGGAGAGGATACGGTTTGCACCTGACCTCACAGTGAATCGATCCCAGAAGAACTTGTGGGCCTTGCCCTGCTTTGAGGTCACCCTGTCCTCTTGCCTATGGTTGGCCTGCAGATCTGTTTCCCACCCTGGTCCTCCATCTTTCCCCCGTTTCACTGATGTCCGCTGCAGGCTGAGGCTTCTTAGACCCGCAGGAAGACTCATACAGCAGAGGTGGGTACAGAAAAGCCCTCCGCTGCCTCCTGGATGGAGGAGACGCAACCCTGGAGAAAAGTACAAGAGAGCTTCCACGGAGAGGGGCAGAAAGACTCCTGGAAGCCTGGGAGTCATGCCGCCAGCTAAGGTGAAGGGAAACCTCTAGCAAGGATGAATTGGCAGGTGTCCCTGGAGGCGCGGAAGGTTAAAGTGTGGTCAGTGGGCACAGCATCAGCTGCAAAGGAGCAGATAGGGGAGGACGCACAGCAGGTGGGTGTTTGCACCAGAGCATTCGAGTGTGGATGTGAGGACGCTCCTGGGGACTGGAGCTGAATAACACGTGAATATCAGGCTGAAAGGTTTTCTCTACGGGCACCTAGATTCTGAACTCTTTGAACGAGGGAGTGTCTCGTTATAACTCATGAGCCCAACATGCCCTCCACAGAAATGATCCCCATTCCCAACCACGTGAGGCTCGATCCTTCTCACTTACCGATTACTAAAGACACACATGTTGAGCTCTGTGCTAGGACCTGAGGTTATAATGATGAGAGATTTAGTACACGGTCTCAGAGGAAATGGAGATAAGTCCTTTGAGCTTTCGTGACATCAGAGAAATGCACCCTGTGTGAGGGGGCGCCCAGAGGAGGGATACAACCCAGCAAGACGGGCAGGAGGCACATTGCAGGGGCCCAACTCTGAGCCACAGGACAGAGGAGGTGGTGCTCAGGACAGAAAGAAGAACATGGGCAATGATGGAAAAGAGTAATGATTTATTTTTAAATGGTGGCATTTAGTGCATGATTTCTTTTGGTTTTCTCCAAGACTTTGAGGGAAAGCTGTCATTATCCTCATTACACAGATGTGAAAATTCACATGTAAAGAGAGTAAGAGACCAGATAAGGTCAGACGTAAACAGAATCCTGAATTTGAAGTTCAGGAGTCTTGAGTCAGGAATATCTGCTACTAGTTAGCCCGTCCGTCTCCTGCTGGGACACGTCTTTCCCATGACACAAGGTGCTCAGGGAGCCAGGGAGGAACAGGAGAGGAGGCAGCAAGTCCTGAGCATGGGGGAAAGGGCCTCTGGACAAGGGACTCCACAGAGTCCCAGGACTGACATGGTCAGCCCACCTCCCAGCCCACACCCGGAGAGGAGGGGAAGCACACCCTCCTTGGAAGACCACACGGGGAGTTAGAAGCAGATCCCAGCTGAGCCCACCCCAGTGCATCACCTTCGAAGTCAACGGTGCCATCTCCATTGACGTCGGCCTCCTGGACAAACTCGGAGATCTCCCGGGGGGTGAGCCTTTCTCCCAGAAGCCTCTGCATGGCCTGCTGCAGTTCCGCCAGCGTGATCTCCCCGTCTCCATTGGTGTCAAACTGAACAGAAGCAGAGGGGCTGGATGAGTAGCACCAACCTTGGCAGCAAAGACAACAGTGTTCACGGACCACAGGAGCCAAGCCGAGGGCTTCGGGCACACGGTGCTGGAGAATATCAGCACCTGGAGGTCCAGGGTTCTTCCAAGACTCGCACACATCTTTACGACTGTTTAAACAGCATTATGGAGGTAGAACTGATGTACAGACAGCTGTGCAAGCTTAACACCTGCAGCCTGAGGACTTAGAACATACACATGCCTTCATGGAACCATCGCCTGATCAGCACAGTGAATATGACGTCGCCTCCAAGAGATTCCCTGTGCCGCTTTGTTTTTTGTTCGTTGTCTGATGAACATGATATCTGCTCTCTTTTAAGTTTTTGAGTGCCCAATGCAGGTTGTTAATCTCTAGGTCCCTGGGACTCAGTCATCTCCATAAATGAGACTTTTAAACCCATTGAAGGACAGCCCACCTGTCCCTCTGCCCAGTCCCTGGCAACCAGCCCACTAGAGCCTGCGCCTGTGAGTTCATTTTGGAGACCTCCTGTCCGTGGAGTCATGCACACCTCTCCTGTGCGGTACAGACGGACGGTGGAATGTTGTTCTGCCTTAAGGAAATGCTGACACGCAACAACGTGGCCAACCCAGAGGACACAGTGCTGGTGAGATAACCCAGGCACACAAGGACAAGCATTTCAACAGGGCAGGCGCTTGATGCATGTTTGTCAAATTAATAAATGACCTCCAGTACTTCTCCTGCCCATCCTTAACCGATCTCCCAGAAAGTCTAGTGCATCCTCTCTCCAGAGCACACGGAGGGGCCAGTAACTGTCCGTAGCTCTGCCGACACTGACCTGGCTCCAGTCAGGGGCCGTCTCCGCGGGTCCCCTGGCTCCCATCCTACTCCTGCAAAGGTCTCTTCTCTACACATCAGGCTCCATGTTCACAGTCACTTAAGGGATAAGTCAGATCTTATCACTCCCTCAGCGAGAATCCTCCAGTGGTTTCCTGTCCACTGGGAACCAAATGCTGACCCCAGTCCATCCCCAAGGTTTGGCCCTGCCCGCCACAGATCAGAGGTCTCCACCACATCTGTGCCCTGCTGTGCCCCTTCCAGCCCTCGCTGCTCCGAGCGCGAGCATGCAGCTGTCTGCAACGTCCTCACCGGGATGAGAGCAGCTCTGTCCAGGGGAAATGCATGGCAAGCCTCCCAGGTGATTTAAAGTTTTCTCGTAGCCACGCTAAAGAAAAATGTAGGGGCTCGGGGAGCAGCGCAGGGGAGGGCTTGCTTAGCATGCAGCAGGCCCTGTTCCATCCCCAGCACCAAAAAAGTTAAAAGAACCATATGAAATTAATTTTAAATAATCAATTTTATTTAGCCCAATGTATCCCAACTCATTTCAGCATGTAGTCTATTTAAAAATCATTAATAAGCTACCTGCCGTTTACTTATTTGTATGCACACTGGACTTCTTAAGACTTAGCCTACTAAGTACTTAGAATATACCTAGTTCACATACTGAGCTTAGAGGTGTACTTAATTATACACATACACTTACACCAGTTTACAGGTCTTGATCCAGGGCACCTTGTACACACTCAGCATTTGTCAACTCGGACACTAAATTTCTATCACAAATATTCAGTCTGCATTAAGTTTTATTATGAATTTACGGTTGAAAAGGCAGGTTTTCACACCCAAGTCGTTCCAAATGAAAGTTTTCCAGTAATTGAATTGACTCTTCATGCTGTACATTTAAACGGATTGTATTTCAATACTTGGCCTGGCAGTCAATTGAATATAAATGAGATTAAACAAAGAACTTAATTGAAATCCACTGAAAGTAATCATTGGTGTGAGTGGTAATGGGAGTGGAACCCGGGGCCTCGAACAGGCTCGGCAAGCGCCACACCACTGAGCCACAGCCTCAGCCCCATTGAAATTAAATAGAATTAAAAATTCAGTTTTCAGTCACACTGGCCACATCTCCAGAGCTGCTGCCACATGTGGCCAGCGGTTACTGTTGTAGACAGAGCTCTTCTGTGGTTCCAGAAAGTTCTATCTGAATGGTGCACCTGTCAATCTTTACACCAAGCTGGGAGAGAAACATACAAACTAGTCGGTGGAGATCTCCCAGGATTTGAGCACACAATGGGCTGGTTCCAAAGTCTTTGCTTCTAACTGCTACAATATTTTTCATTTTTGTCTTATGTAGTTGAAAGCTCTCCTAGTAAGGAAATTATTTTATCAGGGGTTATAAGCAATCCTCTTACCTTTCCAGCATCTCTTTTAAGCACTTTTATAATAAGTGACTTAAATCAGATGATTTCTTTGAGATCCCTCCTGGCAATCTCAAATTTTTCAACTGTTCCTTCCTATCATAGGCTCCAAGATTAGAGACCCTAACATTTTGGGGGAGAATACATGATTCTGATCTCCAAGATTTATGATCTCCAAGAGTCTTAGTTTCCTCATCTGTATGATGAGTGACTGCTTATTCTTGCTGTTTGTGGGTTAAATCATAACATATGGAGAGGCCCTGACCCATTTCAAGTGTTATTTCCCTGCCCTATCCATCCCACTACGGTTAGACAAAAAAAAAAAAAAAAAAAGAAAGAAAGAGAAAGAAAGAAAGAAAGAAAGAAAGAAAGAAAGAAAGAAAGAAAGAAAGAAAGAAAGAAAGACAGCTTTGCTGGGTTCTGTCCATGGTACTGACTTGTGACAGACCCCTGGGTCTCCCTGAATCATGCCCAGCACCATGGACCCTTTCACTGACCTCCTTGAAGGCGTCTCGCATCTCCTGGACACCAATCATCCCAGCCGTTTCTGCAAGCAACTTGGGGGTCATCAGCTCCACAAAGTCCTCGAAGTCCACACGGCCCCCCACTGAGGCAGAAAAGGAGGGGTCAGCAGGACTCCATAGCCTTGACCTTCCAATCCCTCAGGTCACCCTTCCAGTCAGTTCAGGGAATAGGGCGGCCCCCAGACCCCTGCCTTCCAAGGGTTTTCTGTGTTGTATTTTTGTTAGTGGCTTAGAGTTAGACATACTAGTGGGGTTCGCTTCAACATAGTCATGCATGCATGGGATAGAACTTGCTCCTTTTAGGTCCCCAGAGCTTCCTCTCTCCTCCCCTCCTCCTTCCTCCTGTTCCCTTTCCTCCACTGGTCTTTCTTCTACGTACCTATTGCCTTTTCTTAGGTTGGTGCTCTATGGTCTTAGGTGGAACTCAGGGTGGTCTGTGCACATAGACGCATAGCGTAATCTGGTCATTTTCATTCCTTGGGTCCTCCCTTTTCCCGTTCCTCTTCCCTCTCCCCTAACCCCCCATGCTACTGATGTCCCTTTTATTTTCATGGTTCCGCACCCCACTCATTTCCCCCCATGAGAGAAAACATTTGCTGCCTGACTTTCTGAGTCTGGCTTTTTTCACTTAGCACAGTGTCCTCCGGTTCCCTCCATTTACCAGTGAATGCCAGAGCCTCATTCTTCTCTGTGTGAGTGAACCCACCCCTTATCTTTTACTCACTCAACTCAAGCCCTGTGTCCCCCTAACCTGGACCTGGTGGGCAGGGTGTGTGTAGCAAAGGAACTGGTTGTCCATACAAGGTTTAGTATGGTTAGGATCCACGTTCCCTCATCTACACATCTGTCAAGAGGGAGTATGAATTAAATGTGTCCCAGAGGCTCTTCCATATCTGAATACAGTCATCCTTTGGTATCCACTGGGGCTTGGTACCAGGAATCCCCATGGATATCAAAATCTGTGGATGCTCAAGTCCCGTTTATTTGCAGTATTTGCATGTAACCTATGCAAGCTTCCCATATTCTGTGCCTCATCTCTAGTGACTTATAGTCCCCGATACAGTAGAAATGCTCAGTAATTGTTATACTTTGGTGTTTAGGGAACAAGGACAAGAAAAAAAAAAAAAAACCTGAACACGTTCAGTACAGACACAATTATTTTTCCACCTGCAGTTGCTTGACTGCAGACACACAGGGCTGACCCCACCATCGTCACCTTAAATTCAATCTTAACTTAGTTACAGGCCCAGAAGCAAACCAATAGCATTTTTACTCCAATTTCAATCTCAAAAATCAGTTTTGGCCTCCATCTAAAGATCCATCCTTTTTTCAAATCTGTTCACCACCATTAGGTCCAACTCCAGGTCCATTTCCAACATCTAACACAGCTCCAAAATGGCACTGCTCAGATAGACTTTAATGGAGATAGTGATAAGCCACACTTAATAAGAATTTGCTGTAGACTACGACTTTGTCTGCCCGAGTATCCTTATCCGCTTCCCATGGTGCCATGAGGTAAGGAGGGTCATATTGTCACTCAAAGACCAGGAAACTGAAACCCAAGAGTCTCTTCACTTCTCAAGCTGACCTTCATTGATAAATAATAGAACTGGGACTTGAACCAAGATCTGTCTCCCAAAGTTCCCTTCAACTATTTCAAATGCTGCCTCCCTATGTGCAGTCTGGACAATTCTCCTCAGACCTCCAATCCCTCAGTGCCACCTCTCTACCCCCAAATAGACTGTCTGCCTGCCTATGCTTCCCAGTCTCTCCCTCAGCAACCCCCAGCCCAGTCATTCCATTCAATCCCTGGTCTCACAGTTCATGCGGACTTGCTGGCCCAGTTCGGTCAATTCCATCTCTGTGGGCATGTAACCCATTGTCCTCATGAGATTCCCCAAATCCTTATGGGAGATGAACCCATCTCGGTCCTTGTCAAACTCTAGAAATGCTTCCCGGAGCTCTGAAAGTGAAGAAAGAAGAACTGTGGAGGAACTTGAAACAGCCAGTGGGGAAGAGAGGCAGCCCTTGAAACTATCAGTGAGGCAGTGAGAGACTCAAGGGGAAGGCACCCTGGAAAACCAAACCCTGCAAAGGCGGCCAGTGTGACCCGCGTCACGAGGGGAGCGGCTCCCGAGCTGCTCGCTGACCCCGATGCTCAGCGGGGTGGAGGGGTCTCAGAACCCAGGAGAAGGACCTCCAGCTTTGGCCTCACGAGGACTCCTGTCTCACCCCGGGTTTCTGAGCCGGGCCTGGCATGTGCCGAGTACCCCGCGGGCACTCAACTGCCATGAGAAGGATTTGCAGCTGAGGGGACAGGAAGGGTGTGAGGTCTGCACGCACAGAGCTGGAGCGTGGGGGCCTTGAGGGCATTTGGGGGGCAGACGTTACCTTCGATCTCGTCCTGTCCCAGGGGCCTCTCCTGGGAACCATGCAGGGGAGGGAAGGCGGAGAGATGGTCAGGATCCAGCGCTCCTCCAGGCAGGCCCCCGTCCCCACAGCCGTCCTCCAGGCCTCTGTCCCTCAGCCTCCTTCCGTCCCGACCCCCATTCCTCAGCTCTCTGCTCTCTTTCCTTCCCATCCCCTCTCATTTCCTCTTTCCCGTATTGAACCCTGATCTGCCCCTTCCCAGACGCATCCCGTGTACTAACAGCCACGGTGTCCGAGCCTCCCCAGAGGAGGAGGCGCCACGTACTGTCGCAGCTCACGTCAGGCTGGCTCTGCCGGCTGCTCCTTCATTTAGACCTCAGAACTGCTGAGTGTCATTCCCATCTCACCCATGAAGACGCTCAGGAACAGGGAGGTCAAGGGAGCTGCTGAAGGTCACACAGCTCGTAAACGAGATCCCTGACCAGGAGCGGTGGCATGGCCACTCAGGTCCAGCACCGGGGCGCGAGTCCTGGGCTCCCGACTCCAGGTCAGAGCTCTTTCCAGGGCACCCCACTGGCTGTCTCCACCTGCCTCCCCTTCCTCCCAAGAGGGAGGATCCCTTGAGGTGGGAACAGAGCTCAGTGCCGTCAGGAAGGCCATTGAGGAGTGCCAGCAGGACCAGTTCCTGTCCCTCTGAGAGCATGTCTTCCACACTGCCCTCCCTGCTGCTGGACGAGGCTGCAGGCCAGGCCTGGACACCTGCAGAGACCCTGGGAGTCTCCCCCAAGCTGGCCGCCACCCTCTAGGTCCCTTTGCCTGCGTCCCCCAGCGTCTCCAGCCGTCCTCCGTGCAGTCTCCTCTCTGTCCGCCCTGCCCCTCCTCCCCTTCCTGCCTGACGGTCACAAGCCAGGAATGGACACACCTGCCCTGCCACTTCCTCCTGGGTGAGCTTATGACTCAGCCTCCCTTTCTTCACCTGTAAAGGGGATGAGTCTCGAGGGCCTCGGGAGCAGTTCTGAGAATTAAATGACGCAGGAGCACAAAGGCCTTTGCACAGAGTGGGCACATGGCAGGGACTTCGTAAGCGGCCAGCATCGTCATCCCTGTCACCTTCACCCGCCTCTCGTGTCCAGAGCAAGGAACACGACCCCATCCCAGTCCCGTTTGCTCTCCTCAGCCCCTGCTCCTGAGTTTACTGCCGCCTTCATCCTGCGCCACCCTGGGTTCCGAGCCTCTGCTCCTGCCCTCGCTGCCCACTTCTCCCCTGCACCACTGCCCGCCCGCCTCACCCGCTGCTTCTCCGCGATGCCCTTCCTCAGGAAGATGCAGGCGGGGCCCGAGGGGAGCTGCATGGGGCAGCAGGCTCAGGCTCCCCTCTCCAGGCAGCCCTGCTGCCCGCCTGGCAGCCCAGCCTCCTGCTGCTCAGCCCTGGGCCGGCTCTCCTGCCTCTCTGGGCCGCTCCCTGCTCCGTGCCTGCTTCTCCAGCTGTGACAGCTGGGGGCCTCCACCCAGCTGGGAGGGATCAGGGCTGCCCTGCCTCCCCATCTGGCCCCAGGGAGTCGTCCTGGGCAGAGCCATCTGGGGCTCTGACACTCAGCCCAGGACGGCCCTGAAGAGGGGATCTGGGTGGGGATTAGAGCAGGCGCCTGGTCATCCACTGCCCACCAGCATCAGCAGTGCTGGCTCCAAGCCTGGCCTCTGGGCCGCGGCATGGAGAGGACACGACTCTGGCCTCAGCACCCTCCTGACCAAGTGGGACCCATGTGCAAGGATGGCCTGTTGGCAGGGTGGCAGAGAGACAGTCTGGGCTCTTCCCTGCTCCTCCATCCCACCTGCCCTGCCTGAGTAATTCAGAGGACAGCAACAGGGAGTCAGGGCTGGTCATGGTGGCATCAGGGCCCAGGGGTGGAAAGGGGTCCAAAATGGGTGGGGGTAGGGGCCATCCGATGTGGGAGTCAGAGTTCCCCTGGGAAATGGAGTGAGCCAGAGAGGGCAGGCACGCCAGAGGTCATGAGGGTTCAGACGTGACCATGAGGCCTTCCAACGTGAGGTGCTCGGGGCCCAACAGCAGTCTCGCCAGTGCCAGTGCATGAGGACGGCCACCACAGAGACTCGATGTCATCCGCTCTGATCATCAGGTCCCATCCTGTTAGCTGATGTCATCCACTCCGATCACCCAGGTCGCATCCTGTTAGCTGATGTCATCCACTCCGATCACCCAGGTCAGATCCTGTTAGCTGATGTCATCCACTCCGATCACCCAGGTCAGATCCTGTTAGCTGATGTCATCCACTCTGATCACCCAGGTTAGATCCTATTAGCTGATGTCATCCACTCCGATCACCCAGGTCAGATCCTGTTAGCTGATGTCATCCACTCCGATCACCCAGGTCGCATCCTGTTAGCTGATGTCATCCACTCTGATCACCCAGGTTAGATCCTGTTAGCTGATGTCATCCACTCTGATCACCCAGGTTAGATCCTATTAGCTGATGTCATCCACTCCAATCACCCAGGTCAGATCCTGTTAGCTTGGGACAAGGGCTAGAAAAGGGAGTGGTCAGATGCTCTGATTTTGCAGCCAGCATTGAGGCTTTTGGAATCTCCACAGGAAGATTTGAGAGAAAAGGGAGGTCAGGACCTTCTACCTTTCCAGGCAGGTAGAAGTATAAATGGGTATGGTGGCCAGTCAGCAGGAGGACTCACCATGACCCAGTGGTCATTGTGCTGTCTTGACAGAGCAAGGAGGACATCCCAGTCTTCAGACCTGTCACTAGATCCGATCCTTCTCTCCTTCATGTTTCCAGGCATCTGTGGGGACTGGAAGAATCACTTCACAGTGGCCCAGGATGAAGCCTTTAATAAAGTATTCCAGAAGAAGATGGCAGGTTTTCCCAAAGACCTGTTCCCATGGGAATAATGTCCAAGAGACTCTAGATCTTCTATGGATGCTGATAAATGTTGTCCTGTCCTGGGATGAGTACAGGACTGGGGAGTTCTAGAATAAAACCCATTTCTAGAAGAAAGGGGAGGAAAGGACAGGATGGCATCAAGAACCAATGAAATATAAACTAATAGAGGAGCAAAAGGAAATCTAGCTGAGTAGAGAAGGAGAATGGGAGAGGGAGAAGGCCCAGCAGGGAGTGGGGAGCGAGACCTGATATGCGTTTCCCTGCAGGGATGAGTGTTTCTGGATCTACTCAACTACTGTGGGTAACAAATCTAATGCTCTGACACAAAATTAAAAACCTGCTTCTTCACTCTGGAGCCCTGAATTATACATTTGGCTTCTCTGATCACTTGCTTGTTAAAAATGACTGGAATTTCCCTATTCACTTCATCACATTCTAGCTTTTAAAAGATCTTTGTAGTATTTACATACATAGGAAGCTACAAACATAATATGAATGTCACCCACAATCGTGTCTGATTTTTAAAACGAGAAATAAAATGTAGAAGCTGTGAAGGTTCCTTTTCTATTACAGGAATCTCCAGCACTTCTGATGATGAGATCGGATGACATAATTTGCACCCTAGCTTTGTTTTCATTCCTGGTGGTGTTTAAACCTCACCTAAATGGTGAGTGGTACCATACAGTCACAGTCTCACTTCTATTTAACCTATGGTTTTATCTGAGCTGATGTGCATAGAGTAGTTCAGAACTGAAGTGAGGCTTGAGACACTATTCAGTCACCTGCTCCCCTGTAAATGACTCTGAATTCCCTCACCTATTTCCCCTTATTTAAAGCCCTATTTGGCAAGCAGGATGAAACCAAGGTCAGAGATTTCCTCTGGTGGATATTTAGGACTGAACTTGACTCTTCACTCTTGGGCCTCTTCTAGGTGTAAAAAAGTGTTTCTCCACTCATCTTTGAAAGATAGTAAAGCCAAATCGACTCCTCTACCTCCGCCCGCTTTGCATTGACTGTGAAATTCACTAATTTGGTGATCAAGCAGCTGAGCTACATAGTATTAGGATCTCACTACCTTGCTGTAGAAACACCCCTTCCATGAGGATATGATGATAATAGTTGCTTAAGGTTCTTTTTGGGTGGACACGAGTAACAGGGATTGAACTCAGGGGCCCTCCACCACTGAGCCACAAATCCAGCCTGTTTTGTGTTTTATGTAGAGACAGGTCATCACTGATTTGCTTAGCACCTCACTTTTACAGAGGCTGGCTTTGAACCAGTGATCCTCCTGCCTCAACCTCCTGAGCCCATGCAATTACAGGCATGCACCACCACACCTGGCTCAGTTGCTTAGGATCCTTTAAAGGCATTTGTAGACCATTTTGGAAACAGCCCTGACTGTTCACATGGTGCTGCAGATGTCCAATGGGTCACTGAAGCCTGCCCTCTCTGCCTTCTCATACCTCTCTTCTTTGCTACCCTAAAACTTTGGGTCAGGTTTCTTGCTGCATCTATTCCTACCACTCCGACACTTGACACGGTCTGTTGGAGTAGAGGACTCAACACTTGACACGTTTCTACTGATCGTCCTCCCTCTTGGGGGCCATAGACGTGGCACATCTCCATGTGTAGTTGCTTTTTAATATTAATAATCAATATATCATTAGAAACTTATTGGAAAAACATTGGGAAGGTTTTACAATATTGGGACACAAAATAGTACACAATAAAAACTTATTAGTAATACATAGATAAAATATATGAAAATAAACAATTGTAGCTATGCTTGAGTTAAAAGGGAGCCTATGATTACTTTAGTATAATAATTTCTGAATATAGATGGATAAAGAGGCATTCTCTGAGCTTGGATATGGTGTTTAGCCTTTGTTGCTTTCCTAGTTTTAATAATTGAGTCTATAGATACTTTACATAATAAAAATATTTAGGTTAGTCATAAATATAATTCGTGTTTTTCCTATGTTTAGTCTAATTCTTTGAGAATCAGAATAAGATTGTAGCCCGCCATTAAATGAAGTAGCATAGACTAAATATTAACTATAAGTTGATTTCTTTGCCCTTTGTTAATAACAGTAAAAGCTTTTCACTGTTAAACACTGGAGTTCATGGTAAGGCTAATTTCTCAGAAAATCTAGTGACGAATTTGTTCTGGAAATTGAAAGTTAACAGATCATGGTGCCCTCAATTTAGCTGGGGGACAAGGTTGTTTTAATCTATCTGGGAAATCAGGTTGTTTTGATCTAAGCTATCATACAGAAAGAATGTGTGCTTTGAGAAGAAGCACAGATTGTACTTTTGAAGGTTTTTTTTTTTAATTTGAACTAACCATAAAATGATATAATCATTACTAAAGAAAAAAATGTATAAAAAGGCCGGCAGAAAAATAAAGATAGAGATTCAGCCTCAGAACACTTGGTGTCTCTGTCTGCTGTTTCTCCACCCCGCCGATGTCTCCCATCCACTTAGGACCCCCGACTGCTGCTAGGGCTGGACCCTGGCACTTTGTGTTCAACTCTGCAGGTAAACATACTCATCATTTCTCAAGTGGCTCCTCTGGAACTCAAGGACAAGGTTGATTTGACCTCAGCTGACCTAACTTGCCTCCTCCCATGAAGGCTGCATACAGCAACATGAAGTTAACCAAGACTCTGTCCCATCCAGGCCTCGGGAGTGGCTCATAGTCTCCAGTCAGAAGCTCATTCCTGCCCACTCCCCACCCACCCCTTCTTTCCTGCCCCTCTGGCCCTTTAGCATGCAGGGTCCCTATCATGGCTTTCTTGGTGACAGCCTCCTATCTTCTTGGGCTTGCTACCTGTCCAAATAAACCTTTTTCCTTCCCCAAGAGCTTGGCCTCAAAATCTTGGCCTTTTTGCGTGGGAAGCAAATGGATTCATTTTAGTGACAGTTCTGTTGTCACTTAGTGATGTCGTTCCTTCTTTAAGAACTTTCTAATGTTCTTAATTATGACCCACTCTTGGACTAGGGTAGCACTGTTTATCTTTCTTGTTCTGGGGCTTCTGCATCTTGGACTGTGCAGCTGTTGGTTTTTCCAGCTCTCTGGCCGCAGATGGTCATTTTGGACTATCCAGCCTCTGATCTTGTAAGTCAGTCTAATAAAACCCCTTTTTATAATCATACTTTGATTCTGTTCCTCTGGAGAACCCTGGTTAAAACTGAAATTGGTACCAGGAGAAGCTCTGAAGAAACAGAATTGTAAGGATTAATTTCCTTAGTGTTTTTGTCAGTTTTGTATTGGGCTGTCTAAATTGGTTAGACCTAAAGTTACTGAAGTCTGTCCTACTGGTACCATGAGAGTACTGATAATCCATGGTGTGAACTGTTTAAAGAGCTTCATAAAGTAAAGGCATTTGATGCTCCCAATTAGTAGCTTGTAGAAAGCAAGGCACTTAGTGACTCTATACATGATACCTTTGAACAGTTCTGGAAAATTAAGAATTACGATGATGTTGGTTGGTTGCTCCTCGATTCAATGGACAACGTAACAAAAGAGAATGATCAAGTCAGAAATTCAGTTTCTCAGCAGTGGATGTGCATAACTGACCTGACAACTGACCTTCAGCTGTATTCTGAAGGAGACGTCTCTCTTGCTGAATCAAGATGAAAGGATGGTCCAGGATAGTGTCTGTGGTTAACGTGAGAGCACTGCTTGGAAAAGAAGGGATCCTGCAAGTTAGGATGGTGGTGTGTGGGAGGAGCCTGAAGGGGCTGGGGAGGTTGAATTTCCATATTCTGATGAGTTTATTTTGCCGGAAGTTGTTGAGTCCCCACCCTTAGCCAGGACTGAGGTGTCCCTACCCCCACCCTCTGTGACATTGGCTTCTCCACCCTCCCTGGAGGGAACTAATCCTGCTTTGTTTATGGAAACAGTAAAAAACCTTCTGTGATTCAGTTATTTTTTCTTTATTACTGTATCTTCTATTTCCTTATTTCTTCCCACCATCTGCATATGAGAAAAAATATACAATCCTCGACTTCCTAAGTCTCACTTATCTCACTTAAACAGATGTTGTCCATATTCATTCATTTTCCTGAAAATGCATAATTTTGTTCTTCTTTATGGTTGAATCAAGATTCCTGGTGAATATATGTCGGGGTTTCCAGGACCCCCAGCCTTGGGCATGGTCAAGATGGCGCCTGACGCTGAGCCAAAAGCGGCCAACTATACAGTAAACAACCAGCGAATTCCAATGATTGGCTAGTTAACGATGTGACTAGAGCATGCCCCCCTCGTGTACCTATCCTATGCTTGCAGCTGTCCGCGTTTACCTCGTGTACTCTCCCCTGATTGGTTGAAGTGTATATAAGCCTGGTGGGTGGGAGAGTAGAGAAGCAGAAGCGGAAGAGGCGGCGGAGGCGGAGGCTGAAGCTGAGCTGGAAGCTGGGAGTGCGCGGAAGCTGGGAGTAAGAAGAAGCCGAGAGAAGAGAAGCTGAGAGTGCGCGGAAGCCGGGAGAAGCTGAGAGAAGAGAAGCTGGGAGTGCGCGGAAGCTAGGAGTAAGGGAAGTGTAGGAGAGGGACTGTGCACAATAAACTTCCAAAGCTTCAGACGTTTGTCGTGTCTCTCTCTGCGGGCAGAGGGAGCGCGATAAATATATACCATGTTTTTTGGTCCATTCATCAATTGACAGTTGATTCCCTTAACTTGGTTATTGTAAATCTCAGTAGTATAAGGATGCGCCTGTACTGCTGTGTAGTATGCTGACTTGACTTCTTCTCAATAGATACCAAGATGTGGTAGAGCTTGGTCACATGGTGACTCCATTCCTAATCATTAGAAGAATTGCTATTCATATCTCCATAAGGGTTGTACTAATTTCTACTTCCACAAACAGTACATAAGTGCTCCTTTCTCCCAAGCCCTCACAAAGATTTATTATTATTCTTGATACTTGACATTCTAACTGGAGTGAAATGAAAACCTATTATATTTTTGACTTATATTTCCTGATTGCTAAGGATATTGAACAATGTTTCATGTATTTCTTGGTCATCTGCACTTCTTTTTGTGGGAATGGTCAGTGTAGTTCGTTTCCCCATTTATTGGAGTATTTGGGTTTGGGGTGTTAAGATTTTTTGAGTTCTTTATACATTTGGTCAGAAGAGTCTCTAGCACAGATTTTTCTCTCATTCCTTAGCATCTTTCTTCATATACCTGCTTCCACTGTTGTGCAGACTACTTTCATTTTATGCCTTTCTATTTGTTAATCATTTCTTTTGTTTCCTAAATTTTAGGAACATCTGTAACTGTCAACATCTGTAAGTGTATGTTGGAGAGCTGACTCACTGGTGTTCTTCTACCAGTGATAAAGTTTGTGGTCTGATTCTAGGTCTTCGACCTACTTTGTGTTGACTTTTATATAAAGATGAAGTACAGGGATCTAATTCATCCCTTTCTTGGTTGACATGTTAGAGCCACCACAGCAGAGGAACTAGACAGGAGCAAGAGATGGTAAAGAGTACAGTTATACCTAATGTGCCACCAAGGAGAACTGCAGACCACCACACAGTCTGCACTCGAGGGGCACTGGGGATAACTGTGGCCAGTGGAGCATTGACTCAGGAGTCACCCAGAGTTTCCCATTTACAGAGCATGGACTTGGTTGTCACTAAGGACAAGTGTCCTGAAGCACAGAGTTGGACTCAGGGTCACACAGAGATCACTGTAGTGCAGTGGATCCTGGAACCTGCTGTCCCTCAGACCTCACAGTGATCTAGGACAGGGCAGGGAATGAAGGTCAATACTGACCAGAAACTCTGTTGACGTGGGTAAACCAGCAGAGAGACTGAACTCAGGTCACACCAGGTAACAATGTAGGCAGAGGGTGCTTCAAAGGAACTATATTTAATGATCACTACACTCCTGACACAAGGACTCACTCTAGTAAAGTTAACCATTTTACCATAAGAACTGAATAGACCCTTCTCAGAAGATACAAATGACCAACAAATATATGAAAACAGGTTCAACATCCCTAGCAATCAGGGAAATGCAAATCAAAACTACATTAAGATTTCATCTCACTCCAGTCAGAATGACAATCATCAAAAGCACAAAATAATAAACGCTGGAGAGGATGTAAGGGGAAAGGGTACATTCATACATTGTGAATGGAACTACAAATTACTATGACCTCTCTGGGAAATACTATGAAGACTCCTTAAAAGATTAGGAATGGACCCCCTATATGCCTCAGAAATTACACTCCTTGGTATTTATCCATCTCTAAAGTCAGAATTCTGTAGTGATACAGTTGCATCAATGTATATAATAGCATAACTCACAAGAGCCAAATTTGCACCAAGCCCAGGTACCTAACAAGAGTTGAATGGATTAAGAAAATGTGCTATATATACACACAATAGAACATTACTAAATCATGATGGAGAATAAAATGATGACATTTGCCAGTAAATAGATGGAACTGGAAAACATCATGCTGCTGAAATAAGCCTGACTCAGAAAGTAAATCGTTAAATGTTTTTCCTCATTTGCTGAAGCTAGAGCAAATTAGGAGGGAAAATGGGGGACTTTGATATGATAAAGTTAGAGAGAAGATAGGTGCAGAAGAAGGAGACTGAGGGGATAGGGAGGAATGGGAAAGGTGAGGAAATGCAGAAGAAAATTGACAAAATTAGGCTGTGTGCATGTATAAATACACCACAGTGGATTCCCCTGTAATGCATGGCTATAAAGTATAAATAAATAAATAAATAATTGTAGATAAAGGAGGGAAAAGCGGGCCAGGGGAAGCAGAGTCTTTGGGGACAAAAGTGAAGCAAATCCCATTCCTTGTATGTATGATTACGTCAACATGAACCCAACTATTATGCATCACCATAGTGAACTAATAAAACCATAGGAAAGTTAAATATTTTGCTCCGTTGAGTGGGGGGGTTCATCAATTCCTCGTTCAATTCATGGGGTTGGTGGGAGGATGTCACAGATGGCATGCACTAAGTGTTCAGAAAGCTGTAGAGACAGGTCAGCCCCCATAATTATTGGACATTCACAATGCCATTATGATGGCTCTAACTCTCTTCAACTACTGGACAATATTAAGAATGAAATGAAATTTATGAAAGGTGACTTTGATTTGATGTGCATCATATTCTGTCCAGAGCTCATGTAGCCCCTGCAACTTTGCAGATTAAATGCCACTCTTCGTTCAGCCAGAATCATACTCATGCCACAGTTGTTGGTCATTCTCCCCAGGATGCACACAGCAGCTGAGCCACATCAGATTTAGATTCGGTATCAACAGCTCCCAGTTGAATACACAAGTGCTCAGTCTAGTAATACACCCTGGAATGACAGGAAGAGTGGAAATAGTTTTTGCTCTTGATGACCAAATATTCTACGTGAAACACCATTGCATTCAATGCGAGTTGACATCATTCATCAGCTGGTTCTCTTTGAGCTGAGAGAAGCCCCTGGGGACGTGATAAAAATGTAGGTATTTTCTTAAGTGTTCCTGGCTTCAGTAGATTGCTGTTTATGGGTTCCCTGGATTTGGCATGTTGCTCGACTATATGAAGGTTTTGGCCCCAGAGTCTACTGGGAACTAAAAGTGATAGACCAAGGATGTAACCAGACTTTTGTGGATCATTGATGTGGTAGATATGAAAATTCTCTTAAGTCCTGACAGCATGAAACGCATTCCCTTGCATTAATAAGAAGGTAAAGGAGGACTGGACCCTGGAGTCTAGTTACAGTTCACCCCCATATAGGGTGACTCTAAAGCAGGTTCTGGTCCTTTAGACTCAGAGTTTTCAGTTCATCCTTCCAGGGTATTATTGATACAATGTATTTATACATTCTATTCTGAAAACTCTTCAAAATGCAAATAAAGGGAAAAGAATGCCTTTCTTCAGGTCCCAGGGATTGCTCAGTGGTGTTATTTTGCAGCACTTGCTGTGGGGTCCTGCCCATGAATTCATGCCCAGATCATCATGCTGGTGTTCTCTGAATGAGTCCAAAATTGCTCAATACAATGAAACTTTGGACCAACAGTCACAATTTTTTTTCATCAACCAGTTAATTTGACAACAAAAAAGTTAATGATTTTTTTTGGACTTTCCTTTAATGTCTAGTCCCCCAGTATCTCAAACAACTTCCAATGGTGGCTGCAGCTGGACCCTAGACCCACGCCCACAGACTCATCATCATGACAGATGACCACGTATGGTTTGAAGGGTTACCTTTCCCTATTGTGGGTTACAGCTCTGAACTTATAAAAGAAGCTTGTACTAAGTTTGTGATAAAAGATGAAGATACAGTAATGGTGTCTCACCCTAAGTCAGGTAAGGAAACAGGACAGGAACCACCCAGGAGAAAGGCAAGGGCTGTGTCCCTTGCTCACTCAACAGATGGATGGAATGTGCTCTAGATGCCAACGAGCCCTGCTTTGGGAGGATGGGGCAGTGCCCCATGGCACTTCCATTCAGACAACTGCAATGTGACTTGAGTCCTCAGCAGGGATCATCTAAGAATTTGGAGGAGGATACAGGAGGAGTGTATCCTAAGCATATTCAGGCATTTGTGTGGTGGCATGGGAGAAGGGGTGGTGAGGAGGACTGTGAAGAACTAATAGCAGAAGAGTAGCTCAGTGTAAATGAAAGGACTGATGGGAGGTCACGAGGAGAAGAGGGGTATTTTAGAGTAGGATAGTCAGCAGGAAAATGGCTGGGAATGAGAAATGAGTCAAGAAATGCAAGGGCCTGAAAGGACATGCATCTTGCACCTACGGGAGTGGGACTAGGGGCAGGAGCAGTGCAAACTGGGTGAGGATTTTGGACAAGGCATTTGCAGGGCAGAGTGCTGGAAAGTCAAGGATGTGAGAACATCACAAAAGGATCTCAGCAAAGAGCTGAGAGGTGGAAGCAACCTCAAATCCATTGATGGGTGAATGCATAAACAAGGTGTGGCATATTGTTACAATGGAATAAAATTCAGCCTTCACAAGGAAAAATATTCATAAACCATCTGCAACATAGTTCCATCCCGAGGGCTTCATGCTAAATACAGTATGTGGGGCACAAAAGGACAAATACTATATGATTCCACTGGTACAAAACACCTAGTATAGTTAAGTTCATAGAAACAGAAACCTCTCTGCTATTAAGAAGCAGAGAGTTTCATTTGTTCAAGATGAACAGTTTGGGACATTGACTACAGGAACGTGCAACAACAGGAACATGCTTAACACTGCTTAGCATTACCCAACTGCAAGCTTATTATGGATATATGGTTATGTTTCTGTTATTTATTTTATCATAATTTTTTGTTCACAGGTCAGGTTGAAATGAGTGACCATCACTTTTCCTTCCTTATCTAGGATCCCACTGGTTGATGGAAATTCTCTGCCTGATTCACTCCAAAGGGGATACCAAGTGGATTCAATCTGTGCCCATCTGGTAATGCTCACCCTGGTTAAAAACAGATGTGGGTTACAAATGTCTAAATTAGAGAGAGGGCCCACGGCTCCTGCTCTTTCGCCTTCCCTTCCATCTCTTCCCCAAGTCTGTCTTCACTTCAAGGTCAATGCCAAATATTTCATCAATGCTTTTTGCCCTTTCATGTGCCTAGATAACCCCTGCAGATCTTGCTGGGGTGTCTGCTCATGGGGTAGGTTGGAAAAGACCCGAGATTCTCAGACATTGGGTGAGGCTGATAAGGCCCCAACTCAGACCTCACCTGAGTGCAAGGATGTGGACCATTGCACACATTAGGTAACTTGAATTCAGGGGTAACATGACTGGTCAATGTCAGGATTTTAAAAAACCACATCTTATGTTAACCAGAATGTACAACTGAATCTACACTAGAGTATCCATCCTTTGCAGCTCTTAAAGATGTTGGCCAATATTAATTCAATAAGACCTCCTGCAGGTAAGTGGAAGCACCCAAGTCAGTGTTCCTTGTATGGCAAGTAGAGCATGCATACACTGATAATGCATAAATCCCAGGACAACTCAAGAGCCTGGTTCACTATTCTAACCACCATAGTCCAAAGCATGTCGCTGTGCTTTGTGATTGGCAGCCACTCCAGTCCCCCTGTGGCTGATGGATGATCAGCACGGACCATGGATATCCAAGATCTAAGGTGCAACAGACTATTTGTAGAAGGATACTTTATTAAAGTGTCTGTTGACTTCTGAAGTTGTTTATATTTTTCTTTAAACAACACCAGGAAACCTAGATTAATAATCTCCTGTCTTGGAAAGTGCCTCACAGTGAGGATGATCCAGTAGACACATTTGCATGTCTCCTAGGAGTTTCATTAACCTCTGTCTTATTAAACTGAGGCCTAAGGAGACATAAGACCTCCAATAATAACACCAAGACAGTTGGTGCAAACACAACACCAAATTCTTGTGTTCAAGTACCCAGTGGTGTGTGTGTGTTTGTGTGTGTGTGCTCACTAATCTTAAACACCAACCACTTAATATGTACATACATACAAACTTGGGCAACTATCATCTGGTCCAGACTTAGAATATTTCTACAGTCCAGAAAGATTCCCCATGCCCCTCTACCAATCAGTGCCCATGAACTGAGGGAAACACACCCTGGAATAAAGCTACAGATGAGTTTGCTTATTCTTGAATTTTGTATAAATGCATTCGTGCTATATTAATGTAATAGCTGTGAGATTTCTCAATAATCTTAAGTGTATGAATGTATATTGTTATGTATCTGAATATATAATAATTTCTTAATTCATTCTACTGTTAGTGATCATTATGGGAAAGTGTACAAATGCCTCACCACTTACCACTTAAAAATTTTACAGCAGCTTCCCATTTTGAGTATTCTAATATCCCAGAAGAAGAGAAAGGTATTCCTCTTCCATTTCTAGCTCTTGAACGTGTAATAGGAATTTTAAATGTCTATTTGATTAACGAATGCTCTAAATAATTCATTTAAGAAACCCCCTAATATTTAATAGAGATTCAGTAAAAACTGCCAGTAAAGATCCTGATCAAGGTGGAAAATGAAAAATTGAGACTGATTTTCCATCCTCACATTTTCCGTAATTTAAGGTGCTATATATCATGGAACAGTATTTAAAATGGTTCATCCAAGGAAGTGGTAAGTGTTCTTGAACATATAGATCTGCCTCCTCTATGCTGGTCTGTTTCCTAATTTCCTGGTATCCCTTTTGTATTTTTTTCTGTATACTTTCCACATATGAGAGAAAACACAACACTTGAACTTGTGAATCTAGCTTGTTTCAATTAGCATGTCGTTCTCCTGTTCAAACCTTTTTCCTGCAAATGACATAATTGATCTATGTGACTGTTTTGACATTAGTTCAATTTTTCTGTTACTACACCTCTTTGGTATGACTTGAGACTGGGAAGACATTGGAATGTGATACTTTCAGCATTACTCTTTGTGTGTGAGTGTGTGTGTTGGGGACTAGACCAGGGCCGAGCACATGCCAGTCAGTGCTCTGCCACTGAGCCACATGCCAGCTCTTCATCATTGTTCTCACTGCTCAGAATGGCTGTGGATTTTTGCTTGTCATTTCCATTTTAGGACTGTTTCTTCTATGTCTGTGAAGAATGTCATTGGTATTTGATGGGGATTGCATTGACTCTATAGATTTCTTTTAGTAATATGGCAAATTTGCTTCTGGCTATCCAAGAACATGGGAGGGCTTTTCAACATCTTTTTGGTCTTCAATTTCTTTCTTCAGTGTACTATAATTTTCATGGTAAGAGGTCTTTCTCCTCTTTGGGTAGATTACATCTACAGTATTTTATGTTTTTTTTTTTTTATTTGGTATCAGGGATTGAACTCAGGGGTGCTTAACCACTCAGTCACATTCCCAGTCCTTCTTTATATTTTATCTATAGGCAAGAGCTCACTGAGTTGTTTAGGGCCTTGCTGAGTTGTTCACACTGGTTTTGAACTTGTGACCCTTCTGCCTCAGCCTCGTGAGCTGCTGGGATTACAGGTATGTGTCACCACACTTGGTTTTGAGACCATTGTGAATGGAATTGGATTCCTGATTTCTTCCTCAGCAGATTCATTATGGTTAGAAAGAAGAGATCTTGAATTTTTTTATGTTGATTTTGTAACCTGCTACTTTTCTGAATTTGGTAATCAGTTCTACAAGATTATGTGGAGAATTTTTGGGGTCATCAAATCATAGCATCATATCATCTGTAAACAGTGATGGTTTGAATTCTTTCCTTCCTACTTGTTATTTTTGATTCCCTTCTCCTGCCTGATTCCTCAGGCTACAGTTTCAAGACCTCTTTTGAATGGGAGTGGTGAGAACAGATATCCTTGTCTGTTTCCTGATTTTAGTTGAAATGCTTCCAGTTATTCTCCATTTAGTGTGATGTTGTCTTTGTGTTTGCAAACATAGCCTTTATAATGTTCAGCCAAGTTCCACTGTCAAGGCAAATTCTATTGAAGTGGTGATCATGGTTCGAGGACATTCGTGACTGAATGTCCACGAGAGACAGGGAGAATGTCCTGCTGCTGAGTTATGAAGAGCTGCAGGAGGTGAGCAGCCTCTCGTGGTCAGCACCCACTGCTCCCCACCACCCTTGTGCTACATAAAGATCCTAGTCCTCAGTGTCTCCCTGTCAAAGTGCAGCCTTCTGGAAGTCACTGGGAGTAGACAAGCCCTGGGTCTCCATTGCCCTGCTTCTGCTTGACCCTCCCTGAGTTCCACGCTCTTTCTCCATGCCTTGTCCTTGGTTTCATCTAGGAACATCTAAAGGGGCCTCCCACACACCGAGGCAGGGTGCTAGCCCCGGAGGCTGTCAAGGTTTCTGTGTGCAGAACTCAGGATGCTGACAGGAACCAACTCACCACAGGAGACAGGCAGAATGGTATGCCTTGACTCCATGTACAAATAGAGAAACAACATGTATTCCATTTGTTTACAATAAAAAAATAATAATGCCTTTTATATAATTGATGCAGTATTTGAAAAAACTTACTTGATTGTCTGTTAAATAAAGATATGTTTTCCTCTTTCTCTATTAAAAAAAAAAAAAAAAAACAGAGAGAGAGACAGGCAGAAAGCACTACCCAGAGTGTGTGCATCTCTCTGGCTTCTCCCCTTTTCTGATGAGGTAACATGAAGTTGAGAAGTCACTCTTCTGAAAGGTCAGGGGCTGGAGTGACAGGAAAGGTCTGCAGATGGTGCACAGCACTGGTGGGGTGGGTCCAGGTAGAGCTGGGCCTCAGGAAGACCTCTAATGATCTGAGCACAGGATGGTGACTGTGGGTGACAGTCAGTGTACCTTTCAAAATAACAAATGGAGAAGCTATTGAATGTTCCCAAGTAAATGATGCCTGTCTGAGTGTGCAGACATGCCACTTACACTGACTGGATGGTCGCACAACGAGTAGGTACTTATTCTATGTTTCTTTTTCTTGTGGTGCAGAAAAATGCCACACTGAACTACACAAAGATGCACAGTTCTCTGTGTGACTTTAATAGATCCAGACATAATTGAAAACTTTGAAATTTTTCAATTTTTTTTCAGGCTTGTTAAACAATGTAAGAAAAACTAGAAGACTCAACAGACCTTTAGAAAACACTGGGCCTGATAGTGGTGTCTTGGGAACAGAGAAGATGCCATACACACAGGCATCTGCTTCCCCTGGAGCAAGGACTCCAGTCTCCTTCCTGCAGCTACTTCATGTTCTCCTCACCAAGGAGCCCTGGATGCCACGTTCACCTACCTCAGCAGCAAGCTCCCACTCTTCCCTGTAATTCTCCCCAAAATCACACAACACTCATTTTAAAATATTGTCACAATTGTGTGTCTTCTTGTTATACAGTAACTAGGGCTGGGGGGGGGGGAAACTAATAATAAAGCAGTATTGTTCTAGTCGGAAGGGCTGGGACTCCAAGCAAATTATTTCTTCTTAAAAGATCTATTTTCTCAGTGTGATCTCCCAGGAATATACATCAATAATTATGGGGCTTGAGTTTAGGAAGGCATTCCAAAGCCCTGTGTGTTATGCAAGCACCAGTTATGGGACATGGTATCATTAGGGGTAAGGATAAATTCTCAGGGGCTTTGCTCCCTGGACTTATCTTGTACTCCTAGGAGTCTCTTTAGAAATCCCAACATCTGCCCGTGGGATTTCCTGAACTCAACCCCATTGGGAAACCCATCCTGACCTTCACATCCCACACATAATTCATGCCCCTCCTCTTATCCAATTCTCTTTCTCCCTCTTTCTGGAATCCATCTTAGTCTTTTCCCATTTGGATACATCTTCCTCTCCTCTTTCTCTCCCACATGTCTCCTAACACTTCCATTCCAATCCTCCCATGTTTGCTGTCTTTCCCTTTCACAGCCTCACTCTTAATCTTTCACATTTTAGGACCCAAGAAGCACCATAGAGAAGGTCTGTCATTCCTGGGAAAGAAGTTAAATCCAGAAGAACTGGATTCAGTCCTCACCAAAATAGCTCCTTCCACGTCATGAAACTAAACAAGATGTCCAATTATGAAATATTACCTGAAACTTTCTCATTGACAAGGAAAGGTAAATGCTCTGGTTTCAAACTGCATGAAAATACACGAAGGGCACTCTTGTCTTTACCACCTGGCACTAAGAGAGAAGGTGTTTGACCATATCAACTTTAATCATTTATGGCCCATTCCATGTCTTTATGGAAAATATGTTTCCATGGTACTAATTCTCACTTCAGGTACCTGTTGAAAGTAGATTCTGTGTTGGAGAGAAGGGCAGTTTTGGAGATGGTCATATCTGGGCTACTCCACTGCCGACTTACCATAGAGACCTTACCTAAAGAAAGAGATACCCGAAGAAAGACCAAATCAGAGAAGGTAGAGAGGAAGTTATTTGCTAAGAGACATTGTAAGGCCTCCTTCCTGTGAGGAAAGATGAATCACATCAACACCCTTGGATTCAGGCCTATTGAAAATGTCTAGTGCATGTGATGGCGGAAACTGTTTTTCCAAAATTCCTCCAGTTCTCATGTATCTGGAAGGGTGAACCATGGCATAAATCTACCAAATGCTTCAAAAGATACTCAAGAGGTCAGGATTCCTAACACAGAGTACCTGGAGCACAGAGGGATGAAACAGAGAATTGGGCTGTGGATGTTGCTCAGTGGGAGAGCACAGCCCAGCAGAAGAAATCAGTGAAGATTGTCTGATAATGAAGGTAACAATGAACATGGGAGTAAGAATGAGTGTTTATAGGACAGCAGCCACATGTTAGACATTCTGCTACTTTATATTCACATGAGTATAGCGTATACATGCATAGAATATATTAGTTTAGATATTTTATATTTTGTTAATTAACTTTGTCTACTCTGTGAAAATTAATTTACATGATACATAAAATAATACTGTGATCACATCAGTGAGGATATGTTTTTTGGGCATATCTTTAGCTTCCATTCCACCCTACCACTTTCATACTGGGTAATGATTTCAGGGCTTTTTAAAATTCCTGTCTATAAAACAGGATATTGTGCAGGTATGCTACTCATTCCTTATTATTTCTTTCAACCGTTATGTATTGGGTGTGCACTATTGTCGGGCTCCTCTCTGCACGTCCCGTGTGGAGGAGGAAAGGGTTGACTGCCAGAGGAGGATTTTGGCTATTTTTCTATTAACCAAAAAACTTATATACTCAATAAACTCATGAGAGCCAATACTCTTTTTATGAGAGGGGGTGTGGCGGGCCTGGATACCTACTCTGGTCTCTTTACAACAACCAAGTCGCCCAATTCTCCTTTATTTATAAAATGCAGGTAAAAGGGAGCAAGGACTAGGAGAAGCTTCTTCTGTGATGGACAGGATAGGGTGGAGTTAGGGGAGCCATCCTCTTAGGGGGAAAATTCCAGAAGGAGACAGGGAACCACTCCCACCCAGTGACATATTCTTCCCGGCAGTTCCTAGAAGCCAGGCCTCTGCATCACATGGCTCAACCTAGTCTGATTCAGCTAAATAATGATGGCTTCCCCCATCTCCCCCCTTTTAATATTTTAAAATGCAAATGATGGGCAGTTATGATGAGGCTCCAGATCTTGATTCTGAGAACAACTCCAAGGTCCTGGCTCTTGGTTCTGAGGGTATGGTAACCTATCACCATGACACAAAAATAATTAGTAGCAAACATATTATTCCAATACTTTTCAGTTTAGGAAATATCTGATCAACCAGGAATGCAAAGTCCATGAGATCAATCCTATCTTATGAATATCCTGCACATGGTGATATGATTTTACAAAGTCTAGGCTATTATTAATGCCATGTCAAATGTCCATTAGATGATACTTAATTATGTCTTAGTCCCATTGGGAAGTATGATATTTAGTTGTAAAAACATGCATGCTTACACTCATTATAGCATTTAAGCTTAAATCTGACAGTGAAATGCTCATCACTGATATTTGAAATAGTAGCTGTTAAAGCATTCAAGTTAACTTAATCATTCTATCAATACTTAACTTTCAGGGGCTAGCATCTTAAAAGAACAATCATGCCCCTAGATATAATGAATGTGGGAACAATTAGAAACCTAAAGAATACATTAAAATATATATGAACCAAATTATCATCAAAGAAACAACTTTATATCTGATCTTATTTTTATATTCTGAAAATAGTTTTAAACAACTCATTTATTTACCTAGTTCCTTATATCTTTCTTAGCATTAAAGATTTAGATCAAACATGGCTGCTTGTAAATTACTTTTAAGAAGTAAAAGTGAAACATTTAGTGGCAATGTGGCCATGTTAGACCTTGCTGGCTTTGAATCTTCTAGAGGAAAATATTTTGATATAACTGTCTTCCATCAATTTTTTAAGGTCAACCCAAAAACATATCCACCACCTTTAGAAATAAGATGTAGCACTGGCAAGACATTTGTATATTTTATCCTTTTAGGAAAAGTGTCAAATTCTATCACAAAACAATTAAGGCAGTAAAATATTGGTGTATGTTTCATAGAAATGACTAGCTTTACATGAGAAAGTCCCATTCTAATAACTGAACATACAATCCTAAGTTTCAAGGGCCAGTACAATTGACTGGCCTAGGTATTCCTTAAGCTGTTTTGTTCTTAAAAGTCACATCTAGACAGTCAGAGTCTATCATGGGACCAGAATATAGACAAGTTTCCATTGCAGGCAGTATAGTCAAATCCAGTCATGTGGATGGGTGTGTAATGTGAGTATCTATGAAACCGCCCATCATATGAATACTATCAGTAAACACAGATTGATTCTCCAGGCCACATCGTTGGATGCATTAAAGGTAGATCTGAGAAATGGGCCCAACCAATTTCCCATATATTTTACTTACCTGAGATCTCAATAGAGCTAACATATAAATATTGTGATTGGAGATTTAAGATCTCCTTATTGTAAAACCTGGTGCATTCTTTTCTTCCATGTGTCACTCAGCAGTGGTGAACCTCCTAATATCATAATTCTTAAACAATGTATTTTGAAATTAAGTGTGTTTACATAGGAATCTGTTTCCCTCTTTTTATTTTCATTTATTTGTAGAAAAAGATTGCTATAAACTGGAGCATTATTAACTTTAAATTGTAGACAATGGTCTAGCATTGTACAAATATTTAAACCATAAGAAGTGACTTAATAAATATTTATATTTGGCCAGGAAGATTGATAAAAGTTACCTACTGTTAAAGTCAATGTTATAAGTTGAAAAGGGCATTACAATAAAAGAAAAAAAGCCCAGTTTCCACCAAATATAGGATTTGATTTTGTCATAGATAGTGGACTGGGTTACAAAACTATAAAATGCAGTCAGTACAGACATTGAAAATTAGTCTCATGACCTGTGTATTCATAGATAATGACCTTATTATTCTAAATTAACAAACTATTAGAATTGTTACTGTCAGGATAGCGATTTAATAAACTTTTTAAAATTCTTAAAATTTATGTCATTGATTTAACAATTGTGTTTTTTTAATTTATTTTTATTGTACACAAATGGGATACATACTGTTTCTCTGTACATGAAGTAAAGGCATTTTGTGTAGTCATACTTTTACATAGGGTATGATGTTTGATTCATTCTGTTATTTTTTCCTCCCCCCCCCAATCCTCTCACCCCTCTTTTCCCTCTATACAGTCCCTCCTTCCTCCATTCTTACCTCCCTCCTACCCCCCACTATGTGTCATCATCCGCTTATCAGTGAGATCATTCGTCCTTTGTTTTTTTTGAGATTGGCTTATCTCACTTAGCATGATATTCTCCAATATCAAGAATACAAGCAACAACAGGTGTTGGCGAGGATGTGGGGGAAAAGGCACATTCATACATTGTTGGTGGGGTTGCAAATTAGTGGAGTCACTCTGGAAAGCAGTGTGGAGATTCCTTAGAAAACTTGGAATGGACCCACCATTTGACCCAGCTATCCCACTCCTTGGCCAATACCCAAAGGACTTAAAATCAGCATATTACAGAGATACAGCCACATCAATGTTCATAGCTGCTCAGTTCACAATAGCCAGACTGTGGAACCAACCTAGATGTCCTTCAATTAATGAATGGATAAACAATTGTGTTTTAAGGAATCTTATGGAAAGACAATCTCTATGTATAGAGATATAGTTGTATGAATATCTTTTAATAACCTCATTTTTAAAGTAGGAAAACTAATCCAAATGTCTGACATAGGGTTTTGGATAATTGAACTACATGACAAAAACCTGACATTAAAAGTAATGTTGTAAAAGAATACTAATTATGTGTAATCTAAAACAATGTTATAAGCTTTAAAATTAACAATATAATTCTGTATGTACAAAATATGTATATCTCTGAGCTTATGTATGAAAAGCAGTTTAGAAGATGTAGTAAATGTTAATAACAGTTGTTAGAACCTCAAAAACATTTCTTTTTATGTATACTTAATTTTTCTTAAGTAGGCTCTTGACAAAATCTAGAGAATGTACCTTAATTTTGAAACCATCTTTAGCCTCTTTATCTGAATATTATTTTACAAAATTTCCTTGTATAATTCTTTGGATTAATATAAATTAAGTAGCATAATCTAATATCGCATCTGAAAACATGAAACAGACAAGCCAAGAGCTTTCATTCCCCCCTTTGGGGAAGGTGTCAAAATACTTCCATATCTCATATTGTTAGACTTTAAATAAGTCAGTATCCCTTGAATGTCTTCTAAAAAATATAGCTAAGTTTACTTCTTAGTGTAGAGAGTAATATAAAAAGTGTATAACTTATATTCATTTAATTTTGAAATATTAAATCAGATAACAAATTTTTTAATTTATTTGTTATTATTTTAGAAGTTTGCAAGAGACCATTATTGAAAAAACTTCAGTTTGGGGAGCATCAACTTAATAACATGTCCCTGTAAATCTAATATTTTAAAGACTTTTATATCTGGAAAACAAGAATATAATTAACATAATAAGTCAGTATTAATTACTATGCTTAATTAAAATATAGCCCTTGATGTTTTCATATTAATCTTTTAAAGAGAAATATGAAATTTGGAATGCAAGGTGGTATTTTAAAATAACAGCAATTGTTTAACCAAATTGTAGAAACCATAATATCTTTGAAATTAGCCTCTTTTTTAAATATAAATTCAACAGGCATAAGAAATTATTTTATCGGAATGAGAAATTAATGTTTTAAGTATATTCATTTTCTTCTATCCTTCAGTTAGAAGGTTCAATTATATTTGTAAATAGCTTCTATGATAGAAACAATAGAATCTATAATAGAATTTAAAGAATAAAAAATTTTCAATAACCTTAGCTGATTGTTTAGTTATATACAGCCAATAATTACATAAATAGTCAATTATATATAGCCAATGTAATGCTATGTCAATCTTTTGAAAATTATTGTGTACAAATTTTGTTTTAATCTATTCAACATATTATAGTCTTTCATTTTATCAGGTGAAAAAAAATTTTTTAGACACTTACATATCACACCTGATAGTTAAAGTATGTTGGTTCTCAATGAGAACATAGAGAATAAAGGAATTTTAGATCTTCTTTATATTAACAAAATTACAAATATGACTAATGTTTAAATATATTTTAATTAAGAGTATCTGATGTTTTCATATTTAGTAGACAAGGTTCCAATCGATAATCTTTTAGCATCTCATTCTTATAAATCAATTAGTATCTCCTGTGATAAAAGCTTAATTAATTTTATTTACCTCAAATTAAATTTGTTTATTCTTCATTGCAAGTCAAGATATTAAATAAATGTAAATAATAATATTAATAATTTCTTTCCTGTTTAAAAAAATCATTAGAAACAAGGGATATAGATCTTAAATATTGTAGAATTTAGCAATTTTATTATTTATTTGACCACCTAGAAGAATGTGAATTAATTAAAAAACATTTTTGCCTGGAAAAATGTGAGTTAATAGGTATAAATAAGCCTTTTTAATTTTTAATTGTTTACCCAATATATATTAAAACTCATTAATTCAAGTGAATTAAAATTACATGGATTCATTTTTATTTTAATTTAAAATGTGAGCATGCTCATTGAACTGTAAGTTTTGAAATGCAAATATAGTCATTGTTGTAAGCTCCAGGGTGAGGGCTGGTGACCAAAGAGAAGCAGACAGAAATGGCCAAAGCAAGCTCTGTTGGAATTTGACTCTTGGGCAAGATTCCCAGCCCTCCAGGGTACAGGTCAGGGTGGAGAGCCAGAGAAAATCGCACGTGACCCCAGCTGCCCAGGTTCTTTATAGGCCAGAATAGACAGGAGGTCCTGACAGGAGGGTCAGTGGGGTTTACCTGTGCATTTGATTGGCTGCTCTTTGGCTCACTGCCCACTGCCTTAGTTGTTCTACTCCCTCCCATGCAGCCACTTAAGTCCCAACCTAACATCCCAACCTTTTTTGGTGATATAGGGCACCGAAGTCCATCTGGCTACTTCCTGCATGTTAGGGGGCATCATTGGGAAAGAAAGGTTTGGGTACTAGGATGATGAGGAGGCAACTATAAGAGTGTAGGAGCATCTGGTTGTATGTCACCCTGGCAACCTCACTCATATGGTTCTGAGCAACTCTGAGAAGACAGGGAGTACTTGTTAGTAGGAGACCTATCACTGACATGGGAGTAAGGATAGGGGTCAGCCAGGTGACAAGAGTAGAATTCAGTCACCCTGGTCAAGGGTCATTTGATTCTTGTTGCACAGTCTTTCATTTAGACGTCTGAGAATTTCAACATTTTTCCATCAGCCCAGTTTCATTAACATAGTAGCAGCATTCTTCTCTTAAGAACAGATATGTTCACCCTTTGTCTGCTGTCAGATCCAGGGCTCGACAGTTCTGCAAGGAAACTTGAGCAATAGATGTTATTCATCTTTGCAGGGATGTCAGGGGGGCAGCAGATTCCTCTACTGCCTTCTGGAGTTTCTGTTCCAGCTTTTGGATGGCAGTGACTGCATGACCAAGTCCTCTTGTTGGAATAACCTGTGTTTAGTAGAGATCCCTATGTTTCTGTGATTTAGGGCTAGATAATCACACTAGCAAGCATAGATTAAGCCTACCTGTGTAGCTTAGGAGGATCTGTAGGCCTTAAACTGACCAAAAATTCCTACTCTAGCAGTTTCTCTTGATAGTTATCAGTTGGTATTTATTCTACGGGGCTAACACAAGTGTACATCTTCAGTTACATCAACTATTATTTCTTTTAAATGCCCAAGAATGGCTATATTTTGGCTTTAACTGTTTTGCTAGGTGTTTAAGACCAAGCTGGTCAAATTGACCTGTTCCTGTCTGTTAAGAGTCAGCTGAGTTCCCACAGAGGTCACTCATGGGGAACTTAAAAGCAGTTTCTTAACTCTTTTAGTGCCATTCACTAGGCAGGGTCTCCCTGATGAGGTGTCTTCCCTGGGAAGCATCAGGGGTGTCAATGACCCTCCTCTGCAGCAGGTGTGCTGATGGCTTTTTATCTTCCAGTGGCCTCATCAATCTCCCTAATCAGGAGGTCATGTGGCCCAGAGTTGCAAAACTCCTTAGAGAGGTTCTCTTGATCCCTGGATTCAGGCTGACTCTGAGGGCAAGAGCCAAATACTGGTTTTGGTCTCTGTATTTTAATCTCAATCTCTAAGTTTGATCTTAAACATCCAGCAAGTTAGTCTCACCAGTCATAAAGAGTATTGGGCTTTAATGTCAATGTCTATAACTTTACAGTTACCCCCTTTTATCTAACTGGGGTGTGTATTATCTGTCCTATAGGTGATGGCTTACTATTTCAAGTTACCTAGATTGTGTGTTCTTGAAGTAGTACTTCTGCAAAACATCAGTCAGGTAACAGTTATAGAATTTACAAGGAAAATACAAAATGGAATCACCAACAGCAAAACCTTCTGTTTGTGCAATACCTATCTTGAATTTTGGCTGAGTTATTCATTACATCCCCTGTTGAGATCACAGTAATCTTTACAACATACATCAATCTTTTGAACACGACTTTAAATGAGTTAAAGTTTGGCTTATTTTGGAGCCATTCTAACCTGCAGCAGGGTGGGAGGGAGAGTGTTATCACAAATCTCAGGTAAAGTGTTCTAATTTTGAAGCTGATTTTTATCTCTTTTGCCATGACCAGCACGACCAAATTCTCAGGTTCAATGAGGGGCAAAGGAGGATTAGAAAATAAAGATTTATAAACACAGATTTTGAAGATTAAGCAGGGATTAGATAGAGATCTGTTCTCTGATGGAAATGCAGATCTAAAGAGTTACACCAGCAATCTTTATTTATTTATTTCTCATTATCAGGTTAAAGACTATGTAAGCATTACTCTTTGTTTTCAGGAAAATTACAGAGACTAGGACATCTATGTAACTTTTTCAGAGCTACAAAGTGCAATGTTAGGAGCTCTGTGTAGCTCTCAAGAAAGTCCACTATTCAAAGTTACTGTAAGGCAGGCAGGAACCAGAGAAAGGAGTTGACGAAACACTGTGGTTATCTAGCAAAAGAATTCCTTCCTTCCCAGGAGCTGTGTGCCTGAGATCAATGTCAGAGCTGATAGGACTTCTGCACAGAGCCTCCCCAGGGAGGGCACTGCCACAGCAGTTAGACATCTTGTGCCCCTGCACGGGAACACTCCCAGGCATTGGGCATGCCACAGCCATGAGGTCAGAGACCCCAATCTCAGTCACTATTGTCCCATTTTCCACTATTGCCCTTCACATTCTTTCTTAATGACCATTTTACAAAGTTTGCATATTTTGCTTCCAGAGCCTATATAAACATTAGTTAACATAATATAACATTATATCTAAAATATAAATTACCATCACTGACAAGCTTAACTTGGAGAACAGCAGTCTGACAAATTTTCTGCATTAAAAACTTGTGTACCCTCTTACATTGATGGTGGGGCTGCAAATTAGTGCAGCCACTCTGGAAAGCAGTGTGGAGACTCCTTAGAAAGCTTGGAATGGAACCACCATTTGACCCAGCTATCCCACTCCTTGGCCTATACCCAAAGGACTTAAAATCAGCATATTACAGAGATACAGCCACATCAATGTTCATAGCTGCTCAGTTCACAATAGCCAGATTGTGGAACCAACCTAGATGTCCTTCAATTGATGAATGGATAAAGAAAATGTGGTATATATATATACAATGGAATATTACTCAGCCATAAAGAATGATAAAATTATGACATTTGCAGGCAAATGGATGAAACTGGAGAATATCATGCTAAGTGAGATAAGCCAATCTCAAAAAACCAATGGACGAATGATATCGCTAATAAGTGGATGATGACACATAATGGGGGATGGGAGGGGTTAGTGTTAGGGTTAGAGTTAGGGTTAGGGAGGGGGGCAAGAATGGAGGAAGGAAGGACTGTATAGAGGGAAAAGAGGGGTGGGAAGGGTGGGGGGAAGGGAAAAAATAACAGAATGAATCAAACAACATTACCCTATGTAAATTTATGATTACACAAATGGTATGCCTTTACGCCATGTACAAACAGAGAAACAACATGTATCCCATTTGTTTACAATAATAAAAAAAAGTCAAAAAAAAAACCAAAAAAAACCTTGTGTACCTAGAAGATAGGAACCTATTTAATATAACCCTGTAAATTAATCAGATATCTTGAAAAAACACATTTGAGTCATCCCACACATGTCAAATACTTATTTTACGGTAAAAACCAAGATATCAGATAGGTATATTGAACAGTATCTGCGATCTCTTTTCTGTTGGAGAAAAGTTCTAGAAACAATTGATTAATATCAATTAACATTCTTAAACTTGACTACCTGGAGACTTGTGAGGTAAGCCATGATATCATGCACATGATTTTTGGACACACATAGACAGACAACACGATATACACATAACAGAAAAACAAAGGCCTTGTAGTTTTTATAGGTGAAATTTCCATTGCAATGTAACAGATGTCCAAAAACCCAAGTTGAATAAAAATAAGACTGATTAAAAAACATCAATGTTATGAGCTCAAAAAATATAAAATTTAAGAAAAAAAAACAAGAGTCCTGGAAAAATGACACGCCCGTTAATAATTACTTTGTTGGAGTTCAGATAAAAGGCTCTTTGCACCTGTGGGGAGAGTTATGTTCATTAGGTGGACCTGGTCAGCATGATCTTGTGGTGCTTATTGGATGCAGGGTCATTAGTCTGGGGTGAGAGTGGAAGAAAGACATGCCAGATGAGATCATAAGTCTGGGAAAGATATCTAAATTCCTTAATATAAGTAGAGGAGTCAGCAGAGAAAGACCCTTCTCAATCTGGGAAAGATCTTGGAGTGAGAATGGAACATTGATTTGCACAATGCCCTCTGCACCAGCAGCCACTGGGGGAGGACAAAGGAGGTCCGGGTTGAGTCAGAGAGGGGCTGATAAGATCAGGTGTGTGCGCTAATAAGAGAGGTGGGGAGGAGGAGGGACCTTCCAAGGAAGGAGAAGGAGGAGAAAGAGGAGGTGGAAGTCTGACCTGAGTAAAGAGGGGGAGCAGTTTGGGACTGCCCCTGGCGAGGAGAAATTGGGTGATGGAACAGGTAGAAAAAAGGACAGGGCAAGCGCACAAAATCCAAAATGCTTGCAAATCGTCTGGCGGCTTTTCTGTCCTGCAGCAATTGAAAGTCAAGAGTGCCCTCTGGTGGGCATTTTGAGACATTATCTAAAACATATTGCCCTTTATGGTATAAGTCTTGGGCAAGTCCTAATTTAGTGAAATTACGGTAGAGGTAGCCCAAAGGAGTTTGAGGGTGTAGGGGGGATCCCAATGTTTCTCATTAACCATTCAGTTTTACTTGGGGGTGCACAGAAGCGGAAAATGGTGTCCCAATTCCCGCTTGTGAACACCCGAAAAACAGCAAACAGGCCAAAAGCCTAAACGTCTTTCGACCTTTGGGGGTCCGGAATGGAATAAATGGGGTGACTAACTGGAGGTTAGGATGTCTCCACAGCTACCAGAGCCCAAACGGAAAGACGGGGGTCTGTGGCACACGCGACTTACAGAAAGACCTTGTTTATTGGGTAGTAAAAATCAGAATGGCCAAAGGGAAAACCCAGGGAACTTACCCCATCTGTTGCCGGATAAAGAGAAATGGGATGGAGCGGAACGGAACAGAGCCGAAAGGAACGGAATCTCCTGGTTTGTCTGAGGGAGAGGATGAACCTCAACCCCGACAAGGGAGGCCTGAAAACCCTCACGGGTTTCAGCACCAAATGTAAGCTCAAGGGCGAGGGTTGGTGGCCAAACAAAAGTGGACAGAAATGGCCGAAGCAAAGCTTTATTGGAATTTGTCTCTCAGGCGAAATTCCCAGCACCCTGGGGTACAGGTCAGGGCTGAGAGCCAGAGAAAATTACACATGGCCCCGGCTGCCCAGGGTCTTTATAAGCCAGAATAGGTGGAGGGAGGCTTGAGGATTTAGTGCCCCCTGGGGTTGGCTGGGGATTCCCTTGATCAACAGGCAGTTGCAAGACTCCACTAAGGTTTATCTACGGTCTGATTGGTTGTTCTTTGGCGTTGACTGCCTGGTGCCCCACTCTCTGCACTTGCAATGGGTTGCCCGTTGTCCTGCTCCCTCCCAAGCAGCTGCTTAAATTCGACCTAACACTTAGTGTCATGCTATGAAAAATTCCCCTCTCTTTCTCTCAATGAGCTATTCACATGTGCATGCTTTCCACAAGAGAGGGTTAACACCCACCTGTAATCTACCTCTTCTGCATTCCTCTTGAACAGTCCCTGTTTGGGCACAGTTCTCATTGTACACCCATGTGGACAAGGAAAGGTTTCCTGTCAGAGGGATGAGCTGGCTGTGAAATCCTCACTAAGAAATTTATTTATCATCAAGAAAGACAAGAGACAATTTTCTTTTGAATCAGGGGCATGAACAATTGAGCCATCCACTTGAGTGGACTGGCTCTCACAAAATGGAGGAGCCCACATTTTCTCTATTTATAGCAGTACAGATCAAAGGAGGGCCAGTAGGGGCTTCTTCCTTGAGAAACAGGATGGGTTGGAGTCAAACAAGCCATTTTGCTCTAGCTGGTTATTCCACCAGGGTCTACATTTTCTGGCGGTGGGTTACTCCAGGCAATCTGGAACAATTTCTCATAATTGTCAGCTCCTGAGAGCCAGTTTTCCACGTCTAATAGCTCAACCAGCCTGGTTTTTAATTTGCAGGCCATAGATGGCACCCTGCACTAGGGAAAGATCCAATGTTTGCAATCAAGAGAACATTTATAAAATAGAAAGGGATTTAAACTGACATAGTTATAGGGAAAACCAGTAAGTGTGAATATTAACTCTGAGTAGGCAATGCGGATTCATATCTAAGTAAAACTATGTGACTTGAAGCATCCTGATTACTTCAAGATTCCATAAAGGACAAAGTTGTTAAAAAGCCTTACTTCTAACTTCTAACTAATCCAAGATATATGATGCATCATCGTTAACCATAGTGACACACCATGCCATGGAACTCCAGGACATTCCTCCAACCTACTGTAAAGTCATACCCATTGAGCAAGCTCCCTCCTTCTCCTTTCCCTACCGTCCCTGATCTCTGTTAAGCACTATTCTGTTGTTCTGATGTCAACTTTTCTATATTTCACTGCAAGTGTAGTATTTGTTTTCCAGTGGCTGGCCTATATCACTTATAATGTCCATCCATGTTGCCATAAATGATAGAACTGGTGCCTTTTTTAGACTGCATATTCCATTGCTTATATGTGCCACACTCTTTTTATCTGTTCATTAGTTAACAGACTTAGCTACCAGAGAATATTATCAGACTAGGGGATATGACACAACACCAACATTCAGTGACAGTGAAGAGTGAGGGAGAGGAGATCCAAGATGGTGGACTAGAGGGAGGCTGCATTCCTTGTCACTCTGTGACTCTGGATTAAAGCAGAAGAAATACTGTTTCTCTGCAAGGCAGTCACCACTGCCCATGGATCCCCTGCTGTTTACCTTCCCTTCATAGTCTGTGATCACCCACCATCTACCAGCATATTACCTGCCTTTTCAGTGCAGATCATTCAATGACCACTGCCTGTCATCCACCATTTGCCCATTTGTCCACATCTTGCCTGCCCATCAATTGCCTTTAACCTCCACATCACTCACTGATCAACTTCCATCCACTGATCCACTGCCCTTAGCCTCCAGATCACCACAGACTGTCAACAGATTCACTTTCTGCCCACTATTGCCTGGAAGTCCATTGTCACAGTACCTGCAGGATTGGTTACACAGCCAGTGCCATCTTGGGACACTAGTCAGGGTCTGCAGTTTAGCCATCACGACCACCGCCTTAAGCTCAGGGTGCTGCCAGCTTGGTCTGGGAACACAGGTCAGGACCTGGAGATATATTGGGGTACATGCAAGTATGGTCGCACATCAGGTCTTGTGTCAAGTGTGGTATTGACTGCCATCTGGCTGCCTCTCTGCAGGGTCACTCCTTTGTGTGAGAGAATCCCTGGTGTCTTCTCTGCAAATTGAAAGGGCATTGAGATCTTGCTCCTGCAATAAGACAGGACCTGTGGAAGCTGAAGCACAGGTCCATCAGATTGCAGCTGGGTCTGCAGGGGTTAGTCTGGGACTGACAAGCCTGTGGAAAGCCAGAGACCTGGGGCAGTTCCCTGGGGGGCAAGGTTGAAGAACCCGGAGAAAACTGGACTCTCTCCAGCTCACTGAGTCCTGAAGTAGGAACAGAAGCAGGAACGGAAGGGGCCAGTTACAAAGGATGGAAAGACTGGAAAAGGTGTGAGGGCATCTTCCTATTGGTTCTCCCACCCAAACGGTCTGCCACCCACTGGACTGGAGCTAACATGAAACTTAGGACAACCCTGCCTATTGGTGGAGAAGGGAAGATGAGAAAATTTTTCAAAGTCAACAGAAGCAATCATTCAACTTTCTACTGAGACTTTCCTACTTTTTTTTGTCTTTTGCTCTCTCTCACACTTCTACCATCATTGAATCCAATTATTTTTCACTCATCAATTTATTGAGGAAAGGGATGTAGGAGTAGTATATTACAGATTGTGTATTCTTATATTTTTACTTCTTTAAGAATCCATATGTACTTTTTCTGTCAAACCTCCGTCTCCCTGGGTTCTCTTCCTCACTTCTCTCATACTAACAGCCAACCTCTATGAATTCCTCCGTTGCTCTTACTATAAATTTTTACCTCCATCTTCTCTCCCTCTCCTTCATAAACATCACATCTTACACTACTTCTATTCCCTCACTGTTCATCTTTTAAAACAGTAGACATTTTTAGCAAATTTACTGTTTAGATTTTACACAATAATTGAACACTTCATTTGTTTATTGTAACAAAACTGTAAATGCCTTAATAGGTGCCATTTGGTTTAAGGCAGTATATAATTTGCACTGGGTGCTGTTAAAATTTTTCTCTCCCTTAAAGGTGAGGTACACTTCAGGGACAATGTAACTCTACAGTGTATAATCTGTACTGCCTCTGATCCATAGCAGATGAGAAGACACACAAACAACATGAAAAAACAAGGGGACAAAGCAGCTCAAACAAACCAAGATGTTCCAGCAATATGATCCATAGACAATATGGTAGAAGAAATCTCAGAGAAAGAGTTGAGAGTTAGAATGATATTCAAAATAAAGAATGACATTAGAGAGAATATACAGGAAGTGGAAGGTCACTTCAATAAAGAGGCAGAGATTATAAAAAGGAATCAAGCAGAAATTCCTGAAATGGAGGAAACAATAAACCAAATTAAAAATTCAGTTGAGAGTATTACCAACAGACTAGACCACTTGGGAGACAGAACCTCAGACAATGAAGACAAAATATATACTCTTGAAAATAAAGTTATGGTGGCGCATTTCCCCCTGTGGGGGGGGTCAAAGATCCATTTGGATCTACGGTGGGGGGAAGAGCGGGCAGGTGGGCGGCTGCGGCTGCGGCGCGCGACCAGCCGCCTAGAGGACGCGGAGTCAAGGAGGACGAACCAGCTGAGCTGCCACTGCTGCCTCCTCCCCATGGCGGCTGCCAAGGACCCTCATCAGGACCATGATACCTCTACTGAGAATGCAAATGAGTCCAACCACGACCCCCAGTTGGAGACAATAGTTTCGCTCCTTGAGCAAGAAATTAAAACGCTGGAGGAAGATGAAGAGGAACTTTTAAGATGCGAGCAAAGCTATTTCGATTTGCTTCAGAGAACGAACTTCCAGAGTGGAAGGAACAAGGCACCAGCGAAGTCAAGCTCCTGAAACATAAGGAGAAGGGGGCCATTGGCCTTCTCGTGAGGAGGGATAAGACCCTGAAGATATGCACCAACCACTATATCACACCAAAGATGGAACTGAAGCCAAATGCTGGCAGTGACCGCCCGGGTTTGGAACCCATGCTGACTTTGCTGACGAGTACCCTAAGCCCGAGCTGCTTTCCCTCCACTTCCTAAACTCTGAGGATGCACAAAAATTCAAAGCAAAGTTTGAAGAATGCAGGAAAGCCATTGAAGAGAGAGAAGAAAAAGTAGGACTGGGAAAAAATGATAATGCTGAAAAAGTGACTGAAAAGCTGGAAGCTCGTTCTGTGAAGGAGGAGAACAAGGAGCCTAGAGAGGAGACCCAGGAGAAATTGGAGAAGCAATGAGTCGTCTTAATTTCTTTTCCCTTTTCTTTTCTTCTTTTTCTCTTTTAATTTTGCCCTGCCCCTCCTTTTGGGTTTATTTTTATTCTGTTATGTTTTCATAAGGGACTTTATATAAAGAGCTGAATTCCAAAATTCAGGTTTTTTTCTTAAGTTTTTACCCTATTGAAGATGATTTGAGAAAATCCATTCCCCAGTCATGAAAATGTGCTGTGCTAACTTTCTTTTCCATAGTGGAAACACTTATTTATAGTCATCAAAAATAGTGAATAAAAAATGCATTTGAAATCTGAAAAAAAAAATAAAGTTATCTGCAGAGAGAGGATGGTAAGAAACCATGAACAGAACTTCCAGGAAGTATGGGATAATGGGAAAAGACCAAGTTTAAGATTTATCAAAATAGATTAAGGCATGGAGATATAAACCAAAGGAAAGCACAATCTTTTCAAAGACATAATATAACAAAATTCCCAAATCTAAAGAACAAAATGGAAAATCAAGTTCAGGAGACTTACAGGACCCCAAATGTACAAAGTTACAGCAGACCCACACCAAGGCACATTATAATGAGAATAACTAACAGAATAAGGATAGAATGTTAATGAATGCAAGAGAAAAAATCAAATTACATATAGGGGGAAAACAATTCAGATTTCAGCTGATTTCTCAACCCAGACCCTCAGTGCCAAGTGATCCTGGAATAACATGAAACAAGTTCTGAAAGAAAATGGAAATAAACAAAGGATTTTATATCCAGAAAAATAAAGCTTCAGATTTAAAGATTAAATAAAAACCTTCCATAATAAAAGAAAAGTTAAAAAAAATTTACATCTAGAAAGCCTGCACTATAGAAAATTCTGGGGAAAATACTTCCATGAGAGGAAATGAAAACAAAAACATGAAAACCAGCAAAGGTAGGAACTACGCTAAAGGGAATGTTAATCAAAGGAGAAATTAAGTCAAGTTAAAAATAAAAATGACCAGGTATACAAATCATATCCCAATAATAACCCTGAGTGTTAATGACCTAAGTTTGTCAATCAAAAAACAGACGGACCGACTGGATTAAAAAAAAAACAACAATATACTATTTTCGAGACACTCAGCTCATAGGAAAACACATCCACAGATGGAAGGTGAAAGGATGGGAAAAAACATCATGCACAAGGACTGAATAAACAAGCAGGGGTTTCCATCTTCATATTAGACAAAGTGGATGTCAAAACAATATTAGTCAGAAGGGATAAAGAAGAACATTTCATACTGCTTAAGGAATTCATACACCAACAAGACATGACAATCATGTATATATGCCCCCCAAAATGGAACATCTACATACATCAAACAAATCATTCTCAATTTCAAGAATCAAGGAAAATAACACAATAATGCTAGGGGACCTTAACACTCCTCTCTCACCACTGCATAAATCTTTCAAACAAAAACTCAATAAAGAATTTGTAGAAATAAATACTACAATCAATGATTTAGACTTAAGGGACATATAGAGAATATTTGATTCATCATCCAGCAAATACATTTCTCCTTGTCAGCACGTGGATCCTTCTCTAAAATAGATGATATGTTATGCCTCAAAGCAACTCTCAGCAAATACAAAAAAACAGAAATAGTACCCTGCATTCATAATGGAATGAAACCAGATACAATGATAAAATAAAAAATAGAAGCTACTCCAACACCTCAAGACTGAATAGCATGCTATTAAGTGATAAATGTGTAAAAAAAATCAGGGAGGAAATAGAAAAATACTTAGAGGTAAATGAGAACAACAATGAAAAATCAAATTCTGTGGGACATCATGAAGACAGTGTTCAGAAGAAAGTTCACTGAATTGAGATCATACATTAAAATAATCAAAAGTCAACAAATAAATGACCTAATATTACACCTAAAACCCTAGAAAAGAAGAACAAATCAACACCAAGAGCAGCACAAAACAGGAAATAATTAAAATCAGAGCGGAAATTGATGAATTTGAAAGAAAAAAAATTGAAAAATTGACAAAACGTTGATTCTCTGAAAAACTAAAAAAAATTGATAAGCCCTCAACCACACTAACAAAGAGAGAGAGAAAACCCAAATTACTAAAATTTGTGATTAAAAAGGAAATATCACAAATAATACTACTGAAATACAGAAGATAATTAGAAACTATTTGAAAATTTACAGTAAAAAAAGTAGAAAAACGTAAGACATTGACAAATTTCTAGAGACATATGATCTACCCAAACTGAAGGATTTAAACAGATCAGTTTCAAGCAATGACATAGAAGACAACATCGAAAGCCTACCACCCAAGAAAAGTCCAGGACCAGACAGACTCTCAGCCAAGTTCTATAGACCTTCAAAGAACAATTAACACCAGTACTCCTCAAATTATTCCATAAAAGAGAAAAGGAGGAAACCCTTACAAACTCATTCTATAAGTCTATTATTACTCTGCTATCATAACCAAAGACACATTGAGGAAAGAAAACTACAGACCAATATCCCTGATGAACATAGACAAAAATATTCTCAATAAAATTCTGGCATACAGAAACACATTACAAAGATAGTTTACTACAATCATGTGGGGTTCATCCTTGGAATGAAAGGTTGGTTCGACATACCAAAATCAATAAACATAATACATCACATCAATAGATCAAAAACAAACATCATATGATCATCTCGATGGACACAAAAAATGAATTCAATAAAATACAGCACCTTGTCATGTTCCAAACACTAATCAACCTAGGAATAGTAGAAACATATCTCAACATTGTAAAAGTTATCTGTGCTAAACCCAAAGCCAACATTGTTCTAAATGGAGAAAAATTTAAAACATTCCCTCTAAAAACTGGAACAAGACAGGGATGCCCTCTTTCACCACTTCTATACAACATCATCCTTGAAACTCTAGCCAGAGCAATTAAGCAAAAGAAAGAAATGAAAGAGATATGAATAGGAAAAAAGAACTCAAACTATCATTGTTTGCCAGTGACATAATGCTACATTTAGAAAATCAAAAAAATTCCACCAGAAAACTTCTAAACTCATAAATGAATTCAGCAAAGTAGCAGGATAAAAAATCAATACCCATAAATCAAATGTATTTCTATACATAAACAAATACACTGCAAGAGAATTAGGAAAACTACCCCATTCACAACAGCCTCAGAAAAAAGTTAAATAAAATATTTGGGAATCGATCTCACAAAAGAGGTGAAAGATCTCTACAATAAAAACTAGAGAACACTAAGGAAAGAAATTGAAGAAAAACTTAGAAGATGGAAAGATTTCCCATGCTCTTGGATAGGCAGAATTAATATTGTCAAAATGGCCATACTACCAAAGTGTTATACAGCTTTAATGCAATTCCTATTAAAATCCCAATGACATTCTTTATGGAACTAGAGAAAACAAAATTGAAAATCATTTGGAAAAATAAGACTCAGAATAGCCAAGGCCATCCTTAGAAAGAAGAGTGAGGCAGGAGGCATCACAATACCAGACCTTAAATTATACTAAAGAGCAATAGTAACAAAACTGTCATGGTATTGACACCAAAATAGACATGTAGACCAATGATATAAAATAGAAGACACAGAGACAAACCCATATAAATACAATTATCTCATACTAGACAAAGACACCAAAAACATACTTTGGAGAAAAGATAGCCTATTCAACAAATGGTGCTGGGAAAACTGGAAATTCATATGAAACAAAATGAAATTAAACCTCTATCTCTCACCCTACAGAAAAATCAACTCAAAGTGGCTCACAGACTTAGGCACTAGAAGAGAGACCCTGCGTCTAACAGAAGAAAATGTGGGCCAAAATCTTCACCATGTCAGCGTAGGACCTGACTTCTTTAACAAGACTCCTAAAAAGCAAGAAGTAAAATTAAGAATCAATAAATGGGATGGATTCAAACTAAAAAACTTCTCAGCAAAGGAAACAATAATGTGAAGAGAGAACCTACAGAATGGGAAAAAATCTTTACCACAAGTACTGCAAACACCTCAAATACAGTACTAATCTCCAGGATATTAAAAAAAATTAACCCAACCAATAAATGGGCTAAGTAACTGAAGAGACACTTCACAGAAGAAATACAATCAACAAATATATATGAAAATATGAAAAACTGTTCATCATCTCTTACAATGAGAAAAATGCAAATCAAAACTACTCTAAGATTTCATCTCACTCCAGTCATAATGGCAATGATCAAGAATATAAGCCATAACAATGTTGGCAAAAAATGTGGAGAAAAAGGTACACTCATACATGGTTGGTGGGACTGCAGATTGGTGCAACCTCTTTGGAAAGCAGTATGGATATTCCTAAGAAAACTTGGAATGGAACCACCATTTGACCCAGCTATCCCACTCCTCAGTTTATATCCAAAGGAATTAAAATCAGCGTACTACAGTGATGTGGCCACATCAATGTTTATAACAGCTCAATACACAATTACTAAACTATGGAACCAACCTAGGTGCCCTTCAACAGATGAATAGATAAAGAAAATGTGGTACGTATACACCATGAAATAGTACTAAACCTTAAACAAGAAATTATTGCTTGTGCTGGTAAATGGATAGAACTGAAGAATGTCAGGCTAAGTGAAATAAGCCAATCCCAAAAAACCAAAGACTGAATGTTTTCTCTGATAAGCAGATGCAGATCCAGAGTGGAGGGTGGGTGGGAAAAAATGAAGAAACTTTGGATTATGCAGAGGGGAGGGAGGGAAGGGTGGGGTGATGGTAGAACAGACAGCACAATGGAAGATAGAATGAGACAGACATTACCCTATATACATGTATGATTGCACTACTTGTGTGACTCAGAACAATGTACAGCCAAAGGAAGGAGCAGTTATGCTCCATTTGTGTACAATGTGTGAAAATGCATTCTACTATCATGGATAAACAATTGGAACAAATTTAATTTTTTTAATAGAGAAATTTCCCTCCTTAAACACAGTGTATTAATCGACCTTAATGAGTATAATATTGACATATTTTGAACTAATCTATCATATGTACTCCACTCATTGAACAAGTAGTGTCATTTCAAGACTTTTTTTCTTCCAGTTCTGAATCAAGTCTAGGTTCAGGTATTATGGTGCCTCTATCTCATTAAAAAACAATAGCCTGGAATGCAATTAGAAATGAATGATAAAATAACAAACAAAAACTACTCATACACCTGGAGACTAAATAATATGCTATTGAATGATACAATGATAACAGAAGACATCAGGAAAGAAATAAAAAAAATTCTTAGTAAATGAGAACAATGACACAACATATCAAAATCTCCGGGACACTATGAAAGCAGTACTAAGAGGAAAGTTCATTGCATTGAGCTCATACATTAAAAAAATACAAAGTCAACAACTAAATGACCTAACATTACATCTCAAAGCCCTAGAAAAAGAAGAACAGATCAACACCAAAAATAGTAGAAGACAGGAAATAATTAAAATCAATGAAATTGAAATATGAGAAACAATTCAAAAAATTGACAAAACAAAAAGTTGGTTCTTTGAAAAAGTAAACAAAATTGATAAACCCTTAGCCACACTAATGAAGAGAAGGAGAGAAAAAATTCAAATTACTAGAAGTCATGATGAAAAAGAAAATATCACAACAGACACCATTGAAATACATAATTAGAAGCTACTTTGAAAATTTATACTCCAGCAAAATAGAAAATATCAAAGACATTGACAAATTTTTAGAGACATATGATCCTCCCAAACTGAATCAGGAAGACGTACACAATCTAAACAGATCAATTTCAAGCACCAAAATAGAAGAAGCCATCAAGAGCCTACCAACAAAGAAAAGCCCAGGACCAGATGGATTCTCAGCCAAATTCTACAAGACCTTCAAAGAAGAACTGATACCAATACTCCTCAAAGTATTCCAGGAAATAGAAAAGGAGAGAACCCTTTCAAATTCGTTCTATGAGGCTAGTATCACTCTGATACCAAAACCAGACAAAGACACATCAAGGAAAGAAAACTTTAGACCAATATCCCTGATGAACATGGATGCAAAAATCCTTAACAAAATACTGGCAAATTGCATACAAAAATATGTTAAAAAGATAGTGTACCATGATCAAGTGGGGTTTATCCCAGGGATGTAAGGTTGGTTCAACATCCGGAAATCAATAAATGTAATTCATCACATCAATAGACTTAAAGTTAAGAATCACATGATTATTTCAATAGATGCAGAGAAAGTGTTTGATAATATACAGCACCCCTTCATGCTTAAAACACTAGAAAAAATAGGAATAGTAGAATCATACCTCAACATTGTAAAGGCTATCTATGCTAAACCCATGGCCAACATCTTTCTTAATGCAGAAAAACTGAAAGCATTCCCTCTAAAAACTGGAACAAGACAGGGATGCCCTCTTTCACCATTTCTATTCAATATCGCCAGAGTGATTAGACAGACCAAAAAAAATTAAAGGAATACAAATAGGAAAAGAAGAACTAAAACTGTCACTATTTGCTGATGATATGATCCTATATTTAGAAGATCCAAAATCTCCACTAGAAAATTTCTAGAACTAATAAATGAATTCAGCAAAGTAACAGGATATAAAATCAATATGCATATATTTGATGCATTTCTATTCATAAGTGATGAATCCTCTGAAAGAGAAATTAGGAAAACCACTCCATTCATAGTAACCTCAAAAAAATAAATAAATAAAATATTGGGAATTATTTTAACAAAAGAGATGAAAGAGCTCTACAATGAAAACTACAGAACATTAAAGAAAGAAATTGAAGAAAACAGTCGAAGATGGAAAGATCTCCCATGTTCTTGGATAGGCAGAATTAACATTGTCAAAATGGCTATTCTACCAAAGGTGCTATACAGATTCAATAAAATTCCAATTAACATCCCAATGACATTCCTCATAGAAATAGAGAAATCAATCATGAACTTCATCTGGAAGAACAAGAGACCTCAAATAGTCAAAACAATCCTGAGTAGAAAAAGTGAAACAGGAGGTATCACAATACCAGACATTAAGCTATACTACAGAGCAATAGTAACAAAAACAGCATGGTATTGGCACCAAAATAGGCAGACCAATGGTACAGAATAGAAGACACAGAGACAAAATCACATAAATACAGTCACCTCATACTAGACAAAAGAGCCAAAAATATACAATGGAGAAAATATAGCCTGTTCAACAAATGGTGCTGGCAAAACTGGAAATCTATATACAGTAAAATGAAATCAAACCTCTATCTCTCACCCAGCACAAAACTCAACTCAAAATGGATCAAAGACATAGGAATTAGACCAGAGACCCTGCACCTAAAAGAAGACAAAGTAGGCCCAAATCTTCATCATGTTGGCTCAGGATCAGACTTCCTCAACAAGACTCCTAAAGCACAGGAAATCAAAGCAAGAATCAATAAATGGGATGGACTCAAACTAAAAAGCTTTTTCTCAGCAAAGGATACAATCAAGATTGTGAAGAGAGAGCCTACAGAGTGGGAGAAAATCTTTTCTACACGCACTTCAGATAGAGCATTTATCTCCAAAATTTATAAAGAACTTAAAAAACTTTACGCCAGTCTTTCCATGGGGCGATCCAAGATGGCGGACTAGAGGGGGACTGCATCCCCAGTTGCGCCAGAACCCAGGAGTTAAGAAGGGGAGGCATTGAGAGACTCGGGCAAAAATAGAGCCACAGGTGAGTCTGCCCACAGGGCAAAGCTCGGCCCGGGTGGCAGGCCCAGATAGAGGTGGCTTATCAGAGCAGGGCAGGGCATTTAGAGTCTTCCACAGGCAGCCCTGCGCACTCCAGCGCTGGGCCCCTCCCACACAGCCAGCTTCTCCAGGTTCTCGGAGCAGGCCCCCTAGTGAGAGCCTTTCTGATCAGAACAAGCTCCAAGTCCCGGAGCCAGCGCGGCATACTCTGGCCTGCAAGCGGCTTCAGGGACCAGGATAGGGCAGCCAGAGACTTACACAAGCAGCCTGGCCCCCTGCGGTGGGAGGCGCCTTTCAAGGCTAGCTTCTCAGAACAGACCGCCCAGTGAGAGCCTTTCTACATAGAGTCAGCCACAAGTCCCCGAGCCAACTGAGAGCTTTGATCTGCAAGCAGCCTCTGGGATCAGGGCAGGGCAGCCAGAGACTACTTCAGGTGGCTCTGCCCACTCCGGCCACAGGCTCTTTCCACGGGTTGATCCAAGATGGCGGCCTAGAGGGTGACTGCATCTCCAGTCACTCCAGAACCCAAGACTCAAGAAGGGGAGGCATTGAGAGACTTGGACAAAAATAGAGTCACAGGGTGAGTCTCCCCCACTGGGCGAAACTTGGCCTGGGCAACAGGCACAGATAGGGGTGGCTTATCACAGCAAGGCAGGGCAGCTAGAGTCTTCCCCAGGTATCCTTCCACACTCCGGCGGTGGGCTCCTCCCACACAGTCAGCTGCATGGTGCAGGCCCCCAGTGAGAGCCTTTCCGCACAGAGCCAGCTCCAAGCTCTGGAACCAGTAGGGGGCTAGGGGCAGCTTTCTTCGGAAGCACTGCATTATCAAGTTCCTCCAAGACTTCAGGCTACTGAAGGCTGGGAGGTGATACACTAGAAATCTACCGGGACACTATAAGCCAATAGAGGAAATCTGCAATATCTCAGGGTCCCACTGACAGCTGACCAATATGAGAAAACAAGGGAAGAAAATGTCCCAAACAAACCTAGATACTACATCAATAAAACCCAATGACAGCACAGCAGAAGCAATGTCAGAAAGGGAGTTCAGAATGTACATAATTAAAACAATCGGGGAAGCAAATGAGAAGATGAAAGAGCAAATGCAGGCATTGAAGGAGGAGATGAAAGAGCAAATGCAGGCATTAAATGATCGCACCAATCAACAGTTAAAAGACCAAATACGGGAAGCACGAGATCATTTCAATAAAGAGTTAGAGATACTGAAAAAAAAAAAAAACTGAAATACTTGAAATGAAGGAAACAATAAACCAAGTTAAAAACTCCATAGAAAGCATAACCAATAGGATAGAACACCTGGAAGACAGAACCTCAGACATTAAAGACAAATTATTTAATCTTGAAAATAAAGTTGGCCAAACAGAGAAGATGGTAAGAAATCATGAACAGAATCTACAAGAATTATGGGATATCATGAAAAGGCCAAATTTAAGAATTATTGGGATTGAGGAAGGCTTAGAGAAACAAACCAAAGGAACGAACAATCTATTCAATGAAATAATATCAGAAAATTTCCCAAATCTGAAGAATGAAATCGAAAACCAAGTACAAGAGGCTTATAGAACTCCAAATATACAAAATTACAACAGACCCACACCAAGGCACATAATTATGAAAATACCTAACATACAAAATAAAGACAGAATTTTAAAGGTCGCGAGAGAAAAGAATCAAATTACATTCAGAGGGAAACCAATACGGATATCAGCAGATTTTTCAATCCAGACCCTAAAAGCTAGAAGGGCCTGGAACAACATTTACCAAGCCCTGAAAGAAAATGGATGCAAACCAACAATCTTATACCCAGCAAAACTTACCTTCAAATTTGATGATGAAATAAGATCCTTCCATGATAAACAAAAGCTAAAAGAATTTACAAAAAGAAAGCCAGCATTACAGAACATTCTCAGCAAAATATTCCATGAGGAAGAGATGAAAAACAACGATGCAAATCAGCAATAGGAGGCACTAGCCTGAAGGAATAGCCAAATAAAGGAGAAACCAAATCATGTCAAAAAACAAAGATGAGTCAAATGACTGGGAATACAAATCATATCACAATAATAACCCTGAATGTTAATGGCCTGAACTCATCAATCAAAAGACATAGACTGGCAGATTGGATTAAAAAGAAAAATCCAACAATATGCTGCCTGCAAGAGACTCAGATCATAGAAAGAGATACCCATAGACTAAAGGTGAAAGGATGGGGAAAATCATACCATGCACACGGACACAGCAAAAAAGCTGGAGTATCCATCCTCATTTCAGATAACGTGGACTTCAAGCCAAAACTAGTCAGAAGGGATAAAGAAGGACATTACATGCTGCTTAAGGGAAGCATAAATCAGCAAGACATAACAATCATAAATATCTATGCCCCGAACATTGGCTCATCCACGTACGTCAGACAAATCCTTCTCAATTACAGAAATCAAATAGAGCACAACACAATAATACTAGGCGATTTTAACACACCTCTCTCACCACTGGATAGATCGTCCAAACAAAAATTGAATAAAGAAACCATAGATCTCAATAACACAATCAACAATTTAGACTTAACAGATATATATAGAATATACCATCCAACAAAGAACGAATACACTTTCTTCTCAGCAGCACATGGATCCTTCTCTAAAATAGACCATATTTTATGCCACAAAGCTACTGTTAGCAAATACAAGAAGATAGAGATACTACCTTGTACTCTATCAGATCATAATGGATTGAAATTAGAAATAAATGACAATAAAAAACAGAAATTTCTCCAATACCTGGAGATTAAATAATACACTATTATATGATGAATGGATAACAGAAGACATCAGGAGGGAAATTAAAAAGTTCTTAGAATTAAATGAGAACAAAGACACATCATATCAAAATCTCTGGGACACTATGAAAGCAGTACTTAGAGGAAGATTTATTTCATGGAGCGCATTCAAAAAAAGAAGTAGAAATCAACAAATAAACGACTTAACACTACAGCTCAAAGCCCTAGAAAAAGAAGAGCAGACCAATACCAAAAGTAGTAGAAGACAGGAAATAGTTAAAATCAGAGCCGAAATCAACGAAATTGAAACAAAAGAAACAATTGGAAAAATTAACAAAATAAACAGTTGGTTCTTTGAAAAAATAAACAAAATTGATAAACCCTTAGCCACACTAACAAAGAGAAAGAGGGAGAAAACTAAAATTACTAAAATTCGGAAAGAACAAGGAAACATCACAACAGACACGAGTGAAATACAAAACATAATTAGAAGCTATTTTGAAAATCTATACTCCAACAAAACAGAAAATCTCGAAGACATCAACAAATTTCTAGAGACATATGAATTACCTAAACTGAACAGGGAGGACATACACAACTTAAATAAACCAATTTCAAGCATGAAATAGAAGAGGTCATCAAAAGCCTACCAACAAAGAAAAGTCCGGGACCAGATGGGTTCTCAGCTGAGTTCTACAAAACCCTTAAAGAAGAGCTCATTCCAATACTCCTCAAACTATTCCATGAAATAGAAGAGGAGGGAACCCTCCCAAACTCGTTCTATGAAGCCAATATCACCCTGATACCTAAACCAGACAGAGACACATGGAGGAAAGAAAATTTCAGACCAATATCCTTAATGAACATCAACGCAAAAATTCTCAACAAAATTTTAGCAAATCGCATACAAATATATATTAAAAAGATAGTGCACCACGATCAAGTGGGTTTTATCCCAGGGATGCAAGGTTGGTTCAACATTGGAAATCAATAAATGTCATTCACCATATCAACAGGCTTAAAGTTAAGAATCACATGATTATTTCAATAGATGCAGAAAAAGCATTCGATAAAATACAGCATCCCTTCATGCTCAAAACACTAGAAATAATTGGGGTAGTGGGAACATTCCTTAACATTATAAAGGCCATCTACGCTAAGCCCATGGCCAATATCATTCTAAATGGTGAAAAACTGAAAGCGTTCCACCTAAAAACTGGAACAAGGCAGGGATGCCCTCTTTCACCACTTCTATTCAACATCGTCCTTGAGACTCTAGCCAGAGCAATTAGACAAACCAAAGAAATTAAAGGGATACGAATTGGAAAAGAAGAACTCATACTATCTCTGTTCGCTGATGACATGATTATATATTTAGAGGAACCTGGAAATTCCACCAGAAAACTTTTAGAACTCATAAGTGAATTCAGTAGAGTAGCAGGTTACACGATCAATGCACATAAATCCAATGCTTTTTTACACATAAGTGATGAATCTTCAGAAAGAGAAATTAGGAAAACTACCCCATTCACAATAGCATTGAAAAAAATAAAATACCTGGGAATCAATCTCACAAAAGAGGTGAAAGACCTCTACAATGAGAATTACAGAACACTAAAGAAAGAAATTAAAGAAAACCTTAGAAGATGGAAAGTTCTCCCATGTTCCTGGATAGGCAGAATTAATATTTTCAAAATGGCCATACTACCTAAAGTGCTATACAGATTCAATGCAATTCCAATTAAAATCCCAATGATGTACCTTGCAGAAATAGAGCAAGCAATTATGAAATTCATCTGGAAGAATAAAAAACCTAGAAGAGCTAAAGCAATCCTCAGTAGCAAGAACGAAGCAGGGGGTATTGCAATACCAGATCTTCAACTCTACTACAAAGCAATAGTAACAAAACTGGCATGGTATTGGTACCAAAATAGACAGGTAGCTCAATGGTATAGAATAGAGGACATGGACACTAACCCAAATAAATACACTTTTCTCATACTAGACAAAGGGGCCAAAAATATGCAATGGAGAAAAGATAGCCTCTTCAACAAATGGTGCTGGGAAAACTGGAAAACCATATGCAACAGAATGAAATTAAACCCCTATCTCTCACCCTACACAAAACTCAACTCAAAATGGATCAAGGACCTCGGAATCAGACCAGAGACCCTGCATCTTATAGAAGAAAAAGTAGGTCCAAATCTTCAACTTGTTGGTTTAGGATCAGACTTCCTCAACAGGACTCCCATAGCACAAGAAATAAAAGCAAGAATCAACAACTGGGATAGATTCAAACTAAAAAGCTTTCTCTCAGCAAAGGAAACTATCAGCAATGTGAAGAGAGAGCCTACAGAGTGGGAGAATATCTTTGCCAACCATACTTCAGATAGAGCGCTAATTTCCAGAATCTATAAAGAACTCAAAAAACTCTACACCAAGAATACAAATAATCCAATCAACAGATGGGCTAAGGAAATGAACAGACTCTTCACAGAAGAAGATGTACAAGCAATTAACAGATATATGAAAAAATGTTCAACATCCCTAGTAATAAGGGAAATGCAAATCAAAACTACCGTAAGATTTCATCTCACCCCAATTAGAATGGCGATTATCAAGAACACAAGCAACAATAGGTGTTGGAGAGGATGTGGTGAAAAAGGAATACTCATACATTGCTGGTGGGGTTGCAAATTAGTGCAGCCACTCTGGAAAGCAGTATGGAGATTCCTCAGAAAGCTTGGAATAGAATCACCATTTGACCCAGCTATCCCACTCCTTGGCCTATACCCAAAGGACTTACAATCCGCATACTACAGAGATACAGCCACATCAATGTTCATAGCTGATCAATTCACAATAGCCAGATTGTGGAACCAACCTAGATGCCCTTCAGTTGATGAATGGATAAAGAAACTGTGGCATATATATACAATGGAATATTACTCCACAATGAAGAATGATAAAATTATGGCATTTGCAGGCAAATGGATGAAATTGGAGAATATCATGCTAAGCGAGATAAGCCAATCTCAAAAAACTAAAGGACAAATGATCTCACTGATAAGCGGATGAGGACATATAATGGGGATTGGGAGGGGTTAGCATTAGGTTTAGGGTTAGGTTTAGAGTTAGGGATAAGGAGTGTGGTAAGAATGAAGGAAAGAAGGACTGTATAGAGGGAAAAGAGGGGTGAGAGGGGTGGGGGGAAGGGAAAAAAATAATGAATCAAACATCATTGCCCTATGTAAACGTATGATTACACAAATGGTATGCCTTGACTCCATGTACAAATAGAGAAACAACATGTATCCTTTTTGTATACAATAGTAATAAAAATAAAAAAAAAACTTTATGCCAAAAATACAAAGAACCCAATCAATAAATGGGCCAAGGAACTGGACAGACACTTTACAGAAGAAGACACAGGCAATTAATAAATATATGAAAAATTGCTCAACATCTCTAGTAATTAGAGAAATGCAAATTAAAACAACTCTTTTACATTGCTGGTGGAGTTGCAAATTGGTGCAGCCACTCTGGAAAGCAGTATGGCGAATCCTCAGAAAACTTGGGATGGACCCACCCTTTGACCCAGTTATCCCACTCCTCAGTTTATACCCAAAGGACTGAAAATCAGCAAACTACAGTAACACAGCCACATCAATGTTTATAGCAGCTCAGTTCACAATAGCTAGATTGTAGAACCAACCTAGATGCCCTTCAATAGATGAATGGATAAAGAAGCTCTGGTATATATACACAATGGAATACTTCAGCCATAAAGAAGAATAATATTATGGTATTTGCAAATAAATGGATGGAACTGGAGAATATCATGCTAAGTGAAATAAGCCAAGCACAAAAAAACAAAAGCTGAATGCTTTCCCTGATAAGTGGACAATGATATATAATGGGGGGGGTGAGAGAAAAATGGGGGAACTTTAGATTATATAGAAGGAAATTAGAGGGAGGGAGTATGAAAAATGGTGGAATGAGACAGACATCATTACCCTATGGACATGTATTATTACATGAATGGTATGAATCTACCTCGTGTGCAACCATAGAAATGAAGTGATGCACCCCATTTGTGTACAATGAATCAAAATGCAGTTCGGAAAAAAATTAAAAGATAAATAAAAAATAATAAATAAATAAATGAGTCAGAATACTATAGTGATAGAGCTACATCAATGAATATAACAGCATAACTCACAAGAGCCAAGTTTTGCAAATAGCCCAGGTACCTATGAACATGTGTGTGGATTAAGAAAATGTGGTATAAATATACGGTGGAGTGCTACTGAGTCATGACAAAGAAGGAAATGATGGCATTTGCCAGTAGATGGATGAAACTGGAGAATATCAAGCTAGCCAAAATAAGACAGAGTCAGAAAGCAAAGGGTTAAATGTTTACCTTCATATGTGGAAAGTAGAACAAAATGAGTGGGAGATGCATAGGGGTGCTGTGACATAAAAAGATAGAGGGAAGATCAGTGGAGGAGAAGAAGGGAACTGAGTGGGTAGGGAGGGAGTGAAGGGAAAGGAGAGGAAATGCAGAAGGAAATAGCCAAAATCATGCTGTGTGCATGGATAAATACTCCACAGTGGATCTCCCTTAATGCATGTCTATAAAGTCTGCATAAATAAATAAATAAATACTCGAAGGTAGAGGAGAGGTAAGGGGGGAGGAAAGCAGAGTTACTGGGGACAGAGTGGAGCAAATTCCATTCCATGCATGAAAGGTTCCAAAAAATGAGCCCAATGATTCTCTATAACCACAGTGCAAAAATAAAACCATAGGAAAGTAACCATTTTGCTCTGTCAAGTGGGTGGGGTTCAGAACCTCCTCATTCAATTCATGGGGTTGGTGGGATGATGTAACGGACAGCATGCAATAAGAGTTTGAAATGTTGTAAAACAGGTCAGCACCCATAATTATTGGATATTCAGTGTCACTGTGATTGCCGTGACTCTCTAGAATTACTGGGCAATACTAAGAATGAAACAAAATTCATGGAACAATTTCCTTTTATCTGGGGTATTGCAGTTTTCCCCCTCTAGGCTTATAGTGACCCTATAGGTTTCCAAAACCTTTTCTGACAATGAGCTTCAAGGCTCCAGCAGGCGTCTCAGGAGTATCCAAGGTGGCCGCTCTGGCTTCCAAATGTGTTGGCAAATGGGGAGCTGCAGTTCAGGGTGTGGACGTGGTTGGTTGGAGGTCCTGGAGGTCGGGTGTGTTTGGTCTGGTTGCGGGATCCTGGAGGCGGGGTGCAATCAGTCAGTCGGGGGGTCCTGGTGGCAAGGAGCAGTCAGTCTCTGTGAGGGCCCCAGAGGCAGGGAGTGATCGGTCGGGCTGAGGGATCCTGGAGACGGGGCTCAGTCAGTCTGGCCAGGGGTCCTATGGGGCCTGTCCGTTGTCTTAAAATGGCAGCAGCCACGTGTAACCAAACCTGCAGGTACTGTGACAGTGAACTTCCAGGTAATGGCAGGCAGCTGGGTCTCCACAGGCGGTCTGCAGTCAGTTTGCTGACTGCTGTCAGACAATCGGGAGGTGAACCTCCGGTGGTGGATGATGGATAGGTGAAAAGTAGGCGAAGGACAGGCAAGAGGCAGGCAAATGGTGGATGATAGGCCCCTCAACAATTTCCTTTTATTAAAGGTTGCTTTTATCTTAATGTGAATTGTACTCCACCTGTCCAGAGCACGTGTACCCCTGCAACTTTGCCTGATTAAATGTCACTTTCCTTTCAGCCAGAATTACACTCATGCCCCAGTTCTTGGTCACTCTCTTAGGGATGCACACAGCAGCTGTGCCATGTCGGAGTTAGGTTCAGTATCAGCAGCTCCCATTTGAATACACAAGTGCTCAGGATTGTGGGAAGCCAACCTTATCTAGCAGAATCAGACGATGTTGAGGTGTGGGACACAGAGGCCTGGCTTCCAGGAACTAGCAGTCATGGAAATGTGTAGCACTGTGTGGGAGTGGTTCCCTGTCTAGTTTCCTTGAGTTAGTACAGGGTCCTGCCTGTCCTACTCTACTCCAACCTGTCCATCACAGAAGAAGCTCCTCCCGTTCTGGGCCCCTTTACCTGTGTGTCTACAAATAAAAGATAGTTGGACTACTCCATGTTGTTAGAGGCCAGCTCTGGTGTGGTCAGACCCATCATGTCCCCCTCTCATTTAAAAAGAGTATTGACTCTCGGGTGTTTATTGATTAGATAAGTTGATGGGTAATTGATTGATTATACCCAACATCATCCTCCAGTAGTTCACCCTTTTGTCATCCATGTGGGTCGTGACTTAGAGACCCCCACACAATACATTACTACTCCCAGGAATTAGCAGGAAGAGGGGAAAGTGTTTTTGCTCCTGATGACCCAATAGTCTGCCTGAAGCACTGTGCCTTCAATGTGGGGTTGATGTCATTCACCACACTGTGGTGACAGTGCAGGTGTGTCCTTACACATTCCTGGCATCAGGAATCACAATGCACGTGCTCCCTGGATTCGGCATGTTGCTTGAACATGCAGAGCTGTTGACACCCAGAGTCCACTGGGGACTGTAAGGGCGCGAACAAAGATGAAGTGAAGCCTTCGTGGGTCACTGATGTGGTAGATATGAAAATTCCTTATCAGTCCTTAAATCCTGGAAGAATGAAGCCCATTGCCACGCGTCAATCAGAAGGTAAAGGACTGGCCCCTGGAATCCAGTGACCGTCCACCCCCATATCTGGTGAGTCTAAAGCAGGCCCTTGTCCTTGAGACTCAGAGTCTTCAGTGCGTGTTCCTCAGCTTCCTTCCAGCCTATTATTGCTACACTGTATCTATCCATTTCATGTAAAAATTCTATGCTGAAAACTCTTCAAAATGCAAATAAATGGAAAAGGATAACTTTCTTCAGGTCCCAGGGGATCCTCACTGGCATTATTTTGCAGCACTTGCCTTGGGGTCCTGCCCGTGAACTCATGCTCAGATCACCATCCTCAAGTTCACTGAAGGAGTCCAAAATAGCTCAATACCAAGAAACTGTGGGTCAAAAATCACAATTTGTTTTTACCAACTAGTTAATCTGACAACAAGAAAAAGTTGATGTTTCTTTGGACTGTCCTTTAAAGTCTTCTCTCCCAGTATCTTCTGCCACATCCAGTGGTGGCAACACCTGGACCCCAGCTCCACACCTAGAGAACTCATCATCATGACATATGAGTTCCTGTGGTTTGAAGGGTTACCTTTCCCTGTTTGGGGTTACAACATTGAAGACATAAAAGAAACATGTACTAAGTTTGTGATAAAGGATGAAGATACAATAATTGTGACTTACCCTAAGTCAGGTAAGGAATCAGGACAGGAACCACCCATGAGAAAGGTGAGGACTGTGTCCCTCACTCACTCAGCAGATGGATGGAATGTGCTCTAGATGCCCGTGAGCCCTGCTTTGGGAGGAAGGGGCAGTGCCCCAAACCACTTCCATGCAACTGCAGAGAGTGCCACAAGAGCTGAGTTGGGGGCTGGGGAGATAACTCAGTCGGTAGAGTGCTTGCGTTGCAAGCACAAGTCCCTGAGTTCGATCCCCAGCATGGCAAAAAAAAAAAAAAAAAAAAAAAAACAGAGCTCAGTGGGGATCATCCAAGGTATCAGAAGAAGACGTAGGAGTGAATCCTAAGCAAATTCAGGTGTTTGTGTGGTGGCATGGGAGAAACGGGTGGTAAGGAGGACCAGTGAAGACCTCATAGCAAAAGAGCAGCTCAAGAGAAGTGAAAAGACTGAACAGGAGGTCACATGGAGAGGGATGTTGTAGAGTAGGAGAGTCAGCTTGGACGATGGCTGGGAATCAGAAATGTGCCAGGAAAATGCAAGGGACTAAAAAGTCATGCATCCTGCACCTATGGGAGTGGGACTAGGGGCAGGAGCAGTGCAAACTAGGCAAGGATTGACGCCAAGGCATTGGAAGGGACAGGGTGCTGGAAAGTCAAGGACGTGGGAACATCATAAAAGGATCTCAGCAAAGAGCCAAGGGTAGAAGCAACCTCAAACGCATTCACAGGTGAATGAATAAACAAAGTGCAGCATATTGACACTATGGAATAAAATTCAGCCTCAACAAGGAAAGACATTCAGATATCCTCTAAAACATAGATCAATCCTGAGGGCACCATGTTAAATGCAATATGTGGGCACAAAAGGGCAAATACTATATGATTCCATTGGTGCAAATTACCTTCTAAAATTAAGTTCATAGAAACAGAAAATGCCATGGTGGATCCAGGGACTGAAAGATACAATAAGTAGGGAAGTGTTGTTGAGAAGCAGAGAAATTCAGTTTTCAAGATGAACAGGTTCTGGACGTTGACTGAGCAAAATCAGAAACATGATTAACACTGCTTAGCACTACCTGATTGCATGCTTTGAATGGGTATATGGTTATGTTTATGTTATGGATTTTGTCATGATTTTTCGTTCACAAGTCAGGTTGAAATGAGTGACCATCACTTTTCCTTCCTTATCTAGGAACCCGCTGGTTGAGGGAAATTCTCTGCTTGATTCACTCCAAAGGGTATACCAAGTGGATTCAGTCTGTGCCCATCTGGAAACGCTCATCCTGGTTAGAGACAAGACAGGGTTGCAAATTCCTAAATGAGAGTGAAAGACAAAGGCTCCTGACCTCTCACCTTCCCTTCCATCTCTTCCCCAAGTCGTTATTCACTTCCAAGGCCAAGGTCAGTGCCTAATGTTTCATTAATGCTTTTTGTCCTTCCATGTGCCTATGTAACCTCTGCAGATCTTGCCAGGATGTCTGCTCATGAGATACGTTGGGAGAGACCTTAGATTCTCAGACACTAGGTAAGGCTAAGGAGGACACAACTCAGACCACACTTGAGTGCAATGATGTGGACCATTGCACATATTACCTAGCCTGAAATCAGGAATAACGGGACTGGCTAATTCCAGAAAACCACATCTTATGTGCAACCAGAATTTATAACTGCATCTACACTAGAGTATTGTTCTTTAAAGCTCTTGAAGATGTTAGCCATAATTAATTCAATAAAAGCCTCTGCCAGGTAGGTGGATGCACCCAGGTCAGAGTTGTCTGTATGGGGAACAGAGCATGCAAACATTGATAAATGCATATCCTTGGGACTTCTTAGGAGCTTTGGCTCACTATTCTAATCACTGCAGCCCACTGCATGTCCCTAAGCTTTGTGATCAGCAGCCACTCCAGCCTCCCCGTGGCTGAGGGATTATCAGCAGTAAACAACACCAAGAGACCAAGATTAATAATCTCCTGTCTTGGAAATGTCATAAAGTGACTCACAGTGAGGATGCTCCAATAGACCCATTTCCATGTCTCCTGTTGGGTTTCCTTAACCTCTGCCTTACTAAACTGAGGCCTAAGGAGACGTAAGACCTCCAATAATAACACCAAGAGAGTTTGTGCAAACACAATGTCAAATTCTGATGTTCCAGTACCCAGTTGTGTGTGATGTGTGTGTGTGTGTGTTGTGTGTGTGTGTGTGTGTGTGTTCACTAATCTTAAACACCAGCCTCAATATCTACATACATGCACAGTTGGGCAACTATCATTTGGACCACACTTAGAACATTTCTACAGTCCAGAAAGATTCCCCATGCCTCTCTACCAATCAGTGCCCACAAACTGAGAGAAACACATCATGGAATACAGCTACAGATTAGTTTGCTTCTTCTCGAATTTTGTATAAAAGCATTCATGCTATATGCATGTAATATCTGTGATATGCCTCACTGGTCTTCTGTGCATGAATGGTGTATATTGTTATGAATTTGAATATACCATAATTTCTTAATCCATTCTGCTGTTAGTGGTCATTATGGGGAAGCATGCAAATACCTCATCACTTACCATTTAAACTTTTCCAGCAGTTTTCCTTGTTGAGTAGACTAATGTCCTAGAAAGAAGGGACAATGTATTGCTCTTCTATTCCTAACACAGTGAAATCATAATAGGAAATTAAAAATGTATTTTGAAAAATGAATGCTATAACTAATTCATTAAAAGCACCCACTGATATTTTCTTTTCTGATTCTGGGGTACCAGGAATTGAATTCAGGGGCACTTGACCACTGAGCCACATCCCTAAACCTATTTTGGGTCTCACTGAGCTGTTTAGTGCCCCACCATTGCTTAGACTGTCTTTTTTTTATTTTTTCCTTTTTTTTATTTATTTATTTATTTTTATTATTGTACACAAATGGGATACATGTTGTTTCTCTGTTTGTACATGGCGTAAAGGCATGCCATTTGTGTAATCATAAATTTACATAGGGTAATGTTTGATTCATTCTGTTATTTTTTTCCCTTCCCCCCCACCCCTCCCACCCCTCTTTTCCCTCTATACAGTCCTTCCTTCCTCCATTCTTGCCTCCCTCCCTAAACCTAACTCTAACCCTAACACTAACTCTTTCCACCCCCCAATATGTGTCCTCATCCACTTATTAGCGATATCATTCTTCCTTTGGTTTTTTGAGATTGGCTTATCTCACTTAACATGATATTCTCCAGTTTCATCCATTTGCCTGCAAATGCCATAATTTTATCATTCTTTATGGCAGAGTAATATTCCATTGTATATTTATACCACATATTCTTTATCCATTCATCAATTGAAGGACATCTAGGTTGGTTCCACAATCTGGCTATTGTGAACTGAGCAGCTATGAACATTGATGTGGCTGTATCTCTGTAATATGCTGATTTTAAGTCCTTTGGGTATAGGCCAAGGAGTGGGATAGCTGGGTCAAATGGTGGTTCCATTCCAAGTTTTCTAAGGAGTCTCCATACTGCTTTCCAGAGTGGCTGCACTAATTTGCAGCCCCACCAGCAATGTATGAGTGTACCTTTCTCCCCACATCCTCGCCAACACCTGTTGTTGCTTGTATTCTTGATAATCGCCATTCTAATTGGGGTGAGATGGAATCTTAGGGTGGTTTTGATTTGCATTTCTCTTATTACTAGAAATGTTGAACATTTTTCCATATGTTTGTTGATTGCTTGTACATCTTCTTCTGTGAAGTGTCTATCTATTTCCTTAGCCCATTTGTCGATTGGATTATTTGCATTCTTGGTGTAGAGGTTTTTGAGTTCTTTATAGATTCTATCTGAAGTATGATTGGCAAAGATTTTCTCCCACTCTGTAGGCTCTTTCTTCGCATTGCTGATAGTTTCTTTTGCTGAGAGAAAGCTTTTTAGTTTGAATCTATCCCAGTTATTAATTCTTGCTTTTATTTCTTGTGCTATGGGAGTCCTGTTGAGGAAGTCTGGTCCTAAGCCGACATGTTGAAGCTCTGGACCTACTTTTTCTTCTATAAGATGCAAGGTCTCTGGTCTGATTCCGAGATCCTTAATCCATTTTGAGTTTAGTTTCGTGCATGGTGAGAGATATGGGTTTAGTTTCATTCTGTTGCATATGGATTTCCAATTCTCCCAGCACCATTTGTTGAAGAGGCTATCTTTTCTCCATTGCATATTTTTGGCCCCTTTGTCTAGTATGAGAAAATTGTATTTATTTGGGTTTGTGTCCGTGTCCTCTATTCTGTACCATTGATCCACCTTTCTATTTTGGTACCAATACCATGCCGTTTTTGTTACTATTGCTTTGTAGTAGAGTAGAAGATCTGGTATTGCGATACCCCCTGCTTCACTCTTTCTGCCAAGGATTGCTTTAGCTATTCTGGGTTTTTTATTCTTCCAGATGAATTTCATAATTGCTTGCTCTATTTCTGTAAGGTAAATCATTGGGATTTTAATTGGAATTGCATTGAATCTGTATAGCACTTTAGGTAGTATGGCCATTTTGACAATATTAATTCTTCCTATCCAAGAACATGGGAGATCTTTCCATCTTCTGAGGTTTTCTTTAATTTCTTTCTTTAGTGTTCTGTAGTTTTCATTGTAGAGGTCTTTCACCTCTTTTGTGAGATTGATTTCCAAGTATTTTATTTTTTTCGAAGCTATTGTGAATGGGGTAGTTTTCCTAATTTCTCTTTCTGAAGATTCATCGCTTATATATAAAAATGCCTTCGATTTATGTGCATTGATCTTATATCCCGCTACTTTACTGAATTCACTTATGAGATCTAAAAGTTTTCTGGTGGAATTTCCTGGTTCCTCTAAGTATACCATCATATCATCAGCAAATAGGGATAGTTTGAGTTCTTCGTTTCCTATTCGTATCCCTTTAATTTCTTTGGTCTGTCTAATTGCTCTGGCTAGAGTTTCAAGGACGATATTGAATAGAAGTGGTGAAAGAGGGCATCCCTGCCTTGTTCCAGTTTTTAGAGGGAATGCTTTCAGTTTTTCACCATTTAGAATAATATTAGCCATGGGCTTAACGTAGATGGCCTTTACAATGTTAAGGAACGTTCCCACTATCCCTATTTTTTCTAGTGTTTTGAGCATGAAGGGGTGCTGTATATTATCAAATGCTTTTTCTGCATCTATCGAAATAATCATGTGATTCTTACTTTAAGTCTATTGATATGGTGAATGACATTTATTGATTTCCTGAATGTTGAACCAACCTTGCATCCCTGGGATGAAACCCACTTGATCAGTGGTGCACTATCTTTTTAATATGTTTTGTATGCGATTTGCTAAAATTTTGTTGAGAATTTTTGCGTCGATGTTCATTAAGGATATTGGTCTGAAATTTTCTTTCCTCGATGTGTCTCTGTCTGGTTTAGGTATAAGGGTAATATTGGCTTCATAGAATGAGTTTGGGAGGGTTCCCTCCTCTTCTATTTTATGGAATACTCTGAGAAGTATTGGAATGAGCTCTTCTTTAAAAGTTTTGTAGAACTCGGCTGAGAACCCATCTGGTCCTGGACTTTTCTTTGTTGGTAGGCTTTTGATGACTTCTTCTATTTCATTACTTGAAATTGGTCTATTTAAATTGTGTATGTCCTCCTCGTTCAGTTTAGGCAATTCATATGTCTCTAGAAACCTGTTGATGTCTTCGAGGTTTTCTGTTTTGTTGGACTATAGATTTTCAAAATAGCTTCTAATGATGTTTTGTATTTCAGTCGTGTCTGTTGTGATATTTCCTTGTTCATTCCGAATTTTAGTGATTTGGGTTTTCTCTCGTCTTCTCTTTGTTAGTGTGGCTAAAGGTTTATCAATTTTGTTTATTTTTTCAAAAAACCAACTATTTATTTTGTCAATTTTTTGTATTGTTTCTTTCGTTTCAATTTCGTTGATTTCAGCTCTCAGTTTGACTATTTCCTGTCTTCTACTACTTTTGGTGTTGGTCTGTTCTTCTTTTTCTAGGGCTTTGAGCTGTAGTGTTAGGTTGTTTATTTGTTAAGTTTTACTTCTTTTATTAAATGCGCTCCATGAAATAAATCTTCCTCTAAGTACCGCTTTCATAGTGTCCCAGAGATTTTGATATGATGTTTCTTTGTTCTCATTTACCTCTAAGAATTTTTTAATTTCCTTCCTAATATCTTCTGTTATCCATTCATCATATAATAGCATATTGTTTAATCTCCAGGTGTTGGAGTAGTTTCTGTTTTTTACTCTTTCATTGATTTGTAACTTCAATCCATTATGATCTGATAGAATACAAGGTAGTGTCTCTATCTTCTTGTATTTGCTGACATTAGCTTTGTGGCATAATATATGGTCTATTTTAGAGAAGGATCCATGTGCTGCTGAGAAGAAAGTGTATTCGCTCTTGGTTGGATGGTATATTCTATAAATGTCTGTTAAGTCTAAATTATTGATTGTGTTATTGAGATCTATGGTTTCTTTGTTCAATTTTGGTTTGGAAGATCTGTCCAGTGGTGAGAGAGGCGTGTTAAAATCACCAAGTATTATTGTGTTATGGTCTATTTGGTTTCTAAAATTGAGAAGGATTTGTTTAACATACATGGATGAGCCACTATTTGGGGCATAGATGTTTATGATTGTTATATCTTGCTGATTTATGCTTCCCTTAAGCAGCATGAAATGTCCTTCCTTATCCCTTCTGACTAACATTGGCTTGAAGTCCACATTATCTGAAATGAGGATGGATACTCCAGCTTTTTTGCTGAGTCCATGGGCATGGTATGTTTTTCCCCATCCTTTCACCTTTAGTCTATGGGTATCTCTTTCTATGAGGTGAGTCTCTTGCAGGCAACATATTGTTGGATCTTTCTTTTTAATCCAATCTGCCAGTCTATGTCTTTTGATTGATGCATTCAGGCCATTAACATTCAGGGTTATTATTGAGATATGATTTGTATTCCTGGTCATTTGGTTCATACTTAAAATTTTATTTATTTATTTATTTATTTTTTGACACATCTTGGTTCCTCCTTTATTTGACAGTTCCTTTAGGATAATTCCTCCCTTTGCTGATTTGCTTCTTTGTTTTTTATCTCTTCCTCGTGAAATATTTTGCTGAGAATGTTCTGTAATGCTGGCTTCCTTTTTTGTAAATTCTTTTAGCTTTTGTTTATCATGGAAATATTTTATTTCATCATCAAATTTGAAGGTAAGTTTTGCTGGGTATAAGATTCTTGGTTGGCATCCATTTTCTTTCAGAGCTTGAAAAATGTTGTTCCAGGCCCTTCTAGCTTTTAGGGTCTGGATTGAAAAATCTGCTGATATCCGTATTGGTTTCCCCCTGAATGTAATTTGGTTCTTTTCTCTCACAGCCTTTAAAATTCTGTCTTTATTTTGTATGTTAGGTATTTTCATTATAATGTGCCTTGGTGTGGGTCTGTTGTAATTTTGTGTATTTGGAGTCCTATAAGCCTCTTGGACTTGATCTTCCATTTCATTCTTCAGATTTGGGAAATTGTCTGATATTATTTCATTGAATAGATTGTTCATTCCTTTGGTTTGTTTCTCTAAGCCTTCCTCAATCCCAATAATTCTCAAATTTGGCCTTTTCATGATATCCCATAGTTCTTGCAGATTCTGTTCATGATTTCTCACCATCTTCTCTGTTTGTTCAACTTTGTTTTCGAGGTTAAATATTTTGTCTTCAATATCTGAAGTTCTGTCTTCCAGGTGTTCTATCCTTTTGGTTATGCTTTCTATGGAGTTCTTAATTTGGTTTATTGTTTCCTTCATTTCAAGGATTTCTGTTTGGTTTTTTTTCAGTATCTCTAACTCTTTATTGAAATGATCTTTTGCTTCCTGAATTTGCTCTGTTAACTGTCGATTGGTGCGATCATTCAATGCCTGCATTTGCTCTTTCATCTCATCATTCAATGCCTGCATTTGCTCTTTCATCTCATCGTTTGCTTCCCTGATCATTTTCATTATGTACATTCTGAACTCCCTTTCTGTCATTTCTTCTGCCATGCTGTCGTTGGATTCTATTGATGTAACATCTAGATTTGTTTGGGGCATTTTCTTCCCTTGTTTTCTCATATTGTTCATTAATCAGTGGGTCATTGAGATATTGCAGACGTCTCGCTGGTCAGTTCCCCTCCTAGAGGTTCCCCTCAATCTACAACTACTGCCTTGGCTGGGCTGTCTTCCTCTGCAGCGTTCCCAGGGGCCCGGACCTATCTCCTGGGCCTGGGAGCCTCACCCTCTGCAGGCGAGTCTCCTTAGGCTGCCTCTCCCAGAGAATCCGCCCGCAGTCCTGGAAACTTCTCTCCGCCCCTAGGTGTGTCTCTGTGCGGATCTTCCAGCAAGAAGCCACCTAGCTCCTGGGACCCTGCTCTGCACCTAATCGCCTGGCTATGCGGCCCCTCCTTTGAGCCACCACCTGGAGCCCCGTACAATAGCTCCGAGACCCAGAGACCCGCCACACACCTCCTCCTCTGGACAACGGCCCGGTTTCCGACACAGTCACTAGGAGCCCAAGCAACTCACTTCATGTCTCCTCCTCCCGCCAACCGCCCATAGCCCTAGGCAGTCACTCCAAGCCCAAGTGACCCGCCCTGTTCCTCCTTCTCCTCCTCGGGGTAGCCCCCCGGGTGTTCAGGAGCAGTGGCTCCGAGACCAAGCGACCCACCGCGCTCCTCCTCCAGGCAGGCCACCAGTGTTCAGGAGCGGTTGCTTTGAGTACAATCAACTTAGCACTCACCTCCTCCTCTGGTGACCGCCTGTGGCTCTGATGCAGTCACTCCTAGACCAAGCGACCCACCGCGCTTCTCCTCTTCCTCCGGGTAACCTCCCGGTGTTCGGAAGTGGTGGTTCTGAGTCCAAACAGCTCGCCACACAGCTCCTCCTCTGGCAACCGCCTGTGGCTCTGATGTAGTCACTCCTAGACCAAGCGACCCGCCGCGCTTCTCCTCTTCCTCCAGGCAACCCCCCGGTGTTCAGAAGTGGTCGTTCTGCGTCCAAACAGCTTGCCACGCAGCTCCTCCTCAGGCAGCCGGCCGGAGCCCCAGTGGTTGCTCCGAGTCCAAGCGCTGTGCTGAGCCGCCTCCTCTACGATGATCCCAGTTGTCCGTGTTTACTACTTCAGTGGGGGGAGGGGCTTCTCGCCAAGCAACTGTACTTCACAAAATTCCCTGCGTTCCAGGGCTACTGCCCCATCCGGGACACCTCCCCAATGGAGAGACTCACCCGGCGGCCTTGAGCTAGTCCCAAGTCTCTCACTATCTCCTCTTTTGAATTCCTGCGTCCTGGAGCAATGCAGCTGCCCTCTAGGCCGCCATCTTGAAAACGACCGCTTAGACTGACTTTGAACTTGTAATTCTTCAGTCTCCTGAGTCACTGGGATTACAGGTGTAGGCCAGAGAGCTAGATCCATTGATGTTTTAATAGAGATTCAGTAAAAACTGCCTGGATAAAGATCAAGATGAAGATGGGAAATGACTGATTGAGCAGTCTCTTTTTTATTCTCTTATTTTTCCTTAATTTAAGGTGGTATATATCATGAGAAATCCCAAAGACGTTCTTGTGTCAGGTTATTATCTTTGAACTACGTTAAAACTTATTAAGAAACCAGAGTCATTCAAACAATACTTTAAATGGTTCATCCAAGGAAACGGTGAGTGTTCTGAGACATAGATCTGCTTCCCCAACTCGACTGGTCTATCTCCTAATTTCCTGGTATCCCTTTTGTATTCTTTTTCTGTATACTTTCCACTATGAGAGAAAACAGACAACTGTAGATTTTGTGAACCTGGCTTCTTTCATTAGCATGTTGTTCTCCAATTCCATCTTTTATCCTGCAAATCACAGAATTGTGTTCTTCTTTATGACTGAGTGAACCCCATCATGTATATCTACCACATTTCCTTTATCCATTCATCAGTCAGTGGACACCTAGGCTGGCTCCATAACTTAGCTGCTGAGATTGAACTGCTATCAGCATGGGTATGCATGTGTTGCTATAGCATGTTGACTTTGATTCTTTTGGATAAATACTAAGGGACTCTATGACCAAGTCATATACTCTTTCCATTCCAAGTCCTTTGAGGAAACCCCATATTGGTAACCATGGTGGTGGCACTAATTTCCAATTCTAATAGTGTGTAAATGTTCCTTTTCATTCACATCCCTGCCAGCATTTACTTTGATTTGTGTTCTTGATGATTCTAACTGGAGTGAGATGTAATCTCAGTATAACTTGGATTTGTTTTCATCTGATTGTTAAAGATTTTGAAAAATTTTTGATAAAATTGTTGGCCATTTTATTTCTCCTTTTGAGAAATGATTGTCATTTACTCATTGTTTGGGTTATTTGGTTTTGGTGTTGAGATTTTGAGTGCTTAATATATCTGAATTTTTAAAAGTTTTTATTTGATTCAAATGGGGTACAACTATTGTTTCTCTGGTTGTACACAAAGTAAGTTGCACTATTTGCATAACCATACATGTACAGAGGGTAATGATGTTTGCTTCATACTGTTATTTTTCCTTCTCCCAGCCCACCTCCTCATCCCTTATTTTCCTCTATATCATCCATCCATCCTCCATTCTTGCCTCCCTCCCACCCACTTATCAGAGAAATAATTCTGCCTTTAGTTTTTTGGGATTGGCTTATCTCACTTAGCATGATATTCTCCAACTCCATTCATTTTCCTGCAAATGCCATAATTTTATTCTTGTTTATGGCTGAATAATATTCCATTATCTGTATATACCACAGTTTCTTTATCCAGTCATCTACTGAAGGGCATCTAGGTTGGTCCCACAATCTGGCTATTGTGAATTAAGCTGCTATAAACATTGATGTAACTGTGTCACTGTACTATGCTGATTTTAAGGCCAAGGAGTGGGAGAGTTGGGTCAAATGGTGGTTCCATTCCAAGTTTTCTAAGGAATCTCCATACTGCTTTCCAGAGTGGCTGCACCAATTTGCAACCCCACCAGCAATGTATGAGTGTACCTTTTTCCCCACATCCTCGCCAACACCTATTGTTGCTAGTATTCTTGATAATCACCATTCTAATTGGGGTGAGATGGAATCTTAGGGTAGTTTTGATTTGCATTTCTCTTTTTACTAGAGATGTTGAACATTTTTGCGTATATCTGTTGATTTCTTGTAGATCTTCTTCTGTCAAGCGTCTGTTCATTTCCTTAGCCCATTTGTTGATTGGGTTATTTGTATTCTTGGTGTAAAGTTTTTTGAGTTCTTTATAGATTCTGGAGATTAGTGCTCTATCTGAAGTGTGTGTGGCAAAGATTTTTCTCCCATTCTGTGGGCTCTCTCTTCATATTTTTGACTGTTTATATTTTGGATGTTAGTCCTCTGTCACAGGAGTACCAGGCAAAAATTTTCTCCCATTCCATAGGCCCTCTCTTCTCTGTCTCATTTCCTTTGCTTTGCAGAAATTTTTTAACTTGATGCCTTTCCACTTATCAATTCTTGGCTTTGCTTCCTCAACACTAGGAGTCTTATGAACAAAGTCATGTCTGCACCTATACATTGGAGTGAAAGCGCTTTGTTTTCTACCAGTAGTTACAATGTTTATATTCTAATTCATGTTTTTTGATCCACTTTGAGTTCATTTTTGTGCCGGATTTATCTTTATTCTACATGTAGATATTTAGATTTCCAAGCACCACTTATTAAACAGGCTGTTTTTACCAATATTTGTTTTTGGTGTCTTTCTAAGAATAAGATGAGTCTATCTGCGTGGTTTTGTCACTGTGTCTTCTTTCTACTCAACTGATCTATGTGTGTGTTCAATATTTTTGTTACTATAGCTCTTTACTATGATTGGAGCCTGGCAAGACTTTGAAATGTGCTAACTTAAGTAATATTATTACTATTGTTGTTGTTGTTGTTGTTTGGCATTGGGGATTAGACCCAGGGCCTTGCACGTGCCAGTTAAGTTGTCTGCCACTGAGTCACATCCCTGTGACTTCATCATTTCTCAAAATTGCTTTGGCTAAACTGGATCTTTTAGTTGTCATTTCAATTTTGGGACTGTTTCTTCGATTTCTGTGAAGATTGTTGTTGGTATTTGATGGGGATTGCATTAAATCTGTAGATTTCTTCTGGTAATATGGAAATTTTGATTCTGACTATCCAAGAACATGGGAGGACTTTTTACCTTCTAGTGTCTTCTTCAATTTCTTTCTTCATCGATCTATAATTTTTGTTGTAAGAGGTCTTTCTCCTGTTTGGGTAGAATATGTCTAAGGTCTTTATTCTTGTTGTTGTCTAATTTCTTTGGTATCCCTGATTGAACCTAGGGGTGCTTAACCACTGGACCACATCCCCAGCCAATTTTTTATATTTTACTTAGAGATAGCATCTCACTAAGTTGATTACAGTCTCACGAGTTGCAGAAGCTGGTTTTGAATTTTCAATCCTCCTTCCTCATTCACCTGAGCCACTGGAATTACAAGCATGTGCCAAGACGCCTGGTTACCTAGGTATTTTTTAAGACCATTGTGAATGAAATTGTATTCCCGATTTCTTCCTCAGCGGATTCATTATTGTTATAAAGAAAAGATCTTGGTTTTTGTATGTTGATTTTGTGTCCTGCTACTTTGATGAATTGCATAATCTGTTCTAGAAGTGTTTGTGGAGAGCTTTTGGCTCTCCAAAGCATAACATCATATCATCTGCAAACAGTGATGACATGGACTTCTTTATTTCCTACTTGTACTTTTTTGATTCCCTTCTCCTGCCTGATTTCTAATGCTGGAGTTTCAAAAATTCGATTGAATGGGAGTAGTGATAGTAGACATCATTGCATTGTTTCTGATCTTAGGAGAAAAGCTTTCAGTCTTTTACCATTTAGCGTGATATTGGTTTGGGGTTTGACACACATAGTCTTATGATGTTCAGTCAAGTTCCTTGGTCAAGAAAAATTATTCTGATGTGGTGATATACACTTATGGATTTGAAAATGTTGAACCAACCTCACACCCCTAGGATAAAACCAACATGTCATGATGTATAATCCTACTGTTGAATAGGACTTACTAATATTTTAATAAGATTTTCTGTGTCTGTGTAGTCTGCTGTTTTCTGACTTGATATGTCTTTGACTGGCTTGGGTATCAGGATGAAATGGTTTCATAGAAAGAATTCAGGAATGATTGCCCTCTCTCTTTCATTACCTAGTTTGAGGAGAATTTATCAATTGTACCTGAATCAAGCTATCAGGTTGCGATGAGTGACAGGGATGGCCCCGTTCCTGTTTTTGTAGTGTGTAACCTGCACTCCTGTGCCTGACCTGCAGTGCCCTATGGATCATGGTTCGAGCACATCCATGGCTGGATGTCCATGAGAGACAGGGAGAATGTCCTGCTGCTGAGTTATGAAGACCTGCAGAAGGTAAGCAGCCTCTCATAGTCAGCACCCACTGCTACCCACTATCCTGACTCCCTTGTCAGTGTCCCTGGTCCTCAGTGTCTCCAATCCACATTCCCTGTCAATTTACAGCCTCTCTGAAGTCATTAAGAGTAGACAAGCCCTGGGTCTCCATTACCCTGCTCCTGCGTGACTCTCCAAGCTCCACGCTCTTTCCCCATGCCTCATCCTGGGTTTCATCTGGAAACATCTAAATGACCCTTCTTCACACTGAGGCAGGGTGCCAGGGCTTATGCTCACACCCATGACTGTCAAGGTTTCTGTGTGGAGAACCTAGGATGCTGACAGGAACCTAGTCATCAGAAAGAACTGACAGAAAGCACTAACCACAGAGTGTGTCCACCTCTCAGGCTTCTCCCCTTGACTGACAGAGGTAATGAGAAGATGAGAAGTCACTCTGTGACTGAGAGGTCACTCTATTTTGAGAGCTTAGGGGCTGGAGTGACAGGAAAGGTCTGCAGATGGTGCTCAGCACTGTGGAGTGGGTCCGGGTAGAGCTGGGTCACAGTAAGACCTCTAATGATCTGAGCACAGGATGGTGACTGTGGGTGACAGTCAGTGTGCTTTTCCACATAGCAAATGGAGAGGCTGCTAAATATTCCCATGTAAATAACTGATGTACATCTGAGTGTGTAGGTATGCACTTACACTGACTGGATAGCTGCACACTGAATACATATTTATTCCAAATTTATTTCTCTGTTGGTGCAGAAAAATGTCACTCTGAAACACACAAAACTGCACAGTTCTATGTGTGAGTTTATTAGGTCCAGACATAATTGAAAGCTTCCAAATTTTAGAAATACTTTTCAGAATTTTTAAACAATGTAAGAAAAAGTAAAAGAGTGAACAGACCTTTAGAGAACACTTGCCTGGTAGTGCTGTCCTGGGGACAGAGAGGATGCCATAGGCACAGGCATCTGCTTCCCCTGGTGAAAGGCCTCTGGGCTCCTTCCTGCAGCTACTTCATGTTCTCCTGTGTTCTCAGCATGAAGTCAGTTCTCACCAAGGAGCCCTGGATGCCACGTTCACCTCAGCAGCAAGCTCCCACACTTCCCTGTCATTTTCTCCCCTCAAACCACACAACACACTTTTTATTTTTTTAATGTCAAGTGTTGGTGCTTTCAAAAGACAAATAAAATTGAAAGAGCTCTGGTAAATTTGAGATACAATAATCATGTATTAATTATATATCTCTACTTGTTTTTTGATGTATTAAATATTATAAGTCATATATTTATACATAACAAACTTTCTAAATTATTGCCACAGTTGTGTGTCTTCTTGTTATATAGTAAGTAGAGCTCAGGGGAAAAAAAACTAGTAATGAAGCACTACTGTCTCATCAGGAAGGTCTAGAGTCCAAGCAAGCTTTTTCTTCTTATAAAGATGTATTTCCTTGGTGTGATCTCCCAGGAATATCCATCAATGATATGGGCTTAGTTTAGAAAAACATTGCACAGCCATATGTTATTCAAGTGCCAGTTATCATTGGGTAAGGAGGAGTTTTTAGGGGCTTTGTCTCCTGGCCTTATCTTGCACTCTTTAGAAATCCTAACACTTGCCTCTGGGGTGACCTTAACTCAGCCACACTGGGAAACCCATCCACCTTCACATCATGCACACATTCCTGTCCTTCCTCTTGGCCATTTCTCTTTCTCCCTCCTTCTGGAATCCATCTCAGTCTTTTCCCATTTGGTTATGTCTTCCTCTCCTCTTTCTCCCCTACATCCCTCCTAACATTTCCATTCCAATCTTCCCATGTCTGCTGTCTTTCCCTTTCACAGCATCACTCTGGATTGTTCACATTTTAGGACCCAAGAAGCACCATAGAGAAGATCTGTCAATTCGTGGGAAAGAAGTTAAATCCAGAAGAACTGGATTCAGTGCTAGAGAATAGCTCCTTCCATGTCATGAAACAAAACAAGATGTCCAATTATGAAATATTACCTGAAAATTTAATTACTAAGCTTTTCTCAATGACAAGGAAAGGTAAATGCTCTGGTTTCACAATGCATGAGAATCCTTGGAGGGTATTCTTGTCTTTACCACCTGAGACTAAGAGTGAAGGTGTTTGAACAAATCAAATTTAATCATTCATGGCCCTGAAAGCTGCTCCTTTGCCCTTTTGGAAAAGTGTTTCCATGTTATTGGTATTGTCTGCAGGTACCTGGTGAAAGTGGATTCAGTGTTGGAGAGGAGGGTGGTTTTGGAGATGGTGGTGTCTGGGCTACTCCACTGCTGACTTACCATAGAGAACAGCCCTAAAGAAAGAGATACCCAAAGAAAGAGCAAGCTGAAGAAGGTAGAGAGGAGGTCGTTTGCTAGGAGACATTGTCAGGCCTCCTTCCTGTGAGGAAAGATTAATCCCATCAACACACTTGGATTCAGGCCTGTTGAAACTATATAGTGCAAGTGATGTGAGAACCTCTTTTTCCAAAATTCCTCCAGCTAATATGTATCTGGAATGGTGAACCATGGCATAAATCTACCAATTGCTTCAAAAGATACTCAAGAGGTCAGGATTCCTGCACACAGTGCACATGGAGCACAGAGGGATAAACCAGAGGACTGGGCTGGGGATGTCACTCACTGAGAGAGCAGAGCCTAGCAGAAGAAATCAATGAAGATTGTCTGGTAATGAAGATAACAATGAAAATAAGAGTAAGAATGAGTGTTTATAGGATAGCAACGACAAGTTAGACATTCTGCTACTTTATATTCACATGAGTATAGTGTTTACATGCATAGAATATATTAGTTTAGATAATTGTATATATTTTATTAATTAATTAGATTGGTCTACTATGTGAAAATTAATTCATATGATACAAAATACTGTAATCACATAAGTGAGGCTATGACTTATGTCCATTTCTTTAACTACCATTCTACCCCAACCTCTTTCTCACTGGTAACACTTCCAGGGATTTTTAAAATTTTTGTCTGTAAAACACGATATTATGCTGGTATGTTACTCATTCTTTATGACTCCTTTAAAACAATTATTATTTAAGCATGTACTATGACATTTTTTGAAGCACCACAGCTTAGGCAACTAATTTCTATGATACATAATACTGTAATCACATAAGATATGACTTACATCCGTGTCTTTGGCTTCCATTCCACCCCCACCACTTTCTCACTGCCTAACACTTCCAGGGTCTTTTTTAAATTCATGTCTGTAAAACAGGACATTATCCTGGTATGTTACTCATGCTTTATTAAACCTTCCAACAATTATCGATTGAACATATACTCTGACATTCTTTGAAGCAGCACATCTTAGGCAATTTATGAAAAAGTGTCGACTACTTAATGTGATAGAAGTGCATACCATTTGCACATTCCAAAAGGAAATGCATAGAACATGTATGTTTGATGTATGAACTGTACAAGGATGGAGGTGTTCAGTTCTGAAATGAGGGTCTCACTGAGTAACTGCATTGGAGTAGAAGTTTGAATGAGGCAAGTGGACAAGACATGATTATGTCCACCAGGACAGCACCTGTGGGGAGGTCATGACATGTAAAGAGCCTGCAGAGGGGTCACTTGGCATGTTTAAGCTGGGTAGTCACAGGGGTGGAGTCTGAAACAACAAGGACTCTAGACACAGAGCCACAAAAGCACTCAGGTCCTTAGCTGAAAGGACATGGAAGTCCTGGGAGACTCTGAGCCAGAAGTGACCAGACCCACTGGACCTGGCAGTGGATCAGCATGGATGCCACGTGTAGAATACCTTCTGGATTCTGTACAGAATGGCTGGGGAGAGAAGGGAAGTCAGGACACACTATCCAAGCAGGTAGAAGTGTAAACGGGTGTGGTGGCCAGGCAGCAGGAGGGCTCACCATGACCCAGTGGTCATTGTGCTGTCTTGAAAGACCAAAAAGGACATCCCAGTCTTCAGACCTGTCACTAGATCCGATCTGTCTCTCCTTCATGTTTCCAGGCATCTGTGGGGCCTGGAAGAATCACTTCACAGTGGCCCAAGCTGAAGCCTTTCATAAAGTATACCAAGAGAAGATGGCAGGTTTTCCCAAAGACCTGTTCCCATGGGAATAATGTCCAAGAGATTCTGGATTTTATATGGATGCTGATAATTGTTGTCCTGTCCTGGGATGAGTACAGAACTGGGGAGTTCTTAGCATAAAATCCATTTCTAGAGGAAAGGGGAAGGGAAGGATAGGATGACATAAAGAACCAATGAAATATAAACTAATAGATGAGCAAAAGGAAATCTAGTCAAGTAGAAGAGGGAGAATGGGAGAGGGGAGGGGTCATGGGGAAAGGAGCTCCTGAACTGAAATGCATTTCCATGCATGCATGAGTTCTTCTGGATGAACCCAACTACTATGTATAACTAACACCCTCTGACCAAAAAAAGAAGAAAAAAGCCCTGCTTCTTCACTCTGGAGCCTGGAATTCTATAATTTGCTTCTCTGATCACTTGCCTGTAAAAAATTACTGGGATTTCCCTATTCAATTCATCACAACCTAGCTTTAAAAGATCTTTGTAGTATCTTAAACACATAGAAGGCTACACACATAATATGAATGTCACCCATGATTGTGTCTAATTTTTGAAACAAGAAATAAAATGTAGAAGCAACTAAGGCTACTTTTCTATTACATGCATCTCCAGCATTTACAATGATTTTGATCTGGAGGAGTCTTATTTCCAAGCTAGTTTTGTTTTCATTCCTGGTGGTGTTTACAGCACAAATAACTAGTGATATTCATTGAACTTTGAAAACTTACCTAAATGGTGAGTGGTACGAGACATTCAGAGACTTGTTTCTACTCGGCATTTAACCTACAGGGTTTATCTGAACTGACGTGTACAGAGTAGTTCAGAACTGAATTGAGGCTTGGGACACTGTTGAGTTACCTGTTCTCTGTAAATGATTCTGGGTACCACTCACCAATTTGCCCATAATTATAACCCCATTGGGCAAGCAGGACAAATCAAGGTCAGAGTTTTCCTCAGGTGGACATTTAGAATTGAACATGACTCTTCCATCGTTAGTCTCTTGTAGGTGTGACCAAATGTCTCTCCACTCATCTCTGAAAGATGGTAAAAGCCAAATCAACTCATCTACCTCTGCCTGCTTTGAGTTGACTATGAAATTCATGAATATTGGAGGTCAAGCAGTTGAGTTATATAGTATTAGTCTCCCACTACCTTGCTGTAGGAACACCTCTTGCATGAGAGCAGGATGATAATAGTTGCTTAGGATTCTTTACAGGACTTTGTAGACCATTTTGGACACAGCCCTGACTGTTCACTTGGTGCTGCAGACGTCAATGGGTAACTGAAAACAAAATGGAGAAGCTACTCTCAAGGGCTTCTTGTCATATGTCTCTTCTCTGCTACTCTAAAACTTTGGGTCAGGTTTCTGTTCAACTCTGCAGGTAAACATACTCATCATTTCTCAAGTGGCTCCTCTGGAACTCAAATACAAGGTTGATTTGACCTCAGCTGACCTAACTTGCCTCCTCCCATGAAGGCTGCATACAGCAACAGAAAGTTAACCAAGACTCTGTCCCATCCAGGCCTCAGGAGTGGCTCCTAAAGTCTCCAGTCAGCAGCTCATTCTTTCCCACTCCCACACCCACCCGTTCTTTCCTCCCCCTGTGGCCCTTTAGCATGCAGGGTCCCTATCATGACTTTCTTGGTAACAGCCTCCTCTCTTACTGGGTTTGCTGACTGTTGAAATTAACCTTTCTCCTTCCCCATGAGCTTGACCTCAAAATCTTGGCCTTTTTGCGTGGGAAGCAAATGGATTTTGTTCAGTGACAGTTCTGTTGTCAATTAGTGATGATGTTCCTTCTTTAAGAGCTTTCTAATGTCCTTAATTATTACTGGGTTTTGTGCACTTTTGTCTTGTACCTGTGTCGTCAAGGATGTGAGCAGAGGTTCTCATGACAACATTCCCTGTTAATTCAGGCTCCTCTTAGAACCATTTACTGTATCCAGGCTCCCAATATGGAGAACCAAGAGATGGCGCCATGTAGATGTCTTGTTTTACGCAGTTTCTCTGCAGCGTCTCCCATGGCGGTTATGGTAGATTTAACTAAAATTAAACAAGCAGGAAAGCCTCCTCTTGGTGATATAAATAATTCAGTACTTTGAGTTGTCTGAAATTAACAATAACCCATAAATTCAAGTATCATCACACTTATATTCTATTCTCTATTTGTCTCTACTGTTACTCTCTGTATCTCTGTCTCTGTGTGTATGTCTCTCTCTCTCTCTCTCTCTCTCTCTCTCTCCTTTCCCTCCTCACCCTCTCTGGCTTGACTTATTCCCAACATGAATAATTTCCATCTCACTGTTGAGAAAAACAGTAAATATTATTTCAATTACCTCAAACTCTGACCTTTACACAGAGGGATATTATTCAGAAACCTATAGAGCTAAAGTTAAAAACAGACAAAAACAATAAAAATCATCATAAATGAAAGTGAAATTCAAGGGAGTGCCATCAACATCACAATCATCAAATTCAAGAAGGAATATAAACATAATTGGGCAGAAAAGAAAAACCGTCTTGAAAAGATAAAGACCATTTCAGACCATGGTTCTATACAGAAGACAGGCAAAGATCAGACAGAGAAGAATTTCAGAATCTAGAGAAGTATCCAATGTTTGTAATGAAGAGAACATTCATAAAATCAGAAAGGTCTTAAACTGACATATCTATGGGGCAAACCAGTAAGGGGAAACATTTACTCTGAGCAGGCAATGCCCGTATGTGTCCAAGTAAAAATATGTAGCTTGAAGCATCCTGATTACTTCAAGCTTCCACAAAGGAAAAATTTGTTGGAAACCCTTACTTCTAACTTCTAACTAATTTGAGATATATGATGCCTCGTTGTTAACCACAGTGACACACCCAGCCATGAAACACCAGAACATGTTCCTCCAACCTACATGTAAAGCTATACCCATTGAACAAGCTCCCTCCTTCTCCCCTCCATACCATCCCTGGTCTCTGCTAAGCACTATTCTGCTCTTCTGATGTTGGCTTTTCTATATTCCACTGAGAGCATAGTATTGGTTTTCCAGTGGTTGCCTTCTCACTTATAATGTCCTGCAGGTAAATTCATGTTGCCATAAACAATAGGACTGCGTGGCTTTTTTAGACTGAACAGACTCCAGTGCTTATATGTGCCACAGTCTTTTTGTCCATTCATCAGTTAACAGGCATTTAGATACTGGAGAATTTTATCAGACTAGAGGGCTATGACAAGACACCAACCTTCATTGGCAGTAAAGAGTGAGGGAAAGTAGATCCAAGATGGTGGAGTAGAAGGAGGCTGCATTTCTTGTTGCTTCCTGACTTGAGATTCAAACAGAGGAAATACTGTTTCTCTGCGAGGCAGTCACCACTGCCCACTCATCCCCTGCTGTTTACCCTCCATTCATACACTGCCATCGCCCACCATCTGCCAGCATATCGCCTGCCTTTGGAGCGCTGATCACTCACTGACCACCACCTATCATCCACCATGTATCCATTTGCCCACCTTTCACCTACCCATCACCCACTGCCCATCTTCCAACTGAAGATCGTCCATCCTTAGCCTGCAGATCACCAGAGGATCGCCTTCTACCTGCTGTTGCTGGAAGTCCATTGTCACAGTACTTGCAGATTCAGTTCCACAGATGCTACCATGATGGGACACAGGCCAAGGTCTGCAGATTAGCAACAGTCGCCATCTCAGGGTGCTGACAACTCAGTGTGGGGACACAGGTCAGGGCCTGAGGGTATTCTGGGGTATACCTGAAGGTATACCTGCAGGTCTGCTTGCACATGAGGTCTTTGTGCCTGTTGTGGTATTCGCTGCCATCTGGTTGCCTCTCTGCAGGGTTACTCCTTTGTGTGAGAGCATCCCTGGGTCTCTCTGTAAGGTGAAAGGGAATTGAGATCTTGATACTGCAACAGGACAGGGCCTGGGGAAGCTGAAGCACAGGTCCATCTGATTGCAGCTGGGTCTGCAGGGGTTAGTCTGAGACTGGCAAGCCTGTGAAAAGCCAGAGACTAGGGGAAGTTCCTGGGGGGACAGCACAGGTTGAAGTAACTGGAGAAAACTGGACTCTCTCCAGTTCAGTGAGTCCTGAAGTGCTCAGGGATGGAAGGGGACAGCTGCAATGGGTGAGATGACTGGAAGACGGTGTGGGGGCATCTTGCTATCAGCTCTCACCCACCCAACTGGCCATGCACCCACTGGACTGGAGCTAACATCAAACCTCAGACAACCCCACCAATTGATGGAGAAGGGAAGATGAGAGAATTTTTGAAAGTCAAAATAAGCAATCATTCAGTGTTTCCTTGAGACTTTCCTTCTTTTTTTATTTCACCCTCTCTCACACAACTCTACCATCTTTAATCCAAATATTTTTAATTCCTCAATAAAAATCAATGGATGTCCAAATAGTATATGACAGTTTTGTTGTGTATACTTATATTCTTACTTTTAAAATAAACCTGTATATATTTTTTTCTCTCACCTGTCTGTCTTCCTGGATTCTCTTTCTCACTTCTCTCATACAAACAGCCAACCTCTATTAATTCCTCCCTTACTCTTACTATACATTTTTATCTCTGTATTCTCTCCCTCTCCCTCATAAACATCATGTCTTACACTACTGTTCCCTCATTGTTCACCATTTGAAACAGCAAACCATTCCAGCAAACTTATTGTTTATATTTTACACAGTAATTGAACACTTATTTCTGTTTATTGCAACAAAACTATAAACACCTTAATAGAAGACAGTTGGTTTAAGTTGGTATATTTTGCACTAGGTGCTGTTAAGGTTGGTCTCCCCCTTAAAGGTGAGGTACTCAAAACCTTCAGGGACACTATAAGTAGACTCTGTATTGCCTCTGGTCCATATAGATAGATGAGAAGATACACAAGCAACATGAAAAGTCAAGGGAACAAAGGAACTGTATATGCTGGTCACCACACTCCTGACACATGAACTCATTCCAATAAAGTTAACCATTTTCCAAAAGAACTGAACAGACACTTCTTGGGAGAAGAAAAGCAAATGGACAACAAATATACAAAAACAGGTTCATCATCCCTAGCAATCAGGGAAATGCAAATCAAAACTACATTGAGATTTCATCTCACTCCAGTCAGAATGACAATCATCAAGAACACATATAATAAATGCTGGGACTGGGCTGGGGAGATAGCTCAGTCGGTAGAGTGCTTGCCTTGCAAGCACAAGGCCCTGGGTTCAATCCCCAGCACCTCAAAAAAAAAATGCTGGGGAGGATGTGTGGGGAAGGGTACATTCAAACACTGTGGGGGGACTTAAAATCACTACAACCACTCTGGAACGTTCTATGGAGATTCACCAAAAGATGATGAGTGGAACACCCCTGTGACCAGCAAACCCACTCCTTTGTATCCATGCCTCCCGAAGGTCAGAATACTATACTGATACAGCCACATCAATGTAGATAGCAGCATAACTCACAAGAGTCAAGTTTTACAACAAACCCAGGGACCTATCAACATGGGAGTGGATTAAGAAAACATAGTATAAATACAGAGTGGAGTGTTACTAAGTCATGATGAAGAATGAAAAATGGCATTTGCTGGTAGATGGAAGGAACTGGAGAACATCATGCTGAAGAAATAAGACACAGGCAGAAAGCAAAGCGTTAAATGTTTTCCTTCATATGTGAAAACTACTTCAAAGTGAGGGGGGGAAATGTGGGGGTGCTGTGACATCAAAAAGGTAGAGGGAAGATCAGTGGAGGACAAGAAGGGAACTGAGGGGTTAGGGAGGGAGGGAAAGGAAAGGTAAGGAAATACGAAAGGAAATTGCCAAAATCATGCTGTGTGCATGTATAAATACTCCACAGTGGATCCCCCCTTAACATATGTCCATAAAGCATAAATAAATAAATAAATACTCAAGGTAGGGGGGGGAAGGAGAGGAAGGGAGGCAGAGTCACGGGGGAGAGACCTGGAGCAAATTCCATTCCATGCATGGATGCTTCCCACCAAATGAGCCTAACTGTGCAAAAATAAAACCAGAGGAAAGTTAACCATTTTGCTCTGTCGAGTGGGAGGGGTTCAGAACTTCCTCATCCAATTCCCGGGGTTGGTAGAATGATATAATGGACGGCATGCACTAAGAGTTCAAAATGCTGTAGAAACTTTGTGGCCCCACAATTATTGAATATTCACAGTGTCACTGTGATTGCCATGACTCTCTAGAATTACTGGATGATACTAAGAATGAAACAAAATTCATGGAACAGGTTCCTTTTATTAAAGGTTGCTTTTATCTTAAGGTGCATCGTACTCCATCTGTCCAGAGCACGTGTACCCCTGCAACTTTGCCTGATTAAAACCCCATCCCATTCATCACAGAAGCAGCTCCTCCTGTTCCAGGCCCCTTTACCTGTGTGACTATAAATAAAAGAGAGTGTTGGGCTATTCCATGTGTTTAGAGGCCACAGCTGGTATGGCCAGACCCATAAGCCCCCTCTCCTTTCTTAAAAAGAGTATTGGCTCTTTTATTGAGTATTGGGTTTATTGATTAGATAAGTTTATGGGTAATTGAATGTTTTATAACCAGTCTCATCTTCTGGCAGTTAACCTTTTCTCATACACATGGGAAATGGCTGAGAGACCCCCACACAGTACATTACTACTCCCAGGAATTAGCAGGAAGAGGGGAAAGTGTTTTTGCTCCTGATGACCCAATAGTCTGCCTGAAGCACTGTGCCTTCAATGTGGGGTTGACGTCATTCACCACACTGTGGTGACATTGTGGTGACAGTGCAGGTGTGTCCTTACACATTCCTGGCATCAGGAATCACAATGCACGTGCTCCCTGGATTTGGCATGTTGCTTGAACATGCAGAGCTGTTGACACCCAGAGTCCACTGGGGACTGTAAGGGTGCGAACAAAGATGAAGTGAAGCCTTCGTGGATCACTGATGTGGTAGATATGAAAATTCCTTATCAGTCCTTAAATCCTGGAAGAATGAAACCCATTTCCAAGTGTCAATCAGAAGGTAAAGGACTGGCCCCTGGAATCCAGTGACTGTGTACCCCCATATCTGGTGAGTCTAAAGCAGGCCGTTGTCCTTGAGACTCAGAGTCTTCAGTGCTTGCTCCTCAGCTTCCTTCCAGCCTATTATTGCTACACTGTATCTATTCGTTTCATGTAAAAATTCTATGCTGAAAACTCTTCAAAATGCAAATAAATGGAAAAGAATGACTTTCTTCAGGTCCCAGGGGATCCTCACTGGTATTGTTTTGCAGCACTTGCCTTGGGGTCCTGCCCGTGAACTCATGCTCAGATCACCATCCTCAAGTTCACTGAAGGAGTCCAAAATAGCTCAATACCAAGAAACTGTGGGTCAAAAGTCACAATTTGTTTTTACCAACCAGTTAATCTGACAACAAGAAAAAGTTGATGATTCTTTTTTTTTTATTACTAAGTGGTACTTATTCCAGAAATGTAAGCCTATGAATAAACAATGTAAGTTGCCACATCAAGAAATTAAGAAAAAAAATTAGACATCAGTTAACATTGAAAAGGTATTTGACATAATCCAGCACCATTCACATTAAATTTGAGAATAGAGGAAATTCTCCCTATTGGCTAAAGAACATTTAAAATAGCTGATAGCTAACAGTTATATAATTAATAATAAAACACAGCTACTTTCCCCTAAGGTCAGGAAGAAGACCAGAATTTCTGCATTCAGTATGATTATTCAACTTGATATTGGAAATTTTAACCAGCACAATAAGGCAAGAAAAATAAATAAAATAATGTTGTCTCGTTCCACCATTTTTCATACACTCCCTCCCTCTCATTTCCCTCTACATAATCTAAAGTTCCTCCGTTACACAAACGGTATGAATCTACATCATGCACAACTACGGAAACAAAATGATGTACCCCATTTGTGTACAATGAATCAAAATGTAGTCTGTAAAAAATAAAGATAAAAATTTTAAAAAGAAAGAAAAAAATTAACAACAAAGGAAATGAAGAACGGCTAACTGTATGCCACAAGCATATCTCTCACCCTGCACAAAAATCAACTCAAAATGGATCAAGGACCTTGAAATCAGACCAGAGACCCTGCATCTTATAGAAGAAAAAGCAGGTTCAACTACTTTTGATCAGGATTTGGCTTAGGATCAGACTTCATTTATAGGACTCTGGTAGTGCAAGAAATTCTCCTGTCTCAGCCTCCTGAGACACTGGGATTACACTAGGGGTCTTATGGAGGAAGTCGTTCCATTGATGTTTAATAGAGATTCAGTAAAACTGCCTGGGTAAAGATCAAGATGAAGGTGGGAAAAGACTGATTGAAGCTGATTTTTTTATTCTCTTATTTTTTCTTCATTTAAGGTGCTATATATCATGAGAAATCCCAAAGATGTTCTTGTGTCAGGTTATTACTATTGGATTACGTTAAAACTTTGTAAGGAATCAGAATCATTGGAACAATATTTTAAATGGTTCAACCACAAAAATGGTGAGTGTTCTGAGACATATTATAGGTCTGCTTCCTCTACTCTACTGGTCTGTCTCCTCATTTCCTGGTAACCCTTTTGTACTCTTTTTCTGTACACTTTCCACATATGAGAGAAAACAGACAACTCTAGATTTTGTGAACCTGGCTTCTTTCAATTGGCATGTTGTTCTCCAGTTTCATCCTTTTTCCTGCAAATGACAGAATTGAGTTCGTCTTCATGATTGAGTAAACTCCATCATGTATATCTACTACATTTTCTTTACCCATTCATCAGTCAGTGGATACCTAGGCAGATTCTATAACTTAGCGGCTGTGATTGAACTGCTACATCATGGGTATGCAAGTATTGCTGTAGTATGCTGACTTTAATTCTTTCAGATAAATACTAAGGAGTTCTACGTCCAGGTCATATGGTGTTTTCATTCCAAGTCCTTTGAGGAAACCCCATTCTGATATCCATGGTGATGGTACTAATTTCCAATTCCAACAGTATGTAAATATTCCTTTTCACTCACATCCCTGCTAGCATTTAACATTATTTGTGTTCTTGATGATTCTCACTGGAGTGAGATGCAATCTCTGTAGCTTGGATTTGCTTTTATATGATTGTTAAAGATGTTGAAAACTTTTTCATAAAATTGTTGGCCATTGTATTTCCCCTTTTGAGAAATGATAGTCATTTACTCATTGATGGGGTTATTTGGGTTTTGGTGTTAAGATTTTTGAGTTCTTTTTATATTCTGGATATTAGTCTTCTGTCACAGGAGTACCTGGCAAAGGTTTTCTCCCATTCTCTGGACCTTCTCTTCTCTGTCTCATTTCCTTTGCTCTGCAGAAGCTTTTTAACATGATGCCTTTCCATTTATCAATTCTTGACTTTGCTTCCTGAGCACAAGGGGTCCTTATGGAGGAAGTTGTACCTTTCCCTACATTGGAGTGAATGTGCTATGTTTTCTACTAGTAATTACAGTGTTTATGCTCTAATTCATGTTTCTTGATCCACTTTGAGTTCATTTTTGTGCAAGATTTAGCTTCATTCTACATGCAGATATTTAGTTTTCCAAGTACCATTTATTAAACAGGTTGTTTTCTCCAATATTTGCTTTTAGTGTCTTTCTAAGGATGAGTCTATCTGTGTGGGTTTGTCTCTTGTGTTTTCTTTCTATTCATTTGATCTATGTGCCTGTTTTAGTATTCATTTCAATTTTTTGTTATGACAGCTCTTTACTATGGTTGGAGCCTGGGAAGACTTTGAAATGTGATAACTTCAGTAATATTATTGTTGTTGTTGTTTGGAACTGGGGATTAGATCCAGGGCCTTGCACATGCCAGACAACTGCTCTGCCTCTATGCCACATCCCCAGCCCTTCATCAGAATTGCTTTGGCCAAGCTGGGTCTTTTAGATCTCATTTCAATTTTGGGACTGTTTCTCCTATCTCTGTGAAGAATATTATTGGTATTTGATGGGGATTGCACTGATTCTGTAGATTTCTTCAGGTAATATGGCAATTTAGATTCTGGCTATCCAAGAACATGTGAGGGCTTTTTACCTTCTAGTGTCCTCTTCTTCAATTTCTTTCTTCACTAGTCTATAATTTTCATTATAAGAAGTCTTTCCACTCTTTGAGTAGATTATACCTAGAGGTTTTGTTGTTGTTGTTTCTGCTGTTTATTTCTTTGCTTATTCGATATCCCAGAATGAACCAGGGGAACTTAACCACTGAGCCACATCCATGGTCCTTTTGTTTGTATTTTATTTCGAGACAGCATCTCACTGAGTTGATTACAAGCCTCACTAAGTGGCAGAGGCTGGTTTTGAATTTTCAATCCTCCTACCTCTCCTGAACTACTGGGATTATAGGCATGTGCCACGACGCCCAGCTACTTAGGAAATTTTTAAGACCATTGTGAATGGAACTGTATTCCTGATTTCTTCTTCAGCAGATTCATTATTGTTATAAAGGGAAGTTATTGATCTTTTGTATGTTGATTTTATGACCTACTACTTTCTGAATTTGGTAATCAGTTTTGAAGTGTTTGGGGAGAACTTTTAGGTCTTCAAAGCATAGCATTATATCATCTGCGAATAGTGATCATTTGGCTTCTTTCTTTCCTACGTGCAATTTTTATTCCCTTCTCCAGCCTAATTATTCAGACTACAGTTCAAGAACTCTATTGCATGGGAGTGGGAAAAGTGGACATCCTTGCTTTGTTCCTGATATTAGGATAAATGCTTCTAGCTTTTCTCCATTTAGCATGAGACTGACTTTGGGTTTAATACACATAACCTTCGTGATATTCGGCTAGGTTCCTCTGTAAAAGTAAATTCTACTATTGTGGTGAAATACATTTATGGATTTGCACATGTTGAACCAACTTCATATCTCTGGAATGAAATCAACATGTCATGATGTATAATCTTACTGTTGAATAGGATTTGCTAATATTTTAATAAGGTTTTCTGTATCTGTTTTCATCAGAAATACTGGTGTGTTGTTTTGTGACTTCATACGTCTTTGTCTGGATTGGGTATCAGGATAATAATGACTTCATAGAAAGAACTCAGAAATGGTCCCACTCTCTGTTTTATTACCTAATTTGAGGAGCATTTATCAATATACCTCAATCAAGTTGTCAGGGAGTGAAGAGTGACAGGGATGGCCCAGTTCATTTTGGTAGTGCGTAACCTGCATCCCTGTGCCTGAACTGTAGTGCCCTATGGCTCATGCTTTGAGCACATACGTGGCTGGATGTCCATGAGAGACAGGGAGAACGTCCTGCTGCTGAATTATGAAGAGCTGAAGAAGGTAAGCAGGCTCTTATAGTCAGTGCCCACTGCTCCCCACTATCCTGACTCCCTTGGATGTCCCTGGTCCTTTGTGTCTCCACTCCACATTCCCTGTCGAAGTGCAGACTCTTGGAGATCACGGGGACTAGAAGAGCCCTGGGTCTCCATTGCCCTGCTCCTGCTTGACCTTCCCCAAGCTCCAAGCTCTTTCTCCATGCCTCATCCTTGGTTTTGTCTGGCAACATCTAAAGGGCCCTTCCACACACCAAGGTAGGATACCAGGGTTTACGCCCACACCTGTGGCTGTCGAGGTTTCTGTGTGCAGAACCCAGGATGCTGATGGAAATCTAGTCATCATAAGTGACAGGCAGAAAGCACTGATCTCAGAGTGTGTCCATCTCCTTGGTTTCTCCCCTTGACTGACAGAGGTGGTGAGAAGTTGAGAAGTCACTCTGTGTGACTCTTCTGAGAGGTCAGGGGCTGGAGTGACAGGAAAGACCTGCAGATGGCGCTCAGCACTGGTGGGCTGGGTCCAGGTAGAGCTGGGTCACAGGAAGACCTCTAATGATCCGAGCACAGGAGGGTGACTGTGGGTGACAGTCAGTGTGCTTTTCCACATAGCAAATGAAGAGGCTGTTGAATGCTCCCAAGTAAGTAACTGATGTCTGTCTGAGTGTGTATGTAAGCCACTTACACTGATCAGATCATTGCACATTGAATATGAACTTATTCTAAATTTATTTCTCGATTGGTGCAGAAAAATGCCACACTGAACGGCACAAAGTTGCACAGTTCGATGTGTGAGTTTCCCAGGTCCACATGTAATTGAAAACTTTAAAATTTTTAGAAATATTTTTCAGAATTTTTAAACAATGTAAGAAAAAGTAGAAGTGTGAACAGCACTTTAGAGAACACTTGCCTGGTAGTGCTGTCCTGGGGACAGAGAGGATGCCATAGGCACAGGCATCTGCTTCCCCTGGAGAAAGGCCTCTGGTCTCCTTCCTGCAGCTACTTCATGTTCTCCTGTGTTCTCAGCATGAAGTCAGTTCTCACCAAGGAGCCCTGGATGCCACGTTCACCTCAGCAGCAAGCTCCCACACTTCCTTGTAATTTTCCCCTCAAATCACACAATATGCTTTTTTATTTTTTTAATGTCAAATGTTGGTGCTTTAGTAAGACACATAAAATTGAATGAGCTCTGGTAAATTTCAGATGCAATAATCATGTATCAATTATAAATCTCTACATATTTAGGGGGTTTTGCTGTATTAAGTATTATAAGTAATTTATTTATACACAACACATTTTCTAAATTATTGCCAGAATTATGTGTCTTCATGTTACATAATATCTAGAACTCATGGGAAAAAACTAATAATGATGCACTATCATACTAACAGGAAGGTCTAGGAGGCCAAGCAAGCTGTTGCTTCTTATAAAGTCCTATGTCCTTGGTGTGATCTCCCAAGAATATCCATCAATAATCATGGGGCTTGAGTTTAGGAAGACAGTCCAAAGCCCTACCTGTTATTCAAGCACCAGATATGGGACACAGTATCATCTGGGGTAAGGAGGAGTCTTTCGGACTTTTTCTTCTGGCCTTATCTTGCACTCTTAGGAGTCTCTTTAGAAATCTCAACCCCTGCCTCTGGGGTCCTAAACTCAACCTGATCTTCATATCACACAGCCTTTCTGCCCCTCTTCTTGGTCCCTTTCCCTTTCTCCCTCCTTCTGGAATCCATCTCGATCTTTTCCAATTTTGACACACCTTCTTCTCCTCTTTCTCCCCACATCCCTCCTAATACTTCTGTTCCAATCTTCTCATATCTGCTGTCTTTCCCTTTCACAGCATCACTCTGGATTGTTCACATTTATGATCCAAGAAGCACCATAGAGAAGATCCGTCCATTCCTGGGAAAGAAGCTAAATCCAGAAGAACTAAATTCAGTTCCCAAGAATAGCTCCTTCCATGCCATGTTTTGATTGTCATGAAACAAAACAAGATGTCCAATTATGAAATATTACATGAAACATTAATTACTAAGCATTTCTCAATGATAAGGAAAGGTAAATGTTCTGGTTTCACAATGCATGAGAATCCTTGGAGGGCATTCTTGTCTTTACCAAATTTAATCATTCATGGCCCTGAAAGCTGCTCCTTTGCCCTTTTGGAAAATGTGTTTCCATGTTATTGGTATTGGCTGCAGGTACCTGGGGAAAGCTGATTCAGTGTTGGAGAGGAGGGTGGTTTTGGAGATGGTGGTGTCTGGGCTACTCCACTGCTGACTTACCATAGAGAACAGCCCTGAAGAAAGAGATACCAAAAGAAAGACCAAATTGGAGAAGGTAGAGAGGAGGTCATTTGCTAGGAGACTTTGTCAGGCCTCCTTCCTGTGAGGAAAGATGAATCACATCCACACCCTTGGATTCAGGCCTGTTGAAACTGTGTAGTGCAAGTGATGGCAGAATCTCTTTTTCCAAAATTCCTCTGGATCACATGTATATGGAAGGGTGAACCATGTATAAATCTACCAATGCTTCAAAAGATATGCAAGAGGTAAGGATTCCTGCACACAGTGCACATGGAGCACAGAGGGATAAAACAGAGGACTGGGCTGGAGATGTCACTCAGTGGGAGAGCAGAGTCTAGCAGAAGAAATCAATGAAGATTGCCTGACAATGAACATGGGAGTAAGAATGAATGTTTATAGGACAGCAACCACACATCAGACATTTCAGTACTTCATATTTCATGAGTACAGTGTTTACATGCATAGAATGTATTAGTTTAGATATTGTTATATATTTAATTAATCAATTAGTTTGGTCTACCATGTGAAAATTAATTTCTATGATACATAATACTGTAATCACATAAGATATGACTTACATCCGTGTCTTTATCTTCCATTCCACCCCCACCACTTCCTCACTGACTAACACTTCCAGGGTCTTTTTTAAATTCATGTCTGTAAAACAGGACATTATCCTGGTATGTTACTCATGCTTTATTAAACCTTCCAACAATTATCGATTGAACATATACTCTGACATTCTTTGCACCACATCTTAGGCAATTTATGAAAAAGTGTCGACTACTTAATGTGATAGAAATGCATACCATTTGCACATTCCAAAAGGAAATGCATAGAACATGTATGTTTGATGTATGAACTGAACAAGGATGGAGGTGTTCAGTTCTGAAATGAGGGTCTCACTGAGTAACTGCATTGCAGTAAAAGTTTGAATGAGGCAAGTGGACAAGACATGATTATGTCCACCAGGACAGCACCTGTGGGGAGGTCATGACATGTAAAGAGCCTGCAGAGGGGTCACTTGGCATGTTTAAGCTGGGTAGTCACAGGGGTGGAGTCTGAAACAACAAGGACTCTAGACACAGAGCCACAAAAGCACTCAAGTCCTTAGCTGAAAGGACATGGAAGTCCTGGAAGACTCTGAACCAGAAGTGACCAGAGCCACTGGACCTGGCAGTGGATCAGCATGGATGCCACGTGTAGAATAACTTCTGGATTCTGTACAGAATGGCTGGGGAGAGAAGGAAAGTCAGGACACACTATCCAAGCAGGTAGAAGTGTAAACGGGTGTGGTGGCCAGGCAGCAGGAGAGCTCACCATGACCCAATGGTCATTGTGCTGTCTTGAAAGACCAAAAAGGACATCCCAGTCTTCAGACCTGTCACTAGATCCGATCTGTCTCTCCTTCATGTTTCCAGGCATCTGTGGGGCCTGGAAGAATCACTTCACAGTGGCCCAAGCTGAAACCTTTAATAAAGTATACCAAGGGAAGATGGCAGGTTTTCCCAAAGACCTGTTCCCATGGGAATAATGTCCAAACCATTCTGGATTTTATATGGATGCTGATGCTTGTCCTGTCCTGGGACGTGTACATGACTGGGGAGTTCTTAGCATAAAATCCATTTCTAGAGGAAAGGGGAAGGGAGGGATAGGATGACATAAAGAACCAATGAAATATAAACTAATAGATGAGCAAAAGGAAATCTAGTCAAGTAGAAGAGGGAGAATGGGAGAGGGGAGGGGTCATGGGGAAAGGAGCTCCTGAACTGAAATGCATTTCCATGCATGCATGAGTTCTTCTGGATGAACCCAACTACTATGCATAACTAACACCCTCTGACCAAAAAAAGAAAAAAAAAAAAACCCTGCTTCTTCACTCTGGAGCCTGGAATTCTATAATTTGCTTCTCTGATCACTTGCCTGTAAAAAATTACTAGGATTTCCCTATTCAATTCATCACAACCTAGCTTTAAAAGATCTTTGTAGTATCTTAAACACATAGAAGGCTACACACATAATATGAATGTCACCCACAATTGTGTCTGTTTTTTAAAGCAAGAAAGAAAATGTAGGAGCAGCTGAGGTTCCTTTTCTATTACATGTATCTCCAGAATTTATGATTGTTGGCATCAGATCTGCCATTTTGCTGCTGCCATTTTTCTGCCTCCCCCACACCACTTTACAACCCAGATTGTCCTGCAAACTTCCTAGTCAGTCATTTGTCATTGATATTAGCCCAGGACATTCCACTACTTAAGAATAGCTCCAGAAGAAAGCTATAGAAGAAAGACCATTGTCACACCCCTGCTATCTATAAAAACAAAAAAGGAGGAATATTGGCATCATATCTGCCATTTTGCTGCCAACATTATCCTGCCTCCCCCACACCACTTTACAACAACTCACATTGTTAGCCCACAAACTTCCTAGTCAGTCATTGGTTCATTGTTTTTAGCCTGCAAAATTCTACTACTTAAGAATAGCTCCACCTTCATTCTCTCATTCTCTCATTCTCTCTCTCTCTCTCTCTCTCTCTCTCTCTCTCTCTCTCTCTCTCTCTCTCTCTCTCTCTCTCCCTGCAGGCAGACACTCTGTCCACTTAATAAAATCTCTTGAGTTCCCACGACTGGAATGTTTTTCTGGGTGCTTTCAATGATGATGATGAAATTGAGGAGTCTAATTTCCAACTTAGTTTTGTTTCCATTCCTGGTGGTGTTAACAGCATAAATAAGGAATGGTGTGTATGGAGTTCTTAAAACTTACCTAAATGGTGAGTGTTATGATATATTTGCAGACTCTCATTTCTAGTCAGTGTTTAACTGACGGTTTTATCTGAACTAATGTATATAGAGTAATTCAGAACTGAATTGATGCTTGGGAAACTGTTTAGTTATCCTGTAAATGACTCCGGGTTCCCCTCACTAATTTCCCCATATTTAAAGCCCTATTTGGCAAGCAGGAAAAAAAACCAAGGTAAGCGTTTTCCTTGGGTGGACATTGAGAATTGAACATGAATCTTCCCTTGTTGTCCTCTTTTAGTTGTTGCCAAATATTTCTCCAGTCATCTTGAAATGAAGGTAAAATCCAAATCAACTCCTCTACCTCTGCACACTTTGAGTTGACTGTGAAATTCATTAATATTGGAGGTCAAGCAGCTGAGCTGCATAGTATTCGTCTCCCACTACCTTCTTGTAGAAAACACTTCTTCCATGAGGCTATAATGATAGCTGCTTAGGATTCTTTAAAGGCATTTGTAGACCATGTTGGAAACCATGACTGTTCACTCAGTGTACAGATATCCAATGGATAACTAAAAACAGAATTAAGAAGTTTGTCCCTCTTCTGCCTTCCTGTCATATCTCTCTTCTTTTCTACACTAAAACTTTAAGTCATCGGTAGATTTCTTTTGATATGAGCATTTCATGATATTGTGACAAATTCTTCCTATTCATGAACATTGGATCCTGTTCTTTGGAACTGTGAAGACCAAGGCAAATCACATGCAGTAGCATCCATCATCCATGAGGTGGAGGACTACCCAGTGAAGATTCCATCTTGGCACACAGTCCTGCTTGGAGCCCTAACCCTACTACCACCCTTGCAGTTGGCTACATACCAACTTTGGTACTGACAAATATTTTTGCAGATCGCCAAGTGCTTTTGAACTTGAGATTTATTAATTTGAACAATAAAGGAATAATTGATTCTCTCTGATGTCCACCCCAGTCCATCCAGATGGGTAAGGTGTCCTGGCTCCTTCTCACAGTGTCCTGGACCTGCCCTCAGTGTACAGCATGGGCAAATCTCTAGAACCAACTTTTACATATTTATCACACCTTCTATACTTCATGGATATTCAGGGACATAACTGCCCATTGTCCTTGGAAGATGTTATGTCTATAATTAAAAGGATTAAAAGAGTATTCAACAAAAAGCAGGTAATAAATCCAAGTCAAAGATTGTCCATCTTAATAAATAACAAGAGCTCCACTACCTGCCATGAGTACAGACGTCAGTCCCATCTGATGTAAGTATCCTGGATTTGACAATAATGTGTGATGGAAAACAATTACCTGGAGTTAACTCAAAGAAGAACAATGTAGAGCAGCCATTGGCTCTCAGTTGGATTCCTCTGGATGGAATATTTTCAGCACAGAAATCAAAAGTAACTCTCCAAAATCAATCAGTTAGCTAACAAAAGGAACTGAGTGAGTTCTATCTTTCCCTTTGTCTGCTACTCATGTAGACTGAATCAGTCCATACCAAACTCTAAGCTAATGTTTTCAAATAGAGGAAGACATACTCCCTGTGGCTCTGAAGAAACCAGGTTTCCTAGGAACACAACCTGTAAGACCTTGCTACCCATGGGGTGCAGAAGAACGTGAGGGACTGGACCTGGGATGTCTGTGTGGATTCTTCACTCCTCACCTCTGAAAGAGCCATGTAGGTTTGACAAGTGGTTTTGCCATTCTGAGCCTCAGTTTCCCCAGAGGAACTGGAAGTGACATTCACACATGATATCATGCTGAGATTTTTAGGAGCTCATGTGTGTAAAGCATGGATGCCACCCATGGGGCTCTCTCGTGACTGACGGGCATCCCCCTTACCCACAGAGACCCTGGAGACTTTGTGAGGACCAACAGTTCAACAAAAGGTAAGAGCCTGTGGGTTAAAAGTCTTGGGTTCTTGCCTTTGTCAAAGTTCTCCACTTCTGTTCCACACATGGTGGGATACGGAGCAAAACATAAATAACAAGATAGAACGTGGAAGCAATATTTCCCTCGGAAGCAAGATAATTGGGAGAGAATGGAATTGGGGTCTTCTCAAATTCAGAATGTGGGAGCCCTTTGGACTGATGGAGGGGGAAGCTTGAAGCCTGTATTGTCTTGTGATGACCTTAAAACAGCTCAGTAAAGGTTGCCTGTGAGGGACCTGGTCTTAAATATTTCAGGCTCACTAGCCACGTGATCCTGACACAAATATGCAACTCTGCCATTGTTGATCAAAAGCAGCCACCAGTAACACAAGAATGAATGACATGACTGAGTCCTAATATAATTTTATTCATGGGTCCTGAAATTTGATTCTCATATAATTTTCAAGGACCACGAAATATTAGTCACCTATTGATTGTTTTTCAAGATGAAGTCCAACCATTTTAAAATAAGAAAACCATTAGCTCATGGGCCTTAAAGAGACAGTTAGAAGGCTGAATTTGGACTCCATGCCCTTGCAGACTGGTGCCTGCCTTGAATTATCTGCCCTTAAACACAGACTAATGATTAAACGAGGTTAATGCCATGGAGAAGATGAGGAAAAAAGGACAAAGATGGTGCCCTCGGATCATGACTTACCCTGGAGGTTCTGCAGGTTGATGCCAGACCCTGCAACAGAGTGAACAATAATACAGTAAAAGGGGGTCAAGAGAACTTACTTGCTTCCCAATACATAAAATCATTACATAGACTAGTATACTGGGTTCTACTAAGTGTGCAACAGAATTGTGTCTTAAAAAAAACAATAACCTAACATTGACCTGGGCTACTGGGACCCTGGTACCAGACTTGCTCAACTCAAGGCACCATAAACCTTCAGTTGGTTAAAAAAATAAATAAATAAAAAATTTTAAAAAATAGAAAGCCTGTGAAGTCCAATAAAGCAAAGGTCAATAATAGAAGTGACACCTGTATACACAGAGGATTTTAGTGGGTGCTCAAATTGCACTGGATGCCACACCAGTACTTCCCCCACAGTGTCTCACAGTGACTTCGGGAGGGGATGTTCAGAATCATGAGGCCATTACAGGAAAAGGGAAAATGAGATGTAGGAGGTTTGGGTCAGAGTCAAATCCGGGTGTCAAAGTTCATCACCTCCACAAGGCAACGGCCAGAGACCACTTAGCAAAAGACACGGCCAAACCACCCCTTTTTGAGGCTCTCTGAACATCAGCTCCCAACCTCTCTGCCTGGATCCCTGCCAATCCTACCGACCTGCAAACACATGCCCAGAGCCCCGGCCCCTTAGCCTGTCAGAGCTGAGAGGAAGCCCCACGCAGAACGCAGACTCAGAGGTGGCTGACGTCAGTGTTGCCTGCCACCTCTGTGCACACGGGAAGAGTCCTACTGCCACTCATGGGGAAGTGTCTCTGGAGTCATCATCCACAGCCCTGGTGACACAGAGACGAGGTCGGTCACACATGGGGACTCTGGGGAGTGACTGTGGCCACCAGTCTTGTTGGTCTCCAGGTGTCCAGTGCTCCCTGGAACAGAGACACAGAGCTGGTGTTGTACCTGTGGAGGGTCCCCTTCCTCAATCTGGCTTCAGGGAATTTAACTCTCTGGGTCCAGCCTGCTCATTCGTCCTGGGCTGCTCTCCAGCGGGCTTCTTGCTGAGACGCCCTGAGCCTCTCCACTCCTCACACTCAGCCTCAATGGCCCTTCATCCCTCCAGGCCTTGATTCCTTGAAATAGGTGTCAGTGGTGCTGAGCAGAAGCCACCCAGTCCCGCTGGAGTGCTGTTTGCTGGGTACTTCTCAGTCCCTGAAGCACTGCACGGGCCAGTGCCAGCCTCACCCAGGACCCACCCCGGTGGGACTCCAGAGGGAATTTTAACAGTCAGAACAGCACCTGGGATGGGGGCCGTCTGTTCTCCACCTGCCACCAGTGATGGGGTCCCCATTGCCACCACAGGGTCACAGTGATCCAGCTCCCAGTACCAAACGTCACAGGCTGGATTCTCAAATGCCCTGGGGCACGTCTACTTGCTTTCATGGGTTCCTTCTTTCTTTTTGATTAACTCAATCCAAAAAGCTTTGAGAATGCTAATCTAAATTATTAGCTGTGCAATCATGACATCAATAGGTCCAGGAATCAAGGGAGCTTCCGATTGGAGGGGAGAGAGCTGGCAGTGTCCCAGCACCGGCTGAGGTGTGTGGAGCTGAGCATCCTGCTGGCCCCACGGGTGGGAATCCACGCTTGGTTCCTTCCACTGAGTCACCCCTACTGTGACAGACCTCACATCAGGAGACGTTTCCAGGGGGTTATAACTTCCCTTAACAAGAGATTCTATGTGATAAAGGAATTTTTTTAGATTTAAGCAGCCATATTATGCAGTAGCTAACAAAGATAATTCATGGAGCTGAAGTGTTATTTGTCCTCAACATTGACATCACCTCTGCCAGCCTGCTTTCTTATCTATAAATTGGACATTCTGTGGTACCTACACACAACGGTTACAGCCATGAATAAGAATGAAATTATGGCATTTGCCAGTAAATAGATCGAACTGGACACTATCATAGTGAAATAAGCCAATCCCAAAAAACCAAAGGCTGAATGTTCTCTCTGATATGTGAATGCTAACACATAATAAGGGAGCGGGAGAACAAAATAGAAGTTTATTGTATAAGACAAGGGGAAATGAGGGGAAGAGAGAAGGAATGGGAAAGGGAAAAGCAGTGGAATGAATCAGGCATCGCAATCCTACGTTCACATATGAATACACAATCAGTGTAACTCCACATCATGTGCAACCACAAGAATGGAAAGTTATACTCCATACATGAACGATATGTCAAAATACATTCTACTGCCATGTATACCTAAAAAGAAAAAAGAAAGAAAAAATGGACATTTTATAGGAAGATATCCATAATCTATTAATCACATGTGCAATGTTTAGGAAGATGGACACATGCACCAGATCTGCCTCATAGAGGGTCAGGAAGACCTTCTCAAATAGATCCTAAAGCACCAATTATTCTCAATTATGCTCCATGAACATTATGAGTCTGTCATTTTAACTTCTTCCATAACACTCAAAAATTTCAGTATAATAAGCTGTATTCAAAGAAGGGGCTGCATAACTTATGGGTGCATTCAAATAATCAATATTGATACATTCAAATTGATCATAAAAGCAAAATACTTACACCTTTCTTATGGCACTGAACTCAAAGGCACCTCTGCTTCCTTTGCTCTTGGGGTAGACCAGATCTCCCATCTGAGAGGAGAAATGATGATCCATCAGGAAGAGAAGCTGGTGACTTTGATCCTTGGAGGGTGAGACGGACTGTGACATGACTCTCTGCCGGGGTCCAGCCCTAGCAGTAGTCAGGGGTCCTAGGTGGATGGGAGGCATCGGTGCAGTGGAGAAACAGCACACAGAGACACCAAGTGTTCTGAGGCTGTATCTGAATCCTTACTGTTCACAGAATCTTTTTGTATGTTTTTTCTTTGATATTGATTACATCATTTCATGGTTAATACAAGGAAATGTTAAGTAAAAAACTTTAAGAGTATAATTAATGATCTTATTTAAGAAACATGTTCTTACTGTATGATAGGTTAAATTTAAAAAAAAAAAAAAAAAAAAAAAAAAAAAAAAAAAAAAAAAACAGTTCCCAGCAAGGTAGAGGGCACCATGCTCTGTTTAGTTTTAATTTCCCTGAAAGAATGTGTCATTAAGTTTCTATAGAAGTTAACCTTTCCAAGAACTCTAATTTTAGTTAGTTATTAACAGTGGAAAGTTTTTGTTATTACTAACAGAGAATAGAGGGATCAGCTTATAGTTAATATTTATTTTATTTCATGTACTCAATGGCGCAGTAAAACTCTATTTTGATCTTTAAAGAACTAGACATAGGAAGAATACAAATTGTACTTATGATCAACCTATTTATTTTTTTACTAAGTGGAAAAATATTCTTAAACTTAATCATAAACACTAAGAAAGTAATGAAGATGAAACACCACATCAAATCTCAGAGAATATACTCTCATATACCTATATATATTTAACTTTTAGAGAATTTGTATACTAAAAGAAATCACAGGCTCCTTACAAATTTGAGCAAATCATAATTGCTTATTTATGATTTCATCTAAGTATTAATATTAAACTTTATTGTATGTTATTTTATGTCCCAGCACCATGAAATATCCCTAGTATTCTCTATAATCTGAATCTAAGGATATATTGATTATTAGTATTAAAAGCAACTGCACATGGAGACATGCCATGCCTATGACCCCCAAGAGGAAGGATGATCTTTCAATAGAACCGTGTCAAGTGTTGAATCCTCTACTCCAACAGAACCGTGTCAAGTGTTGGAATGATAGGAAATAGATGTGGCAGCTCTCCATTGTTTATGTCTCCACAGCTTTTAGATAATTATTGGTATTTTCACAGAGACAGAAGTTACGGATTCATCAGCTGTCTCAAAATAGAACCCTGTCCTTCAGTCCTGATCATGCTGATCAATATTGATCACTTGATCATGGATGACTCATTTTCCCCAAAAAACAGGGGGGAGGGGCAGCCAAAACCCAGTGGTGATCAACACAGTGCTCCGGCATGTGGGGAACAGCCTGCATTAAAACAAAGACCCTGATGAATCACCAGCTGTGCAGTCTTCGTAAAGTTAACTAAAGTTCCAGAGAATGTAGAGCTTCCCCCTCTCCAATTTAAAACTTTTTCATTTTAAATAGAATATAGTTCCTTAAATTTGGGGGTGAAATTTGGCCTACAGTGCTTGCTTTGGCAGCACATATACTAAAAATGAAACAATGCAGAGAAGATTAGCATGGCCCTGCACCAGGATGAAGGCAAACTCAGGAACTATGCCCATATTTAAAACACACACACACACACACACACACACACAATTAACCATTTAAACATGGAACGATTCAGTGGTATTAAGTACAATTGTGGTATTCTAAAACTGTAACTTCTGTCTAGTTAGAAAACATTTTCATCACCCAGAAGGAGACCCTGGATCCATTAAGCAGCCACTCCTGATCATCTCCTCCCTGCAGCACTCAGCAGCCATAGACTTGCTTTGCCCACTCAGGGTATTTCCCCTAACAGGAATCATCCAATTTGTGACCTTTAGTGACACTTCTGGCATCTTTCACTCTACCTAATGGTTTTGGCATTCATATGCATTACAGCCTGTATCAATACTTTAGTGTGTTTTATGATTGAGTCATATTCCACTGTGCAATATCACTTGTACTTTAAATATATATGCATTTAAAGTACAATTAGCTGATGAATGTATGATCAAGTTTATCAATGTATGAGGTTAGGAAGATTTGAATGTCTATGAAATCAGGCTCAAATTAGTTCAGGACAAACGTATGACTCTAGAGTCCTTTGTGATTATTATTAGGCACTCCTGCAAAAGAGTCCTTCCTCCACAACCTCCAGCTTTACTTACTTTTGGTAGGACTGACACAAGTGTACCTCTTAAGCTACAATGTTTTAAAAGAACATCATTTTTCCTTTTAAATGTCCACATAGGACTGTGCTCAGGCTATACTCTCCTGCCAGGTGTTTAAGACCAAAGTTGTTCAAAACTGACCTTGTTCCTATCTACTCTTAACTGTCAGCTGAGTTTCCTCAAAGATCCCTCTTGGGGACATGTGTGAAGCCTCTTGGCTACTTTACCTTTCTTCTACCAGTGATGCCATCTGCCAGGATGGGTTGGGATCTGGCTGACCACATGTGGCTTCTCTTGGAAGCATCAGGGACATGTCCCTTTCCAATGACCCTCCTCTTTGCAGAGTCTCAATCTCCCTGATCAGCAGATCAGGTGACTCACCAGAGTTGCAGGACACTGGTCCCACAGTTCTCTGTTTCTGACTGGCCTTAGAGGACAAGGACCAAAATGTTGTCTTCTTTTTCCTCAGCCCTTTTACTTCCTTGACTTTGGTCTCGAAGTGTTTGGTTTTAAACACCCAACAAGCCAGTTTTTCCAGTCTTAAAGTGGGAGTAACATAGTATATAAAGTTGACTTCCATTACTAATAATGATCCCAATTAAATGAAAGGGGTAACTGTAAAATTATGGATATTGATATTATAACCCATTATGGGGTCAGTATTAGTACTGAAAATCAATTCTATATACTACCTGTATTATAGGTGATGGCTCATTATCTCAAATTAACTCAAGTTGTTTTATTAGAAGCAGTACCTCTGCATAACACTAACAGGCAACAGTTATAAAGTTCACAAGGAAAATACAAAATGAAATTAACAGAACAAAAAATATTCAATTTGTGTAATAGCTATGAACCAAGAAAAATTATTTTTATAATTTTAAACTTTTACTTAGTTATTTATTATATCAAATGTTTATTTTGGGATCACAGTAATCTTTACAACAAAAATTGGTCTTTTGAGCACAACTTTAAACGAGCTGAAGTCTAAACTATTTTGGAGTCTTTCTAACATGGAGTAAGGTGGAAGGCAGGACCTTATCTAAGTAAGGTGGGACTCTTGACAAATAACACAGTATAACATTACATCTGAAACGTGAATCAAACAAAGGCTAAGACAGATTTTAATTTTCTTTTTGTGTAAAAAGTGGCAAAATGTTTCCATATTTTACAATGTCACCTTTAAATGAATCACGTTCTCCTTATTCCCTTCCAAAAATACATTTAAATTCTAATTCCAATGTGAAGAGCAACACAAAATTGTATATATAACTTACTGACAACAGGTTACTTTATCCGGCTATAAAACATCGAATGACATGAATAAATACCAACCAAATTCGTTATTTCTATACAAATCCAAGACTATTGCTACAGATAATTTTGGTTTAGAGAACACCAACTTGGCAAAGTGGCTCTCTCCTAAGCTTTACTTTTAACTAGTTTAACTTTTAAACTACAACTTAGAATCTATAGTGCATGGTAACAATAATCACAGGTCTGCATGCATTAGCAAAAAGCAAAGGATGACCTTCCTCATACTTTTAGGAAACAGTCTTAATGATCAGAAATGGATTTAGTCAAAGCAAATAGATATAAAACAGGTCTTCAAATGACAGTGTGGTCTTTCTAAGATACGGTGTATAAAAGAGAGTGTGTATTGATTATCTTGCCAGTAAACTTACATAAGCTTTCTTTGTATCAACTTTTACCTAACACTTAGACAAGGTTTGGACAGATGTAGTTCTCACATGCATACATTTACCTAGTTACGTGTATTTAGAGTGTCAACTATACATTATAACCTAAATAACATGTTGTTTGTTTAACCAGTTACAAAGTAATCATTTAAGACTTTAAAACAGGTACAAACTCCAATTCCTTTAAGACTTAGTTTCCCCAAGTAATAAAACATAACAGATATAAGAAAAATATCTTGATAGATAAAGCAGATCAATGTCTCAGACTTTGCTTCATATCAGTACATTAAAATTCAAATAATTTTAACTGACTGTGCTAATTATGGCCAATTTAATCACAAACACAGACTTTTTGAGATTTATCTTCTGCAAACCATCTGTGACTTACATAGACATCCACATCTTGCTTGCATCCTTAGTTTTGTCCTCTTTCATCTTGGATTTTAGTACCAGAATATTACTTTACCAAAATAATTTCTCATCCAGAAACATTTCTTTTACCTTCAAGTTTCCCACATGAAAATATTTCCATACCTATAACATTCTTTTATCTTTTGTACTTTCAGACCCTTTCTTAAACTCCTATTCTGAAACAATCCATATGAATGTTGTATGTACCTATAATTTACTCAACAAATTTCATCCCAGGAGACCGATCAATCTGTCATATACAAAAACTGTTCCTTAATCTTTTCCCTCCCAGGTTGCTTTCAAGGACTTGGAGCACAGGATATTTTTGAACCTGACCTGTCTGCCTTTCTGTTATCATGATGTCATCAACTTTGAGTTCCCCACTATCAGTTGTACCCAAAGGCTCCTTTGGGACTTTTTTCTTATGCTAAGCATATTGATATGCAATGGAAGAGGTCCTTTCCATTTTGTTCCTTCTGCTTCCTTGAAGATCCCTTTGCAGAGGCTACCTACGAAACATGGTTGGCCTTTGTTTCTGTCTTTTTCTTTTCTGGGTGCAGTTATTTTTTGTGTCAGTCTCCCCAAGCATTAGTTGGATGGGATACTGTAATAGCAAGAACTGCTTTGCCCCAGTGATGGATATCCCCTGGCCAGATGGGGAGTCCTGTCAGATCTTAAAGGAGAGACTATTCCTGTCCCCAGGTCATAATCCGACAGTGCTAGAACCTACTGCCACATCCTTTGTGGCCAAAAGCCTCCACCCAGCAAGGGCAAAAGAGGCTGGGAGGCAGGACAGAGGCCAGGTTCTCTGGCCATTTTTCTACAGCCCAGGGAGCTTTTCTGGGATGTTTTTTCCAGGTTAGGGCTAGTGTCCTTGACCACAGCGAGATGACTTTTGGCTGTCTGGGGCCAGGCCGAGAAACAGTACTGGGAGTGCCAGCACTGGGCTTAAAAGATCCAAATCTTTTTAACCCTTTCTTCTGGTGTCCTTGCACAGCAGAGGCAGTGCCTTCTGGCACCTTCAACTTAGTTCCTGAGGTTCAGACCCCTTATTATGCAACTGCATAAATGCCTGTATGTACAGAATCTCTTCCATCTACATTACCCCTGACAGACCAGCTTCAATGTCAATATTGTATAATAACCCAGAAAAAACACGTAAAGGCCAGATTGTGTTATAGTAAACCATCTTTCTCTTAGACAGGCTTAGACACTTATAGGTGACCAACTCAGCCAAGATCTCTCTGCTCAAGAGACCACAAACACAGCATGGTCCATGTCTTAAAGGGCCAGTAACAGATACACACACACACACACACACACACACACACGCATGGAGAGAGAGAGAGAGAGAGAGAGAGAGAGAGAGAGAGAGAGAGAGAGAAGAGAAGATCACCAAAACAAAACTGACTGACAGGAACCTTTAAAACAAATTTGTTCCAATTCCATTTGTGTGTGAAGATTTCTTGCACATACAAATTTCTTCCACTTACTTTACTTTTGAAAGACCAACTCTAAATGCAAGATTGTACGATAATCTACAAAGTTATTCAAAAACCAGATCATTACAGTAAACCATTACCTTAGACAGGCTTATACATATAGGTGACCCTTCAACTTACTTTACCTCTGACAGACCAGCTCCAATTGCAAGATTGTACAAAAAAGAAACACAGAGACAACCAGAGAAGAGCCCCAAAACCATGGCTGAAAGGTGGGAACCTTCAAGTTGATCACTCAAGATCTTTCCCAAAAGACTGCCTATAGGATCAATGCAGTACTGGCCATGTCTTAAAAGGGTAAGGACCAGATACAAACAAAGCAAAAAGGCAGACAACCAGAGGGAATTTCCAAACCCAAGGCCAACAAACAGACAAGAACCTAGATCAGATCAGGTGGGAGTAAATATCCCTAGGTTCTTGAGTCCCACATTGTAACTCCTACACCAATAGTGCCACAGATGTCCCCATCTGTGGAGGAACAAGGTGTTCCCATGAAAAGGAACCAGATGTGTGGAATCACAGGTCTTTGTGTGCACATTGTGGGTCATGCCATATGACCAAGGGTGTTAAGAATTTACTGAGTTTAGTTTCCTCTTTCTCAAAGTGGACCATGATGGAGCAACCTGTACTATTCAGGAAGAGAAGGGGGGAATTCCCCAAAACAAAAGGAGCTTCAGCAGGTGCTTGGGACAGTCCCTCATCTCCCCCTTTACTCACAGGAATAGTTCCTCTGGTTTGAGCGGAGACACACTCACCCATTGTTGAGAACAAGGTGACATCTGGGTAGCCATGTTGTATGAACAAGCCATTTCAGGAACTGACCCATTAAACCCCCCCCAGGAAAGGGCGCGCAAACACTAAGGAATGAGGAACTATCTTAACAACCAGGATACAGGCAGGTGCTACCCTGAAGAGCCAATACAGGATAAACAGGACGTACTGGGCCCCCGGGTTTATCAAGGCTGTTAAGAGATATCTAAGGGCTGGGGAGATAGCTCAGCTGGTAGAGGGCTTGCCTTGCAAGCACAAGGCCCTGAGTTCGATCCCCAGTACCGCCAAAAAAAAAAAAAGAGAGAGAGAGAGAGAGAGAGAGAGAGAGATCTGTTAGGAGCAGTTGTGGCTCGCCGATAGCTCCCAGAAAAAAACGCTCCGCAGACACAAGATCTCATGCAAGAGACTTTATTTATGTGGACGATCAGTGCATCTGCTCAGGGCGAAAAGAAGGGGCAAAAGAGAGAGATGGCGCGTGGCTTCTCCCAGATATTGGAATCTCGCGTGCTGGAAGGAACCATTAGCGGAGGAGAATTTTTGCAAGCTGACTGATGAACAAATAGCATGTTAGGATGTAACGTGGGAAGCAGGAAAATGGCAGCAGCATAAGCCGGAAATTCCTGTAACGTAAGAGGCGGGCAGAGCAGATTGACAGGTGATGGGGAGGCTGGAAATTCCTGTAACAGAAGAGGCGGGCAGAGTGCAGATTGACAAGTGGTTGGGAGGTGGGCAAAATGGTTTTACCTGGTGGGCGGAGAGCGGCTTTACACATTACATTCCCCCATTTCTTTTTTTTTTTTTTATCATGTAAAATAATTTACATGATAAAAAAAACAAATAAAAACAAAACAAAAATAAATAATAAATAATAAATAATAATAATAATAAATAATAAATAATAAATAAAATAATAAATAATAAATAATAAATAATAAATAAATAATAATAAAAATAATAAAATAAAATAAAAATAAATAAAATAAAAATAATAAATAATAAATAATAAATAATAAAAAACAAAACAAAACCAAAAATCTTAAGCACTGATGTTAGTCTTTCTGAAAACTGGGAAAAACAATTCCATGCCTCAAAGAATTATGTAAAGTGTGGCTGTGATTCCAATTAATTTACATTGGTTAATGATAACTTTGATGAGAATATAATTACTGTTATCGCTCTTAGTGCCCCCATTTCTTTTTTATAAAAAAAAAATCTTGCTCTCCAGTTCTTTCTGAAGCCTTCTCTCTCCTTCCTGCCTAGGTGACTGGGGTTTGTTTTGCAGGTGAGATGTAAAAAGTTCATTCTCCTTTCAGACTTCCAAAGGCAGATGATTTTCATGGACTTCATTTACTCGATCTGACTGATCCCCTATTTCTACACTAACTGCCTGTCCCCAGTTCTGACTTCATTTACCCCTCTAATACTAGGAACTCCTTCACTGCTGTAGGGAAAAGGGGTGATGACCAATCTGGCTTCTTCGAGCTGGAAGTGGGCAGCGTGGGGCAAGCAGTTTGGAGTTCCCTTTTTAGAAATTGGGTCAATTGAGGGGTTCATGGAAGAAGTCCAGTTGGGGAATAGCAGGTCATAAAGGCATCTATGGATGGGTGCTTCTATGAGAGAAGAACAAAAAGACATGAGTACTGAAATGAGATTGATACAATATAAATGTTGCAGAATTTGGAACATGCCAATGCATATCATAAAGATGACAGAAGTCAATAATTCCTCACCAGGGGATGGAAGAACTGAGAAGTTGTTCCCATAACAAGGCCTAGCAAAGGCTGGAGAGGACAGGCCTTTATTTGGGAACTTTAACATTGTCTAGGTCATCAGAAATGTAAACACAACTTTCAGTAGATATACTAGCAAACATAGATTAAGCCTACCTGTGTCTGTAGGCCTTAAATTGACTAAAAACTTCTGACTCTGGCAGTTTCTCTTGATAGTTATTATTATTTTAAATGCCCAAGAATGGCTATATTTTGGTTTTAACTGCTTTGCTAGGTGTTTAAGATCAAGCTGGTCAAAGTGACCTGTTCCTGTCTGTTAAAGAGTCAGCTGAGTTTCCACAGGGGTCACTCATAGAGAACTTAAGAGCAGTTTCTTAGCTCCATTAGTGCCATTTGGTTAGGCAGGGTCTTCTCGATGAGGTGGCTTTCCTTGAAAGCACCAGGGATGTCTCCCTTTTTCCATGACCCTCCTCTGTAACAGGTGCACTGAGTGGCTTTTCCACTTGTGGCCTCATCAATCTCCTTGGTCAGGAGGTTGTGTGACCCAGAGTTGCGAAGCTCCTTGGAGAAGTCCTCTTGTTCCCTGGGTTCAGGCTGACTTTGAGGGCAAGACCCAAATATGGGCTTTTCTTGACCTCTGTATTTAATCTCAATCTCTAAGTTTGATCTTAACCATCAAGCAAATCAGTCTCACCAGTCATAAAGTAAGAGTACTGGGCTTTAACTTTAATGTCTATAGCTTTACAGTTACTTACCCCCTTTTATTTAATTGGGGTTTACATTATCTCTTCTATAGGTGATGACTTACTATTCCAAGTTAATTTATGATGTTCGCTCTTAAAGCAGTACTTTTGCAAAATATTGATCAGGCAACAATTAGAGTTTACAAGGAAAATAGAAAATGGAATCATCAACAGTAAAACATTCAGTTTGTGCAATAGCTATCTTGAATTTTGGCTGAGTTCCCATTTGAGATCACAGTACAACAAACATCAGACTTTTGAACACAACTTTAAATGAGTTAAAGTCAGACTTATTTTGGAGCCATTGTAATGTGTAGCAGGGTTGTGAGGCAGAGCCTTATCTCAGGTAACGTGGGGCTTTTCAGTGAGGGGCAAAGGAGTATTAGAAAATAAAGGGTTATAAACACAGATTTTGAGGATTAAGCTGAGATCAGATGGAGCCCTGTTCTCTGATGGAAATGCAGATCTAAAGAGTTATGTCAGCAATCTTTATATGTGTGCAATGTTAGGTTCCAAAGTTACTTTAAGGTGGGCAGGAACCAGAGAAGGGAGCTGATGAAACACTGGTTATCTATCAAAAGAATTCCTTCCTGCCCAAGAGCTCTGTGCCTGAGATCAATGTACTGCTACAGCAGTTAGGTATCTTGTGCCCCTGCACAGGAGCACTCCGAGGCACCAGGTATGCCACAGCCATGAGGTCATCAGAGACCCCAATCTCAGTCACTGTTCTCCCATTTTTGCTACTGTGCATTACACTCTTTCTTAAATGTCATTTTATATATACCCTATTGATGACAGGTCCTATAATAGAACATTAAATGATAGGTTTACCATTACAGACAAGTTTAATTTGGAGAACAGCAGCTTGATAAATTTTCTGCTTTAAAGGCTTGTATACCTGGAAAATATGAACACATTTAACATACAAAGAATAATGTTTTTAAGTATGTTACTCCATGGAATAGCTTTATAAATTAATCAGATGTCTCTAACAAACACATTTGAGTAATCACTCATCTTACTGTAGAAAAACCAAGATATCAGACAAGTGTACCAATAGTATTTGCCGTCTCTTTCCTGTTGAAAAAAAAGTCCTAGAAAAATTGATGTTAGACATTTTATAAACATCAACATTTTATTAGTTTGACCACTTAGAGACTTGTGAGTTAATTTTAAGGACATTTTACTTCTATTAGTTTACCCAATTTAAATTGAACCTCATTACATCATGTGAATTAAAAATATTTGGATCCATTTTTTAAATTTTAATTTTTATGCATGCTTATATTTAACACAAAAGCAAAGGCCTTGTAATATTTATCTCCATTGCAATGTAACACGTTCAAAAATAACTCTAGAGTTGGATAAAAAGAACTGATCAAAAATCACTAACCTAGGTATGTAGGATCAAAATTGTGAGCTCAAAAATATAGCATTTGGGAAAAACAAAAGTCCTAGAAGAAAAATGATAACAGTTATTAATTAAAGCATGAGAAAATGAGAAGGAGAGAAAAGTTGAAAGGGAGAAAAGTATTCTGAGTTGTAGCCCAGGAGAAATTTAAAATGGACACTTTTTTTTTCCCTTGGGTTTGAAACTGGTCTCCCATTGTGCCTTTCTTCATTTACATTTCAATGTAACCCTTGACTGAGATCTGAATCTGAAAGGGGCTAATAGGTTTGGAGGGCTTGAGCCTACAGGGAGAGCCAAGAAGCGAGAAAGAAAAACTTGAAAATAAGGAATAAGCCAAGAGAACGTGTTGAGGTTTTACTCCCTCTGCGCCAGCCACCTCCCGTAAAGGAGCTAGAATGTGTGCACGAGACCACATGGTGGGGGGACTTGGTGGGCTGAATGGAGGAGCGGAAGAAGAAACATATTGAACAGGGGCTTCTGCAGTAGGAGGCCTGTAAGGAGATGACTCATCAGCTGGATTAAACTCAGAAGAGAAAGAAGGATTAAAAGGGGGAGGAGAAGCCAAGAGATCGTGTTCAGGTTTTTGAGGCGAGCAGAGATTAGGTTTAGCCCGAAAGAAAGGAAAAACACAAAGGGGAAAAGTCTCTTTCCATTCACCAGGTCGCCCACATATGCACTTAATTATAACTAGTATAATTAGGCATATAATTATACCTAGTAGAAAGCTAGAATTTAGGGTGTCATAATAGACCATTCTGACTTACTATCCAAAGGACAGTTTAGCTTTAATTCAGGGAACAGGTGAAGGTGTTTGAGATTGTTTAATAAACATCTCAGGGGCAAGTTTGCTGGGGTGGAAGTCCTAGATCCCATGGCGAAGACTAGTTAGTGATCACCTAGTTAGTGATCAATGGCGTCCCACGCCCACGTGCTAGGCAATGAGAAGGTAGTACAATGGCCTGGTGGTCACACAGTACCAGTGTCTACTGGGCATTAGCCGAGAGAGTTTGAGGACCTGGCCAGGATTTCGAGCAAGACGAAAAAATATAAAATAAGCCTCAAACCCTGAGAAAGAATCTCAGCACCATAAAATCAGGAATCCACCCAGCAATTAGGACCAACTATAGGGACCAACCGTAACTTTGAAAGTCGTGGTTGGAGGCACCCCCACACCTTGGCAGTCTTGAGAGCCCCGGATATTCAACAGTCGCATCTCAGATCAGCCGAGATGTGTTTAAGTGGTCAGGGGACCTGCCTAAGGGGAACTCACCAATTTGGAGTCCGGTGTTGCATGCAGAAAACTGGGCGTCCAGGTAAATGGAAGGTGAGCCTCTATCTGCGGGCGCTGGGGCTATTGGATGGGATTCCGCTTGATTAGTCGGCGGAAAGACCCATCCCGGGTCTCAGCACCAGATGTTAGGGGCAGTTGTGGCTCGCCGATAGCTCCCAGAAAAAAACGCTCTGCAGACACAAGATCCCATGCAAGAGACTTTATTTATGCAGACGATCAGTGCGTCTGCTCAGGGCGAAAAGAAGGGGCAAAAGAGAGAGATGGCGCATGGCTTCTCCCAGATATTGGAATCTCGCGTGCTGGAAGGAACCAATAGCGGAGGAGAATTCTTGCAAGCTGACTGATGAACCAATAGCATGTTAGGACGTAACGTGGGAAGCAGGAAAATGGCAGTGGCATAAGCCGGAAATTCCTGTAATGTAAGAGGCGGGCAGAGCGCAGATTGACAGGTGGTCGGGAGGCCGGAAATTCCTATAACGGGAGAGGCGGGCAGAGTGCAGATTGACAAGTGGTTGGGAGGCGGGCAAAATGGCTGTACCTGGTGAGCGGGAGAGCGGTTTTATACTTTACAATATCTGTCCGAGAAATGGGCAGCTGCCCAGAAAACTTATCTATCAGGGGCGGGAAAACTTATCTATCAAAGACAGGATGGGGGGCCTAGCCCTGACTCATCTTCTGCATAGTTCACCCCCTCCCTCCTCCCTTCTTCCTCCAGGACCTTTCAGTTTTGGTGGGACCCAATGAGATGAGCTTGCTTTGAATAAAACCTCATTGTGTGAATTGCATTACCATGTGTGCACTTTGACTTTCTGGGGATCAGTCGATATTGAACCCCAATACCATCTCTAACTCTCCTGAAGTTGGCTCTCAACAAGTTCACCAACACCTTGCATCCTCAGCATGGAGGTAGGGTTGTTTGGAGAGCCAGGCCTGCCCAAGGAAGCTGGAGTGCGGACTGCTCTTGAGTCCCTTCTGGGCCACCAAATGTGTTACCAAAAACTCACCCTTGTCCCAGATGCCAATCAAATAAAGAGTGCATTTTTGAGAAAGAAGAAGGATTATTGCTTTGCTAGCAAGGGAGAAATACAAGGGATTCCTGTCCCAGAGGTTGTGATTCTGCCCATCAGCAGGAACAGTGTTTTTTTGAAGAGGTGATTCAAAGGCTCCATTCCACATGTTCTCTGTTGGGAGTGTGATTCACTTGTTAATTTGGGAGAGTCACTGTAAGCACAAAAGGGTGGGAAGCAGACCTCAAAAGATTCAGAGAAGACTTTATTCCTTCAGGGACTCAAGGGTCATTGGTACCCATTTTCCAGGTGGGAAAATGGCCTTAGTCATAGAGGGGATTTTGATTTTATAGGGTACAATGTTGTAATCATTAGAAGCTGTGTACATGCAGTTGTGACCATCAGGGGTTAGTTGTACAGGTTAAATTTTAATTTACTTGGGTAGTTGTAAAACTACTGAAACTCTTTGGGGAGATCAGAGTCAGGATCCTGAAGGATGAGTGTTCACATCTTGTCCATTGTCATTCAGGACTAATTTGACATGGGGGAAGGTCAAGGTTTAGGGTCCAGCATTCTGTATCTACCCCTTTACCCAGGGGTCCATTGTTATCAGGAAACAATGCTCTGGGAGAGGTTTAATGTTTGACCAATTTCCCCTAATGCCTCCGAGATCTTCTGGGACCATCCCTAAAGTCTGAATTACTTTATTCCTTAGGTGGGTGTGTGCTAAGGGCAGCTAACTCTGTCTAGAGTGAGGAAGAAAGGTAATCCAGTTTCCCCCTGAGATTAGGGAAGGGGAGAGATCAGGGAGCAGCAGGGCTTATTTTAAAAATAAGTTGCCAGTGGCAGAGCAGCAAGGGCTATGTTCAAAGCATAAAGTGGACACTGTTACACAAGGACTCATGCTCAATTTTTTTTAATTCTAATAACAAACCTGCACATTACGGTTTGTGAGTACATCACAGTCATCTTCTAGACTGTCTCCCGTGTCCTGCACCCTGCGCCCCTCCACGTGGAAGGAGCAGGGGTCTCCTCTCCTGGCCTCTTGTTTTCTGCTGCTCCCTTGTGGTCATCCTGGTCCTCGGATCTCCCCACAGCTGGTTCCCTGACCCTGTTATGGTCCCATTTAGCAGATGCTCCAATCATCTTAAGCCAGGTGGCCTCAGCAGAACAGAGAGAATTAGATCCGATGTGAGGCGAAGAGGGGACACGTGGCAGGCTGTGTTGGGGGTGGGGGGACGGACTCCCAGGATGGAGTGAAAGCCCTTCCTTTCTCACCTCACAGACCCTGGTAGCAGTTCACACAGGAACCCCTGAGCTCCGCAGTCGCACCCTGACACTGCGGGGAGCGGGAGGGAGGAATCTACCTTTCCATCCTTTCTGGGAGAGGGGACTGAGGACAGTCTCTGTGGCATCCTGGGAGAGAAGACTGCAGAGTCAGAATCCACCCCTCTGGGAGAGCAGGGTGGTGCTCCAGTAGAAAATGGGTCATTTGTTAATGGATGGAGATGGTTTTCACGTGCTCTGAATTACTGCTTAGAAGGAGAATGGATTCATTCCATTTTATCTAAATTCCATTTCACCTTTTGAAACCAAGCTGTCCTGATGCCCAACAGGGCTTTCTGAATCTGAGAATTTTAGTGTCTCCTAAGAAGCGCTCTACTTCTGGTAACCCCAGGGTGGATTCGGAACATTCCAAACGGAAGCACCTGGACCTCATGCCCAGACCAGGAAGGAGGGAGGAAGTGACTTCAAAGTCTGGACTTGGAACTTCCCCATATATCTGTACCCCTGGGTGTGTGAATTTCTCTTTTTCCTGGCTGTTGGAAGAAAAAGGGCATTGAATTGCTGCACATAGATCAGATCCTTCTGGTTGCCATTGTTGATCACTAGGACGCATTGTGGCCCACCTGGGCTGTTTCCACGATGATCCATTGGTGTCTACAACCTCAGGGTTAAAGACCTGAGTCTCTGGTGCATTCTACTTTGGAGAAGGTGAAGCCCTTATTATAAATTTAAGTGCACATCTATATGTTTTTATTTTTAGTAGGTTTTAAAAATTACAAAAGAGCTGGGCATGGTGGGGCATGCCTGCTACCTCAGCTACTGAGCAGATTGAGGCAGGAGAATCTAAATTTCAAAGCCAGCCTGGGAAATTTGGCCAGACTCTGTCTCAAAGTGAAAAATAAGCCTGGTGCAATGGCACTGGCCTGTAATTTCTGCAACTTGGGAGGCCAAGGCAGGAGGATTGAAAGTTCTAGGCCAGACTCAGCCTCAAAATAAAAATAAAAGAAAGAACTGGGGATGTGACTTAGTGTGTTTACTCTTCAGTAACACACACACACACACACACACACACACACATACACACACAAAGTGAAGTTATAGACTCCATGTCTTAAATAAGTCATTTTAATAATGTGACATATGTTCTTACATTATTTTTATGCTAAATGAATACATTGGTCATCAATGTTTATCAAAATCCATTTTAACTATTTCACTCTTTCCCTGAAATTCCTCTAAAGAAAGTGCCTGACAGGAAATTTCTGGGACCTACACAGCTGAACCTGAGAAACTAGCAAGGGGTGATGGGGGATTAAGATAAACACACACACACACACAAACAGATATTGAAAGGCTGGGATCAGGTGGGACACTGCACTCTGGTGGAGAAACAGTCATTGCAGAGCTGGCCCAGCAAATTTATTCATACAGAGTCTCATAATCAAGAAGTTAAGGACTACAGAGGCATTGTTCTTTGTGCACTAAAAAGTTACAGGGCTGGAAACATTCTTGTAGTTATTTCACTGTTGCAATGCTTGGGGCTTCCTGTGGACCCAGGAAACCCATTGTTCAAAGTCTCTACTAAGCCAGCAGGCTTGAAGGTCACAGTACTGGTGAAACATTATAGTTACCTTGCCATACTCAGAATCCTCCATCCCTGGTAGCTGGTGTCTGAACTCAAAACTATGAGCCAAAGAATTCTAAGGAAAGCACAGAATTCTCCCTTTTCACAGGGGTCAACTGCCCAGTGGACCTTCCCACTGAGAAATTCTGCACCTTCCCACTAGAAATTCCCAGGAGCAGTATCACTTCTGTACAGAAGTCAGTTGAAAGCAATGATTCATTAACTGCTCCTGGCAGGAAATAACTTAATAGTGAAGGTTTTTATTGTTACTTCCATGTAACAAGATCAGTAGAGTCAGATCAAAGAGGAGGCACTTTCAATGGCTCAGGCAGAAGGGACCTTCAGGGCCACGTGCGTGTTGTGATGCTCTGTGACCATGAGGGAGCACCAACACACCACCATCCCAGGCCCAGGGAGTGGCCAGGGAGGGCTTGGTCCTGGCTCCTTCCTAGTCCTTGCTATGACTACACTTCCAAGACAAGACTGAACAGTATGGCAAATTCAGGAGTCCTTGTCTTATCCTTGTCTTCTCAGGAGTCCTTGACCCCAGGGGAGAAGCTTTTGGAGATTCTCCCATTCCAAAGTGATTCACTCTGTTTCCCTGCACTAGTATGCAAATCAGTCCCTGGGAAACTATTAGTGGCAGCTGGAAGTTCAAGGGTGTGGGCTGGTGGCCAAACAAAAGTAGACAGAAACAACCAAAGCAAACTTTATTGGAATTTGGTTCTCAGGCAAAATTCCCAGCACCCACTGCCCAGGTACAGGTCAGAGTGGAGAGCCAGAGAAAATCACATGTGGCCCTGGCTGCCCAGGGTCTTTATAGGCCAGAATAGGCAGGTGTCTTTCTGAGTGATAGGTGGACATAAGGGTCAGTGGGGTTTATCTGTCCCTATTTGATTGGTCGCTGTTTGGCACCCTGTCTGCTTCCTCAGTTCTGCTGCTTTCTCCCACATAGCTGGTCAGGTCCTGACCTAACATCCCTACTTTTTGGTGATATAGGGCGCCTGAGTCCATCTGGCTACTTCCTGCATGTTAGGAGGCATCATGGGGAAAAAATGGTTTGGGTTCTAGGTCGGTTGGACATCAGCTATAAGGGCGTAGAAGCATCTGATTTTATGTCACCCTGGCAACCACACTCATGAGGTTCCGGGTGAACCAGAGAAGACAGAAATCATTAGTAAGAATCCGATCACTAACATGGAAGTAAGGATAGGGGTCAGCCAGGTGACAAGAGTGGAATTCAGCCATCCCAGTCAGGGGTCATTTGATTCTTGTTGCTTCAGCTTTTCATTCAGACATCTGAGAATTTTGACATTTTTTCCATCAGACCAGTTTCATTGACATAGTAACAACATTCTTCTCCTAGGAAGAGGTGTGTTCCCACTTTGTCTGCTGTCAGATCTAGTGCTCGACGGCTCTGCAAGGAAACTTGAGCAATAGATGTTATTCATCTCTGTAGGGATGTCAGGGGGGCAGCAGATTCCTCTACTGCCTTCTGGAGTTGCTGTTCTAGCTTTTGGTTGCAAGTGACTGCATGACCAAGTCCTCTTGTTGGTATAACCTGTGTTTAGTAGAGATCCCTATAGTTCTGTGATTAGGGCTAGATAATCATACTAGGAAGCATAGATTAAGCCTACCCGTGTAGCTTAGGAGGATCTGTCGGCCTGAAAATGACCAAAAACTCCTGACTCTGGCAGTTTCTCTTGATAGTTATCACTCTGTATTTAAGGGCTTAACACAAGTATACATCTTAAGTTACATCTAACTATTATTTCTTTTAAAATCCCAAGAATGGCTATATTTCAGCTTTAACTGTTTTCTGGGTGTTTAAGACCAAGGTAATCAAATTAGCCTGTTCCCTGTCTGTTAAGAGTCAACTGAGTTCCCACAGGGATCACTCATGGGAAACTTAAGAGCAGCTTCTTAGCTCCTGTAGTGTCATTCCCTAGGCAGGGTCTCCTTGATGAGGTGGCTTCCCCTTGGAAGCATCAGGGATGTCTCCCTTTTCCAATGACCCTCCTCTGTAGCAGGTGTGCTGATTGGTTTTTCATCTTCCAGTGATCTCATCAATCTCCCTGATCAGGAGGTCGTGTGGCCCACAGTTGTGAAGCTTCTTAGAGAAGGTCTCTTGTTCCTTGGATTCTGGCTGACTCTGAAGGCAAGAGCCAAATACTGATTTTTCTTGACCCCCCCCCCTATATTTTAATCTCAACTTCTAAGTTTGATCTTAAACATCCAGCAAGTTAGTCTCACCAATCATAAAGTAGGAGTATTGGGCCTTAACTTTAATGTCTATGACTTTACAGTTATTTACCCCCATTTAATTAATTGGGGTCTATATTATCTGTCCTATAGGTGATGGCTTACTATTTCAAGTTAATTTACTTTGCTCTTGAAGCAGTACTTCTGCCAAATATTAATCAGGCCACTTATAGAGTTTACAAAAAAAATACAAAATGGAATCACCAACAGTAAAATATTCAGTTTCTGTAATACCTATCTTGAATTTTGGCTGTTATTCATTATATCCCCTGTTTGAGATCACAGTAATCTTTACAACATACATCAAACTTTTGAACACAACTTCGAATGAGTTAAAGACTGTCTTATTTTGGAGCCATTCTGACATGCAGCAGGGTGGTAGGCAGAGCCTTATCTCAGGTAAGGCAGGATTCTTCACAAATCTTAGGTAAATTGTTCTAATTCTGAAGCTGCTTTTTGTCTCATTTGCCACAACCAGCATGACCAAATTCTCAGATCCAATGAGAGGACAAAGGAGAATTAGAAAATAGATATTTATAAACATATTTTGAAGATTATGCTGGGATCAGATGGAGTTCTGTTCTCTGATGGAAATGCAGATCTAAAGAGTTACACCAGCGATCTTTATTTATATATGCCTTATTATCAAGTTAAAGATTATGTATGGATTATTCTTTGTTTTCAGAAAAGTTACAGAGACTAGGATAACTATGTAACTTTTTCACAGCTGTAAGTGCAATATTAGGAGCTCTGTCTAGAGCTCAAGAAAGTCCACTGTCCAAAGTTGCTGTAAGGTGGGCAGGAACCAGAGAAGGGAGCTGATGAAACACTGTGATTATCTAACAAAAGAATTCCTTCCTTCCCAGGAGCTGTGTGCCTCAGATCAATGTCAGAACTGATAGGACTCCTGCACAGAGCATCCCCAGAGAGGGTACTGCCACAGAAGTCATGCATCTTGTGCCCCTGCACAGGAACACTCCCAGGCACCAGGCATGCCACAGCCATGAGGTCATCAGAGACCCCAATCTCAGTCACTGTTGTCCCATTTTCCACTATCTCCCTTCAGTCTCTTTCTTAAATGTCATTTTACAAAGTTGGCATGTTTTGCTTTCAGAGTTTATATAAACATTAGTTAACATAACATTATATCTAAAATATAAATTACCATCACACACAAGTTTAGCTTGGAGAACACCAGTCTGATATATTTTCTGCTTTAAAGACTTGTGTACCTGGAAGATAGGAATCTATTTAATATAACCCTGTAAATTAATCAGATGTCTACAAGAAAAACATTTGAGTCATCCCACACATGTCAAACCCTTATTTTACTGTAAAAACCAAGATATCAGATAGGTCTGCGGTCTCTTTTCTGTTGGAGAAAAGTTCTAGAAACAATTGATTAATATCAATTAACATTTTTAAGATTGACCACCTTGAGACTTGTGAGGTAAGTCATGATATCATGCACATGAATTTTGGACACACAATAGACAGACAACACAATATACACATAACACAAAAACAAAGGCCTTGTAGTTTTTATAGATGAAATTTCCATTGCAATGTAACAGATGTCCAAAATCTCAAGTTGAATAAAAATAGAACCAATTAAAAAATATCAATGTAATGAACTCAAAAAATACAGAATTTAAGGGGGAAAAAAAGAGTCCTGGAAAAATGACATGGCCATTAATTATTACTTTGTTGGAGTTCTAGAAAAAGGCGCTTTTTTGCACCTATGGGGAGAGTCATGTCTGTTAGATGGACCTGGGCAGCATGATCTTGTGGTGCCTATTGGATACAGGGTCATTAGTCTGCGGTGAGTGGAAGAAAGACATGCCAGGTGAGATCATAAGTCTGGGAAAGATATCTAAATTCCTTAATGTAAGTAGAGGAGTCAGCAGAGAAAGACCCTGAACGTTTCTCATTCTGGGAAAGATCCTAGAGTGAGAATGGAACATGGACTTGCACAGTGATCTCTGCACCAGCTACCTCCTGGTGGAGACAAAGAAGCTCTGGGGGTCTGGTGAGATCGTGTGTGCGCATTAACAGGGGAGGAGAGAATGGAGGGGGTGGAGGGATATTCTGGAGGAGGAGGAGGAAGGAAGGTAGGAGGGCTCTGAGAGGAAGAGGAGGAGGGGCTGCATTCACAGAAGGAGAGGGGTTAGGGTTTGCAGAAGGAGGAGAGGAAAAGGGGGGAGTCTGACCAGAGTAAGGAGAGGGAGAGTTTGGGGACTGGCCTGGCGAGGAAAACGTGGGTGCTGGAACAGGTAGAAGAAAGGGCGGGATGAGCGTCAAAAAAAATAAATAAATAAAATAAAAGTCTACAAATGGTCGTGAGTGCCCTCTAGTGGCCATCTTGAGCCATTATCTAGAATATACTGAGGCCAGGCCATGGTGGAATAAAAACCTAGCCACTTACGGTGTATAGTTAGTGACCTTACAGTAGAGACAGCCCAAATGAGTTTTGGAGTCTAGTGAGGTCCATGTGTTTCCCATTAGTCATCCAATTTTACCCAAATTGTTGCACAGAAGCAAAAAAAGCCATCCCAATTTTCGCCTATGTATACCTGAAAAACAGCAGATGGGTCAAAAGCCAAAATATCTTTCACCTTTGGGGGACCTGAACAGAATAAACGGGGAGATAACTGGAGTCTAACACATCTCCACAGCTACTAGAGCCCAAACGGAATGGGCGGGTTCTGTGGCATGCTCAAAGGTCAGACCTCATGCCTTTTGGGGAGTAAAGATTGGAATGTAGAACAGGAAACCCCAGGGAACTTACCCCATCTGGGATAAGAAATGGAATGGAGCAGAATGGAGAGAAATCTCCTGGTTCATCTGAGGGAGAGGGTGGACCTCAACCCCAATGAGGGAAGCCCAAAAATCCTCCCAGGTATCGGCACCAAATGTAAGCTCCAGGGTGAAGGCTGGTGGCCATAAAAAGAGGACAGAAAGCAGCAAAGCAAGCCTTACTGGAATTGGGCTCTCAGGTAAAATTCCCGGGCCCCTGGGGTACAGGTCATGGTGGAGAGTGGGAGAAAATCGCACGTAGTCCCTGGCTGCCCAGGGTCTTTATAGGCCAGAATAGGTGGGGGTTCCTGCTGAGTGATAGGTGGACGTAAGGGCCAGTGGAGTTTATCTGTCCCTATTTGATTGGTCGCTGTTTGGCATGCAGCCCGCTACCTCAGTCGTTTTGCTCTCATATAACCACTCAAATCCCGACCTAACGTTTACCCATCTTCTTTCTTCTTTTCCTTTAATGCTCTCAAACAGTCCTGGTTCAAGGCACCAAATGTCAGGGTTCCCTCTGCCACGTCCTGTGTGGAGGAAGAAAGAGTTGACTGCAGAGTAGGATGTTGACTGTTTTTCTCTATTACCCAAAAAAACTCATTTTTTTAAAATTTATTTTATTTTTTAATTTTCATTCATTGTACACAAATGGAGTATAATTGTTCAATACTCTTTTTATGAGAGGGGTATGATGAGTCTGAATACCTACTCTGGCCTCTTTACAACAACTGAGTCACCCAACTCTCCTTTATTTATTATATGCAGGTAAAAGGGGGTGAGTACTGGGAGGAGCTTCTTCTGTGATGGACAGGATAGGTTGGAGTTAGGAGAGTCATAATCTTAGGGGAAAATTCCAGAAAGACACAGGGAGTCACTCCCATGTAGCACCACTTGCCTCCCAGCAGTTTCTAGAAGTCGGGCTTCTGGGTCACATGTCTCAACCTAGCCTGATTATGCTAAATAAGGGTGGCTTCCCACACACTATATCATTCTTTGAAGCACCACATCTTATTTGTCATCTGCTCTGAACAAACAGGTTAGAAATTCTGTTTGCTTGGGCAAAAATGATTTTTTAAAAAATGACCAGAGTTAGTTATATTCCAGATGTTCTGCTTTTACAGGCTGCACGATGGCTTATGGATTCTGTACAGGATGTTGGGGAGAGAAGGGGAGTCAGAACACACTATAGAGGCGGGTAGAAGTGTAAATGGGTACGATGGCCAGGCAGCAGGGGGGCTCACCATGACCCAGTGGTCACTGTGCTTGTTAGGGAGGTCTGAGCAGCTGTATGGGGGAGGGGCACCAGGCAGCCTGCATGCACAAAAGAACAACCAATCTGACGCTGGCAGATAAACCCTACTGACATCTTGCAACTACCCATCAATCAATGGAGTCCCCAGCCAAATTCTATAACTGTTGCCTGATTGATGTTTTGCAGAAGTACTATGTCAAGAACAAACAAACTAAATTAATTTGAAATAGTAAACCACTTATAGGACAGATAATATACACCCCAATTAGTTAAAAGGGGGTAAACACCTATAAAGTCATAGACATTGAAGTTAAAGCCCAATACTCCTACGTTATGACTGGTGAGACTAACTTGCTGGATGTTTAAGATCAAACTTAGAAATTGATATTAAAACAAAGGAGCCAAGAAAAACCAGTATTTGGCTCTTGACCTTCAGAGTCAGCCAGAATCCAAGGAACAAGAGACCTTCTCTAAGAAGCTTCACAACTCTGGGTCATATGACCTCTCGATCTGGGAGATTGATGAGACCACTGGAGGATGAAAAACCAATTAGCACACCTGCTACAGAGGAGGGTCATTGGAAAAGGGAGACATCCCTGATGCTTCCAAGGGGAAGCCACCTTATCAAGAAGACCCAGCCCAAGGAATAACATTAAAGGAACTAATATGCTGCTCTTAAGTTTCCCATGAGTGACCCCTGTGGGAACTCCGCGGACTCCTAACAGACAGGAAAAGGTCAATTTGACTGACTTGATCTTAAACACCTAACAAAACAGTTAAAACCAGACTATAGCCATTCTTGCACATTAAGAAAAAAGTTAAATGTAACTTAGGATGTACACTTGTGTTAACCCTGTAGAGTAATTAAAGACTGGAAGCTACAAAAGAGAGATTCTTAGGCCGATGTGCCTGATAACTATCAAGAGAAACTTCCTGAGTCAGAAATTTTTAGTCAGTTTAAGGCCTACAAATCCTCCTAAGCTACACAGGTAGGCTCAATCTATGTTTGTTAGTATGATTATCTAGCCCCAAGTCACAGAAATACAGAGGTCTCTAATAAACACAAGTTATACCACCTAGAGGATATTTTACAGAACTCAGATGGCATTAAGTGGCTTAACTATGTTTTCTGGGGACATCAATGATCTTAAGAATTAAATGTTGTGTTTACATTCCTGATAACTCTGATAATGTTAAAGTTCCCAAATAAAGGCCTTGTCCTCTCCAATCTTTGTTAGGCCTTGTTATGGGAACAACTCAGTTCTTCCACCTCCTGGTGAGAGATTAACTTCTGTCATCTTCATGATATTCATTGACATGTTCCAGATGCTGCAACATTTATTCTGTATTAATCTCATTTTGGTACTCATGTCTTTTTTCTCTCTTTCTCTCATAGAAGCACCCATCCCCAGATGACTTTACAGGGGCTATTTTCCTACCAGTGGTGGTTGGACTCTCCCTAACCTCCTCACTTGAGGCCTCCAGTTTGGGGGGCAAGAGGACTTGGTCATGCAGTCACTGCCACCCAAAAGCTAGAACAGCAACTCCAGAAGGCAGTAGAGGCATCTGCTGCCCCCTTGGCATTCCTACATAGATGAATAACATCTATTGCTCAAGTTTCCCTGCAGAACCATCGAGCACTAGATCTGAGAGCAGACAAAGGGGCAACATGCCTCTTCCTAAGAGAAGAATGTTGTTACTATATCAATGAAACCTGTCTGATGGGAAAAAATGTCAAAATTCTCAGATGTCTGAATGAAAGACTGAAGCAACAACAATCAAATGACCCCTGGCCAGGATGGCTGAATTCCACTCTTGTCACCTGGCTGACCCTATCCTTACTCCCATGTCAGTGATATCTTACTAATGATTGCCCCTGTCTTCTTAGGTTCATCCAGAACCACATGAATGAGGTTGCCAAAGTAACATACAACCAAATGCTCTTGCACACTTACATACCACTCCCTACTGAACCCATATCCAAACCTTCTCTGCACGATGCCCCCTAATAAGCAGGAAGTAACCAGATGGACTCTGGCACCCTATATCATCAAAAAGGCCAGAATGTTAGGGAGATCTGAGCAGCTGTATGGGGGCAGGACATCAGGTAGTCAAAGAACAACCAATCAGATGCTGGCAGATAAACCTTAATAGCGTCTTGCAACTGCCCATCCATCAACAGAGTCCCCAGTCAACCCCAGGGAGACACTAAACCCTCAAGCCTTCCCCCACCAATTGCGGAATATAGAGTCCCCAGCCAGCCAGAGCCACACAGTCCTCCACCCTGCCTTTCATCCTGGAGGAATGGTGAATCTTGCCCAAGGGCCAAACCCCAATAAAGCCTTGTTCAGCCGCTTTTCGTCTGACTCATTTCTGATCACTCACATCAGACCTTACAGTGCTGTCTGTCTTGACAGAACAAGGAGGTCAGCTCAGTCTTCAGACCTCTCACTAGATCTGATCTGTCTCTCCTTCATGTTTTCCAGGCATTGTGGAGACTGGAAGAATCACTTCACAGTGGCCCAAGCTGAAAACATTCATAAAATATTCCAAGAGAACATGATAGATTTTCCCAAAGACCTGTTCCCATGGGAATAATGTACAAGAATTTCTGGATCTTATATGGATGCTGATACTTATTGTCCTGTCCTGGGATGTGTACTGGCGGGATCTTAACATAAGCCCATTTCTACAGGAAAAGGGGAGGAAGGGTAGGATGACATAAAATCAATGAAATATAAATTAATAGATGAGCAAAAGGAAATCTACTCAAGTAGAGGAAGGATAATGAGAGAGGGGAGGGAACCAGCAGGTAAGGGGGATCAAAAACTGAAATGCATTTCCATGTATGCATGATTTTTTCTGGATGAACCCAGCTATGTATCACTATACTGCCTGAAGAAAAAAAAACCAGCTTCATCACTCTGGAGTCTTGATTTATACATTTTCCTACTGTGATCACTTACTTGTTAAAAATCAAAGGAATTTCGCTATTCACTTCATCACATCCTTGATTTTAAAAGATCTTTGTAGTATTTCAAACACATAGAAGGCTACAAAAATAATGTGAATATCACCCATGATTGTGTCCAATTTTTTTTTTGTGGTACTGGGATCGAACCCAGGGCCTTGTGCTTGCAAGGCAAGCACTCTACCAACTGAGCTATCTCCCCAGCCCCAATTGTGTCCAAGTTTGGAAACAAGAAATAAAATGTAGAAGCAACTAAGGGACCTTTTCTATTACATCTAACTCCACAATTGATGATGATGATGATCTGGAGGAGTCTAATTTCCAACCTAGTTTTCTTTTCATTCCTAGTGGTGTAAACACCATAAATAACAAGTGCTGGGTATGGAACTTTTATAATGTACCTAAATGATGGGTGCTACGATACATTCACAGACTTACTACTCAGCATTCAACCTAGGTTTTATCTGAGCTGATGTGCATAGAGTACTTCAGAACTGAATTGAGGTTTGGCACACTGTAGAGTTACCAATTCTCCTGTAAATGTCTCTGGGTTCCCCTCACCAATTTCCCGATATTTTCTTGGGCAAGTAAAAACAAAACCAAGGTCAGAGTTTTCCTCAGGTGAACATTTAGAACTGAACTTGACTGTTCACTTTTAGTCTCTTGTAGGTATAACAAAATGTTTCTCCAATCATCATGGGATGAAGGTAAAAGCCAAATCAACTCCTTTACCTCTGCTCACTTTGAGATGACTGTGGAATTCATTAATTTTGGAGGTCAAGCAGCTGAGTTACATAGCATTGGTCTCCTACTACCTTGCTTTAGAAAACACCTCTTCCATGAGGGTATGATGATAACAGTTGCTTAGGATTCTTTTTTGGTGAGGGGGATAACAGGGATTGAACTCAGGGCCCTTGACCACTAAACCACAAAGGGAGCTCTATTTTGTATTTTATTAGGGACAAGGTCTCAGTGAGTGGCTTAGCATGTCACTTTTATAGAGACTGGCTTTAAACAAGCAATCCTCCTGCCTCAGCCTCCTGAGCCCATGGGATTATAGGCATGTGCCAGCACACCTAGCTCAGTTGCTTAGGAATCTTTAAAGCATTTGTAGATCATTTGGAAACATCCTGACTCTTCACTTGCTGCTGCAGATGTCCAATGGGTCACTGAAAATAGAAACAAGAAACATACCCTCTCTGCCCTCTTGTCGTATGTCTCTTCTCTGTTAGTCTAAAACTTTGGGCCAGGTTTTTGCTCAACTCTGAAGGTAAACATACTCATCATTTCTCAAGTGGCTCCTCTGGAACTCAAATACAGGTTGATTTGACCTCGGCTGACCTAACTTGCCTTCTCCCATGAAGGTTGCATACAGCAACATAAAGTTAACCAAGACTCTGTCCCTTCCAGGCCTCAGGAGTGGCTCCTAAAGTCTCCAGTCAGCAGTTCATTCCTGCCCACTCCCCTACCTTCCCCTTCTTTGCTCCTCCTGTGGTCCTTTAGGATACAGGGTCCCTATCATGGCTTTCCTGCTGAGAGCCTACTATCTTCTTGGGCTTGCTAGCTGTCCAAATTAACCTCTCTCCTTCCCCATCAGCAGCTTGGTCTCAAAATATTGGCCTTTTTCAGTGGGAAGCAATTCTGTTGTCAATTAGAGATGACGTTCCTTCTTTAAGAGTTTTCTAATGTTCTTAATTATTACTGGCCTTTGTGTCCTTGTATTTGTCTTGTACCTGTGTTGCTCAGGATGTGAGCACAGGTTCTCAGGGCAGTGCTCTCTGTTAATTCAGGCTCCTCTTACAATTGCTGATGGTATGCAGGCTCCCAATATGAAAAACTAAGAGATGGCACCATGCGGAAAGCCTTGTTTGATGCAATTTACCTCCAGCAACTCCCATGGTGGTTATCGTAGATTTTAGCTAAAATTAAACAAGCAGTAAAATGTTTATCTTGGTGAGATAGACAGGTCAGAACTTTGGGCTGCCTATAAAACAAAGATTGACCCATGAATTCAAGTATTATCCTCTCTCTCAATCTCTCTCTCTCTCTCTCTCTCTCTCTCTCTCTCTCTCTCTCTCTCTCTCTGTCTCTCTCTCTGTCTCTCTCTCTCTCTGTCCTCTCTCTCCGTTCACTTTTCCCCCTCTCTGACATTACCTATCCCCACCTGAATCATTTGCACCTCAATGTTGAGAAAGCAATCAAATATTATCCAATTTTCTCAAACTCTGACACTTTCACAGAAGAATATTATTCAGAAACCTATAGAACTCAAGTGAGAAACAGGAAAAAACAATGAAAATCATCAAAACTGAAGATGAAATTCAAAGGAGCGCAATAACCAAATTCAAGGAGCATTATAAACATAATGGGGGAAGGAAAGATGACCAATCTTGAAAACACAAAGGTCATTTCAGAAAATGGTTAAATATAGAAGAATGACAAAGAAGATCAGACACAGAATAATTGCAGGTTCCAGGCAAGGATCCAATATTTGTACTCAATAGAACATTCATAAAACTAGAAGTGGCTTAAGCTGACATATCTATAAGGCAAACCAAAATTGGAAAAATTTACTCTGAGTAGGGAATGTCAATTAGTGTCCATGTAAACTATGTACCTTGAAGCAGCCTGATTACTTCAAGCTTCCACAAAGGGCAAGTTGTTAAAAAAAAAAAAAAAAAAAAAAAAAACCTTTCTTCTAACTAATCCAAAGTATATGAGGCATCATTGTCAATCACAGCGAGCCACGGAACACCAGGACATGTTCCTCCAACCTATGAACCTGTGCCATTGACCAAGCTCCCTCCCCCACTCCTCCCTACCATCCCTGGTCTCTGCTCAGCACTATTCTGATGTTCTGATGTTCTGATGTTGATTTTCCTAAGTTCCTTGCAGGTGTAGAATTGGTTTTCGTTAGCTGGCATATGTCACTTATAATGTCCTGTAGGTCCATCCATGCTGCATAAACAGTAGGATCGCATGACTGTCACACTGAACAGATGACATGGCTTATATCTGCCACATTCATTTTGTCCATTCATCAGAAAACAGACATTAGCTACCAGAAAATTTTATCACGCTAGTGAGAGATGACACAACACCCAACACTCAGTGGCAGTAAAGGGTCAGGGAAATGCTATAAAACTACTCATACAAGTATGTGTACCAACAATTTTATACCAATGAAATGTCCATTGAATGTAAGGGATCCACACAAAAGTGTGCACAATCAACAACTCGGTAACTGTTCTCACCTGCTATTCCAGAGGAATCCAATAGGCATCAGCACTGCTCAATCTCCACACATGAAACACAGTTCTACCTTGATGGACACCAAGGCCCATGAATTTCAGTGTGTTAGTTAATGAATGCAGTAAATTCTGTCCACACAGGTAAAATGGCATGGTGACTTAGGTCATGCCACAAGCAGATGACTTGAAATTTGAATCCCCACCTCATACTTTACCAACAGTGAGAACTTAGAAAGTTTACTTAACTTCTTAGGGCAATCTTTTGTGAATGCTAAAATCGTTGAATACCATTTTATACTATATGGAGCTTGGAGGTTTTGTTTTAAAGTAGAATCATCATTTTAAAATAGCCATTTAATTGTTATAAATTCTAGTACTAGAAACAAGACAAGCAACAGTGACTAAACAAAACTCCTCAGCACACACTGTGTGCTAGATATTGTTTTACTTGCTTGCCACATATTATCATGTACAGTCCAGCAAATTCATGAGTAAGGTGCTATTGTTACCTGCATTTTTTATAAAAAGAAAGTGGGTCAGAAAGCAGTATAAACCACACAGTAAATGTAAAAGTGACCATGTGAATCCAGAGAGACTGAAAACAGAGACAGCATTTGTAAAATTAATAATTGCCTATGATAATAAGTTTACTCATTGGCAGAAATGACAATCAATTTCTCTTTTATTCAAACAGTCACAGGGTTTTCCATCAAACGACCCATGCTCTAAACATAACACATGTATTTCATTTATGTTTTCCCATGACCAGTGTCTAAATCATTCCACCCCAGGAAACATAAAGACATTGGTAACAGTTACGCAACCAGCCAACAACCAAAGCTTTCCCAGTATTATCCACGAACCAGAGATGATTAACTGGACATTTCAGGCATAGTTGTCAGCAAAGCCTAAACTTTGCTCTCCAGTCTTCAGACCAACAAGTACAAATTGGCCCCTCTAACCGCTGATGAGGATGTGCTAAAATGTGAGGATTTGAGGAGGAAGAGAGAACTACCTGCCATCCTCCAGGAATATTTTGGGAGACAGAGCCAAAACATCAATGAACTGAAGTCAAATTGTGCTTGGACAGTTTGAGGAATTGCAGGAAGACTGCCTGATTGGAATGGGCGTAGTGTGCTACTCAGCTCTAGAGATACTTTGACTCTCTCCCAAAATATGGAACACTATGAGCTTGGGACTCACTCCATGGTCGAGCTCTTGCCTAAATCACGTGAGATCACAAGTCAATCCCCAAAAATGTAACAAAAATCTTTCAGAGATGTGCATCTGTGAAACACAGGTATTAAACAACCCCTGTCACATATACAGAGTGAGTTGTTTAGCTAACATGCCCACTACAACAAAGGAAATTCCAGGATTGGAAAGTTAGTCTACCCGATGATAAAGCTCACATATTCTCCTTGGTTTGAAAGACACATTGCAGAAGTTCTCAATGGAAACTGCCAAATATATCTTCCCTTTTGTAGAGAGAAAAATTGACCACAGCCACCCCTGGGTTCTGCCCAGAGGAGAGCACCTGTCCACACAGGTCCTCCTGGCTCCCCAGGCCAGCCTCCATCTTGGAACACTGCAGTGGCCTCCATAGCCCCCTCCACATGGTAGCCTCCACCTTAGGGAAACAAACAGACAGGGCCTGGAGGCAACTGCCTGAGGAAACAACATCTGCCACAGAGTTGCTATCCAAACAGGTTCCCCTAGGACTCACGAGGGCCCAGCTTCACAGCCCTATTTCTGAACATTTGCCTCCATCCTAATTCACCTACACTACCCTCTTCGATCACCTCTGTGTTTCCTCTGCATCTGTAGTTGGGGCATCTTCCATCCTGGGACAACAGTCAGGATCTGAAAGTCCACTTCTGAGTCACTGCAATGTGTACACACTATTGCAAACCTACTGTTTACATTGTAGGTAATAATTGAGCACCTCATTTCTGTTTGTTGCAATAAAACTGTAAACATCTGAATAGGGACTAATTGATTTAAAGCTGCATATTTTTCACATTGGGTGCCCTTCATATTGATCTACCCCTTAAAGGTGAGGTATTGAAAAACTGCAGGAACCCTATAAATCTATAGGGTTTAAAATGTAATACTTCAAATCTGCACTGCTAGAGGGGAAGACACAAGGACATAATGAAAAAAACAAGAGAAGAAAGCACCCCAAACAACCAAGACACTACAATAAAAAAATCATTGACAGCACACTAGAAGAAATATCAGAGAAGGAGTTCAGAAAGTACATGATTAAAATGATCTGAAAGGTAGAGGAAGATATACGACAGTAAAGCAGGAAGCAAATATTATTTCAATACAGGGATAGAGATTCTGAAAGCAATCAGAAATCCTTGAAATGAAGAAACAATAAACCAAATTGAAAACTCAATAGAAAATTTAACCAACAGACTAGATCACTTGGAAGACAGAATCTCAGACAATAAAGGCAAAATATATAATCACGTAAATAAAGTTGACCACACAGTGAAGATGGTAAGGAACCATGAACAGAACCTCCAAGAACTATGGGATAACATGAAAACACCAAATTTAAGAATCATCAGGGTAGAGGAAGGTGCAGAGACAAAAACCAAAGGAATGCACAAACTATTCAATGGAATAATGTTAGAATTTTTCCCAATCTGAAGAATGAAATGGAAAACCAAATCCACAAGGCTTACAGGACACCAAATGTACAAAATTACCACAGACCAAACCAAGGCACATTATAATGAAAATGCCTGGCATACAAAATAAAGATAGAATTTTAAAGGCTGCAAAGGAAAAGTGTCATACATCATATCGGGGGATTAAATACTACTCTTATTTCAGCCAGAGTCATACTCATGCCCCAATTGGTGGTCATTCTCCCCAGGATTCACACAGCAGCTGAGCCACATCAGATTTAGAATCAGCATCAACAGCTCCCAGTTGAATACACAACTGCTCAGTCTAGTAACTCACCCAGGAATTGGCAGGAAGGATGGAAAGGGCTTCTGCTCCTGATGACCAAACATTCTACATAAAACACTATTGCCTTCAACGTGGGTTGACATCATTCATCACATGGTTCTCATTGGAGGTGACAGAAGTCCATGGGGAATTGATAAAAATGCAGGTGTGTCTTTAAGCATTCCTGACAGCAGGAGACCACTGTTTAAGGACTCCCTGGATTTGGTATGTTGCTTACACATGTGACGTGTTGACCCACAGGTTCAACTGGGAACTGAAAGTGCTAGCACAAGTATGTGACAGGGCATTCATTGATTGCTGATGTGGCAGATATGAAAATTCACTTATCTCAGTCCTTAAATCCTGGAAGAATGAAACCCAGTCTGATGCATCATCAGAAGGTAAAGAAGGACTGGACTCCGGATCCAGTTACAGTCCACCCCCATATCTAATGACCCTACCGCAGGAACTTATCCTTTAGAATCAAAGAGTCATCAGTGCATGTTCCTCAACATCCTTCCAGGCTATTATCACTACACTGTATCTCTCAATTTCATGTAAAAATTCTATACAAAAACTCTTTGTAATGCAAATAAATGGAAAAGAATGGCTTTCCTCAAGTCCCAGGTATTGATCAATGGTGTATATGGCCGCATTGCTGTGGGTTCCTGCCCATGAACTCACACCCAGATCATCATGCTCATGGTCACTGAATGTGTCCAAAATTGCTCAATCCCATGCAACTTTGGATCACCCGTGAAAATTTGCTTTTACCAACCAGCTAAATTGATAAGAAAAAGTTAATGATTCTTTGAAATTTCCTTTAAAGTCCAGTCTCCCAAAATCTCCCACAACTTCCAATGGTGGCTACAGCTGAACTCCAGCCCCACAACGAGAGAACTCATCATCATGACATATGAGTTCCTGTGGTTTGAAGTGTTTCCTTTCCCTGATTTTGGTTATAGCATTGAAGGTATAAAAGAAGCATGTACTAAGTTTGTGATAAAGGATGAAGATACAATAATGGTGTCGTACCCTAAATCAGGTAAGGAATCAGGTCTGGAAACACCCATGAGAAAGGTGAGAGCTACGTCCTTGTGCACTCAGCAGATGGATGGAATGTGCTCCACATGCCAGGGAGCCCTGCTCTGGGAGGAAGGGGCAGTGCCCCAGCCACTTCCATTCAGACAATTGCAGAGAGTGAAACAAGTGCTCAGCAGGGATCATCTTAGGTATTGGAAGAGCGTATAGGAGTGAATCCTAAGCAGATTCAGGTGTTTGTGTGATGCCATGGGAGAAATGGGTGGTGAGGAGGACCAGTGAAGAAATAACAGCAAAAGAGCAGATCAGTAGAAATAAAAAGACTGAATAGGAGATCATGTGGAGAAGAAGTCTATTTTAGAGTAGGAGAATCACCATGGGAAATGTTGGAAATCAAAAATGAGCAGGGAAATTGCAAGGGACTGAAAGGGCATGAATCCTCCAACCTTGGGAGTGGAACTGGGGCAGGAGCAGTGCAAACTGAGTGACAATGGAGGCCATGGAATCAGAAGGGATGGTGTTATGGAAAGTAAAGAAGAGTGGGAACATCATAAAAGGATCTCAGCAAATAGACAAGAAGTAGAAGCAACCTCAAATGCATTGACAAGTGAATGCATAAACAAGGTGTGGCATATTAATACAATGGAATAAAATTCATCATTAACAACGAAAAATATTCAGACACCTTCTACAACATAGATCAATCCTGAGAGCATTGTGCTAAATGCATATGTTGATCACAAAAAGACAAATTCTATATGATTCCATTGGTGCAAATACCTAGTGTAGATAAGTTCATAGAAATAGAAAACCCCATGGTGGGGATGCAGGGACTGAAACATGGACATAAGTAGGGAAATGCTGTTAATAAGCACCGAGTTCCAGTTGTCAAAGATGAACAGGTTCTGAACATTGGCTGACAAAAAACAGGAACATGATTAACACTGCTTAGCACCTGATTGCATGCTTTGAATGGGGATATGGTTATGTTTATGTTATGGATTTTATCATGGTTCCTTCTTCACAAGTCAGGTTGAAATGAATGAACATCACTTTTCCTTCCTTATCTAGGAACACACTGGTTGACTGAAATTCTCTCCTTAATTCACTCCAAGGGGGATACCAGTGGATTCAGTCTGTGCCCATCTGGGAACGCTCACCCTGGGTAGAGTCAGATGTAGGATACAAATTGCTAAATGAGAATGAAAGACCAAGGCTCCTGACCTCTCACGTTCCCTTCCATCTATTCCCCAAGTCGTTATTCACTTCCAAGGCCAAGGTAAGTATCTAATGTTTCATCAATGCTTTTTGTCCTTCATGGGCCTAGATAAAACCTGTAGATCTTACCAGGCTGTCTGCTCATGGGGTAGGTTGGGAGAGACCTGAGATTCTCAGACACTAGGTGAGGTTAATGAGGCCACAACTCAGACTACACTTGAGTGCAAGGATATGGACCATTGCACAATTAGCTAGCCTGAATTCAGGGATAACAGGACTGGCTAAGGCCAGAGTCTTAGAAAACCACATCTTATGTGCAACCAGAATTTATAACTGCATCTACACTAGAGTATCCCTGCTTCCTTCTCTTGAAGACGTTAGCCGATATTAATTCAATAAAAGCCTCCCGCCAGGTAGGTGGAAGCCCCCAAGTCAGAATTGCCCATATGGAGTGCAGAGTATGCCTACATCGATAAATGCATAAATCCTGGGACTGCTCAGGAGACTGGCTCTCTATTCTAACCACCGCATCCCACTGCATGTCAATGTGCTTTGTCATCAGCAGCCACGTCAACCTCCCCATGGCTGAGGATCAATCGGCAAGGACCATGGATATCCAAGATCTAAGGTGTCACAGGTTATTTGTAGAAACATGCTTTCCAAAATTTTTGTTGACTTCTGATTTTTTTCATATGTTTCTTTACACATGAACAAGAAACCTAGATTAATGAACTCCTGTCTTGGAGAGTGCCTCACAGTGAGGCTGCTCCAATACACACAGTTCCATGTCTCCTTTTGGGTTTCATTAACCTCAGCCTCATTAAACTGAGGCCTAAGAAGACATTAGACCTGCAAGAATAACACCAAGACAGTTGATGCAAACACATGTCAAATTCTAATGTTCCACTCCCACTGGTGTGTGTGATGTGTGTGTGTGTTTGTGTGTGTTTTCATTAACATTAAACACTGGCCTCGGGGCTGGGGAGGTAACTCAGTCAGTAGAGTACTTGCCTTGCAAGCACAAGGCGCCTGGGTTCTATCCTCAGCACCCAAAAAACAAAAAAAAATAACCAATTGGTCTCTTAATATATACATATGTACACAGTTAAGCAACTGTACTCCAGACCAGACTTAGACATTTCTACAGTCCAGAAAGATTCCCCAGGCCCCTTCTACCAATCGGTGCCCACAAACTGAGGGAAACACACCCTGGAATACAGTTACAGATTACATTGTTTATTCTTGAATTTGTATAAATGCCTTCATGCTTTATGAAAGTAATGTCTGTGCAATTCTCAAAGGTCTTCTGTGTGTGAATGACCGTACATCGTTATGAATCTCAATATTCCATAATTTCTTAATCCATTCTGCTGTTAGTGATCATTATGGGAGAACACAAAAATAATTCACCAATTACCATTTAAAACTTTTCAGCAGCTTCCTCTATTCTGTAGACTAATAACCCAGAAATAAGAAAAATGTGAGACCTCTTCTATTCCTATCAAGGAATATGAAATATGAAGTTTACAAGGTATATTTTATTAAGGAGTACTATAACTAATTTGTTAAAGGAACCCACTGAAGTTCAATAGAGATTCAGTAAGAACTGCCTGGGGAAAGATCAAGATCAAGGTGAGAAATGACTGATTGAGACTGATTTTTCATTCTCTCATTTTTTCTTAATTTAAGGTGCTATATCTCATGAGAAATCCCAAAGATGTTCTTGTATCAGGTTATTATTTTTGGACTACATCAAACCTTCCTAAGAAACCAGAGTCACTGGAACAATACTTTAAATGGTTCATCCAAGGAAACGGTGAGAGTTCTGAGACATAAGATCTGCTTCCCCAACTCGACTGGCCTTTCATCTAATTTCCTGGTATCACTTTTGTATTCTTTTTCTGTATATTTTCCACATATGAGAGAAGACAGACAACCTTTGAATTTGTGAGTCCTAATTCTTTCAATTAGCATGTTGTTCTCCAGTTCCTTCCTTTTTCCTGCAAGTGACAGAATTGAGTTCTTCTTTATGATTGAGTAAGCCATGTCATGTATATGGAGTACATTTTCTGTATCCATTCATCAGCCAGTGGACACCTAGGCTGGCTCCATAACTTAGCTGCTGTGATTGAACTGTTATTAACATGGGCATGCATGCATTGCTATAGTACACTGACTTTAATTCTTTTGGATAAATACCAAGGGATTCTATGACCAAGGCATATGGTGGTTCCATTCCTAGACTTTTGAGAAAACTCCATACTGATATCCATGCTCTTGGTACTAATTGTAAGTGTTCTTTTCCTCTCACATCCCTGACAACATTTATTGTTATTTCTGTTCTTGATGATTCTAACTAGAGTGAGATGCAATCTCAGTGTGGCTTTCATCTGCTTTTATCTGGTTGTGAAAGATGTTGACAATCTTTTGCATAAAATTGTTTGCCATCATATTTCTCCTTCTGAGATATGATTGTCATTTACCCATCTATTCATTGGGGTTTTTGATTTTCAGTATTAAGGTTTTTGAATACTATATATATTCTGGGTATTAATCCTGTCACAGGAGTAGCTGGCAAAGATTTTCTCCCATTCTGTAGATCCTCTCTTCTTTCTCTCTTTCCCTTTGCTGTGCAGAAACGTTAATTGATGCCATTTCATTTACCAATTCTTGGTTTTGTTTCCTGAACACCAGGAGTCTTATGGAGAAAGACATTCCTGCATCTACACATTGACATGAAGGCGCTTTGTTTCCTACTAGTAGTTCCAATGTTGATGGTCTAATTCATGTTTTTTTGATCCACTTTGAGTTCATTTTTGTGCAGGATTTAGCTTCATTCTTCTATATGCAGGTATTCAGTTTTCCACGCACCATTTATTAAATAGGCTGTTTCCTCCAATATTTGCTTTTGGTGTCTTTGTTACGGATCAGATGAGTCTGTCTGTGAAGGTTTGTCTCTATGTCTTCTATACTAATCAATTGATCTATGGGTCTGTTTTGACGTAAGTTCAATTTTTGTGTTACTACACCTCTTTGGTATGATTTAAGACTGGGGAGACGTTGGAATGTGACACCTTCAGCATTACTCTTTGTGTGTGAGAGTGTGTGTTGGGGACTAGACCAGGGCCGTGCACATGCCAGTCAAGTGCTCTGCCACTGAGCCACATGCCAGCTCTTCATCAATGTTCCACTGCTCTAATGGCTCTAATTTTTCTGTGTCATTTCAATTTTGGGACTCTTCCTTCTATTTCTCTGAAGAATGTCAATGGTATTTGATAGGGATTGCATTGAATCTGTAGATTTCTTTTGGTAATATGTCAATATTGATTCTGGTGATCCAAGAACAAAAGAGGGCTTTTCAACTTCTCATGCCTTGTTCAATTTCGTTCTTCAGTATTCTGTAATTCTCATTGAAAGAGAATTTTCTCCACTTTAGATAGATCACATTCAGGGTTTCTTGAGTATTGTTTGATATGGTACCAGGGACTGAACGCAGGAGTGCTTAACTACACAGCCACATCACCAGCCCTTTTTTAGAAGTTGCTGAGTTGCTGACAACCTCACTAAGTTGCTCAGGCTGGTTCTCATCTCCCAGTCCTCCTGCCTCACCTTCCTGAGTCCTTGGGATTGTAACTATCTGTCACCAAGCCTGGATACCTAGGATATTTTAAGACCATTGTGAATAGAATTGTATTCCTGATTTCTTCCTCAGCAGATACATTACTGTTATGAAGAACTGATCTTGGGCTTTCTGTTGGTTTTGCATCCTGCTACTTTGCTGAATTTGGTAATCAGTTGTAGAAGTGTTTGGGGAGAGTTTTTGTGTCTTCAAAGCATAGTATCTTATCATCTGCAAACAGTGATAATTTGGCTTCATTCCTACTTGTAATATTTTTTGCCCTTCTTCTGCCTGATTTCTAAGGCTAGAGTTTCAAAAACTCTATTGAATGGGAGCCGTGAGTCTGGACATCATTGCATTGTTCCTGATCTTAGGAGAAATGTTTACAGTTTTTCACCAATTAGCATGATATTGGCTTTCGGTTTGACACATATACTCATGACGTTCAGTCAAGTTCTTCTGTCAAGGAAGATTCTTCAGATGTGGTAAAAACCCTTCATAAATTTTCACAAGTTGAACCAAACTTACATCCCTAGAATGAAACCAACGCATCATGATGTATAATCTTACATGTTGAATAGGATTTGCTAATATTTAATAGTTTTTCTGTGTCTGTGTATCACAGCAATAGTGATCTGTTGTTTTCTGACTTGATATGTCCTTGGTTTGGGTATCAGGTAGATACTAGTTTCATAGAATGAATTCAGGAATGGTGCCTCTCTCTGTTTCATTACCTAGTTTGAGGAACATTATCAATATACCTGAATCAAACTGTCAGGTTGTGATGAGTGACAGGGACAGCCCAGCCCCTGTTTTGGTAATGTGTAACCTGCACCCCTGTGCCTGACCTGCAGTGGCCTATGGATCATGGTTTGAGCACATTCGTGGCTGGATGTCCATGAGACACAGGGAGAACGTCCTGCTGCTGAGTTATGAAGAGCTACAGAAGGTGAGCAGCCTCTCATAGTCAGTGCCTGCCACTACACAACTTCCGTGCTCCCTCTTGATCCTCAGTGTCTCCACTCCACATTTCCTGTCAAAGCACAGCCTCTTGGAGAACACTGGGAATTAATAAGCCCTGAGTCTTCCTTACCCTGCTTATGCTTAACACTCACCAAGTTCAAGCCCTTTCTCCATGCCTCATCCTGGGTTCCGTCTGGGAACAACTAAAGGGCCCTTCCACACACTGAGGCAGGTGCCAGGGCTTATTCTCATACTTGTGGCTGTCAAGGAATTCTCTGTGCAGAAACCTGAATGCTGAGAGGAACCTAGTCATCACAAGGGACAGGCAAAAGGCACTAACCCCAGAATGTGTCCCTCTCTCTGGCTTCTCCCCTTCACTGACAAGGTGATGAGAAGATGAGAAGTCACTCTGTGTGACTCCTCTGAGAGGTCAGGGGCTGCAGTGACAGGAAAGGTCTGCAGATGGTGCTGAGCACTGGGGTGGGTGCAGGTAGAGCTGGGCAAGCCGAAGACCTCTACCTATCTGAGCACAGGATGGTGACTGTGGATGACAGTCATTGTGCCTTTCCACATTGCAAATGGAGAGTCTGTTCAAACTTCCCAAGTAAATATCTGAGTGTGTAGATAGGACACTTACACTGATGGATATAGCACGCTGAATATCTACTGATTCTAAGTTGATTTTTCTGTTGGTGCACGACCATGCCACACTGACCTGCACAAAACTGCACAGTTCTGTGTGAGTCAACTGGGTCCAGATGTAACTGAACTCTTTAGAATTTTTAGAAATATTATTTGTAATAATTAAGCAATGTAGGAAAAACAGAACAGTGAACACACCTTAGAAAACATGTGGTCTGTTAGTGATGTCTTGGAGACGGAGCAGGTGCCATATGCAAGCTGTCTGCTTCCCTGGGTGAAAGGCCTCTGGTCTCCTTCCTGCAGCTACTTCATGTTCTCCTGTGTTCTCAGCATGAAGTCAGTTCTCACCAAGGAGCCCTGGACGCCACGTTCACCTACCTCAGCAGCAAGCTCCCACACTTCCCTGTAATTCTCCCTGCAAATAACACAACACTTTTTAAATTATTGCCACAGTTGTTTCTTATTGTTCTATAGTAACTGGGGCTCAGGGGAAACAAATAATAATAAAGCACTGTAATCCTAAATGGAAGGTGTAGGAGCCAAAGCAATTCTTTTTTCTTTCAAGGATGTATGTCCTTGTAGAGATCTCCTGGGTTATCCATTCATAATCATGGGGCTTGAGTTGAGGAAGATATTCCAAAGCCCTATGTGTTACTCAAGTGCCAGTAATGGGACACAGCATCATCTGGGGTAAGGAGGAGTCTTTGGGGCTTTGTCTCCTGGCCTTATCTTGCACTCTCAGGAGTCTCTTTAGAAATCCTGACACCTGCCTCTGGGGTGTCCTAAACTCAACCACACTGGGAAACAATCCTGATCTTCATATCCCACATCCTTTCTGTCCCTCTTCCTGTCCCCTTTTGCTTTCTCCCTCCTTCTGGAATCCATCTCAGTCTTTTCCCATTCGGATAAATTTTCCTCTCCTCTTTCTTCCCCGCATCCCTCCTAAACTTCAATTCCAATCTTCCCATGTTTGCTGTCTTCCCCTTTCACAGCATCACTCTTGATTGCTCATATTTTAGGAGCCAAGAAGCACCATAAAGAAGATCTGTCAATTCCTGGGAAAGAAGTTAAATCCAGAAGAACTGGATTCAGTCCTCAAGAATAGCTCCTTCCACGTCATGAAACAAAACAAGATGTCTAATCTTGAAACAGTGCCTGAATCTTTAACGAGTCTGCACTTCTCAATGGCAAGGAAAGGTAAATGCTCTGGTTTGAGATTGCATGAGATTACTTAGAAGGCACTCTTCTCTTTACCATCCGACAGTAAGAGTGAAGGTGTTTGAACATATCAAATTTAATCATTTATTCCTGAGGCTGCTAGTGTTCCCTTATAGAAAAAAAAAATGTTTGCATGAAACTGGTATTGGCTGCAGGTACCTGGGGAAAGCTGATTCAGTGCTGGAGAGGAGGGTGGTATTGGAGATGGTGGTGTCTGGGTTACTCCACTGCTGACTTACCATAGAGAACTGCCCTAAAGAAAGAGATACCGGGGTGATCCAAGAGGGCGGACTAGAGGGTGACTGCATCTCCAGTCACTCCAGAATCCAGGAGTTAAGAAGGGGAGGCATTGAGAGACTCGGACTAAAATAGAGCCACGGGTGAGTCTGCCCACTGGGTAAAGCTCGGCCTGGGTGGCAGGCCCAGATAGAGGTGGCTTATTGGAGCAGGGCAGGGCAGCTAGAGTCTTCCACAGGCAGCCCTGCGCACTCCAGCAGTGGGCCCCTCCCACACAACCAGCTTCTCCAGGTTCTCGGAGCAGGCCCCCTAGTGAGAGCCTTTCTGATCAGAACAAACTCCAAGTCCCGGAGCCAGTGCGGCATGCTCTGGCCCACAAGCGCTTTCAGGGACCAGGACAGGGCAGCCAGAGACTTCCCCAAGCAGCCCGGCCCCCTGCGGTGGAAGGTGCCTTTCAAGGCTAACTTCTTGGAGCAGACCGCCCAGTGAGATCCTTTCTAAATAGAGCCAGCCACAAATCCCCGAGCCAACGGAGAGCTTCGATCCACAAGTAGCCTCTGGGATCAGGGCAGGGGACCAGAGACTTCTCCAGGCGGCTCTGCCCACTCCGGCCGCAGGCTCTTTCTATGGGGCGATCCAAGATGGTGACCTAGAGGGTGACTGCATCTCCAGTCGCTCCAGAACCCAGGACTCAATAAGGAGAGGCATTGAGAGACTTGGACAAAAATAGAGTCACAGGGTGAGTCTCCCCCACTGGGCAAAACTTGGACTGGGCGGCAGGTACAGATAGGGGTGGCTTATCAGAGCAGGGCAGGGCAGCTAGAGTCTTCCCCAGGTAGCCTTCCACACTCCAGGGGTGGGCTCCTTCCACACGGTCAGCTGCACGGTGCAGGCCCACAGTGAGAGCCTATCCGCACAGAGCCAGCTCCAAGCCCTGGAACCAGTAGGGGGCTAGGGACAGCTTTCTTCGGAAGCACTGCATTATCAAATTCCTCCAAGACATCAGGCTACTGAAGGCTGAGAGGTGATACACTGGAAATCTACCGGGACACTATAAGCCAATGGAGGAAATCTGCAATATCTCAGGGTCACACTGACAGCTGACCAATATGAGAAAACAAGGGAAGAAAATGTCCCAAACAAACCTAGATACTACATCAATAAAACCCAACAACAGCACAGCAGAAGAAATGTCAGAAAGGGAGTTCAGAATGTACATAATTAAAACAATCGGAGAAGCAAATGAGGAGATGAAAGAGCAAATGCAGGCATTAAATGATCACACCAATCAACAGTTAAAAGATCAAATACAGGAAGCACGAGATCATTTCAATAAAGAGTTAGAGATACTGAAAAAAAAAACCTGAAATACTTGAAATGAAGGAAACAATAAACCAAGTTAAAAACTCCATAGAAAGCATAACCAATAGGATAGAACACCTGGAAGACAGAACCTCACACATTGAAGACAAAATATTTAATCTTGAAAACAAAGTTGGCCAAACAGAGAAGATGGTAAGAAATCATGAACAGAATCTACAAGAATTATGGGATATCATGAAAAGGCCAAATTTAAGAATTATTGGGATTGAGGAAGGCTTAGAGAAACAAACCAAAGGAATGAACAATCTATTCAATGAAATAATATCAGAAAATTTCCCAAATCTGAAGAATGAAATGGAAAACCAAGTACAAGAGGCTTATAGGATTCCAAATATAAAAAATTACAACAGACCCACACCAAGGCACATTATTATGAAAATACCTAACATACAATATAAAGACAGAATTTTAAAGTCCGCGAGAGAAAAGAATCAAATTGCATTCAGAGGGAAACCAATAAGAATATCAGCAGATTTTTCAATCCTGACCCTAAAAACTAGAAGGGCCTGGAACAACATTTACCAAGCTCTGAAAGAAAATGGATGCCAACCAAGAATCTTATACCCAGCAAAACTTACCTTCAAATTTGACGATGAAATAAGATCCTTCCATGATAAACAAAAGCTAAAGGAATTTACAAAAAGAAAGCCAGCATTACAGAACATTCTCAGCAAAATATTCCATGAAGGAAGAGATGAAAAACAACGATGCAAATCAGCAACAGGAGGAGCTAGCCTAAAGGAATAGCCAAATAAAGGAGAAACCAAATCATGTCAAAAAACAAATATGAGTCAAATGACTGGGAATACAAATCATATCACAATAATAACCCTTAATGTTAATGGCCTGAACTCATCAATCAAAACACATAGACTGGCAGATTGGATTAAAAAGAAAAATCCAACAATATGTTGCCTGCAAGAGACTCATCTCATAGAAAGAGATACCCATAGACTAAAGGTGAAAGGATGGGGAAAAACATACCATGCACATGGACACAGCAAAAAAGCTGGAGCATCCATGCTCATTTCAGATTATGTGGACTTCAAGCCAAAACTAGTCAGAAAGGATAAAGAAGGTCATTACATGCTGCTTAAGGGAAGCATAAATCAGCAAGACATAACAATCATAAATATCAATGTCCCAAACATTGTCTATTCCACGTACGTCAAACAAATCCTTCTCAATTCCAGAAATCAAATAGACCACAACACAATAATACTAGGTTGTTTTAACACACCTATCTCACCACTGAATAGACCTTCCAAACAAAAATTGAATAAAGAAACCATAGATCACAATAACACAATCAATAATTTAGACTTAACCAACATATATAGAATATACCATCCAACAAAGAACGAATACACTTTCTTCTCAGCAGCACATGGATCCTTCTTTAAAATAGACCGAATTTTATGCCACAAAGCTACTGTTAGCAAATACAAGAAGATAGAGATACTACCTTGTACACTATCAGATCATAATGGATTGAAATTAGAAATAAATGACAGAATAAAAAACAGAAACTTCTCCAATACCTGGAGATTAAATAATACACTATTATATGATGAATGGATAACAGAAGACATCAGGAGGGAAAGAAAAAATTCTTAGAAGTAAACGAGAACAAAGACACATCATATCAAAATCTCTGGGACACTATGAAAGCAGTACTTAGATGAAGATTTATTTCATGGGGCGCATTCAAAAAAAGAAGTAGAAATCAACAAATAAATGACTTAACACTACAGCTCAAAGCCCTAGAAAAAAGAAGAGCAGACCAATACCAAAAGTAGTAGAAGACAGGAAATAGTTAAAATCAGAGCCGAAATCAACGAAATTGAAACAAAAGAAACAATTGGAAAAATTAACAAAATAAATAGTTGGTTCTTTGAAAAAATAAATAAAATTGATAAACCCTTAGCCACACTAACAAAGAGAAAGAGGGAGAAAACTCAAATTACTAAATTCAGAATGAACAAGGAAACATCACAACAGACACAAGTGAAATACAAAACATAATTAGAAGCTATTTTGAAAACCTAAATTCCAACAAAACAGAAAACCTCAAGACATCAACAAGTTTCTAGAGACATATGAATTACCTAAACTGAACGAGGAGATCATACACAACTTAAATAAATCAATTTCAAGCAATGAAATAGAAGAGGTCATCAAAAGCCTACCAACCAAAGAAAGTCCAGGACCAGATGGGTTCTCAGCCGAGTTCTACAAAACCTTTAAAGAAGAGCTCATTCCAATACTCCTCAAAGTATTCCATGAAATAGAAGAGGAGGGAACCCTCCCAAACTCGTTCTATTGAAGCCAATATCACCCTGATACCTAAACCAGACAGAGACACATCGAGGAAAGAAAATTTCACACCAATATCCTTAATGAATATCGATGCAAAAATTCTCAACAAAATTTTAGCAAATCGCATACAAATATATATTAAAAAGATAGTGCACCACGATCAAGTGGGTTTTATCCCAGGGATGCAAGGTTGGTTCAACATTCGGAAATCAATAAATGTCATTCACCATATCAACAAACGTAAAGTTAAGAATCACATGATTATTTCAATAGATGCAGAAAAAGCATTTGATAAAATACAGCATCCCTTCATGCTCAAAACACTAGAAAAAATTGGGGTAGTGGGAACATTCCTAACATTATAAAGGCAATCTACGCTAAACCCATGGCTAATATCATTCTAAATGGTGAAAAACTGAAAGTGTTCCCCCTAAAAACTGGAACAAGGCAGGGATGCCCTCTTTCACCGCTTCTATTCAACATCATCCTTTGACTCTAGCCAGAGCAATCAGACAAACCAAAGAAATTAAAGGGATACGAATTGGAAAAGAAGAACTCAAACTATCCGTGTTCGCTGATGACATGATTATATATTTAGAGGAACCAGAAAATTCCACCAGAAAACTTTTAGAACTCATAAGTGAATTCAGTAAAGTAGCATATTACAAGATCAATGCTCATAAATCCAATGCATTCTTATACATAAGTGATGAATCTTCAGAAAGAGAAATTAGGAAAACTACCCCATTCACAATAGCTTCGAAAAAAATAAAATACTTGGGAATCAATCCCACAAAAGAGGTGAAAGACCTCTACAATGAGAACTACAGAACACTAAAGAAAGAAATTCAAGAAAACCTTAGAAGATGGAAAGATCTCCCATGTTCCTGGATAGGCAGAATTAATATCGTCAAAATGGCAATACTACCTAAAGTGCTATACAGATTCAACGCAATTCCAATTAAAATCCCAATGATGTTCCTTGCAGAAATAGAGCAAGCAATTATGAAATTCATCTGGAAGAATAAAAAACCTAGAATAGCTAAAGCAATCCTCAGTAGCAAGAGCGAAGCAGGGAGTATCACAATACCAGATCTTCAACTCTACTACAAAGCAATAGTAACAAAAACGGCATGGTATTGGTACCAAAATAGACAGGTAGATCAATGGTACAGAATAGAGGACATGGACACAAACCCAAATAAATACAATTTTCTCATACTAGACAAAGGTTCCAAAAATATGCAATGGAGAAAAGATAGCCTCTTCAACAAATGGTGCTTGGAAAACCGGAAAACCATATGCAACAGAATGAAATTAAACCCCTATCTCTCACCCTACACAAAACTCAACTCAAAATGGATCAAGGACCTCGGAATCAGACCAGAGACCCTGCATCTTAACAGAAGAAAAAGTTGGTCCAAATCTTCAACTTGTTGGCTTAGGATCAGACTTCCTTAACAGGACTCCCATAGCACAAGAAATAAAAGCAAGAATCAACAACTGGGATAGATTCAAACTTAAAAGCTTTCTCTCAGCAAAGGAAACTATCAGCAATGTGAAGAGAGAGCCTACAGAGTGGGAGAATATCTTTGCCAACCATACCTCAGATAGAGCGCTAATTTCCAGAATCTATAAAGAACACAAAAAACTCTACACGAAGAATACAAATAATCCAATCAACAAATGGGCTAAGGAAATGAACAGACACTTCACAGAAGAAGATGTACAAGTAATCACCAGATATATGAAAAAATGTTCAACATCCCTAGTAATAAGGGAAATGCAAATCAAAACTACCCTAAGATTTCATCTCACCCCAATTAGAATGGCGATTATCAAGAATACAAGCAACAATAGGTGTTGGCGAGGATGTGGTGAAAAAGGAACACTCATACAATGCTGGTGGGGTTGCAAATTAGTGCAGCCACTCTGGAAAGCAGTGTGGAGATTCCTCAGAAAGCTTGGAATGGAAACACCATTTGACCCAGCTATCCCACTCCTTGGCCTATACCCAAAGGACTTAAAATCAGCATACTACAGAGATACAGCCACATCAATGTTCATTGCTGCTCAATTCACCATAGCCAGATTGTGGAACCAACCTAGATGCCCTTCAGTTGATGAATGGATAAAGAAACTGTGGCATATTTATACAATGGAATATTACTCCGCAATGAAGAATGATAAAATTATGGCATTTGTAGGCAAATGGTTGAAATTGGAGAATATCATGCTAAGTGAGATAAGCCAATCTCAAAAAACTAAAGGACGAATGATCTCGCTGATAAGCGGATGAGGACATATAATGGGGGGTGGGAGGGGCTAGCATTAGGTTTAGGGTTAGGTTTAGAGTTAGGCTAAGGAGAGCGGTAAGAATGAAGGAAAGAAGGACTGTGTAGAGCGAAAAGAGGGGTGGGAGGGGTGGGGGGGAGGGGAAAAAAAAAAAAAAAGCCTACCAACAAAGAAAAGTCCGGGACCAGATGGGTTCTCAGCCGAGTTCTACAAAACCTTTAAAGAAGAGCTTATTCCAATACTCCACAAAGTATTATAGAAGAGGAGGGAAACCTCCCATACTCATTCGATGAAGCCAATATCACCCTGATACCTAAACCAGACAGATACACATCTAGGCTTGAAAATTTCAGACCAATATCCTTAATGAACATCGACACAAAAATTCTCAACAAAATTTTAGCAAATCGCATACAAAAATACATTAAAAAGATAGTGCACCACGATCAAGTGGGTTTTATCCCAGGGATGCAAGGTTGGTTCAACATTCGGAAATCAATAAATGTCATTCACCATATCAACAGGCTTAAAGTTAAGAATCACATGACTACTTCAATAGATGCAGAAAAAGCATTCAATAAAATACAGCATCCCTTCATGCTCAAAACACTAGATAAAATTGGGGTAGTGGGAACATTCCTTAACATTATAAAGGTCATCTACGCTAAGCCCATGGCCAATATCATTCTAAATGGTGAAAAACTGAAAGCGTTCCCCCTAAAAACTGGAACAAGGCAGTGATGCCCCTCTTTCACCGCTTCTATTCAACATCGTCCTTGAGACTCTAGCCAGAGCAATCAGACAAACCAAAGAAATTAAAGGGATACGAATTGGAAAAGAAGAACTCAAACTATCCCTGTTTGCTGATGACATGATTATATATTTAGAGGAACCTGGAAATTCCACCAGAAAACTTTTAGAACTCATAAGTGAATTCAGTTAAGTAGCAGGTTACAAGATCAATGCTCATAAATCCAATGCATTCTTATACATAAGTGGTGAATCTTTAGAAAGAGAAATTAGGAAAACTACCCTATTCACAATAGCATCGAAAAAAATAAAATACTTGGGAATCAATCTCACAAAAGAGGTGAAAGACCTCTACAATGAGAACTACAGAACACTAAAGAAAGAAATTCAAGAAAACCTTAGAAGATGGAAAGATCTCCCATGTTCCTGGATAGGCAGAATTAATATCGTCAAAATGGCAATACTACCTAAAGTGCTATACAGATTCAACGCAATTCCAATTAAAATCCCAATGATGTTCCTTGCAGAAATAGAGCAAGCAATTATGAAATTCATCTGGAAGAATAAAAAACCTAGAATAGCTAAAGCAATCCTCAGTAGCAAGAGCGAAGCAGGGAGTATCACAATACCAGATCTTCAACTCTACTACAAAGCAATAGTAACAAAAACGGCATGGTATTGGTACCAAAATAGACGGGTAGATCAATGGTACAGAATAGAGGACATGGACACAAACCCAAATAAATACAATTTTCTTTTTTTTTTTCTTTTTTTTTTTTTTTTTACGTTTACATAGGGTAATGATGTTTATTATATTTTTCCCCTCCCCCCCACCCCTCCCACCCCTCCCACCCCTCCCACCCCTCTTTTCCCTCTACACAGTCCTTCTTTCCTTCATTCTTACTGTTCTCCTTAGCCTAACTCTAAACCTAACCCTAAACCTAATGCTAGCCCCTCCCACCCCCCATTATATGTCCTCATCCACTTATCAGCGAGATCATTCGTCCTTTAGTTTTTTGAGATTGGCTTATCTCACTTAGCATGATATTCTCCAATTTCAACCATTTGCCTACAAATGCCATAATTTTATCATTCTTCATTGCGGAGTAATATTCCATTGTATAAATATGCCACAGTTTCTTTATCCATTCATCAACTGAAGGGCATCTAGGTTGGTTCCACAATCTGGCTATGGTGAATTGAGCAGCAATGAACATTGATGTGGCTGTATCTCTGTAGTATGCTGATTTTAAGTCCTTTGGGTATAGGCCAAGGAGTGGGATAGCTGGGTCAAATGGTGGTTCCATTCCAAGCTTTCTGAGGAATCTCCACACTGCTTTCCAGAGTGGTTGCACTAATTTACAACCCCACCAGCAATGTATGAGTGTTCCTTTTTCACCACATCCTCGCCAACACCTATTGTTGCTTGTATTCTTGATAATCGCCATTCTAATTGGGGTGAGATGAAATCTTAGGGTAGTTTTGATTTGCATTTCCCTTATTACTAGGGATGTTGAACATTTTTTCATATATCTGGTGATTACTTGTACATCTTCTTCTGTGAAGTGTCTGTTCATTTCCTTAGCCCATTTGTTGATTGGATTATTTGTATTCTTCGTGTAGAGTTTTTTGAGTTCTTTGTAGATTCTGGAAATTAGCGCTCTATCTGAGGTATGGTTGGCAAAGATATTCTCCCACTCTGTAGGTTCTCTCTTCACATTTCTGATAGTTTCCTTTGCTGAGAGAAAGCTTTTTAGTTTGAATCTATCCCAGTTGTTGATTCTTGCTTTTATTTCTTGTGCTATGGGAGTCCTGTTAAGGAAATCTGATCCTGAGCCAACAAGTTGAAGATTTGGACCTACTTTTTCTTCTATAAGATGCAGGGTCTCTGGTCTGATTCCGAGGTCCTTGATCCATTTTGAGTTGAGTTTTGTGTAGGGTGAGAGATAGGGGTTTAGTTTCATTCTATTGCATATAGTTTTCCAGTTTTCCCAGCACCATTTGTTGAAGAGGCTATCTTTTCTCCATTGCATATTGTTGGAACCTTTGTCTAGTATGAGAAAATTGTATTTATTTGGGTTTGTGTCCATGTCCTCTATTCTGTACCATTGATCTACCTGTCTATTTTGGTACCAATACCATGCCGTTTTTGTTACTATTGCTTTGTAGTAGAGTTGAAGATCTGGTATTGCAATACCCCCTGCTTCGCTCTTGCTACTGAGGATTGCTTTAGCTATTCTAGGTTTTTTATTCTTCCAGATGAATTTCATAATTGCTTGCTCTATTTCTGCGAGGTACATCATTGGGATTTTAATTGGAATTGCATTGAATCTGTATAGAACTTTAGGTAGTATAGCCATTTTGACGATATTAATTCTGCCTATCCAGGAACATGGGAGATCTTTCCATCTTCTAAGGTTTTCTTGAATTTCTTTCTTTAGTGTTCTGTAGTTCTCATTGTAGAGGTCTTTCACCTCTTTTGTGAGATTGATTCCCAAGTATTTTATTTTTTTCGATGCTATTGTGAATGGGGTAGTTTTCCTAATTTCTCTTTCTGAAGATTCATCACTTATGTATAAAAATGCATTGGATTTATGAGCATTGATCTTGTAACCTGCTACTTTACTGAATTCACTTATGAGTTATAAAAGTTTTCTGGTGGAATTTCCAGGTTCCTCTAAATATATAATCATGTCATCAGCGAACAGGAATAGTTTGAGTTCTTCTTTTCCTATTCGTATCCCTTTAATTTCTTTGGTTTGTCTGATTGCTCTGGCTAGAGTCTCAAGGACGATGTTGAATAGAAGCGGTGAAAGAGGGGCATCACTGCCTTGTTCCAGTTTTTAGGGGGAACGCTTTCAGTTTTTCACCATTTAGAATGATATTAGCCATGGGCTTAGCGTAGATGGCCTTTATAATGTTTAGGAATGTTCCCATTACCCCAATTTTTTCTAGTGTTTTGAGCATGAAGGGATGCTGTATTTTATCAAATGCTTTTTCTGCATCTATTGAAATAATCATGTGATTCGTAACTTTAAGTCTGTTGATATGGTGAATGACATTTATTGATTTCCGAATGTTGAACCAACCTTGCATCCCTGGGATAAAACCCACTTGATCGTGGTGCACTATCTTTTTAATATATATTTGTATGCGATTTGCTAAAATTTTGTTGAGAATTTTTGCATCGATGTTCATTAAGGATATTGGTCTGAAATTTTCTTACCTTGATGTGTCTCTGTCTGGTTTAGGTATCAGGGTGATATTGGCTTCATAGAACGAGTTTGGTAGGGTTCCCTCCTCTTCTATTTCATGGAATAGTTTGAGGAGTATTGGAATGAGCTCTTCTTTAAAGGTTTTGTAGAACTCGGCTGAGAACCCATCTGGTCCAGGACTTTTCTTTGTTGGTAGGCTTTTGATGACCTCTTCTATTTCATTGCTTGAAATTGGTTTATTTAAGTTGTGTATGTCCTCCTCGTTCAGTTTAGGTAGTTCATATGTCTCTAGAAATTTGTTGATGTCTTCAAGGTTTTCTGTTTTGTTGGAGTATAGATTTTCGAAATAACTTCTAATTATGTTTTGTATTTCACTCGTGTCTGTTGTGATGTTTCCTTGTTCATTCCGAATTTTAGTAATTTGAGTTTTCTCCCTCTTTCTCTTTGTTAGTGTGGCTAAGGGTTTATCAATTTTATTTATTTTTTCAAAGAACCAACTATTTATTTTATTAATTTTTCCGATTGTTTCTTTTGTTTCGATTTCGTTGATTTCGGCTCTGATTTTAACTATTTCCTGTCTTCTACTACTTTTGGTATTGGTCTGCTCTTCTTTTTCTACTGCTTTGAGCTGTAGTGTTAACTCGTTTATTTGTTGATTTCTACTTCTTTTTTTGAATGCACCCCATGAAATAAATCTTCCTCTAAGTACTGCTTTCATAGTGTCCCAGAGATTTTGATATGATGTGTCTTTGTTCTCATTTACTTCTAAGAATTTTTTTATTTCCCTCCTGATGTCTTCTGTTATCCATTCATCATATAATAGTGTATTATTTAGTCTCCAGGTATTGGAGAAGTTTCTGTTTTTTATTTTGTCATTTATTTCTAATTTCAATCCATTATGATCTGATAGAGTACAAGGTAGTATCTCTATCTTTTTGTATTTACTAACAGTAGCTTTGTGGCATAAAATATGGTCTATTTTAGAGAAGGATCCATGTGCTGCTGAGAAGAAAGTGTATTCATTCTTTGTTGGATGGTATATTCTATATATGTCCGTTAAGTCTAAATTGCTGATTGTGTTGTTGAGATCTATAGTTTCTTTATTCAATTTTTGTTTGGACGATCTATCCAGTGGTGAGAGAGGTGTGTTAAAATCGCCTAGTATTATTGTGTTGTGGTCTATTTGATTTCTGGAATTGAGAAGGATTTGTTTGACGTACGTGGCTGAGCCAATGTTCGGGGCATAGATATTTATGATTGTTATGTCTTGCTGATTTATGCTTCCCTTAAGCAGCATGTAATGTCCTTCTTTATCCCTTCTGACTAGTTTTGGTTTGAAGTCCACATTATCTGAGATGAGGATGGATACTCCAGCTTTTTTGCTGTGTCCGTGTGCATGGTATGTTTTTCCCCATCCTTTCACCTTTAGTCTATGGGTGTCTCTTTCTATGAGATGAGTCTCTTGCAGGCAGCATATTGTTGGATTTTTCTTTTTAATTCAATCTGCCAGTCTGTGTCTTTTGATTGATGAATTCAGGCCATTAACATTCAGGGTTATTATTGTGATATGATTTGTATTCCCAGTCAATTGACTCATATTTGTTTTTGACATGATTTGGTTTCTCCTTTATTTGGCTATTCCTTTAGGCTAGCGCCTCCTGTTGCTGATTTGCATCGTTGTTTTTCATCTCTTCCTCATGGAATATTTTGCTGAGAATGTTCTGTAATGCTGGCTTCCTTTTTGTAAATTCCTTTAGCTTTTGTTTATCATGGAAGGATCTTATTTCATCGTCAAATTTGAAGGTAAGTTTTGCTGGGTATAAGATTCTTGGTTGGCATCCATTTTCTTTCAGGGCTTGGTATATGTTGTTCCAGGCCCTTCTAGCTTTTAGGGTCTGGATTGAAAAATCTGCTGATATTCTTATTGGTTTCCCTCTGAATGTAATTTGATTCTTTTCTCTCGCGGCCTTTAAAATTCTGTCTTTATTTTGTATGTTAGGTATTTTCATAATAATGTGCCTTGGTGTGGGTCTGTTGTAATTTTGTATGTTTGGAGTTCTATAAGCCTCTTGTACTTGGTTTTCCATTTCATTCTTCAGATTTGGGAAATTTTCTGTTATTATTTCATTGAATAGATTGTTCATTCCTTTGGTTTGTTTCTCTAAGCCTTCCTCAATCCCAATAATCCTCAAATTTGGCCTTTTCATGATATCCCATAGTTCTTGGAGATTCTGTTCATGATTTCTTACCATCTTCTCTGTTTGTTCAACTTTGTTTTCAAGGTTAAATATTTTGTCTTCAATGTCTGAGGTTCTGTCTTCCAGGTGTTCTATCCTATTGGTTATGCTTTCTATGGAGTTTTTAACTTGGTTTATTGTTTCCTTCATTTCAAGGATTTCAGTTTGGTTTTTTTTCAGTATCTCTAACTCTTTATTGAAATGATCTCGTGCTTCCCGTATTTGGTCTTTTAACTGTTGATTGGTGCGATCATTTAATGCCTGCATTTGCTCTTTCATCTCCTCCTTCAATGCCTGCATTTGCTCTTTCATCTCTTCATTAGCTTCCCTGATCGTTTTAATTACGTACATTCTGAACTCCCTTTCTGACATTTCTTCTGCTGTGCTATCATTGGGTTTTATTGATGTAGTATCTAGGTTTGTTTGGGACATTTTCTTCCCTTGTTTTCTCATAATGGTCAGTTGTCAGTGGGACCCTGAGATATTGCAGTTTTCCACTATTGGCTTCTAGTGTCCCAGTAGATTTCCAGTGTATCACCTCCCAGCCTTCAGTAGCCTGATGTCTTGGAGGAATCTGATAAAGCAGCTCATTCGAAGAATACTGCCCCTAGCCCCCTACTGGTTCCACGTTTTGGAACTGGCTCTGTGCGGAAATGCTCTCACTGTGGGCCTGCACCATGCAGCTGGCCGTGTGGGAAGAGCCCACTGCCGGAGTGTGGAAGACTACCTTGGGAAGACTCAAGCTGCCCTGCCCGGCTCTGCTAAGCCACCTCTATCTGGGCCTGCCACCCGGGCTGAGCTTTACCCAGTGGGCAGACTCACCCGTGGCTCTATTTCAGTCCGAGTCTCTCTATGCCTCCCCCTCTTAGCTCCTGGGTTCTGGAGCGACCGGGGGTGCAGTCTCCCTCTAGGCCGCCATCTTGGATCTCCCCATGAAGAGAGCCCGCAGCCGGAGTGGGCAGAGCCGCCTGAAGAGGTCTCCGGCTGCCCTGCCCTTATCCCTGAGGCTGATTGCAGATCGAGGCACTCCGCTGGTTCTTTGCAGGAGTACACTGCGCTGCAGCGGCTCCGGGACTCGGAGCCTGCTCTGTTCAGAAAGGCTCTCACTAGCGGGCCAGTTCCGTTCCGAGAACCTGGAGAAGCTGGCTGTGTGGGCGGGGCCCACCGCCGGAGTGCGCAGGGCTGCCTGTGGATGACTCTAGCTGCCCTGCCTGGCTCCGATAAGCCACCTCTATCTGGGCCTGCCACCCGGGCCGAACTTTACCCAGTGGGCAGACTCACCCGTGGCTCCACTTCAGTCCGAGTCTCTCAATGCCTCCCCTTCTTAACTCCTGGGTTCTGGAGCGAATGGGGGTGCAGTCTCCCTCTAGGCCGCCATCTTGGATCTCCCCGTGAAGAGAGCCCGCAGCCGGAGTGGGCAGAGCCGCCTGAAGAGGTCTCCGGCTGCCCTGCCCTTATCCCTAAGGCTGATTGCAGATCGAGGCTCTCCGCTGGTTCTTTGCAGGAGTACACTGCACTGCAGGGCTCCGGGACTCGGAGCCTGCTCTGTTCAGAAAGGCTCTCACTAGCGGGCCAGTTCCGTTCCGAGAACCTGGAGAAGCTGGCTGTGTGGGCGGGGCCCACCGCCGGAGTGCGCAGGACTGCCTGTGGATGACTCTAGCTGCCCTGCCCGGCTCCGATAAGCCACCTCTATCTGGGCCTGCCACCCGGCCGAGCTTTACCCAGTGGGCAGACTCACCCGTGGCTCTATTTCAGTCCGAGTCTCTCTATGCCTCCCCCTCTTAGCTCCTGGGTTCTGGAGCGACCGGGGGTGCAGTCTCCCTCTAGGCCGCCATCTTGGATCTCCCCCCAATTTTCTCATACTAGACAAAGGTTCCAAAAATATGCAATGGAGAAAAGATAGCCTCTTCAACAAATGGTGCTGGGAAAACTGGAAAACTATATGCAACAGAATGAAATTAAACCCCTTTCTCTCACACTACACAAAACTCAACTCAAAATGGATCAAGTACCTCGGAATCAGATCAGAGACGCTGCATATTATAGAAGAAAAAGTAGGTCCCAATCTTCAACTTGTTGGCTTAGGATCAGACTTCCTTAACAGGACTCCCATAGCACAAGAAATAAAAGCAAGAATCAACAACTGGGATGGATTCAAACTAAAAAGCTTTCTCTCAGCAATGGAAACTATCAGCAATGTGAAGAGAGAGCCTACAGAGGGGGAGAATATATTTGCCACTCATACTTCAGATAGAGCGCTAATTTCCAGAATCTATAAAGAACTCAAAAAACTCTACACCAAGAATATGAATAATCCAATCAACAAATGGATAAGAAAATGAACACACACTTCACAGAAGAAGATATACTAGAAATCAACAGATATATGAAAAATGTTCAATATCTCTAGTAATAAGGGAAATGCAAATCAAAACTACCCTAAGATTTCATCTCACCCCAATTAGAATGGCGATTATCAAGAACACAAGCAACAATAGGTGTTGGCGAGGATGTGGTGAAAAAGGAACACTCATACATTGCTGGTGGGGTTGCAAATTAGTGCAGCCACCCTGGAAAGCAGTATGGAGATTCCTCAGAAAGCTTGGAATGGAACCACCATTTGACCCAGCTATCCCACTCCTTGGCCTATACCCAAAGGACTTACAATCAGCATACTACAGAGATACAGCCACATCAATGTTCATTGCTGCTCAATTCACCATAGCCAGATTGTGGAACCAACCTAGATGCCCTTCAGTTGATGAATGGATAAAGAAACTGTGGCATATCTATACAATGGAATATTACTCCGCAATGAAGAATGATAAAATTATGGCATTTGCAGGCAAATGGATGAAATTGGAGAATATCATGCTAAGTGAGATAAGCCAATCTCAAAAAACTAAAGGACGAATGAACTCGCAGATAAGCGGGTGAGGACATATATTGGGGTTGGGAGGGGTTAGCTTTAGGGCTAGTGTTAGGTTTAGGGTTAGGGATAAGGAGTGTGGTAAGAATGAAGGAAAGAAGGACTGTATAGAGGGAAAAGAGGGATGGAAAGGGTGGGGGGAAGGGAAAAAAATAATGAATCAAACATCATTGCCCTATGTAAACGTATGATTACACAAATGGTATACCTTGACTCCATGTACAAATAGAGAAACAACATGTATCCCATTTGTATACAATAATAATAAAAAAAAGAAAGAGATATCACGGAAACAGCAAACTGAAGAAGGTAGAGAGGAGGTCGTTTGCTAGGAGACATTGTCAGGCCTCCTTCTTGTGAGGAAAGATGAATCACATCAACACACTTGGATTCAGGCCTATTGAAAATGTCTACTGCAAGTGATGTGAGAACCTCTTTTTCCAAAATTCCTCCAGTTCTCATCTATCTGGAATGGTGTGACATGGAATAAATCTACCAAATGCTTCAAAAGATACTCAAGAGGTCAGGATTCCTGCACACAGTGCACATGGAGCACAGAGGGATAAACCAGAGGACTGGGCTGGGAATGTCACTCACTGAGAGAGCAGAGTCTACCAGAAGAAATAAATGAAAATTGTCTGATAATGAAGATAACAAGGAAAATAAGAGTAAGAATGAGTTTTTATATGATAGCAACGACAAGTTAGGCATTCTACTACTTTATATTTATATGAGTATAGGGTTTGCATAAATATAACATATTAGCATAGATATTTTTATATATTTATTATTGTAATGTTATATGAAATAATTTAAATGATACATACTATAACACTTAATCATTTAAGTGAAGGCTTTATGTCCATATCATTAGTTTCCATTCCACCCAAATATTCTCAATGGTAAAGGATCTGGGGCTTCCTAAATTCTTATCTGTAAAAAATGGTATGATGCTCACATTTTATTCACTCTTTATTAATCCTGTCAACAACGTTTACTGAGTATATAGCATGTCATTCTTTGAAGCACCACGAATGAGACAATTAATAGAAAGTGCTGACTTCCTAATATGTTAAAAACATAGCATATGCATATTCCAAAAGGAAAAGCCTACAACATGCAGTGTTTGATCATTGCTGTGAAGTGAACGAGGGTGGAGGTGTTCAGTTGTGAACTGAGGGCCTCACTGAGTAACTGCATGGGAGCAAACACTTGAAAGAGGCAAATGAACAAGGTGTAAATACGTCCAGCAGGACAGCACTCTAGGGTGAGGTCAAGACATGTAAAGAGCCTGCAGAGGGGGAGCCTGGCATGTTTAAAGTTGGGCAGTCCCAGGGGTGGTGTCTGGAACAACAAGGACCCTATGCCCAGAAGCACAAAAGTACCAAGGGACTTACTTGAAAGAGACTGGAAGTCCTAGGAGACTTGGAACCAGAAGTGAATGGAGCCACTGGGCCTGGCAACGCATCAGGGTGGGTGTCAGGGGCAGAATAGCTTCTATCAGAGAATGGCCAAAGCAGACTAGTTGTCATCTGATCTGATCACCCAGGTCAGAAATTCTGTTAGCTTGGGCCAAAGGGGTAAAACAAGAAGTGGTCAGGCTTAGTTATATTCCAGATGTTCTGATTTTATACCCAGCACTGTGGCTTATGGATTTGGTACAAGATGGTTGGGGAGAGAGGGGGAGTCAGGACACACTATAGAGGCAGGTAGAAGTGTAAAAGGGTACGGTGCCCAGGCAGCAGGAGGGCTCACCATGACCCAGTGGCCATTATACTGCTTTGACAGTATAAGGAGAAGACCTGTCTTCAGACCTGTCTCTAGATCTGATGTGACTCTCCTTCATGTTTCCAGGCATCTGTGGGGACTGGAAGAATCACTTCACAGTGGCCCAAGATGAAGCCTTTAATAAAGTATACCAAGAGAAGATGGCAGGTTTTCCCAAAGACCTGTTCCCATGGGAATAATGTTGAAGACATTCTGGATCTTCTATGGATGCTGATAATTGTTGTCCTGTCCTGGGATGAGTACAGAAGTGGGGAGTTCTAGAATAAAACCCATTTCTACAAGAAAAGGGAGGGAAGGACAGGATGGCATAAAGAACCAATGAAATATAAACTAATAGAGGAGCAAAAGGAAATCTAGCTGAGTAGAGAAGGAGAATGGGAGAGGGGAGGAGGCCCAGCAGGGAGGGAGGAGCGAGACCTGAAACGCCTTTCCCTGCAGGGATGAGTGTTTCTGGATCTACCCAACTACTGTGCATAGCAAATCTAACGCTCTGACACAAAATTAAAATCCTGCTTCTTCACTCTGGAGCCCTGAATTATACATTTTGCTTCTCTGATCACTTGCTTCTTCAAAGTGCCTGGGATTTCTCTATTCAATTCATCACTTTCTAGCTTTTGAAAGTACTTTGTAGTCTTTCAAATGCATAGAAGGTCAGACACTGAAAATGAATATCATGCAAAATTGTGTCTAATTTTTAAAACAAGGATAGAATGTAGAAGAAGCTAAGGTTCCTTTTCTATGACATCTATCTCCAGAATCCATGATGAAAACGATCTGCGGGAGTCTAATTTCCAAGCTAGTTTTGTTTTCATTCCTAGTGGTGTAAACACCATAAATAACAAGTGCTGGGTATGGAACTTTCATCAGGTAACTAAATGGTGAGTGGTATGATACACTCAGAGGCTTACTACTCAGCATTTAACCTAGGTTTTATCTGAGCTGATGTGCATAGAGTACTTCAGAACTTAATTGAGGCTTGACACGCTGTAGAGTTACCGGTTCTCCTGTGAAAGACTCTGGGTTCCCATCACCAATTTCCCCATATTTCCTTGGGCAAGTAAGAAAAAATCAAGGTCAGAGTTTTCCTCAGGTGAACATTTAGAACTGAACTTGACTGTTCACATTTAGTCTCTTGTAGGTGTAACAAAATGTTTCTCCAATCATCTTGGATTGCAGGTAAAAACCAAATCAACTCCTTTACCACTGCCCAATTTGAATGACATGGAATTCATTAATTTTGGAAGTCAAGCAGCTCAACTACATAGCATTAGTCTCCTACTATCTTGCTGTATAAAAAACCTCTTCCATGAGGGTATGATGATAACAGTTGCTTAGGATTCTTTTTTGGTGAGGGGGGTAACAGGGATTGAACTCGGGGCCCTTGACCACTAAGCCACAAAGGAACTCTATTTTGTATTTTAGTAGGGACAAGGTCTCAGTGAGTGGCTTAGCATGTCACTTTTATAGAGACTGGCTTTAAACAAGCAATCCTCCTGCCTCAGCCTCCTGAGCCCATGGGATTACAGGCATGTGCCACCACACTGAGCTCACTTGCTTAGAAATCTTGAAAGCATTTGTAGATCATTTAGAAACAGCCCTGACTCTTCACTTGCTGCTGCAGATGTCCAATGGGTCACTGAAAACAGAAACAAGAAGCTTGCCCTCTCTGCCCTCTTGTCGTATGTCTCTTCTCTGTTAGTCTAAAATTTGGTCCAGATTTTTGCTCAACTCTGAAGGTAAACATACTCATCATTTCTCAAGTGGCTTCTCTGGAACTCAAATACAGGTTGATTTGACCTCAGCTGACCTAACTTGCCTCCTGCCATGAAGGCTGCATACAGCAACAGAAAGTTAACCAAGACTCTGTCCCTTCCAGGCCTCGGGAGTGGCTGCTAAAGTCTCCAGTCAGCAATTCATTCCTGCCCACTCCCCTACCTGCCCCTTCTTTGCTCCCCCTGTGGTCCTTTAGGAGGCAGGTTCCCTATCATGGCTTTCCTGCTGAGAGCCTACTATCTTCTTGGGCTTGCTAGATGTCCAAATTAACCTCTCTCCTTCCCCATCAGCTTGGCCTCAAAATCTTGGCCTTTTTCAGTGGGAAGCAAATGGATTCCATTGTGACAATTCTGTTGTCAATTAGAGATGACGTTCCTTCTTTAAGAGTTTTCTAATGTTCTTAATTATTACTGGCATTTGTGTCCTTGTATTTGTCTTGTACCTGTGTTGCTCAGGATGTGAGCACAGGTTCTCAGGGCAGTGCTCTCTGTTAATTCAGGCTCCTCTTAGAATTGCTGATGGTATGCAGGCTCTCAATATGAAAAACTAAGAGATGGCACCATGCGGAAAGCCTTGTTTGATACAATTTACCGGCAGCGTCTAACATGGTGGTTATCATAGATTTTAGCTAAAATTAAACAAGCAGTAAAATGTTTTTCTTGGTGAGATAGACAGGTCAGAACTTTGGGCTGCCTATAAAACAGTGATTGACCCATGAATTCAAGTACTATCATCTCTCTCTCTCTCTCCCCCCCCCCGCCTTTCTCCTTTCACTTTTCCCCCTCTCTGGCATTACCTATCCCCAACCTGAATCATTTACACCTCAATATTGAGAAAACCATCAAACATTATCCCAATTTTCTCAAACTCTGGCTCTTTCACAGAACAATATTATTCAGAAACCTATAGAAGTCAAGTGAAAACAGGAAAAAACAATGAAAATCACCAAAATGAAGATGAAATTCAAAGGAGTGCCATCAACTTCACAATCACCAAATTCAAGGAGCATTATAAACATAATGGGGGAAGGAAAGATGAACAATCTTGAAAACACAAAGGTCATTTCAGAAAATGGTTAAATACAGAAGACTGGCAAAAAAGATCAGACACAGAATAATTGCAGGTTACGCGGAAGGATACAATATTTGTAATCAATAGAACATTCATAAAACTAGAAGTGTCTTAAGCTGACATATATATAGGGCAAACCAGTAGGTGGAAACATTTACTCTGAGTAGACAATGCCAATTAGTGTCCATGTAAACGATGTAGCTTGAAGAAGCCTGATGACTTCAAGCTTCCACAAAGGGCAATATTGTTAAAAAAAAAAAAAAACTTACTTCTAATTTCTAACTAATCCAAAGTATATGAGGCATCATTGTCAATCACAGTGTGCCACGGAACACCAGTGCCACTGACCAAGCTCCCTCCTTCAGTCCTCCCTACCATCCCTGGTCTCTGCTCAGCACTATTCTGATGTTCTACTGTCCTGATGTTGATTTTTCTATGTTCCTTGCAAGTGTAGAATTGGTTTTCGTTAGCTGGCATGTGTCACTTATAATATCCGGTAGGTCCATCCATGCTGCATAAACAGTAGGATCACGTGATTTTCACACTGAACAAATGACATGGCTTATATCTGCCACATTCTTTTTGTCCACTCATCAGATAACAAACATTAGCTACCAGAAAATTTTATCACACTACTGGGAGATGACACAACACCAACACTCAGGGGCAGTAAACTGTGAGGAAAATGCTATAAAACTACTCATATAAGTATGTGTACCAACAATTTTACAACCAATGAACTGTCCTTTGAATATGAGACTCACACAAAACTGTACACCATCAACAACTCGGTAGTTGTTCTCACCTGCTATTCCACAGGAATCCGATAGGCATCAGCACTGCTCACTCTCCATACATAAAACACAGATCTACCTCGATGGACACCAAGGCCCATGAATTTGCACTGTGTTAGTTAATGAACGCAGTAAATTCTGTCCACACAGGTAAAATGGCATGGTGACTTAGGTCATGCCACAAGCAGATGACTTGAAATTTCAATCCCCACCTCATACTTTACCAACAGTGAGAACATAGAAAGTTTACTTAATCTTACAGCATACTTTTGTGAATGCTAAATTCGTTGAATACCTTTTTATACTATATGGAGCTTGGAGGTTTTGTTTTAAAGTAGAATCCTCATTTTAAAATAGCCATTTTATTGTTATAAATTCTAGTACTAGAAACAAGACAAGCAACAGTGACTAAACAAAACTCCTCAGCACAAACTGTGTGCTAGATATTGTTTTACTTGCTTGACACATAATATCATGTACAGTGCAGCAAATTCATGAGTAAGGTGCTATTGTTACCTGCATTTTTATAAAAGGAAAGTGGGTCACAAAGCAGTGTAGACCACACAGTAAATGTAAAAGACACCATGTGAATCCAGAGAGACTGACAACAGAGACAGCATTTGTAAAATTAATCATTGTCTGTGATAATAAATTTACTCATTGGCAGAAATGACAGTCAATTTCCCTTTTATTCAAAAGTCACAGGGATTTACATCAAACTAACCATGCTCTAAACATGACACATGTATTTCATTTATGTTTTCCCATGACCAGTGTCTAAATCATTCCCCCCCAGGAAACATAAAGACATTGGTAACAGTTATGCAACCAGCCAACAAACAAAGCTTTCCCAGTATTATCCACGAACCAGAGATGATTAACTGGACATTTCAGGCATAGTTGCCAGCAAAGCCTAAACTTTGCTCTCCAGTCTTCAGACTCACAAGAACAAATTGGAAGTACTAACTGGTGAAAGGTTACCAACAGAAAGGAGTCTGGAAATATTCTTCTCTGATCTCTGGCAGGCATGAACATCAGAAATTACTACAATGATTTAAAAGCATGGCATAGGCACTAGACTCATGGGCAACAACAGGAATTCTTCACAGCTCAGCAGCTGTCCTGTTTGGGCCTGAAGGCTCTCTTCACATCAAATCACACATTCCTCACACCAAATCTATGAAGAAACCCAGGTCAGTTAATTCAACGAAAGGTGGTTAATCATGTACTCGTTTTCAGGTAATGTTTTATCTTCCTGCAGTGACGTGTTAAAGCAAAGACCTCACCATCTCAGAATGTGCAGTGTGGTTGAGGAGAATGATAAGAAAACCACACATTCACAGATAAGATTGTAAATGAAGGTGAGGCCACCAATGTACAGTATCAAGTCAGGCAGAGACGCTTACTGTGGAATATCAAGTCCTTGTAGGGGGGATGGAATTGTCTGAGTCACCATTTTAGACAGTGATGACAAAGGCCCCTCTGACTGCTGACGTGGATTTGCTAAACTATGAGGATTGGAGGAGGAAGAGCGAACTTCCTGCCATCCTTCAGGAATATTTTGGCAGACAGAGCAAACGTCAATGAATTGAAATCAAATTGTGCTTGGACAGTTTGAGGAATGACAGAAAGGCCGCCGGATTGGAATTGGCGTGGTTTACTACTCAGCTCTAGAGATACTTTGACTCTCTCCCAAAATATGGAGCACTATGTGCTTGGGACTCACTCCATGGTCAAGCTCTTCCCTAGATCACGTGAGATCACAAGTCAATCCCCACAAATGTAACAAAAATCTTTCTGAGCTGTGCATCTGTGAAACACAGGTATTAAACAACCCCTGTCACAGATACAGAGTGAGTCATTTAGCTAACATGCCCACTAAAACAAAGGAAATTCCAGGATTGGAAAGTTAGTCTACCCGATGATAAAGCTCACATATTCTCCTTGGTTTGAAAGACACATTGCAGAAGTTCTCAATGGAAACTGCCAAATATGTCTTCCCTTTTGTAGAGAGAAAAATTGACCCACTGACCCACGGCCACCCCTCGCTTCTGCCAGAGGAGAGCACCTGTCCACACAGGTCCTCCTGGCTCCTCAGGCCAGCCTCCATCTTGGAACACTGCAGTGGCCTCCATAGCCCCCTCCACATCATAGCCTCCACCTTAGGAAAACAAACAGACAGGGCCTGGAGGCAACTGCCTGAGGAAACAACATCTGCCACAGAGTTGCTATCCAAACAGGTTCCCCTAGATGCCCAAGGGTCCAGCTTCACAGCCCTATTTCTGAACATTTGCCTCCATCCTAGGTCACCTCCACTGCCCTCTTGGTTCACCTCTGTGTTTCCTCTGCATCTGTAGTTGGGGCATCTTTCATCCTGGACACCAGCCAGGGGTGAAAGCCCAACACCAAAGCAACTACAGGTTTGATGCTGCCACTGCCAACTAACTCCATGGTGCTTCCACCTAGGGACAATAGCCAGGATCTGAAAGTCCACTTCTGAGTCTCCACAAGGTGTTACAACTGAGAGTCCCGTTCTCTTTTCTCTCCTGCTAACAACCAACTTATACTGATTCCTCTTTCACTCTTCCTATGATCTAATACCTCTATGTTCTCACCTACTTCTTCATAAACATCACATTCTACAACCCCCTTCTCTCTTCATTAGAAACTGTACACACTATTGCAAACCTACTGTTTACATTGTAGGTAATAATTGAGCACATCGTTTCTGTTTGTTGCAATAAAACTGTAAACATCTTAATAGGGACTAATTGATTTAAAGCTGCATATTTTTCACATTGGGTGCCCTTCATATTGATCTCCCCCTTAAAGGTGAGGTATTGGAAACCTGCAAGGACACTATGAATCTATAGGGTTTAAAATGTAATACTTCAAATCTGCACTGCTAGAGGGGAAGACACAAGTACATAATGAAAAAACAAGGGAAGAAAGCACCCCAAACAATCCAAGACACCACAATAAAGAACTCATTGACAGCACAGTAGAAGAAATATCAGAGAAGGAGTTCAGAAAGTACATGATTAAAATGATCTGCAAAGTAAAGGATGATATACGACAGCAATGCGGGAAGCAAATATTATTTCAATACAGGGATAGAGATTCTGAAAACAATCAGAAATCCCTGAAATGAAGAAACAATAAACCAAATTAAAAACTCAATAGAAAATTTAACCAACAAACTAGATCACTTGGAAGACAGAACCTCAGATAATAAAGGCAAAATATATAGTCATGAAAATGAAGTTGACCACACAGTGAAGATGCTAAGGAACCATGAACTGAACCTCCAAGAACTAACTATGGGATAACATGAAAACACCAAATTTAAGAATTATCAGGGTAGAGGAGGTGCAGAGACAAAAACCAAAGGAATGCACAGTCTTTTCAATGAAATAATAACAGAAAATTTCCCAAGTATGAAGAATGAAATGGAAAATCAAATCCAATAGACTTATAGGACAACAAATGTACAAAATTACCACAGACCAAACCAAGGCACATTATAATGAAAATGCCTGCCATACAAAATAAAGATAGAATTTTAAAGGCTGCAAAGGAAAAGTGTCGTACATCATATCAGGGGATTAAATGCTACTCTTATTTCAGCCAGAGTCATACTCTTGCACCAATTGGTGGTCATTCTCCCCAGGATGCACACAGCAGCTGAGCCACATCAGATTTGGAATCAGCATCAACAGCTCCCAGTTGAATACACAAGTGCTCAGTCTAGTAATACACCCAGGAATTGGCAGGAAGAGTGGAAAGGGCTTCTGCTCCTGATGACCAAACATTCTACATAAAACACCATTGCCTTCAACGTGAGTTGACATCATTCATCAGATGGTTCTCACTGGAGGTGACAGAAGTCCATGGGGAATTGATAAAAATGCAGGTGTGTTTGAAGCATTCCTGGCAGCAGAAGACCACTGTCTAAGGACTCTCTGGATTTGGTATGTTGCTTACACATGTGAAGTGTTGATCCCCAGGGTCCACTGGGAACTGAAAGTGCTAGCACAAGTATGTGACAGGGCTTTCATAAATCGCTGATGTGGTAGATAGGAAAATTTACTTATCTCAGTCCTTAAATCCTGGAAGAATGAAACCCAGCCTCATGCATCATCAGAAGGTAAAGAAGGACTGGACCCCGGATCCAGTTACAGTCCACCCCCATATCTAATGACCCTACCGCAGGTCCTTATCCTTTAGAATCAAAGAGTCATCAGTGCATGTTCCTCAACATCCTTGCAGGCTATTATCACTACACTGTATCTCTCAGTTTCATGTAAAAATTCCATATTGAAAACTCTTTGTAATGCAAATAAATGGAAAAGAATGGCTTTCTTCAGGTCCCAGGTATTGCTCACTGGTGTATATGGCCGCATTGCTGTCGGGTCCTGCCCATGAACTCACGCCCAGATCATCATGTTCATGGTCACTGAATGTGTCCAAAATTGCTGAATACCATGAAACTTTGGATCACCAAGCAAAATTTCCTTTTACCAACCGGTTAAATTGACAACAAGAAAAAGTTAATGATTCTTTGAAATTTCCTTTAAAGGCTAGTCTCCCAAAATCTCCCACAACTTCCAATGGTGGCTACAGCTGAACTCCAGCCCCATAGCCAGAGAATTCATCAACATGACACTGGAGTTTCTGTGGTTTGAAGGGTTACCTTTTTCTTTTTTTGGTTACACGATTGAAGGTATAAAAGAAGCATGTACTAAGTTTGTGATAAAGGATGAAGATACAGTAATGGTGTCGTACCCAAAGTCAGGTAAGGAATCAGGACAGGAACCACTCATGGAAAAGGTGAGAGCTACGTCCTTGTGCACTCAGCAGATGGATGGAATGTGCTCCACATGCCAGGGAGCCCTACTCTGGGAGGAAGGGGCAGTGCCCCAGCCACTTCCATTCAGACAATTGCAGAGAATGAAACAAGTGCTCAGCAGGGATCATCTTAGGTATTGGAAGAGCGTATAGGAGTGAATCCTAAGCAGATTCAGGTGTTTGTGTGATGGCATGGGAGAAATGGGTGGTGAGGAGGACCAGTGAAGAACTAACAGCCAAAGAGCAGCTCAATAGAAATAAAAAGACTGAATAGGAGATCATGTGGAGAAGAAGGCTATTTTAGAGTAGGAGAATCAGCATGGAAAATGGTTGGGAATCAAAAATGAGCAGGGAAATTGCAAGGGACTGAAAGGGCATGCATCCTGCAACCTTGGGAGTGGAACTAGGGGTAGGAGCAGTGCAAACTGAGTGACAATTGAGGCCATGGAATCAGAAGGGATGGTGTCTTGGAAAGTCAAGAAGAGTGGGAACGTCATCAAAGGATCTCAGCAAAGGGCCATGAGGTGGAAGTAACCTCAAATGCATTGACAAGTGAATGCATTAACAAAATGTGGCATATTAATACAATGGAATAAAATTCATCATTAACAAGGAAAAATATTCAGACACCTTCTACAACACAGATCAATCCTGAGGGCATTGTGCTAAATGCTTATGTTGGGCACAAAAGGACAAATACTATATGATTCCATTGGTGCAAATACCTAGTGTAGATAAGTTCATAGAAACAGAAAGCACCATGGTGGATCCAGGGACTGAAACATGGACATAAGTAGGGAAATGCTGTTAAAAAGCAGAGAGTTCCAGTAGTTAAAGATGAACAGGTTCTGAACATTGGCTGACACAAACAGGAACATGATTAACACTGCTTAGCACTACCTGATTGCACGCTTGGAATGGGTACATGATTATGTTTATGTTATGGATTTTATCATGGTTTCTTCTTTACAAGTCAGGTTGAAATGAATGAACATCACTTTTCCTTCCTTATCTAGGAACCCACTGGTTGATTGAAATTCTCTCCTTGCTTCACTCCAAAGGGGATACCAAGTGGATTCAGTCTGTGCCTATCTGGAAACGCTCACCCTGGTTAGAGACAAGACTGGGTTGCAAATTGCTAAATGAGACTGAAAGGCCAAGACTCCTGACCTCTCACCTTCCCTTCCATCTCTTCCCCAAGTCTTTCTTCACTTCCAAGGCCAAGGTAAGTGTCTAATGATTCATCAATGCTTTTTGTCCTTCATGGGCCTAGATAAACCCTGTAGATCTTGCCAGAGTGTCTGCTCATGGGGTAGGTTGGGACAGACCTGAGATTCTCAGACACTAGGGAGGTTGATTAGGCCACAACTCAGACCACACTTGAGTGCAAGGATGTGGACCATTGCACTCATTACCTAGCCTGAATTCAGGGTAAGAGGACTGGCTAAGGCCAGAGTCTTAGAAAACCACATCTTATGTGCAACCAGAATATATAACTGCATCTACACTAGAGTATCCCTCCTTTCCTGCTCTTGAAGATGTTAGCCGATATTAATTCAATAAAAGCCTCCTGCCAGGTAGGTGGAAGCCCCCAAGTCAGAATTGCCCACATGGAATCCAGAGTATGCATACATTGATAAATGCATAAATCCTGGGACTGCTCATGAGCCTGACTCTCTTTTCTAACCACTGCAGTCCACTGCATGTCAATGTGCTTTGTGATCAGCAGCCACTTCGGGCTCCCCATGGCTGAGGATTAGTCAGCAAGGACCATGGATATCCAAGATCTAAGGTGTCACAGGTTATTTGTAGAAACATGCTTTTTAAAAGTGTTTGTTGACTTCTGATTTTTTTCATATGTTTCTTTAAAGATCACCAAGAATCCTAGATTAATGAACTCCTGTCTTGGAAAGTGCCTCACAGTGAGGCTGTTCCAATACACACAATTCCATGTCTCCTGTTGGGTTTCATTAACCTCTGCCTCATTAAACTGAGGCCTAAGAAGACATTAGACCTGCAAGAATAACACCAAGACGGTTGATGCAAATACATGTCAAATTCTGATGTTCCACTCCAGTGGTGTGTGTGATGTGTGTGTGTGTTTGTGTGTGTTTTCATTAACATTAAACACTAGCCTCTTAATATATACATATGTACACAGTTAAGCAACTACACTCCAGACCAGACTTAGACATTTCTACAGTCCAGAAAGATTCCCCAGGCCCCTTCTACCAATCAGTGCCCACAAACTGAGGGAAACACACCCTGGAATATAGTTACAGATTACTTTGCTTATTCTTGAATTTCTATAAATGCCTTCATGTGTTGAGGGCCGTCTTGGACAAGATGGCACCTGGCAGTGAGCCAAAGGGCACTGGATACCAAAGTAAGGAAGTACCCAAAAAGGTTGCTTGCCTACTAGTTCCTTGGAGGCTTATGTCGTGTTGACACCAGGCTCTAGGATTGGCTATCTAATATCATGCCGCGCGTGGACAGCTCGTGATTCATATAGTGCTATGCTGACATTCCTCTGTATGCTCTCCTGTGTGAGAGAAAACTTTGCTCTAATTGGTTGATAAGCTAGGAGCCTGGGGGAGGAGAGAGGGAGAGGGTAGGAGAAGGGAGATAGTAGCAGAACAAAGGAGGCAGAAAAACAGGGAGGACGCAATAAATCTGGTCAACTAAAGATTGGTGGTGTCTCCTTTCTCCGCACCGGTTCCGCTGGATGGAAAAAGTGGTGGCCCAGACAGGGAGCTTCTTCCTCCTTTTGCGTCCTCCCACGTAAGTAACTTAAGGTAAGCTATAGGAAAACTAAGTAACTTTAGGTAAGCTATAGGAAAACTGTAGGGTAACCCCAGTAAAGGGAGGCCACATAACCCCGGTGAAGGGAGGTCTCATAACTCCAGGATGGGGTCACAAGAGTCTAGAAATCAAATGATAGGAATCATACTAGATGTATTTAAGGCTAATGGAACTGCCGTAAAACGATCTACTGTAACAGCATATGTAACTACACTGGCCAAGGTTAGTCCTTTGTTTTTGGAAGAGGGAGTCCTAAATATTCCACAATGGGAACATGATAAAGAGGATCTTATTAAAGCAGAAAAGCAATCCCCGTTACCTAGAGGTACTTTTCCCATGTGGCAGCTCATTAAGGAATGTCTAACATCTAAAAAAGGTAAAATAACAACTTTAGTATAAAAAGGAAATATGTGTTTGGAAGAGATAAAGAAACAACTAAGTGTAACTTCTCATAAAGAGGAAGAAGAGGAGGAGGGGCTTACTGGGGAGGAATTAGAAAGAGCATCAAGGACACGGTCGCCCCCATCAGTTATATCGGGAAGGAATACCAATCCCTTCCTGGAGGCAGCCGCTCCCCCTCAAGCAGCCTGCCCCCAATATCCCCCAAAGTACCCTTGGGAGGAGTTAGTTCATGCTATAAATCAGATGGGTTTTTCACCGTGGGGAGAAGAAACCCCCCTTAAGGAAACCTCAGCAGTCCCACAATTCTTCCCTGTGCTAGAGAACCAAAATAGACAAAGATTCCACCAACCTCTGGATTTCAAAACAGTAAAAAATTTTAAGGAGGCAGTGGTTACATACGGTCCACAGGCCCCATTTACAATTAGTATGTTGGAATCAGTAGTGGGGCTGAATCTAGTGCCGGAAGATTGGAAAAGGCTATGTAAAGCTGTGCTATCAGGGGGGCAGTACCTAGTGTGGAAAACTGCATGGCAGGAAGCCTCATTAGAAACGGCACAACGTAATGCCGCAGGCTTTCCCCAAAGAAATGTAGAAATGCTGACAGGAGAAGGAAACTATGAAGGTATTCAACAGCAGATTATTTACGATCCTGGGGTGTATGCACAAATTGCTGCTGCTGCCACTAAAGCCTGGAAATTAATTCAAGGGACAGGAGATTTACAGGGGCAGTTGTCTAAGGTGATTCAGGGGAGTAACGAACCATTTGCAGATTTTGTTGATAGACTAATCCAAATGGCTGCAAGAGTACTTGGGGATTCAGAACAAGCTATGCCCTTAATAAAACCATTAGCTTATGAGTAAGCAAATAGATGGTATAAAGAAGCGATAAGACCATGGAAAAATAAAGATTTAAGTACGTATATAAAGGTCTGCAGGGATATCAATGATGCAGACATTACAGGACAAGTAATAGCTGCTGCTCTTTATGGGCCAAATCAGGGGAAATCAAGAGCTAAAGGAATACTATGCTTTAAGTGTGGGCAAGAAGGGCACTTCAGAAGAGACCACCCTGAAGGACCCACAGGGTTAAAGCCCAGGGGAACACCTAAGACTAGAGAACAGCAAGGACAAATCAACCTGCCCCAGGTCTATGTCCCCGGTGCCAGAAAGGAAGGCACTGGGTGAGATTTTCTACATCAAGATTTGACATAGAGAGAAATCCTCTTCCTATCCAGTCAAAAAATGGCCAGGGGGGCCCAACCCGGGGCCCTCAAATATACGGGGCCTTTCAGAATCCCATAGTCCAGATCCCCACTCACAATCCTTTCCGACTATCTCCTCGTTGACCCGAGGAACATCAGGGAGCGGGAGATTGGACCTCTGTGTCTCCGCCCAACTCATTCTAACCCCAGAGATGGGAGTACAAGTGGACCCCACGGGCATACATGGACCACTCCCTGAGGACACAGTAGGATTATTGTTGGGGCAGAGTTCCACAACTCTGTCAGCATTAGAAGTATTTCCAGGAGTCATTGATTCTGATTAAACTGGGGAAATAAAGATTATGTTATCCTCCCCTCAAGGGGTATCTGTTGTTTCTCCAGGAGACAAAATAGCCCAAATATTGATATTGCCTGGCCATCATGGGACTTTTCCCAGTTCACAAAGGACTGGAGTAGACAATGGGTTTGGATCAGCAGGATCGGGTATCTTTTGGGCACAATCAACAAAAAATAGACTCATGCTTAAATTGAAAGTTAATGGTACTCCCATAGAGGGTCTAATAGACACAGGTGCTGACATCTCTATTATAAGGCAGAAGGACTAGAACTAATCATGGCCTGTAACAGCATCCAGTACTACCTTATGGGGACTTGGATTTGCTCAAACCCCATTACAAAGTTCAGCTGTGTTATCTTGGGAGGACCCTGATGGGAAAGGGGGGACATTCCAACCTTATGTATTAGCTCACCTGCCTGTCACTCTTTGGGGAAGAGACATTTTAACACAGATGGATGTTGTCACTTCTTCCTCAGTTGAACAAAATATTTCCTGTCTAAATCCAACCATTTTACCAGTCATGGTGGGACAAGGTTATATCGCTGGAAAAGGACTAGGCAAGAATCTACAAGGTATGACCCGCCCCATTCAAGCCAAAGGACAAACAGGGACTAAGGGGCTGGGTTTTCTGGAGGGTCCAGTGAACCATTAAAGATAACATGGAAATCCAACAATCCTATCTGGGTCCCCCAGTGGCCCCTTTCTAAAGAAAAAATAGAGGTGGCCCAGGAAATAGTTAGTCAACAATTGAAGGAAAATCATATCATTCCTTCCACTTCCCCTTGGAATACACCCATTTTTGTCATAAAAAAAGAAGTATGGGAAATGGCCATTCTTGCAAGATCTAAGAGCCATTAATTCCAGTATGCAGATTATGGGCCCAGTGTAACTGGGTCTCCCCTCATTATCTGCTGTTCCAGACCCTACATCCCCCAGAAATTTAACTCCTGAAGGTAAAAAAGCCTTGAGGTTAGTAGAACAAGCTTTACAAAATGCTCATAGTGATAGAGTTGACCTATCTTTGCCTTTTAATCTCATAGTATTAGATTCTGAATATACTCCTACAGGTCTATTGTGACAAACTGACTCCTAATATAGATCCATTTGCCAGTGTCCCCCAAATATGTTGTTTCCCCGTATCCTGTGATGGTAGCAAATCTAGTTACATTAGGACTTAAGACAGCCCTTCGAGTTTTTGGAGTTCATCCTCAGTTATTGTCCCATACACGGCAAAACAGATTGAAATACTAGTTAACAATAATGAAGATTGGGCAATTGTCTGTTGTTCCACCATGGCCACATTTTATAATCACTTGCCAAGTTCACCTATTGTCAGCTTCTCCAAAAGACATCCTGTTATTTTCCCTCAGGTTGTTAAGTCTCAACCTATCCCAGCAGCAAATACAATCTTTACAGATGGCTCCTCCTCCGGTACAGCTACAGTAGTTTCTTATAAAGTACAAACTGTTATTACTTCTCATAAGTCTGCTCAAAAAACTGAACTGGAAGCATTTATAACTGCCTTACAAACATTTCCTGAGGAAACTTTAAATATTTATACTGACAGTCTCTATATTGCCCAGCTTGTGCCCCGGCTTGAGACAGCTGGACCCCTTAGTCCTCAATCTACCTTACAACAATGCTTTTATCAAGTACAAACTCTTCTGTGGGCTCACAAAGAACCTTTATATAGAAGCCATATCAGAGCACATTCAGGCTTACCTGGGCCTTTAGCTCAAGGAAATTCTACTGCAGACTCAGCTACTCGAGATCCTCATGTGTTTAACATTGTACAAAAATCAATTAATTTCCATAAAGATTTTCATGTCAATGCTACTATTCTCAAAATAAAATATAACATTACAAAAGAACAAGTCAGAAATATAGTAAAACAGTGTCCTGCCTGTGTGCCTCATTTATCTGTTCCTCATTTTGGAGTCAATCCTAGAGGACTCCTTCCAAATCATCTATGGCAGATGGATGTCACCCATATCCCTGAATTTGGTACTTTAAGATTTGTACTTGTAACTGTAGATACCTACTCAGGATATATATTTGCTACCGCCCATACAGGGGAAAAGACAAAAGATGTAATCAGTCATTGCCTTCAAGCCTTTTCTACTATGGGAAGGCCAAAATCATTTAAAACAGATAATGGGCCTGCATATACTTCTTCTTCATTTCAACAGTTTTGCTCAAAGTTTAATATCATTCTACAGGATTGCCCTACAATCCACAAGGACAAGCTATCGTGCAAAGGGCTAATCAAACATTTGAAAATCTGCTTAACTAAACAAAAAGGGGGAGCCTGTTGAGGGCTGTCTTGGACAAGATGGCACCTGGCAGTGAGCCAAAGGGCACTGGATACCAAAATAAGGAAGTACCCAAAAAGGTTGTTTGCCTACTAGTTCCTTGGAGACTTATGTCGTGTTGACACCAGGCTCTAGGATTGGCTATCTAATATCATGCCGCGCGTGGACAGCTCGTGATTCATATAGTGCTATGCTGACATTCCTCTGTATGCTCTCCTGTGTGAGAGAAAACTTTGCTCTAATTGGTTGATAAGCTAGGAGCCTGGGGGAGGAGAGAGGGAGAGGGTAGAAGAAGGGAGATAGTAGCAGAACAAAGGAGGCAGAAAAACAGGGAGGATGCAATAAATCTGGTCAACTAAAGATTGGTGGTGTCTCCTTTCTCCGCACAGATTCCGCTGGAAGGAACATTCATGCTTTAAGAAAGTAATGTCTGTGCAATTCTCAAAGGTCTTTTGTGTGTGAATGACCATATATTGTTATGAATCTCAATATTTCATAACTTCTTAATCCATTCTGCTGTTAGTGATCATTATGGGAGAACACAAAAATAATTCAACCATTACCATTTAAAACTTTTCAGCAGCTTCCTCTATTCTGTAGACTAATACCTCAGAAATAAGAAAAAAGTTATATCTCTTCTATTCCTATCAAGGAATATGAAATAGGAAGTTTACAATTTATATTTTATTAAGGAATACTATAACTGATTTGTTAAAGGAACCCACTGAAGTTAAATAGAGATTCAGTAAGAATTGCCTGGGGAAAGATCAAGATCAAGGTGAGAAATGACTGATTGAGACTGATTTTTCATTCTCTCATTTTTTTTCCTAATTTAAGGTGCTATATCTCATGAGAAATACCAAAGATATTCTTGTATCAAGTTATTATTTTTGGACTACATCAAACTTTACTAAGAAACCAGAGTCACTGGAACAATAGTTTAAATGCTTCATCCAAGGAAACAGTGAGAGTTCTGAGACATAAGATCTGCTTCCCCAACTGGACTGGTCTTTCTCCTAATTTCCTGGTATCACTTTTGTATTCTTTTTCTATATACTTTCCACATATGAGAGAAAACAGACAAACCTTGAATTTGTGAGTCTGACTTCTTTCAATTAGCATGTTGTTCTCCAGTTCCATCCTTTTTCCTGCAAGTGACAGAATTGAGTTCTTCTTTATGATTGAGCAAGCCATGTCATGTATATGGAGTACATTTTCTGTATCCATTCATCAGTCAGTGGATACCTAGGCTGGCTCCATAACTTAGCTGCTGTGATTGAACTGCTATTAACATGGGCATGCATGTATTGCTGTAGTATGTTGACTTTAATTCTTTTGGATAAATACCAAGGGATTCTATGACCAAGGCATATGGTGGTTCCATCCCTAGACTTTTGAGAAAACCCCATACTGATATCCATGCTGGTGGTACTAATTGTAAGTGTTCTTTTCCTCTCACATCCCTGACAGCATTTAGTGTTATTTGTGTTCTTGATGATTCTAACAGGAGTGAGATGTAATCTCGGTGTGGTTTTAATCTGCTTTTATCTGGTTGTGAAAGATGTTGACAATCTTTTTCATAAAATTGTTTGCCATCATATTTCTCCTTCTGAGATATGATTGTCATTTACCCATCTATTCATTGGGGTATTTGATTTTCAGTATTAAGGTTTTTGAATACTATATATATTCTGGGTATTAATCCTGTCACAGGAGTAGCTGGCAAAGATTTTCTCCCATTCTGTAGACCCTCTCTTCTTTGTCTCATTCCCTTTGCTCTGCAGAAACTTTTTAACTTGATGCCATTTCATTTACCAATTCTTGGTTTTGTTTCCTGAACACTAGGAGTCTTATGGAGAAAGTCATTCCTGCATCTACACATTGACGTGAAGGTGCTTTGTTTCCTACTAGTAGTTCCACTGTTGATGGTCTAATTCATGTTTTTTTGATCCATTTTGAGTTCATTTTTGTGCAGGATTTAGCTTCATTCTTCTGTACACAGGTATCCAGTTTTCCAAGCCCAATTTATTAAGTAGGCTGTATCCTCCAATATTTGCTTTTGGTGTCTTTGTTAAGGATCAGATGAGTCTGTCTGTGAAGGTTTGTCTCTGTGTCTTCCATACTAATCAATTGATCTATAGGTCTGTTTTGATGTAAGTTCAATTTTTCTGTTACTACACCTCTTTGGTATGATTTGAGACTGGGAAGACATTGGAATGTGATAACTTCAGCATTACTCTTTGTGTGTGAGTGTGTGTGTTGGGGACTAGACCAGGACCGAGCACATGCCAGTCAAACGCTCTGACACTGAGCCACATGCCAGCTCTTCATCATTGTTCTCACTGCTCAGATGGCTTTAGATTTTTGTGTATCATTTCAATTTTGGGATTCTTCCTTCTATTTCTCTGAAGAATGTCAAGGGTATTTGATAGGGATTGCATTGAATCTGTAGATTTCTTTTGGTAATATGTCAATTTTTATTTTGGTGATCCAAGAACAAAAGAGGGCTTTTCAACTTCTCATGCCTTCTTCAATTTCGTTCTTCAGTATGCTATAATTCACGTTGAAAGAGATTTTTCTCCACTTTAGATAGATCACATCCATGGTTTCCTGAGTTATTGTTTGATATGGTACCAGGGACTGAACGCAGGAGTGCTTAACTACTCAGTCACATCACCAGCCCGTTTTTGGATGTTGCTGAGTTGCTGAGGGTTTCACTAAGTTGCTCAGGCTTGTTTTCACCTCCCAATCCTCCTGCCTCACCTTCCTGAGTCCCTGGGATTGTAACCGTCTGTCACGAGGCCTGGATACCTAGGATTTTTTAAGACCATTGTGAATGTAATTGTATTCCTGATTTCTTCCTCAGCAGATTCATTACTGTTATGAAGAACAGATCTTCAGCTTTCTATGTCGGTTTTGTATCCTGCTACTTTGCTGAACTTGGTAATCAGTTGTAGAAGTGTTTGGGGAGAGTTTTTGGGTCTTCAAAGCATACTATCTTATCATCTGCAAACAGTGATAATTTGGCTTCATTCCTACTTGTAATATTTTTTACCCTTCTCCTGCCTGATTTCTAAGGCTAGAGTTTCAAGAACTCTATTGAATGGGAGCTGTGAGTCTGGACATCATTGCATTGTTCATGATCTTAGGAGAAATGTTTACAGTTTTTCACCAATTAGCATGATATTGGCTTTGGGTTTGACACATATAGTCATGACGTTCAGCCAAGTTCTTCTGTCAAGAAGATTCTTCAGATGTGGTAAAGACCCTATATAAATTTTCACAAGTTGAACCAAACTTACATCCCTAGAATGAAACGAATGCATCATGATATATAATCTTATTGTTGAATAGGATTTGCAAATATCTTAATAGTTTTTCTGTGTCTGTGTTCATCAGGAAGAGTGATTTGTTGTTTTCTGACTTGATATGTCCTTGGTTTGGGTATCCGGATGATACTAATTTCATAGAATGAATTCAGGAATGGTCCCGCTCTGTTTCATTACCTAGTTTGAGGAACATTTATCAATATACCTGAATCAAACTGTCAGATTGTGATGAGTGACAGGGACTTCCCAGTCCCTGTTTTGGTAGTGTGTAACCTGCACTCCTGTGCCTGACCTGCAGTGCCCTACGGATCATGGTTTGAGCACATTCGTGGCTGTATGTCCATGAGACACAGGGAGAACGTCCGCCTGCTGAGTTATGAAGAGCTACAGAAGGTGATAACGCTCTCATAGTCAGTGCCTGCCACTACACAACTTCCTTGTTCCCTCTTGATCCTCAGTGTCTCCACTGCACATTTCCTGTCAAAGCACAGCCTCTCGAAGAACACTGGGAATTAATAAGCCCTGGGTCTTCTTTACCCTGCTTATGCGTACTACTCACCAAGTTCAAGCCCTTTCTCCATGCCTCATCCTGAGTTCCATCTGGGAACAACTAAAGGGCCCTTCCACACACTGAGGCAGGTGCCAGGGCTTATTCTCACACCGGTGGCTGTCAAGGATTTCTCTTGCAGAACCCTGATGCTGACAGGAAACTAGTCATCACAAGGGACAGGCAAAAAGCACTAACCCCAGAATGTGTCCCTCTCTCTGGCTTCTCCCCTTGACTGACAAGGTGATGAGAAGATGAGAAGTCACTCTGTGTGACTCCTCTGAGAGGTCAGGGGCTGGAGTGACAGGAAAGGTCTGCAGATGGTGCTGAGCACTGGGGTGGGTCCAGGTAGAGTTGGGCAACCCGAAGACCTCTGCCTATCTGAGCACAGGATGGTGAGTGTGGATGACAGTCATTGTGCCTTTCCACATTGCAAATGGAGAGTCTGTTCAAACTTACCAAATAAATATCTGAGTGTGAGGACACTTACACTGATGGATATAGCACACTGAATATCTACTGATTCTAAGTTGATTTTTCAGTTGGTGCACGACCATGCCACACTGACCTGCACAAAGCTGCACAGTTCTGTGTCAGTTTACTAGGTCCAGATGTAACTGAAATCTTTAGAATTTTTATAAATATCATTCAGAATTATTAAACATTGTATGAAAACCAAAACAGTGAACAGACCTTAGAAAACAGTTGGACTGTTAGTGATGTCTTGGGGGATGAGCAGATGCCATATGCAAGCTGTCTGCTTCCCTGGTGAAAGGCCTCTGGGCTCCTTCCTGCAGCTACTTCATGTTCTCCTGTGTTCTCAGCATGAAGTCAGTTCTCACCAAGGAGCCCAGGATGCCACGTTCACCTACCTCAGCAGCAAGCTCCCACACTTCCCTGTAATTCTCACTACAAATCACACAACACCTTTTAAATTACTGCCACAATTGTTTCTTATTGTTCTATAGTAACTGGGGCTCAGAGGAAAAAAATAATTATAAAGCACTGTTATCCTAAAGGGAAGGTGTAGGAGCCAAAGCAATATTTTTTCTTACAGATATACATGTCTTTGGTGGGATCTCCCAGGGATATCCATCCATAATCATGGGGTTGAGTTGAGGAAGATTTTCCAAAGTCCTATATGTTAGTCAAGTGCCAGTTATGGGACACAGCATCATCTGGGGTAAGGAAGAGTCTTTGGGACTTTGTCTCCTAGCCTTATCTTGCACTCTCAGGAGTCTCTTTAGAAATCCTGACACCTGCCATTCAGGTGTCCTAAACTCAACCACACTGGGAAGGAACCCTGATCCTCATATCACACACCCTTTATGTCCCTCTTCCTGTCCCCTTTTGCTTTCTCCCTCCTTCTGGAATCCATCTCAGCCTTTATCCATTTGGATACATCTTCCTCTCCTCTTTCTCTCCCACATCCCTCTTAACACTTCGATTCCAATCTTCCAATGTCTGCTATCTTTCCCTTCCACAGTCTCACTCTTTCTTCTTCACACTTTAGGACCCAAGAAGCACCATAGAGAAGATCTGTCAATTCCTGGGAAAGAAGTTAAATCCAGAAGAACTGGATTCAGTCCTCAAGAATAGCTCCTTCCACAGCATGAAACAAAACAAGATGTCTACTCTTGAAACAATGCCTGAATCTTTAACGAGTCTGCACTTCTCAATGGCAAGGAAAGGTAAATGCTCTGGTTCCAGAATGCATGAGATTACTTAAAGGGCACTCTTCTCTTTACCACCCGACAGTAAGAGTGAAGGTGTTTGAACATATCAACTTTAATCATGTATGTCCCTGAGGCTGCTAGTGTTCCCTTATAGAAAAAAAATGTTTGCCTGAAACTGGTATTGGCTGCAGGTACCTGGGGAAAGCTGATTCAGTGCTGGAGAGGAGGGTGGTTTTGGAGATGGTGGTGTCTGGGCTACTCCACTGCTGACTTACCATAGAGAACTGCCCTAAAAAGAGATACCCAAAGAAAGAGCAAACTGAAGAAGGTAGAGAGGAGGTCGTTTGCTAGGAGACATTGTCAGGCCTCCTTCTTGTGAGGAAAGATGAATCCCATCAACACACTTGGATTCAGGCCTAATGAAAACGTCTACTGCAAGTGATGTGAGAACCTCTTTTACCAAAATTCCTCCAGTTCTCATGTATCTGGAACGGTGAACCATGCAATAAATCTACCAAATGCTTCAAAAGATACTCAAGAGGTCAGGATTCCTGCACATGGTGTACTTGGAGCACAGAGGGATAAACCAGAGGACTGGGCTGGGGATGTCACTCACTGAGAGAGCAGAGTCTAGCAGAAGAAATCAATGAAGATTGTCTGATAATGAAGACAACAATGAAAATAAGAGTAAGAATGAGTGTTTGTAGGACAGCAACGACAAGTTAGGCATTCTACTACTTTAGTGTTTACATAAATATAACATATTAGCATAGATATTTTTATATATTTATTAATTGTACTGTTATATGAAATAATTTAAATGATACATAATATAACACTTAATCATTTAGGTGAAGCCTTTATGTCCATATCATTAGTTTCCTTTTCACCCCAATATTCTCAATGGTAAAGCCTCTGGGGCTTCCTAAATTCTTATCTGTAAAAAAGGGTATGATGCTCATATTTTATTCACTCTTTATTAATCCTGTCAACAACATTTACTGAGTATATAGCAAGTCATTCTTTGAAGAACCAAGAATGAGATAATTAATAGAAAGTGTTGACTTCCTAATATGTTAAAAACATAGCATATGCACATTCTAAAAGGAAATGCCTAGAACATGCCGTGCTTGATCATTGCTGTGAAGTGAACGAGGGTGGGGTGTTCAGCTCTGAACTCAGGGCCTCACTGAGTAACTGCATGGGAGCAAACACTTGAAAGAGGCAAATGAACAAGACGTGAATGCGTCCAGCAGGACAGCACTCTAGGGTGAGGTCAAGACATGTAAAGAGCCTGCAGAGGGGGAGCCTGGCATGTTTAAAGCTGGGCAGTCCCAGGGGTGGCGTCTGGAACAACAAGGACCCTATGCCCAGAAGCACAAAAGCACCAAGGGACTTACCTACAAGAGACTGGAAGTCCTGGGAGACTCAGAACCAGAAGTGACTGGAGCCGCTGGACCTGGCAACGCATCAGGGTGGGTGTCAGGGGCAGAATAGCTTCTATCAGAGAATGGCCAAAGCAGACTAGTTGTCATCTGATCTGATCACCCAGGTCAGAAATTCTGTTAGCTTGGGCCAAAGGGGTAAAACAAGAAGTGGTCAGGCTTAGTTATATTCCAGATATTCTGATTTTATACCCAGCACTGTGGCTTATGGATTTGGTACAAGATGGTTGGGGAGAGAGGGGGAGTCAGGACACACTATAGAGGCAGGTAGAAGTGTAAAAGCGTATGGTGCCCAGGCAGCAGGAGGGCTCTCCATGACCCAGTGGTCGTTATACTGCTTTGACAGTGTAAGGAGAGCTCAGTTTTCAGACCTGTCACTAGATCTGATGTGTCTCTCCTTCATGTTTCCAGGCATCTGTGGGGACTGGAAGAATCACTTCACAGTGGCCCAGGATGAAGCCTTTAATAAAGTATACCAAGAGAAGATGGCAGGTTTTCCCAAAGATCTGTTCCCATGGGAATAATGTCCAAGAGATTCTGGATCTTCTATGGATGCAGATAAATGTTGTCCTGTCCTGGGATGAGTACAGAACTGGGGAGTTCTAGAATAAAACCCATTTCTACAGGAAAAGGAAGGGAAGGACAGGATGGCATAAAGAACCAATGAAATATAAACTAATAGAGGAGCAACAGGAAATCTAGCTGAGTAGAGAAGGAGAATGGGAAAGGGGAGGAGGCCCAGCAGGGAGGGGTGAGCGAGACCTGAAATGCATTTCCCTGCAGGGATGAGTGTTTCTGGATCTACCCAAATACTGTGCATAGCAAATCTAACGCTCTGACACAAAATTAAAATCCTGCTTCCTTAGAGTTAGGGTTAGGGAGGGGGCAAGAATGGAGGAAGGAAGGCTGTATAGAGGGAAAAGAGGGGTGGGAAGTGTGGGGGGGAAGGGAAAAAATAACAGAATGAATCAAACTACATTACCCTATGTAAATTTATGATTACACAAGTGGTATGCCTTTACGCCATGTACAAACAGAGAAACCACATGTATCCCATTTGCTTACAATAAAAAAAAATCTCAAAAAAACAAACAAACAAAACAAAAAAAAATACCTTCTTCCTCACTCTGGAGCCCGGAATTATACATTTTGCTTCTCTGATCACTTGCTTCTTAAAAGTGACTGGGATTTCTCTATTCAATTCATCACTTTCTAGCTTTTGAAAGTACTTTGTAGTCTTTCAAATGCATAGAAGGTCAGACACAGAATATGAATATCACAAACAATTGTGTCTAATTTTTAAAACAAGAATAGAATTTGAAGAAGCTAAGGTTCCCTTTTCTATGACATCTATCTCCAGAATCGATGATGATGATGATCCGGATGATTCTAATTTCCAACCTAGTTTTGTTTTCATTCCTAGTGGTTTAAACACCATAAATAACAAGTGCTGGGTATGGAACTTTCATAAGGTACCTAAATGATGAGTGGTACGATATTCACAGACTTACTATTCAGCATTCAACCTAGGTTTTATCTGAGCTGATGTGCATAGAGTACTTCAGAACTGAATTGAGGCTTGACACACTGTAGAGTTACTGATTCTCCTGTAAAAGACTCTGGGTTCCCCTCACCAATTTCCCCATATTTCCTTGGGCAAGTAAGAAAAAACCAAGGTCAGAGTTTTCCTCAGGTGAACATTTAGAACTGAACTTGACTGTTCACTTTTAGTCTCTTGTAGGTGTAACAAAATGTTTCTCCAATCATCTTGGATTGCAGGTAAAAACCAAATCAACTCCTTTACCACTGCCCAATTTGAATGACTATGGAATTCATTAATTTTGGAAGTCAAGCAGCTCAACTACATAGCATTAGTCTCCTACTATCTTGCTGTAGAAAACATCTCTTCCATGAGGGTATGATGATAACAGTTGCTTAGGATTCTTTTCTGGTGAGGTGGGTAACAGGGATTGAACTCAGGGCCCTTGACTACTAAACCACAAAGGGAGCTCTATTTTGTATTTTATTAGGGAAAAGGTCTCAGTGAGTGGCTTAGCATGTCACTTTTATAGAGACTGGCTTTAAACAAGCAATCCTCCTGCCTCAGCCTCCTGAGCCCATGGGATTACAGGCCTGTGCCACCACACCTGGGTCAGTTGCTTAGGAATCTTTAAAGCATTTGTAGATCATTTGGAAACATCCTGACTCTTCACTTGCAGCAGCAGATGTCCAATGGGTCACTGAAAACAGAAACGAGAAGCATGCCCTCTCTGCCCTCTTGTCGTATGTCTCTTCTCTGTTAGTCTAAAACTTTGGGCCAGGTTTTTGCTCAACTCTGCAGGTAAACATACTCATCATTTCTCAAGTAGCTCCTCTGGAACTCAAATACAGGTTGATTTGACCTCAGCTGACCTAACTTGCCTCGTCCCATGAAGGCTGCATACAGCAACAGAAAGTTAACCAAGACTCTGTCCCTTCCAGGCCTCGGGAGTGGCTCCTAAAGTCTCCAGTCAGCAGCTCATTCCTGCCCACTCCCCTACCTGCCCCTTCTTTGCTCCTCCTGTGGTCCTTTAGGATACAGGGTCCCTATCATGGCTTTCCTGCTGAGAGCTTACTATCTTCTTGGGCTTGCTAGCTATTCAAATTAACCCCTCTCCTTCCCTATCAGCTTGGCCTCAAAATCTTGGCCTTTTTCAGTGGGAAGCAAATGGATTCCATTGTGATAATTCTGTTGTCAATTAGACATGACATTCCTTCTTTAAGAGTTTTCTAATGTTCTTAACTATTACCGGCCTTTGTGTCCTTGTATTTGTCTTGTACCTGTGTTGCTCAGGATGTGAGCACAGGTTCTCAGGGCAGTGTTCTCTGTTAATTCAGGCTCCTCTTAGAATTGCTGATGCAATTGCAAGCTCCCAATATGAAAATCTAAGAGATGGCACCATGCGGAAAGCCTTGTTTGATGCAATTTACCTGCAGCGTCTAACATGGTGCTTATTGTAGATTTTAGCTAAAATTAAACAAACAGTAAATTGTTTTTCTTGGTGAGATGGACAGGTCAGAACTTTGGCCTGCCTATAAAACAAAGATTGACCCATGAATTCAAGTACTATCATCTCTCTGTCTGTCTGTCTCTCTCTCTTTCTCTCTCTCTCTCTCTGTCTCTCTCTCTCTGTCTCTCTCTCTCTCTCTCTCTCTCTCTCTCTCTCTTGCTCTCTGTCTTTCTCTCTCTTTCTCCTTTACTTTTCCCCCTCTCTGGCATTACCTATCCCAACCTGAATCATTGGCACCTCAATGTTGAGAAAAGCATCAAACATTATCCCAATTTTCTCAAACTCTGAGCCTTTACCAAAAGAATATTATTCAGAAACCTATAAACCTCAAGTGAGAAACCGGAAAAAACAATGAAAAGCATCAAAAATGAAGATGAAATTCAAAGGAGCACCATCAACTTCACAATCACCAAATTCAAGGAGCATTACAAACATAATGGGGGAAGGAAAGATGAACAATCTTGAAAACACAAAGGTCATTTCAGGAAATGGTTAAATACAGAAGACTGGCAAAGAAGATCAGACACAGAATAATTGCAGGTTACAGGCAAGGAACCAATATTTGTAATCAATAGAACATTCATAAAACTAGAAGTGTCTTAAGCTGACATATCTATAGGGCAAACCAGTAAGTGGAAAAATTTACTCTGAGTAGACAATGCCAATTAGTGTCCATGTAAACAATGTAGCTTGAAGCAGCCTGATTACTTCAAGCTTCCACAAAGGGCAATATTGCTAAAAAAAAAAAAAAAAAAAAAAAAAAAAAAAAAAAAAAAACCTTACTTCTAACTTCTAACTAATCCAAAGTATGTGAGGCATCATTGTCAATCACAGTGTGCCACAGAACACCATGACATGTTCCTCCAACCTATAAAGCTGTGCCATGACCTAGCTCCCTCCATCACTACTCCCTACCATCCCTGGTCTCTGCTAAGCACTATTCTGATGTTCGGCTGTTCTGATGTTGATTTTTCTAAGTTCCTTTCAGGTGTAGTATTGATTTTTCCTTAGCTGGCATATGTCACTTATACTGTCCTGTAGGTCCATCCATGCTGCATAAACAGTAGGATCGCATGTTTTTCACACTGAACAGATGACATGGCTTATATCTGCCACATAATTTTTGTCCATTCATCAGATAACAGTCTTTAGCTACCGGAAAATTTTATCACACTAGTGGGAGATGACACAACACCAACACTCAGGGGCAGTAAGTGTGAGGGAAATGCTATAAAACTACACATATAAGTATGTGTACGAATAATTTTACAACCAATGAACTGTCCAATGAATATAAGGGACTCACACAAAAGTGCACACAATCAACAACTTGGTAGTTGTTCTCACCTGCTATTCCAGAGGAATCCAATAGGCATCAGCACTGCAAGCTCTCCATACATAAAACACAGTTCTATCTCAATGGACACCAAGGCCCATGAATTTGCAGTGTGTTAGTTAATGAACGCAGTAAATTCTGTCCACACAGGTAAAATGACATGGTGACTTATATCATGCCACAAGCAGATGACTTGAAATTTGAATCCCCACCTCATACTTTTCCAACAGTGAGAACTTAGAAAGTTTACTTAACTTCTTAGGACATACTTTTGTGAATGCTAAACTGGTTGGACACCTTTTTATATTATATGGAGCTTGGGAGTTTTGTTGTAAAGTAGAATCATCATTTTAAAATAGCCATTTTATTGTCATAAATTCTAGTACTAGAAACAAGACAAGCAACAGTGACTAAACAAAACTCCTCACCACACACTGTGTGCTAGATATTCTTTTACTTGCTTGCCACATAATATCATGTACAGTCCAGCAAATTCATGAGTAAGGTGCTATTGTTACCTGCATTTTTATAAAAGGAAAGTGGGTCAGAAAGCAGTGTAGACCACACAGTAAATGTAAAAGTCACCATGTGAATCCAGAGAGACTGACAACAGAGACAGCATTTGTAAAATTAATAATTGCCTATGATAATAATTTTCCTCATTGGAAGAAATGACAATCAATTTCTCTTTTATTCAAACAGTCACAGGGTTTTCCATCAAACTACCCATGCTCTAAACATGACACATGTATTTCATTTATGTTTTCCCATGACCAGTGTCTAAATCATTCCATGCCAGGAAACATAAAAACATTGGTAACAGTTATGCAAGCAGCCAACAAACAAAGCTTTCCCAGTATTATCCACGTACCAGAGATGATTAACTGGACATTTCAGGCATAGTTGCCAGCAAAGCCTAAACTTTGCTCTCCAGTCTTCAGACCCACAAGTACAAATTGGAAGTACTAACTGGTGAAAGGTTACCAATAGAAAGGAGTCTGGAAATATTCTCTGCTCTCTGGCAGCCATGAACATCAGAAATTACTTACAATGATTTAAAAGCACGGCATAGGCACTAGACTCATGGGCAACAACAGGAATTCTTCACAGCTCAGCAGCTTTCCTGTTTGGGCCTGAAGGCTCTCTTCACATCAAATCACATGTTCCTCACACCAAATCTATGAAGAAACCCAGGTCAGTTAATTCAACAAACGGTGGTTAATCATATACTCGTTTACAGCTAATGTTTTACCTTCCTGCAGTGACATGTTAAAGCAAAGACCCCACCATCTCAGAATGTGCAGTGTGGTTGAGGAGAATGATAAGGAAACCACACATTCACAGATAAGATTGTAAATGAAGGTGAGGCCACCAATGTAGAGTATCAAGTCAGGCAGAGACGCTTACTGTGGAATATCAAGTCCTTGTAGGGGGGATGGAATTGTCTGAGTCACCACTTTAGACAGTGATGAAGAAGGCCCCTCTGACTGCTGACGTGGATTTGCTAAACTATGAGGATTGGAGGAGGAAGAGCGAACTTCCTGCCATCCTTCAGGAATATTTTGGCAGACAGAGTCAAACGACAATGACCTGAAATCAAATTGTGCTTGGACAGTTTGAGGAATGGCAGGAAGGCTGCCCGATTGGAATGGGCATAGTTTGCTACTCAGTTCTAGAGATACTTTGACTCTCTCCCAAAATATGGAGTACAATGTGCTTGGAACTCACTCCATGGTAGAGCTCTTGCCTAGATCATGTGAGATCACAAGTCAATCCCCACAAATGTAACAAAAATCTTTCTGAGCTGTGCATCTGAGAAACACAGGTATTAAACAACCCCTGTCACAGATACAGAGTGAGTCATTAGCTAACATGCCCACTAAAACAAGGAAATTCCAGGATTGGAAAGTTAGTCTACCTGATGGTAAAGCTCACATATTCTCCTTGGTTTGAAAGACACATTGCAGAAGTTCTCAATGGAAACTGCCAAATATATCTTCCCTTTTTAGAGAGAAAATTGACCCACAGCCACCCCTGGCTTCTGCCCAGAGGAGAGCACCTGTCCACACAGGTCCTCCTGGCTCCCCAGGCCAGCCTCCATTTGGAACACTGCACTGGCCTCCATAGCCCCCTCCACATGGTAGCCTCCACCTTAGGAAAACAAACAGACAGGGCCTGGAGGCAACTGCCTGAGGAAACAACATCTGTCACAGAGTTGCTATCCAAACAGGTTCCCCTAGACGCCCGAGGGTCCAGCTTCACAACCCTATTTCTGAATATTTGCCTCCATCCTAGGTTACCTCCACTGCCCTCTGGGTTCACCTCTGTGTTTCCTCTGCATCTTTCATCCTGGACACCAGTCAGGGCCTGAAAACCCAACACCAAAGCACCTACAGGTTTGATGCTGCCACTGCCAACTAACACCATGGTGCTTTCATCTAGGGACAACAGCCAGGATCTGAAAGTCCACTTCTGAGTCCCCACAAGGTGGTACAACTGAGAGTCCCGTTCTCTTTTCTCTCCTGCTAACAACCAACTTATACTGATTCCACTTTCTCTCTTCCTATGATCTAATACCTCTATGTTCTCACCTACTTCTTCATAAACATCACATCCTACAACCCCTTCTCTCTTCATCCACCATTAGAAACTGTACACACTATTGCAAACCTACTGTTTACATTGTAGGTAATAATTGAACGCATCATTTTGTTTGTTGCAATAAAACTGTAAACAACTTAATAGGGACTAATTGATTTAAAGCTGCATATTTTTCACATTGGGTGCCCTTCATATTGATCTCCCCCTTAAAGGTGAGGTATTGGAAACCTGCAAGGACACTATAAATCTATAGGGTTTAAAATGTAATACTTCAAATCTGCACTGCTAGAGGGGAAGACACAAGGACATAATGAAAAACCAAGGGAAGAAAGCACCCCAAATAAATCAAGACACTACAATAAATAACTCATTGACAGCACAGTAGAAAAAATATCAGAGTAGGAGTTCAGAAAGTACATGATTAAAATGATCTGCAAAGTAAGGTGATATACAACAGCAATGCGGGAAGCAAATATTATTTCAATAAAGGGATAGAGATTCTGAAAACAATCAGAAATCCTTGAAATGAAGAAACAATGAACCAAAAAAAAACTCAATAGAAAATTTAACCAACAGACTAGATCACTTGGAAGACAGATTCTCAGACAATAGAGAAAAAATATATAATCATGAAAATAAAGTTGACCACACAGTGAAGATGGTAAGGAACCATGAACTGAACCTCCAAGAACTATGGGATAACATGGAAACACCAAATTTAAGAATTATCAGGGTACAGCAGTTGCAGAGACAAAAACCAAAGGAATGCACAGTCTTTTCAATGAAATAATAACAGAAAATTTCCCAAATATGAAGAATGAAATGGAAAATCAAATCCAACAGACTTATAGAACAACAAATGTACAAAATTACCACAGACCAAACTAAGGCACATTATAATGAAAATGCCTGGCATACAAAATAAAGATAGAATTTTAAAGGCTGCAAAGGAAAAGTGTCGTACATCATATCAGGGGATTAAACCCTACTCTTTTTTCAGCCAGAGTCATACTCATGCCCCAATTGGTGGTCATTCTCCTCAGGATGCACACAGCAGCTGAGCCACATCAGATTTGGAATCAGCATCAACAGCTCCCAGTTGAATACACAACTGCTCAGTCTATTAACTCACCCAGGAATTGGCAGGAAGGGTGGAAAGGGCTTCTGCTCCTGATGACCAAACATTTTACATAAAACACCATTGCCTTCAACGTGGGTTGACATCATTCATCAGATGGTTCTCACTGGAGGTGACAAAAGTCCATGGGGAATTGATAAAAATGCAGGTGTGTTCTGAAGCTTTCCTGACAGTAGGAGATCAGTGTTTAAGGACTCCCTGGATTTGGTATGTTGCCTACACATGAGAAGTGTTGACCCCCAGGGTCCACTGGGAACTGAAAGTGCTAGCTCAAGTATGTGACAGGACTTTCATTGATCGCTGATGTGGTAGATATGAAAATTCACTTATCTCAGTCCTTAAATCCTGGAAGAATGAAACCCAGTCTCATGCGTCAATCAGAAGGTAAAGACGGACTGGACCCCAGATCCAGTTACAGTCCACCCCCATATCTAATGACCCTAATGCAGGTCCTTTTCCTTTAGAATCAAACAGTCATCAGTGCATGTTCCTCAACATCCTTCCAGGCTATTATCACTACACTGTACCTCTCAGTTTCATGTAAAAATTCTATATGAAAACTCTTTGTAATGCAAATAAATGGAAAAGAATGACTTTCTTCAGGTCCCAGGTATTGATCACTGGTGTATATGGCAGCATTGCTGTGGGGTCCTGCCCATGAACTCATGCCCAGATCATCATGCTCACGGTCACTGAATGAGTCCAAAATTGCTGAATCCCATGAAACTTTGGATCACTGGTCAAAATTTGCTTTTATCAAGCAGTTAAATTGACGACAAGAACAAGTTAATGATTCTTTTAAATTTCCTTTAAAGGCTAGTCTCCCAAAATCTCCCACAACTTCCAATGGTGGCTACAGCTGAACTCCAGCCCCACAACGAGAGAACTCATCATCATGACGCATGAGTTCCTGTGGTTTGAAGGGTTACCTTTTCCTTTTCTGGTTACAGCATTGAAGGTATAAAAGAAGCATGTACTAAGTTTGTCATAAAGGATGAAGATACAGTAATGGTGTCGTACCCTAAATCAGGTAAGGAATCGGGACAGGAAATATTCATGGAAAAGGTGAGAGCTACGTCCTTGTGCACTCAGCAGATGGATGGAATGTGCTCCACATGCCAGGGAGCCCTGCTCTGGGAGGAAGGGGTAGTGCCCCAGCCACTTCCATTCAGACAATTGCCGAGAGTGAAACAAGTGCTCAGCAGGGATCATCTTAGGTATTGGAAGAGCGTATAGGAGTGAATCCTACGCAGATTCAGGTGTTTGTGTGATGGCATGGGAGAAATGGGTGGTGAGGAGGACCAGTGAAGACTAACGGCAAAAGAGCAGCTCAGTAGAAATAAAAAGACTGAATAGGAGATCATGTGGAGAAGAAGGCTATTTTAGAGTAGGAGAATCAGAATGGGAAAAGGCTGGGAATCAAAAATGTGCAGGGAAATTGTAAGGGACTGAAAGGGCAGGCATCCTGCATCCTTGGGAGTGAAACTGGGGCAGGTGCAGTGCAAACTGAGTGACAATTGAGGCCATGGAATCAGAAGGGATGGGGTGTTGGAAAGTCAAGAAGAGTGGGAACATCATAAAAGGATCTCAGAAAATAGCCAAGAGGTGGAAGCAACCTCAAATGCATTGACAAGTGAATGCATAAGCAAGGTGTGGCATATAAATGCAATGGAATAAAAGTCAGCCTTAACAAGGAAAAATATTCAGACACCTTCTACAACATAGGTCAATCCTGAGGGCATTGTGCTAAATGATATGTTGAGCATAGAAGGACAAATACTATATGATTCCATTGGTGCAAATACCTAGTGTAGATAAGTTCATAGAAACAGAAATCACCATGGTGGATCCAGGGGCTGAAACATGGACATAAGTAGGGAAATGCTGTTAAATAGCAGAGAGTTCCAGTTCTTAAAGATGAACAGGTTCTGAACATTGGCTGACAAAAACAAGAACATGATTAACACTACTTAGCACTACCCAAATGCATGCTTTGAATGGGTATAAGGTTATGTTTATGTTATGGATTTTGTCATGAATTTTTTTGTTCACAAGTGAGTTTGAAATGAGTGACCATCACTTTTCCGTCCTTATCTAGGAACCCACTGGTTGATTCAAATTCTCTGCCTGATTCACTCCAAAGGTGATACCAAATGGATTCAGTCTGTGCACATCTGGAAACGCTCACCTTGTTTAGAGTCATGTCAGGGTGTCAAACGATTAAATGACAGAGAAGGCCCACGACTCCTGACCTCTCACCTCCCCATTCATCTCTTCCCCAAATCTTTCTTCACTTCCAAGGCCAAGGTAAGTGTCTAATGTTTCATCAATGCTTTTTGTCCTTCATGGGCCTAGATAAATCCTGTAGATCTTGCTAGGCTGTCTGCTCATGGGGTAGGTTGGGAGAGACCTGAGATTCTCAGACACTAGGTGAGGCTGATGAGGCCACAACTCAGACCACAATTGAGTGCAAGGATGTGGACCATTGCACTCATTAGCTAGCCTGAATTCAGGGATAAGAGGACTGCTAATGCCAGAGTCTTATATAACCACATCTTACGTGCAACCAGAATTTATAACTGCATCTACACTAGAGTATCCCTCTGTTCTTGCTCTTGAAGACGTTAGCCGATATTAATTCAATAAAAGCCTCCTGCCAGGTTAGTGGAAGCCCCCAAGTCAGAATTGCTCATATAGAGTGCAGAGTATGCCTACATCGATAAATGCATAAATCCTGGGACTGCTCAGGAACTTGACTCTCTATTCTAACCACCACAGCCCACTGCATGTCAATGTGCTTTGTGATCAGCAGCCACTTCAACTTCCCCATGGCTGAGGATTAATCAGCATGGACCATGGATATCCAAGATCTAAGGTGTCACAGGTTATTTGTAGAAACATGCTTTCTAAAAGTGTTTGTTGACTTCTGATTTTTTTCATATGTTTCTTTAAACATGACCAAGAAACCTAGATTAATGAACTCCTGTCTTGGAAAGTGCCTCACAGTGAGGCTGCTCCAATACACACAATTCCATGTCTCCTGTTGGGTTTCCTTAACCTCTGCCTCATTAAACTGAGGCCTAAGAAGACATTAGACCTGCAAGAATAACACCAAGACAGTTGATGCAACTCATTTCAAATTCTGATGTTCCACCACCACTGGTGTGTGTGATGTGTGTGTGTGTTTGTGTGTGTTTTCGTTAAACACTGGCCTCTTAATATATACATATGTACATAGTTAAGCAAGGATACTCCAGATCAGACTTAGACATTTCTACAGTCCAGAAGGATTCCCCAGGCCCCTTCTACCAATCGGTGCCCACAAACTGAGGGAAACCCACCCTGGAATTCAGTTACAGATTACTTCACTTATTCTTGAATTTGTATAAATGCCTTCATGCTTTATGAAAGTAATGTCTGTGCAATTCTCAAAGGTCTTTTGTGTGTCAATGACCGTATATTGTTATGAATCTCAATATTCCATAACTTCTTAATCCATTCTGCTTTAGTGATCATTATGGGAGAACAGAAAAATAATTCAACAATTACCATTTAAAACTTTCCAGCAGCTTCCTCTATTCAGTAGACTAATAACCCAGAAATAAGAAAAACATTATACCTCTTCTATTCCTATCAAGGAATATGAAATAGGAAGTTTACAATGTATATTTTATTAAGGAATACTATAACTAATTTGTTAAAGGAACCCACTGAAGTTCAATAGAGATTCAGTAAGAACTGCCTGAGGAAAGATCAAGGTGGAAAATGATGATTGAGGCTGATTTTCCATTCTCTCATTTTTTCTTAATTTAAGGTGCTATATCTCATGAGAAATCCCAAAGATGTTCTTGTATCAGGTTATTATTTTTGGACTACATCAGACCTTCCTAAGAAACCAGAGTCACTGGAACAATGGTTTAAATGCTTCATCCAAGGAAATGGTGAGAATTCTGAGACATAAGATCTGCTTCCCCAACTCGACTGGCCTTTCTCCTAATTTCCTGGTATCACTTTTCTATTCTTTTCCGTATACTTTCCACATTTGATAGAAAACAGACAACCCCTGACTTTGTGAGTCTGACTTCTTTCAATAGCATGTTATTCTCCAGTTCCATTCTTTTTCCTGCAAGTGACAGAATTGAGTTCTTCTTTATGATTGAGTAAGCCATGTCATGTATATGGAGTACATTTTCTGTACCCATTCATCAGTCAGTGGACACCTAGGCTGGCTCCATAACGTAGCTGCTGTGATTGAACTGTTATTAACATGGACATGCATGTACTGCTATACTATGCTGACTTTAATTCCTTTGGATAAATATCAAGCGGTTCTACAACCAAGGCATATGGTGGTTCAATTCCTAGTCTTTTGAGAAAATCCCATACTGATATCCATGCTGGTGATACTAATTTTAAGTGTTCTTTTTCACTCACATCCTGACAGCATTTATTGTTATTTGTGTTCTTGATGATTCTAACTGGAGTGAGATGCAATCTCAGTGTTGCTTTAATTTGATTTTATCTGGTTGTTAAAGATGTTGACAATCTTTTTGATAAAATTGTTTGCCATCATATTTCTCCTTCTGAGAAATATTGTCATTTACCCATCTATTCATTGGGTTATTTCATTTTCAGTGTTAAGATTTCTGAGTTCTTTATATATTCTGGGGATTAATCCTCTCTCATAGAAGTAGCTGGCAAAGATTTTCTCCCATTCTGTAGCCCCTCTCTTCTTTGTCTCATTCCCTTTGCCGTGCAGAAACTTTTTAACTTGATGCCATTTCATTTACCAATTCTTGGTTTTGTTTCCTGAACACTAGGAGTCTTATGGAGAAAGTCATTCCTGCATCTACACATTGACATGAAGGTGCTTTGTTTCCTACTAGTAGTTCCAGTGTTGATGGTCTAATTCATGTTTTTTTTTTTTCCTTTGGTGAATATTTATTTCTAATTGGGGTTAGGTAAAACATAGGATGTCCAGGTAAATATAAATCTCAGATAGACAATGAAATGTTTAGTATAAACATGTACAGTATTTGGCATAAACTATTACTAAAAATTATTCATTGTATCTTACACAAACTTTACTATGTTTCTTGTATTTTTTTTTTACAAAAAAAAATTTATTTATTTTATTTTTCCCCTCCCCCCACCCCTCCCACCCCTCTTTTCCCTCTACACAGTCCTTCTTTCTTTCATTCTTACCGCTCTTCTTAGCCTAACTCTAAACTTAACCCTAAACCCAATGCTAGCCCCTCCCACCCGCCATTATATATCCTCATCCGCTTATCAGCGAGATCATTCATCCTTTAGTTTTTTGAGATTGGCTTATCTTACTTAGCATGATATTCTCCAGTTTTGACCATTTGCCTACAAATGCCATGTTTTTATCATTCTTCATTGCAGAGTAATATTCCATTGTATAAATATGCCACAGTTTCTTTATCCATTCATCAACTGAAAGGCATCTAGGTTGGTTCCACAATCTGGCTATGGTGAATTGAGCAGCAATGAACATTGATGTGGCTGTATCTCTGTAGTATGCTGATTTTAAGTCCTTTGGGTATAGGCCAAGGAGTGGGATAGCTGGGTCAAATGGTGTTTCCATTCCAAGCTTTCTGAGGAATCTCCACACTGCTTTCCAGAGTGGCTGCACTAATTTGCAACCCCACCAGCAATGTATGAGTGTTCCTTTTTCACCACATCCTCGCCAACACCTATTGTTGCTTGTATTCTTGATAATCGCCATTTTAATTGGGGTGAGATGAAATCTTAGGGTAGTTTTGATTTGCATTTCCCTTATTACTAGGGATGTTGAACATTTTTTCATATATCTGGTGATTACTTGTACATCTTCTTCTGTGAAGTGTCTGTTCATTTCCTTAGCCCATTTGTTGATTGGATTATTTGTATTCTTCGTGTAGAGTTTTTTGAGTTCTTTGTAGATTCTGGAAATTAGCGCTCTATCTGAGGTATGGTTGGCAAAGATATTCTCCCACTCTGTAGGCTCTCTCTTCACATTTCTGATAGTTTCCTTTGCTGAGAGAAAGCTTTTAAGTTTGAATCTATCCCAGTTGTTGATTCTTGCTTTTATTTCTTGTGCTATGGGAGTCCTGTTAAGGAAGTCTGATCCTAAGCCAACAAGTTGAAGATTTGGACCTACTTTTTCTTCTATAAGATGCAGGGTCTCTGGTCTGATTCCGAGGTCCTTGATCCATTTTGAGTTGAGTTTTGTGTAGGGTGAGAGATAGGGGTTTAATTTCATTCTATTGCATATGGTTTTCCAGTTTTCCCAGCACCATTTGTTGAAGAGGCTATCTTTTCTCCATTGCATATTGTTGGAACCTTTGTCTAGTATGAGAAAATTGTATTTATTTGGGTTTGTGTCCATGTCCTCTATTCTGTACCATTGATCTACCTGTCTATTTTGGTACCAATACCATGCCGTTTTTGTTACTATTGCTTTGTAGTAGAGTTGAAGATCTGGTATTGCAAAACCCCCTGCTTCGCTCTTGCTACTGAGGATTGCTTTAGCTATTCTAGGTTTTTTATTCTTCCAGATGAATTTCATAATTGCTTGCTCTATTTCTGCAAGGTACATCATTGGGATTTTAATTGGAATTGCATTGAATCTGTATAGCACTTTAGGTAGTATAGCCATTTTGACGATATTGATTCTGCCTATCCAGGAACATGGGAGATCTTTCCATCTTCTAAGATTTTCTTTAATTTCTTTCTTTAGTGTTCTGTAGTTCTCATTGTAGAGGTCTTTCACCTCTTTTGTGAGATTGATTCCCAAGTATTTTATTTTTTTCGATGCTATTGTGAATGGGGTAGTTTTCCTAATTTCTCATGTTTTATTGATCCACTTTGAGTTCATTTTTTGCAGGATTTAGCTTCATTCTTCTATTTGCAGGTATTCAGACTTCCAGGCACCATTTATTAAATAGACTGTTTCCTCCTATATTTGCATTTGGTGTCTTTGTTAAGAATCAGATGAGTCTGTCTGTGAAGGTTTGTCTCCGTGTCTTCTATTCTAATCAATTGATCTATGGGCCTGTATGATATAAGTTCAATTTTTCTGTTACTACACCTCTTTGGTATGATTTGAGATTGGGAAGACGTTGGAATGTGATGCCTTCAGCATTACTCTTTGTGTGTGAGTGTGTGTGTTGGGGACTAGACCAGGGCCGAGCACATGACAGTCAAGTCCTCTGCCACTGAGCCACATGCCAGCTCTTCATCAATGTTCTCACTGCTCAGATGGCTTTAGATTTTTGTGTATCATTTCAATTTTTGGACTCTTCCTTCGATTTCTCTGAAGAATGTCAATGGTATTTGATAGGGATTGCATTGACTCTGTAGATTTCTTTTGCTAATATGTCAATTTTGATTCTGGTGATCCAAGAACAAAAGAGGGCTTTTCAACTTCTCATGCCTTCTTCAATTTCATTCTTCAGTATTCTATAATTCTCATTGAAAGAGATTTTTCTCCACTGTAGATAGATTACATCCAGGGTTTCTTGAGTATTGTTTGATATGGTACCAGGGACTGAACGCAGGAGTGCTTAACTACTCAGTCACATCACCAGTCCTTTTTTAGATGTTGCTCTTTGCTGAGGGCCTCACTAAGTTCCTCAGGCTGGTTCTCACCTCCCAATCCTCCTGCCTCACCTTCCTGAGTCCCTGGGATTGTAACCATCTGTCACCAAGCCTGGATACCTAGGATTTTTTAAGACCATTGTGAATAGAATTGTATTCCTGATTCCTTCCTCAGCAGATTCATTATTGTTATGAAGAAAAGATATGGTTCTTGTATGTTGACTTTACATCCTGCTTCTTGCAGAATTTGGTAATCCATTCTAGAAGTGTTTGGGGAGACTTTTTGGGTCTTCAAAGCATAGTACCTTATCATCTGAAAACAGTGATAATTTGGCTTCATTCCTACTTGGAATTTTTTGATTCCCTTTTTCTGCCTGATTTCTAAGAGTAGAGTTTCAAGAACTCTATTGAATGGGAGCCATAAGTCTGGACATCATTGCATTGTTCCTGATCTTAGGAGAAATGTTTACAGTTTTTCACCAATTAGCATGTAATTGACTTTGGGTTTGACACATATAGTCTTATGATGTTCAGACAACTTCTTTTGTCAAGGATAATTCTTTGAATGTGGTAAAGACCCTATATAAATTTTCACATGTTGAACCAAACTTACATTCTTAGAATGAATCCAGCACATCATGATGTATAATCTTACTGTTGTATAGGATTTGGTAATATTTTAGTAGGTTTTCTGTGTCTGTGTTCATCAGAAATAGTGTTATTTGACTTGATATGTCCTTGGCTTGGGTATCAGGATGCTACTAGTTTCATAGAATGAATTCAGGAATGGTCCCCATCTCTGTTTCAATACCTAGTTTTAGGAGCATTTATCAATATACCTAAATCAAGCTGTCAGAGTGTGATGAGTGACAGGGACAGTCCAGCCCCTGTTTTGGTAGTGTGTAACCTGCACCCCTGTGCCTGACCTGCAGTGGCCTATGGATCATGGTTTGAGCACATTCGTGGCTGGATGTCCATGAGACACAGGGAGAACATCCTGCTGCTGAGTTATGAAGAGCTGCAGAAGGTGAGAACGCCCTCATAGTCAGTGCCTGCCACTACACAACTTCCTTGCTCCCTCTTGATCCTCAGTGTCTCTACTCCACATTTCCTGTCAATGCACAGCCTCTTGGAGAACACTGGGATATAAAAACTATGGGTCTCCTTTGCCCTGCTCCTGCTTGGTCCTCCCCATGCTCTGAGCCCTTTCTCCATGCCTCTCTTCCTGGGTTTCATCTGGGAACAACTAAAGGGCCCTTCCACACACTGGGGCAGGTGCCAGGGCTTATGCTCACACCTGTGGCTCTCAAGGTTTCTCTGTGCAGAACCCAGGATGCTGACAGAGGCCTACTCATCACAATGGACAGGCAGAAAGCACTAACCCAGAATGTGTCCCTCTCTCTGGCTTCTCCCCTTGACTGACAAGGTGGTGAGAAGATGAGAAGTCACTCTGTGTGACTCCTCTGAGAGGTCAGGGGCTGGAGTGACAGGAAAGGTCTGCAGATGGTGCTGAGCACTGGGGTGGGTCCAGGTAGAGCTGGACAACCGGAAGACCTCTACCTATCCGAGCACAGGATGGTGACTGTGGATGACAGTCATTGTGCCTTTCCACATTGCAAATGGAGAGTCTGTTCAAATTTCCCAAGTAAATATCTGAGTGTATAGATAGGACACTTACACTGATGGATATAGCACGCTGAATATCTACTGATTCTAAGTTGATTTTTCTATTGGTGCACGACCATGCCACACTGACCTGCACAAAGCTGCACAGTTGTGTGTGAGTTTACTAGGTCCAAATGTAACTGAAATCTGTAGAATTTTTAGAAATATCATTCAGAATTATTAAACAATGTAGGAAAACAAAACAGTGAACAGACCTTAGAAAACATGTGGACTGTTAGTGATGTCTTAGGGATGGAGCAGATGCCATATGCAAGCTGTCCGCTTCCCCTGGTGAAAGGCCTCTGGTCTCCTTCCTGCAGCTACTTCATGTTCTCCTGTGTTCTCAGCATGAAGTCAGTTCTCACCAAGGAGCCCTGGATCCATGTTCACCTACCTCAGCAGCAAGCTCCCACACTTCCCTGTAATTTTCCCTACAAATCGCACAACACTTTTTAAATTACTGCCACAGTTGTTTCTTATTGTTCTGTAGTAACTGGGGCTCAGGGGATAAAAATAATAATAAAGCACTGTTATCCTTAAGGGAAGGTGTAGGAGCCAAAGCAAATTCTTTTTCCTTCCAAATATACATGTCCTTGGTGGGATCTCCCAGGGATATCCATTCATAATCATGGGTCTTAAGCTGAGGAAGATATTCCAAACCCTATGTGTTATTCAAGTGCCAGTTATGGGACACAGCATCATCTGGGGTAAGGAGGAGTCTTTGGGGCTTAGTCTCCTGGCCTTATTTTGCACTTCAAGAGTCTCTTTAGAACTCCTGACACCTGCCTTGGGGTGTCCTAAACTCAACCACACTGGGAAACAATCCTGGTCTTCATATCACACACCCTTTCTGCCCCTCTTCCTGTCCCCTTTTGCTTTCTCCCTCCTTCTGGAATCCATCTCAGCCTTTTCCCATTTGGATACATCTTCCTCTCCTTTTTCTCCCCACATCCCTCCTACCACTCCCATTCCAATCTTCCCATGTCTGCTGTCTTTCCCTTTCACAGCCTCACTCTTTCTTGTTCATACTTTAGGACCCAAGAAGCACCATAGAGAAGATCTGTCAATTCCTGGGAAAGAAGCTAAATCCAGAAGAACTGGATTCAGTCCTCAAGAATAGCTCCTTCCACGTTATGAAACAAAACAAAATGTCTACTCTTGAAATATTTCCTGTGTCTTTAACTAATCTGCACTTCTCAATGGCAAGGAAAGGTAAATGCTCTGGTTTCAGAATGCATGAGATTACTTAGAGGGCACTCTTGTCTTTAACACTCAAAACTAAGACTAAAGGTGTTTGAACATAACAAATTTCATCATTCATGGCCCTGAAAGTTGCTTGTGTGCCCTTTGAAAAATATATTTCCATGTTACTGGTATTGGCTGCAGGTATCTGGGGAAAGCTGATTCAGTGATGGAAAGGAGGGTGGTTTTGGAGATGGTGGTGTCTGGGCTACTCCACTGCTGACTCACCGTAGAGAACTGCCCTAAAGAAAGAGATTCCCAAAGAAAGAGCAAACTGAAGAAGGTAGAGAGGAGGTCGTTTGCCAGGAGACATTGTCAGGCCTCCTTCTTGTGAGGAAAGATGAATCCCATCAACACACTTGGATTCAGGCCTATTGAAAACGTCTACTGCAAGTGATGTGAGAATCTCTTTTTCCAAAATTCCTCCAGTTCTCATGTATCTGGAATGGTGAACCATGGAATAAATCTACCAAATGCTTCAAAGATACTCAACGGGTCAGGATTCCTGCACACAGTGCACATGGAGCACAGAGGGATAAACCAGAGGACTGGGCTGGGGATGTTACTCGCTGAGAGAGCAGATTCTAGCAGAAGAAATCAATGAAGATTGTCTGATAATGAAGACAACAATGAAAATAAGAGTAAGAATGAGTTGTTATAAGATTGCAACGACATGTTAGGCATTCTGCTACTTTAGTGTTTACATAAATATAACATATTAGCATAGATATTTTTATATATTTATTAATTGTACTATTATATGAAATAATTTTAATGATACATAATATAACACTTAATCATTTAAGTGAAGGCTTTATATCCAAATCGTTAGTTTCCATTTCACCCCAATATTCTCAATGGTAAAGCCTCCGGGGCTTCCTAAATTCTTATCTGTACAAAAGGGTATGATCCTCATATTTTATTCACTCTTTATTAATCCTGCCAACAACATTTACTGAGTATATAGCATGTCATTCTTTGCAGCACCAAGAATGAGACAATTAATAGAAAGTGTTGACTTCCTAATATGTTAAAAACATAGCATATGCACATTCCTAAAGAAAATGCCTAGAACATGCCATGTTTGATCATTGCTGTGAAGTGAACGAGGGTGGGGTGTTCAGTCTGAACTGAGGGCCTCACTGAGTAACTGCATTGAAGTGAATATTTGAAAGAGGCAAATGAACAAGACGTGAATGCGTCCAGCAGGACAGCACTCTAGGGTGAGGTCAAGACATGTAAAGAGCCTGCAGAGGGGGAGCCTGGCATGTTTAAAGCTGGGCAGTCCCAGGGGTGGCGTCTGGAACAACAAGGACCCTATGCCCAGAAGCACAAAAGCACCAAGGGACTTACCTGAAAGAGACTGGAAGTCCTGGGAGACTCGGAACCAGAAGTGACTGGAGCCGCTGGACCTGGCAACGCATCAGGGTGGGTGTCAGGGGTAGAATAGCTTCTATCAGAGAATGGCCAAAGCAGACTAGTTGTCATCTGATCTGATCACCCAGGTCAGAAATTCTGTTATCTTGGGCCAAAGGGGTAAAAAAAGAAGTGGTCAGGCTTAGTTATATTCCAGATATTCTGATTTTATACCCAGCACTGTGGCTTATGGATTTGGTACAAGATGGTTGGGGAGAGAGGGGGAGTCAGGACACACTATAGAGGCAGGTAGAAGTGTAAAAGCATATGGTGCCCAGGCAGCAGGAGGGCTCACCATGACCCAGTGGACAGGAGGCAGGCGAGATCAACATGACCCAGTGATCATTATACTGCTTTGACAGTGTAAGGAGAAGATCTGTCTTCAGACCTTTCACTAGATCTGATCTGTCTCTCCTTCATGTTTCCAGGCATCTGTGGGGACTGGAAGAATCACTTCACAGTGGCCCAAGATGAAGCCTTTAATAAAGTATACCAAAGACCTGTTCCCATGGGAATAATGTCCAAGAGATTCTGGGTCTTATATGGATGCTGATAAATGTTGTCCTGTCCTGGAATGAGTACAGAACTGGGGCATTCTAGAATAAAACCCTTTTCTACAGGAAAAGGGAGGGAAGAATGAGATGGCATAAAGAACCAATGAAATATAAACTAATAATGGAACAAAAGGAAATCTAGCTGAGTTGAGAAGGAGAATGGGAGAAGGGAGCAGGCACAGCAGGGATTGGGGAGCGAGAGCTGAAATGCCTTTCCCTGCAGGGATGAGTGTTTCTGGATCTACCCAACTACTGTGCATAACAAATCTAACACTCTGACACAAAATTAAAAACCTACTTCCTTAGAGTTAGGGTTAGGGAGGGGGCAAGAATGGAGGAAGGAAGTCTGTAGAGAGGGAAAAGAGGGGTGGGAAGTGTGGGGAGAAGGGAAAAATAACAGAATGAATCAAACATTACCCTATGTAAATTTATGATTACACAAATGGTATGCCTTAACGCCATGTACAAACAGAGAAACAACATATATCCCATTTGTTTACAATAAAAAAAAATCTCAAAAAAAAAAAACATACTTCCTCACTCTGGGGCCCGGAATTATACATTTTGCTTCTCTGATCACTTGCTTCTTAAAAGTGACTGGGATTTCTCAATTCAATTCATCACTTTCTAGCTTTTGAAAGTACTTTGTAGTCTTTCAAATGCATAGAAGGTCAGACACAGAATATGAATATCACAAACAATTGTGTCTAATTCTTAAAACAAGAATAGAATGTAGAAGAAGCTAAGGTTCCTTTTCATTGACATCTATCTCCAGAATCCATGATGAAGATGATCTGCAGGAGTCTAATTTCCAACCTAGTTTTGTTTTCATTCCTAGTGGTGTAAACACCATAAATAACAAGTGCTGGGTATGGAACTTTCATAAGGTACCTAAATGGTGAGTGGTAAGATACATTCACAGACTTACTATTCAGCAGTTATCCTTGGTTTTATCTGAGCTGATGTGCATAGAGTACTTCAGAACTGAATTGAGGCTTGACACACTGTAGAGTTACCAGTTTCCTGTAAATGTCTCTGGGTTCCCTTCACCAATTTCCCCATATTTCCTTGGACAAGTAAGAAAAAACCAAGGTCAGAGTTTTCCTCTGGTGAACATTTAGAACTGAACTTGACTGTTCACTTTTAGTCTCTTGTAGGTGTAACAAAATGTTTCTCCAATCATCTTTGAATGAAGGTAAAAGCCAAATCAACTCCTTTACCACTGGTCACTTTGAGATGACTGTGGAATTCATTAATTTTGGAGGTCAAGCAGCTGAGCTACAGAGCATTAGTCTCCTACTACCTTGCTGTAGAAAACACCTCTTCCATGAGGGTATGATGATAACAGTTGCTTAGCATTCTTTTTGGTGAGGTAGGTAACAGGGATTGAACTCGGGGCCCTTGACCACTAAACCACAAAGGGAGCTCTATTTTGTATTTTATTAGGGACAAGGTCTCAGTGAGTGGCTTAGCATGTCACTTTTATAGAGACTGGCTTTAAACAAGCAATCCTCCTGCCTCAGCCTCCTGAGACCATGGGATTACAGGCATGTGCCACCACCCCTGGCTCAGTTGTGTAGGAATCTTTAAAGCATTTGTAGATCATTTGGAAACATTCTGACTCTTCACTTGCTGCTGCAGATGTCCAATGGTTCACTGAAAACAGAAACGAGAAGCATGCCCTCTCTGCCCTCTTGTTATATATCTCTTCTCTGTTAGTGTAAAACTTTGGGCCAGGATTTTGCTCAACTCACCAGGTAAACATACTCATCATTTCTCAAGTAGCTCCTCCGGACTCAAATACAGGTTGATTTGACCTCGGCCTACCTAACTTGCCTCCTCCCATGAAGGCTGCATACAGCAACAGAAAGTTAGCCAAGACTCTGTCCCTTCCAGGCCTTGGGAATGGCTCCTAAGGTCTCCAGTCAGAAGCTCATTCCTGCCCACTCCCCTACCTGCCCCTTCTTTGCCCCCCTGTGGTCCTTTAGGATACAGGGTCCCCATCATGGCTTTCCTGCTGAGAGCCTACTATCTTCTTGGACTTGCTAGCTATTCAAATTAACCCCTCTCCTTCCCTATCAACTTGGCCTCAAAATCTTGGCCTTTTTCAGTGGGTAACAAATGGATTCCATTCTGACAATTCTGTTGTCAATTAGACATGACATTCCTTCTTTAAGCGTTTTCTAATGTTCTTAATTATTACTGGCATTTGTGTCCTTGTATTTGTCTTGTACCTGTGTTGCTCAGGATGTGAGCACAGGTTCTCAGGGCAGTGCTCTCTGTTAATTCAGGCTCCTCTTAGAATTGCTGATGATATGCAGGCTCCCAATATGAGAAACTAAGAGATGGCACCATGCGGAAAGACTTGTTTGATGCAATTTACCTGCAGCGTCTATCATGGTGGTTATCGTACATTTTAGCTAAAAATTAAACAAACAGTAAATTGTTTTTCTTGGTGAGATAGACAGGTCAGAACTTTGACCTGCCTATAAAACAAATATTGACCCATGAATTCAAGTACTATCATCTCTCTCTCTCTCTCTCTCTCTCTCTCTCTCTCTCTCCTTTCACTTTTCCCCCTCTCTGGCATTACCTATCCCCAACATGAATCATTTACACCTCAATATTGAGAAAACCATCAAACATTATCCCACTTTTCTCAAACTCTGCCCCTTCACAAAAGAATACTATTCAGAAACCTATAAACCTCAAGTGAGAAACAGGAAAAAACAATGAAAATCGTCAAAAATGAAGATGAAATTCAAAGGAGCACCATCAACTTCACAATCACCAAATTCAAGGAGCATTACAAACATAATGGGGGAAGGAAAGATGAACAATCTTGAAAACACAAAGGTCATTTCAGAAAATGGTTAAATACAGAAGACTGGCAAAGAAGATCAGACACAGAAAAATTGCAGGTTACAGGCAAGGAACCAATATTTGTAATCAATAGAACACTCATAAAACTAGAAGTGTCTTAAGCTGACATATCTATAGGGCAAACCAGTAGGTGGAAACATTTACTCTGAGTAGACAATGCCAATTAGTGTCCATGTAAACTATATACCTTGAAGCAGCCTGATTACTTCAAGCTTCCACAAAGGGCAATATTGTTAAAAAAAAAAAAACCACCTTACTTCTAACTTCTAACTAATTCAAAGTATATGAGGCATCATTGTCAATCACAGTGTGCCACAGAACACCAGGACATGTTCCTCCAAGTTATGAACCTGTGCAATGACGTAGCTCCCTCCATCACTCCTCCCTACCATTCCTGGTCTCTGCTAAGCACTATTCTGATGTTCTGCAGTTCTGATGTTGATTTTTCTAAGTTCCTTTCAGGTGTAGTATTGGTTTTCCATTAGCTGGCATATGTCACTTATAATGTCCTGTAGGTCCATCCATGCTGCATATACAGTAGGATCGCATGACTGTCACACTGAACAGATGACATTGATTATATCTGCCACATTCTTTTTGTCCATTCATCAGATAACAGACTTTAGCTACCGGAAAATTTTATCACTCTAGTGGGAGATGACACAACACCAACACTCAGGGGCAGTAAGTGTGAGGGAAATGCTATAAAACTACTCATATAAGTATGTGTACCAACAATTTTACAACCAATGAAATGTCCATTGAATATAAGGGACTCACACAAAAGTGTACACAGTCAACAATGCGGCAGTTGTTCTCACCTGCTATTCCAGTGGAATCCAATAGGCATCAGCACTGCACACTCTCCATATGTAAAACACAGTTCTACCTCGATGGACACCAAGGCCCATGAATTTGCAGTGTGTTAGTTAATGAACGCAGTAAATTCTGTCCACACAGGTAAAATGGCATGGTGACTTAGATCATGCCACAAGCAGATGACTTGAAATTTGAATCCCCACCTCATACTTTACCAACAGTGAGAACTTAGAAAGTTTACTTAACATCTTAGGACATACTTTTGTGAATGCTAAACTGGTTGAATACCTTTTTATACTATATGGAACTTGGGGGTTTTGTTTTAAAGTAGAATCATCATTCTAATTTAGCCATTTTATTGTTATAAATTCTAGTACTAGAAACAAGACAAGCAACAGTGACCAAACAAAACTCCTCAGCACACACATGTGCTACATATTGTTTTACTTGCTTGCCACATATTATCATGTACAGTCCAGCAAATTCATGAGTAAGGTGCTATTGGTACCTGCATTTTTATAAAAGGAACGTGGGTCAGAAAGCAGTGTAGACCACACAGTAAATGTAAAAGACAACATGTGAATCCAGAGAGACTGACAACAGAGACAGCATTTGTAAAATTAATAATTGCCTATGATAATAATTTTCCTCATTGGAAGAAATGACAATCAATTTCTCTTTTGTTCAAACAGTCACAGGGTTTTCCATCAAACTACCCATGTTCTAAACATGACACATGTATTTCATTTATGTTTTTCCATGACCAGTGTCTAAATCATTCCACCCCAGGAAACATAAAGACATTGGTAACAGTTATGCAAGCAGTCAACAACCAAAGCTTTCCCAGTATTATCCATGAACCAGAGATGATTAACTGGACATTGCAGGCATAGTTGCCAGCAAAGCCTAAACTTTGCTCTCCAGTCTTCAGACCCACAAATACAAATTGGCCTCTCTGACTGCTGACGTGGATTTGCTAAAATGTGAGGATTGGAGGAGGAAGAGAGAACTTCCTGCCATCCTCCAGGAATATTTTGGCAGACAGAGCCAAAACGTCAATGAACTGAAATCAAATTGTGCTTGGACAGTTTGAGGAATGGCAGGAAGGCCGCTGGATTGAAATGGGAGTGGTTTGCTACTCAGCTCTAGAGATACTTTGACTCTCTCCCAAAATATGGAGTACAATGTGCTTGGAACTCACTCCACGGTCGAGCTCTTGCCTAGATCACATGAGATCACAAGTCAATCCCCACAAATGTAACAAAAATCTTTCTGAGCTGTGCATCTGTGAAACACAGGTATTAAACAACCCCTGTCACAGATACAGAGTGAGTCATTTAGCTAACATGCCCACTAAAACAAAGGAAATTCCAGGATTGGAAAGTTAGTCTACCCGATGATAAAGCTCACATATTCTCCTTGGTTTGAAAGACACATTGCAGAAGTTCTCAATGGAAACTGCCAAATATATCTTCCCTTTTGTAGAGAGAAAAATTGACCCACGGCCACCCCTCGCTTCTGCCCAGAGGAGAGCACCTGTCCACACAGGTCCTCCTGGCTCCCCAGGCCAGCCTCCATCTTGGAACACTGCAGAGGCCTCCATAGCCCCCTCCACATGGTAGCCTCCACCTTAGGAAAACAAACAGACAGGGCCTGGAGGCAACTGCCTGAGGAAACAACATCTCCACAGAGTTGCTATCCAAACAGGTTCCCCTAGACGCCGGAGGGCCCAGCTAAACAGCCCTATTTCTGAACATTTGCCTCCATCCTAGGTCACCTCCACTGCCCTCTTGGTTCACCTCTGTGTTTCCTCTGCATCTTCCATCCTGGGACACCAGTCAGGGCCTGAAAACCCAACAGAAAAGCACCTACAGGTTTGATGCTGCCGCTGCCAACTAACACCATGGTGCTTCCACCTAGGGACAACAGCCAGGATCTGAAAGTCCACTTCTGAGGACCCCATAAGGTGTACACACTATTGCAAACCTACTGTTTACATTGTAGGTAATAATGGAACACATAGTTTCTGTTTGTTGCAATAAAACTATAAACATCTTGATAGGGACTAATTGATTTAAAGCTGCATATTTTTCACATTGGGTGCCCTTCATATTGATCTCCCCCTTAAAGGTGAGGTATTGGAAACCTGCAGGGACACTATAAATCTATAGGGTTTAAAATGTAACACTCAAATCTGCACTGCTAGAGGGGAAGACACAAGGACATAATGAAAAAACAAGGGAAGAAAGCACCCCAAACAAACCAAGACACTACAATAAAGAACTCATAGACAGCACAGTGGAAGAAATATCAGAGAAGGAGTTCAGAAAGTACATGATTAAAATGATCTGCAAAGTCTAGGATGATATACAACAGCAATGCAGAAAGCAAATATTATTTCAATACAGGGATAGAGATTCTGAAAACAATCAGAAATCCTTGAAATGAAAAAACAATAAACCAAATTAAAAACTCAATAGAAATTTCAACCAATAGACTAGATCACTTGGAAGACAGAACCTCAGACAATAAAGACAAAATATATAATCTTAAAAATAAATTTGACCACACAGTGAAGATGCTAAGGAACCATGAACAGAACCTCCAAGAACTATGGGATAACATGAAACACCAAATTAAAGAATTATCAGTGTAGAGGAAGGTGCAGAGACAAAAACCAAAGGAATGCACAGTCTTTTCAATGAAATAATAACAGAAAATTTTCTCAATCTGACGAATGAAATGGAAAATCAAATCCAAGAGGCTTATAGGACAACAAATGTACAAAATTACCACAGAACAAACCAGAGACATTATAATGAAAATGCCTGGCATACAAAATAAAGATAGAATTTTAAAGGCTGCAAAAGAAAAGTGTCATACACGATATCGGGGGATTAAATACTACTCTTATTTCAGCCAGAGTCATACTCATGCCCCAATTGGTGGTCATTCTCCCCAGGATGCACACAGCAGCTGAGCCACATCAGATTTAGAATCAGCATCAACAGCTCCCAGTTGAATACACAACTGCTCAGTCTATTAACTCACCCAGGAATTGGCAGGCAGAGTGGAAAGGGCTTCTGCTCCTAATGACCAAACATTCGACATAAAACACCATTGCCTTCAACGTGTGTTGACATCATTCATCAGATGGTTCTCACTGGAGGTGACAGAAGTCCATGGGGAATTGATGAAATTGCAGGTGTGTCCTGAAGCATTCCTGACAGCAGGAGATCAGTGTTTAAGGACTCCCTGGATTTGGTATGTTGCCTACACATGTGAAGTGTTGACCCCCAGGGTCCACTGGGAACTGAAAGTGCTAGCACAAGTATGTGACAGGGCTTTCATTGATCGCTGATGTGGTAGATATGAAAATTCACTTATCTCAGTCCTTAAATCCTGGAAGAATGAAACCCAGTCTCATGCATCAATTAGAAGGTAAAGAAGGACTGGAATCCAGATCCAGTTACAATCTACCCCCATATCTAATGACTCTAAAGCAGGTCCTTTTCCTTTAGAATCAATGAGTCATCAGTGCATGTTCCTCAACATCCTTCCAGACTATTATCACTACACTGTATCTCTCAGTTTCATGTAAAAATTCTATACGAAAACTCTTTGTAATGCAAATAAATGGAAAAGAATGGCTTTCTTCATGTCCCAGGTATTGCTCACTGGTGTGTATGGCAGCACTTGCTGTGGGGTCCTGCCCTTGAACTCACGCCCAGATCATCATGCTCATGGTCACTGAATGTGTCCAAAATTGCTCAATCCCATGAAATTTTGGATCACCCGTCAAAATTTGCTTTTACCAACCGGTTAAATTGACAACAAGAAAAAGTTAATGATTCTTTGAAATTTCCTTTAAAGGCTAGTCTTCCTAAATCTCTCACAAACTTCCAATGGGTGCTACAACTGAACTCAAGCCCCTCAACCAGAGAACTCATCATTATGACATATGAGTTCCTTTGGTGTGAAGATTTACCTTTCCCTGATTTGGGTTACAGCATTGAAGGTATAAAAGAAGCATGTACTAAGTTTGTGATAAAGGATGAAGATACAGTAATGGTGTCGTACCCTAAATCAAGTAAGGAATCAGGACAGGAAACACCCATGAGAAAGGTGAGAGCTACGTCCTTGTGCACTCAGCAGATGGATGGAATGTGCTCCACATGCCAGGGAGCCCTGCTCTGGGAGGAAGGGGCAGTGCCCCAGCCACTTCCATTCAGACAATTGCAGAGAGTGAGACAAGTGCTCAGCAGGGATCATCTTAGGTATTGGAAGAGCGTATAGGAGTGAATCCTAAGCAGATTCAGGTGTTTGTGTGATGGCATGGGAGAAATGGGTGGTCAGGAGGACCAGTGAAGACTAACAGCAAAAGAGCAGATCAGTAGAAATAAAAAGACTGAATAGGAGATCATGTGCAGAAGAAGGCTATTTTAGTAGCAGAATCAGAATGGGAAAAGGTTGGGAATCAAAAATGAGGAGGGAAATTGCAAGGGACTGAAAGGGCATGCATCCTGCTACCTTGGGAGTGGAACTAGGGGCAGGAGCAGTGCAAACTGAGTGACAATGGAGGCCAAGGAATCAGAAGGGGTGGGGTGTTGGAAAGTCAAGAAGAGTGGGAACATCATAAAAGGATCTCAGCTAATAGCCAAGGGGTGGAAGCAACCTCAAGTGCATTGACAAGCGAATGCATAAACAAGGTGTGGCATATTAATACAATGGAATAAAATTCATCATTAACAACGAAAAATATTCAGACACCTTCTACAACATAGATCAATCCTGAGGGCATTGTGCTAAATGCATATGTTGGGCACAAAAGGACAAATTCTATATGATTCCATTGGTCCAAATACCTAGTGTAGATAAGTTCATAGAAACAGAAAGCACCATGGTGGATCCAGGGACTGAAACATGGACATAAGTAGGGAAATGCTGTTAAAAAGCAGAGAGTTCCAGTTGTTAAAGATGAACAGGTTCTGAACATTGGCTGACAAAACAAGAACATGATTAACACTGCTTAGCACTACCTGATTGCATGCTTTGAATGGGTACATGATTATATTTATGTTATGAATTTTATCATGGTTTTTTGTTCACAAGTCAGGTTGAAATGAATGAACATCACTTTTCCTTCCTTATCTAGGAACCCACTGGTTGGTTGAAATTCTCTGCCTGATTCACTCCAAAGGGGATACCAAGTGGATTCAGTCTGTGCCCATCTGGAAACACTCACCCTGGTTAGAGACAAGACTGGGTTGCAAATTGCTAAATGAGAGTGAAAGACCGAGACTCCTGACCTCTCACCTTCCCTTTCATCTATTCCCCAAATCTTTCTTCACTTCCAAGGCCAAGGTAGTGTCTAATGTTTCATCAATGCTTTTTGTCCTTCATGTGCCTAGATAAACACTGTAGATCTTGCCAGACTGTCTGCTCATGGGGTAGGTTGGGAGAGACCTCAAATTCTCAGACACTAGGTGAGGTTGATGAGGCCACAACTCAGACCACACTTGAGTGCAAGGATGTGGACCATTGCACTCATTACCTAGCCTGAATTCAGGGATAAGAGGACTGTCTAAGGCCAGAGTCTTAGAAAACCACATCTTATGTGCAACCAGAATTTATGACTGCATCTACACTAGAGTATCCCTCCTTTCCTGCTCTTGAAGATGTTAGCTGATATTAATTCAATAAAAGCCTCCTGCCAGGTCGGTGGAAGCCCCCAAGTCAGAATTGCCCATATGGAGTGCAGAGTATGCTCACATCGATAAATGCATAAATCCTGGGACTGCTCAGGAGCCTGCCTCTGTATTCTACCCACTGCAGTCCACTGCATGTCAATGTGCTTTGTGATCAGCAGCCACTTGAGCCTCCCCAAGGCTGAGGATTAGTCAGCATGGACCATGGATATCCAAGATCTAAGGTGCCACAGGTTATTTGTAGAAACATGCTTTCTAAAAGTGTTTGTTGACTTCTGATTTTTTTCATATGTTTCTTTAAAGATCACCAAGAATCCTAGATTAATGAACTCCTGTCTTGGAAAGTGCCTCACAGTGAGGCTGCTCCAATACACATAATTCCATGTCTCCTGTTGGGTTTCATTAACCTCTGCCTCATTAAACTGAAGCCTAAGAAGACATTAGACCTGCAAGAATAACACCCAGACAGTTGATGCAAATACATGTCAAATTCTGATGTTCCACTACAGTGGAGCGTGTGATGTGTGTGTGTTTCTGTATGTTTTCATTAACATTAAACACTGGCCTCTTAAGATATACTTATGTACACAGTTTAGCAACTATACTCCAGACCAGACTTAGACATTTCTACAGTCCAGAAAGATTCCCCAGGCCCCTTCTACCAATTGGTGCCCACAAACTGAGGGAAACACACCCTGGAATATAGTTACAGATTACTTTGCTTATTCTTTAATTTCTATAAATGCCTTCATGTGTTGAGGGCCGTCTTGGACAAGATGGCACCTGGCAGTGAGCCAAAGGGCACTGGATACCAAAGTAAGGAAGTACCCAAAAAGGTTGCTTCCCTACTAGTTCCTTGGAGGCTTATGTTGTGTTGACACCAGGCTCTAGGATTGGCTATCTAATATCATGCCGCGCGTGGACAGCTCGTGATTCATATAGTGCTATGCTGACATTCCTCTGTATGTTCTCCTGTGTGAGAGAAAGCTTTGCTCTAATTGGCTGATAAGCTAGGAGCCTGGGGGAGGAGAGAGGGAGAGGGTAGGAGAAGGGAGATAGTAGCAGAACAAAGGAGGCAGGAAAATAGGGAGGACGCAATAAATCTGGTCAACTAAAGATTGGTGGTGTCTCCTTTCTCCGCGCCGGTTCCGCTGGATGGAAAAAGTGGTGGCCCGGACGAGGAGCTTCTTCCTCCTTCTGCGTCCTCCCACGAAAGTAACTTAAGGTAAGCTATAGGAAAACTAAGAAACTTTAGGTAAGCTATAGGAAAACTGTAGGATAACCCCAGTAAAGGGAGGCCAAATAACCCTGGTAAATGGCGTCTGCATAACCCCGGTAAAGGGAGGTCTTGTAACTCCAGGATGGGGTCACAAGTGTCTAGAAATCAAATGATAGGAATCATACTAGATGTATTTAAGGCTAATGGAACTGCCGTAAAACGATCTACTGTAACAGCATATGTAACTACACTGGCCAAGGTTAGTCCTTTGTTTTTGGAAGAGGGAGTCCTAAATATTCCACAATGGGAACATGATAAAGAGGATCTTATTAAAGCAGAAAAGCAATCCCCGTTACCTAGAGGTACTTTTCCCATGTGGCAACTCATTAAGGAATGTCTAACATCTAAAAAAGGTAAAATAATAACTTTAGTATAAAAAGGAAATATGTGTTTGGAAGAAATAAAGAAACAACTAAGTGTAACTTCTCATAAAGAGGAAGAAGTGGAGGAGGGGCTTACTGGGGAGGAATTAGAAAGAGCATCAAGGACATGGTCGCCCCCATCAGTTATATCCAGAAGGAATACCAATCCCTTCCTGGAGGCAGCCGCTCCCCCTCAAGCAGCCTGCCTCCAATATCCCCCAAAGTACCCTTGGGAGGAGTTAGTTCATGCTATAAATCAGATGGGTTTTTCACCGCGGGGAGAAGAAACCCCCCTTAAGGAAACCTCAGCAGTCCCACAATTCTTCCCTATACTAGAGAACCAAAATAGACAAAGATTCCACCAACCTCTGGATTTCAAAACAGTAAAAAATTTTAAGGAGGCAGTGGTTACATACGGTCCACAGGCCCCATTTACAATTAGTATGTTGGAATCAGTAGCGGGGCTGAATTTGGTGCCGGAAGATTGGAAAAGGTTATGTAAAGCTGTGCTATCAGGGGGGCAGTACCTAGTGTGGAAAACTGCATGGCAGGAAGCCTCATTAGAAACGGCACGACGTAATGCCACAGGCTTTCCCCAAAGAAATGTAGAAATGCTGACAGGAGAAGGAAACTATGAAGGTATTCAATAGCAGATTATTTACGATCCTGGGGTGTATGCACACATTGCTGCTGCTGCCACTAAAGCCTGGAAGTTAATTCAAGGGTCAGGAGATTTACAGGGGCAGTTGTCTAAGGTGATTCAGGGGAGTAATGAACCATTTGCAGATTTTGTTGATAGACTAATCCAAACGGCTGCAAGAGTATTTGGGGATTCAGAACAAGCTATGCCCTTAATAAAACAATTAGCTTATGAGCAAGCAAATAGATGGTATAAAGAAGCTATAAGACCATGGAAAAATAAAGATTTAAGTACATATATAAAGGTCTGCAGGGATATCAATGATGCAGTCATTACAGGACAAGTAATAGCTGCTGCTCTTCATGGGCCAAATCAGGGGCAATCAAGAGCTAAAGGAATAATATGCTTTAAGTGTGGGCAAGAAGGGCACTTCAGAAGAGACCGCCCTGAAGGACCCACAGGGTTAAAGCCCAGGGGAACACCTAAGACTAGAGAACAGCAAGGACAAATCAACCTGCCCCAGGTCTATGTCCCCGGTGCCAGAAAGGAAGGCACTGGGTGAGATTTTCTACATCAAGATTTGACATAGAGAGAAATCCTCTTCCTACCCAGTCAAAAAATGGCCAGGGGGGCCCAACCCGGGGCCCTCAAATATACGGGGCCTTTCAGAATCCCATAGTCCAGATCCCCACTCACAATCCTTTCCAACTATCTCCTCGTTGTCCTGAGGAACATCAGGGAGCGGGAGATTGGACCTCTGTGCCTCCGCCCAACTCATTCTAACCCCAGAGATGGGAGTACAAGTGGTCCCCACGGGCATACATGGACCACTCCCTGAGGGCACAGTAGGATTATTGTTGGGGCAGAGTTCCACAACTCTGTCAGCATTAGAAGTATTTCCAGGAGTCATTGATTCTGATTAAACTGGGGAAATAAAGATTATGTTATCCTCCCCTCAAGGGGTATCTGTTGTTTCTCCAGGAGACAAAATAGCCCAAATATTGATATTGCCTGACCATCATGGGACTTTTCCCAGTTCACAAAGGTCTGGAGGAGACAACGGGTTTGGATCAGCAGGATCGGGTGTCTTTTGGGCACAATCAACAAAAATACGCCATGTACAGACAGAGAAAAAACATGTATCCCATTTGTTTACAATAAAAAGAAAAAAAAATGTAAAAAAATAAAAAAATAAAAAAAATAAACTCATGCTTAAATTGAAAGTTAATGGTACTCCCATAGAGGGTCTAATAGACACAGGTGCTGACATCTCTATTATAACGCAGAAGGACTAGAACTAATCATGGCCTGTTACAGCATCCAGTACTACCTTATGGGGACTTGGATTTGCTCAAACCCCATTACAAAGTTCAGTTGTGTTATCTTGGGAGGACTCTGATGGGAAAAGGGGGACATTCCAACTTTATGTATTAGCTCACCTGCCTGTCACTCTTTGGGGAAGAGACATTTTAACGCAGACGGATGTTGTCGCTTCTTCCTCAGTTGAACAAAATATTTCCTGTCTAAACCCAACCGTTTTACCAGTCATGGTGGGACAAGGTTATAACCCTGGAAAAGGACTAGGCAAGAATCTACAAGGTATGACCTGCCCCATTCAAGCCAAAGGACAAACAGGGACTAAGGGGCTGGGTTTTCTGGAGGGGCCACTGAACCATTAAAGATAACATGGAAATCCAGTAATCCTATCTGGGTCCCCCAGTGGCCCCTTTCTAAAGAAAAAACAGAGGTGGCCCAGGAAATAGTTAATCAACAATTGACGGAAAATCATATCATTCCTTCCACTTCCCCTTGGAATACACCCATTTTTGTCATAAAAAAGAAGTCTGGGAAATGGCAACTCTTGCAAGATCTGAGAGCCATAAATTCCAGTATGCACATTATGGGCCCGGTGTAACTGGGTCTCCCCTCGTTAACTGCTGTTCCAAAACTTTGTCATATCATTCTCTACAGATATAAAAGATTGTTTCTTTTCCGTTCCTGTGCATCCCGAGGATGGCCCTCAATTTGCCTTTTCCATTCCCTCTTTGAATAATGAAGGGCCTAATACTAGATACCAATGGGTGGTCCTTCCCCAGGGAATGGCAAATAGTCCCACTATGTGTCAAATATATGTAGGTCAGGCTATATCACAGATTAGACAAAATTGTAAAGGACTTTATTGTCTCCATTATATGGATGATATTCTTTTGGCTCATAAGGAACAGGAGACCTTATTAGGGGTATTTGATGATATTATCAAAACCCTAGAAAAACGGGGATTACATGTGGCCCCAGGAAAGGTGCAAACCCACAGCCCTATTACCTTTCTAGGACATCAAATATTAGATACCTGTGTTAGGCCACAAAAAATTCAATTAGCCACAGGAAAGCTTAAGACTCTAAATGATTTCCAAAAATTATTAGGTGATATAAATTGGATAAGGCCAAATTCGGGAATCACCACTGGTCAACTTAAGCCTCTGTTTGATATTCTCCAGGGAGATTCAGACACTACATCCCCCAGAAATTTAACTCCTGAAGGTAGAAAAGCCTTGAGGTTAGTAGAACAAGCTTTAAAAAATGCTCATATTGATAGAGTTGACCTATCTTTGCCTTTTAATCTCATAGTATTAGATTCTGAATATACTCCTACAGGTCTATTGTGACAAACTGACTCCTAACATAGATCCATTTGCCAGTGTCCCCCAAATATGTTGTTTCCCCATATCCTGTGATGGTAGCAAATCTAGTTACATTAGGACTTAAGACAGCCCTTCAAGTTTTTGGAGTTCATCCTCAGACAGTTATTGTCCTATACACGGCAAAACACATTGAAATACTAGTTAACAGTAATGAAGATTGGGCAATTGTCTATTGTTCCACCATGGCCACATTTGATAATCACTTGCCAAGTTCACCTATTGTCAGCTTCTCCAAAAGACATCCTGTTATTTTCCCTCAGGTTGTTAAGTCTCAACCTATCCCAGCAGTAAATACAATTTTTACAGATGTCTCCTCCTCCGGTACAGCTACAGTAGTTTCTGATAAAGTACAAACTCTTATTACTTCTCATAAGTCTGCTCAAAAAACTGAACTGGAAGCATTACAAACATTTCCTGAGAAACATTTAAATATTTATCCTGACAGTCTCTATATTGCCCAGCTTGTGCCCCGGCTTGAGACAGCTGGACCCCTTAGTCCTCAATCTACCTTACAACAATGCTTTTATCAAGTACAAACTCTTCTGTGGGCTCACAAAGAACCTTTATATAGAAGCCATATCAGAGCACATTCAGGCTTACCTGGGCCTTTAGCTCAAGGAAATTCTACTGCAGACTCAGCTACTCGAGATCCTCATGTGTTTAACATTGTACAAAAATCAATTAATTTCCATAAAGATTTTCATGTCAATGCTACTATTCTCAAAATAAAATATAACATTACAAAAGAACAAGTCAGTAAAACAGTGTCCTCCCTGTGTGCCTCATTTATCTGTTCCTCATTTTGGAGTCAATCCTAGAGGACTCCTTCTAAATCATCTATGGCAGATGGATGTCACCCATATCCCTGAATTTGGTACTTTAAGATTTGTTCTTGTAACTGTAGATACCTACTCAGGATATATATTTGCTACCACCCATACAGGGGAAAAGACAAAAGATGTAATCAGTCATTGCCTTCAAGCCTTTGCTACTATGGGAAGGCCAAAAACATTTAAAACAGATAATGGGCCTGCATATACTTCTTCTTCATTTCAACAGTTTTGCTCAAAGTTTAATATCATTCTACAGGATTGCCCTACAATCCACAAGGAAAAGCTATCGTGGAAAGGGCTAATCAAACATTTGAAAATCTGCTTAACTAAACAAAAAGGGGGAGCCTGTTGAGGGCTGTCTTGAACAAGATGGCACCTGGCAGTGAGCCAAAGGGCACTGGATACCAAAATAAGGAAGTACCCAAAAAGGTTGCTTGCCTACTAGTTCCTTGGAGATTTATGACGTGTTTACACCAGGCTCTAGGATTGGCTATCTAATATCATGCTGCGCATGGACAGCTCGTGATTCATATAGTGCTATGCTGACATTCCTCTGTATGCTCTCCTGTGTGAGAGAAAACTTTGCTCTAATTGGTTGATAAGCTAGGAGCCTGAGGGAGGAGAGAGGGAGAGGGTAGAAGAAGGGAGATAGTAGCAGAACAAAGGAGGCAGAAAAACAGGGAGGACGCAATAAATCTGGTCAACTAAAGATTGGTGGTGTCTCCTTTCTCTGCACAAATTCTGCTGGAAGGAACATTCATGCTTTATGAAAGTAATGTCTGTGCAATTCTCAAAGGTCTTTTGTGTGTGATTGACCGTATATTGTTATGAATCTCAATATTCCATAATTTCTTAATCCATTCTGCTGTTAGTGATCATTATGGGAGAACACAACAATAATTCAACAATTACCATTTTAAACTTTTCAGCAGCTTCCTCTATTCTGCAGACTAATAACTCAGAAATAAGAAACAAGTTATACCTCTTCTATTCCTATCAAGGAATATGAAATAGGAAGATTATAATGTGTATTTTATTTTAAGGAATACTATAACTAATTTGTTAAAGGAACCCACTGAAGTTACATAGAGATTCAGTAAGAACTGCCTGGGGAAAGATCAAGATCAAGGTGAGAAATGACTGATTGAGACTGATTTTCCATTATCTCATTTTTTCTTAACTTAAGGTGCTATATCTCATGAGAAATCCCAAAGATGTCTTGTATCAGGTTATTATTTTTGGCCTACATCAAACCTTCCTATGAAACCAGAGTCACTGGAACAATGGTTTAAATGCTTCATCCAAGGAAACGGTGAGAGTTCTGAGACATAAGATCTGCTTCCCCAACTTGACTGGGCTTTCTCCTAATTTCCTGGTATCACTTTTCTACTCTTTTTCTGTATATTTTCCACAAGGAGTGAAGACAGACAACCCTTCAATTTGTGAGTCTGACTTCTTTCAATTAGCATGTTGTTCTTCAGTTCCATCCTTTATCCTGCAAGTGACAGAATTGAGTTCTTCTTTATGATTGAGTAAGCCATGTCATGTATATGGAGTACATTTTCTGTATCCATTCATCATCCAGTGGATACCTAGGCTTGCTCCATAACTCAGCTGCTGTGATTGAACTGCTATTAACATGGGCATGTATGCATTGCTATAGTACACTGACTTTAATTCTTTGGGATAAATACAAAGGGGTTCTATGACCAAAGCATATGGTGGTTCCATTCCTAGACTTTTGAGAAAAGCCCATACTGATATCCATGCTGGTGGTACTAATTGTAAGTGTTCTTTTCCTCTCACATGCCTGACAGCATTTATTGTTATTTGTGTTCTTGATGATTCTAACTAGAGTGACATGCAATCTGGCTTTAATCTGCTTTTATCTGGTTGTGAAAGATGTTGACAATCTTTTGCATAAAATTGTTTGCCATCATATTTCTCATTCTGAGAAATGATTGTCATTTATCCATCTATTCATTGGAGTATTTGATTTTCGGTGTTAAGACTTTTGAATACCATATATTCTGCGTATTAAACCTGTCACAGGAGTAGCTGGCAAAGATTTTCTCCCATTCTGTAGACCCTCTCTTCTTTGTCTCATTACCTTTGCTGTGCAGAAAGCTTTTAACTTGATTCCATTTCATTTACCAAATCTTGGTTTTGTTTCCTGAACACTAGGAGTCTTATGGAGAAAGTCATTCCTGCATCTATACATTGACATGAAGGTGCTTTGTTTCCTACTAGTAGTTCCAGTATTGATGGTCTAATTCATGTTTTATTGATCCACTTTGAGTTCATTTTTGTGCAGGATGTAGCTTCATTCTTCTATATGCAGGTGTCCAGTATTCCAAGCACCATTTATTAAATAGGATGTTCCCTCCAATATTTGCATTTGGTGTCTTTGTTAAGGATCAGATGAGTCTGTCTGTGAAGGTTTGTCTCTGTGTCTTCTATTCTAATCAATTGATCTATGGGTCTGTTTTGATATAAATTCAATTTTTCTGTTACTACACCTCTTGGTATGATTTGAGACTGGGAAGACGTTGGAATGTGATACCTGCAGCATTACTCTTTGTGTGTGAGTGTGTGTGTTGGGGACTAGACCAGGGCTGAGCACATGCCAGTCAAATGCTCTGCCACTGAGTCACATGCCAGCTCTTCATCATTGTTCTACCTGCTCAGATGGCTTTATATTTTTGTGTGTCATTTCAATTTTGGGACTCTTCCTTCTATTTCTCTGAAGAATGTCAATGGTATTTGATAGGGATTGCATTGACTCTGTAGATTTCTTTTGCTAATATGTCAATTTTGATTCTGGTGATCCAAGAACAAAAGAGGGCATGCATGGAAATGCATTTCAGTTCAGGAGCTCCTTTCCCCATGACCCCTCCCCTCTCCCATTCTCCCTCTTCTACTTGACTAGATTTCCTTTTGCTCATCTATTAGTTTATATTTCATTGGTTCTTTATGTCATCCTATCCTTCCCTTCCCCTTTCCTCTAGAAATGGATTTTATGCTAAGAACTCCCCAGTTCTGTACTCATCCCAGGACAGGACAACAATTATCAGCATCCATATAAAATCCAGAATCTCTTGGACATTATTCCCATGGGAACAGGTCTTTGGGAAAACCTGCCATCTTCTCTTGGTATACTTTATGAAAGGTTTCAGCTTGGGCCACTGTGAAGTGATTCTTCCAGTCCCCACAGATGCCTGGAAACATGAAGGAGAGACAGATCGGATCTAGTGACAGGTCTGAAGACGGAGATGCCCTTTTTGGTCTTTCAAGACAGCACAATGACCACTGGGTCATGGTGAGCCCTCCTGCTGCCTGGCCACCACACCCGTTTACACTTCTACCTGCTTGGATAGTGTGTCCTGACTTCCCTTCTCTCCCCAGCCATTCTGTACAGAATCCAGAAGGTATTCTACACGTGGCATCCATGCTGATCCACTGCCAGGTCCAGTGACTCTGGTCACTTCTGGCTCAGAGTCTCCCAGGACTTCCATGTCCTTTCAGCTAAGGACTTGAGTGCTTTTGTGGCTCTGTGTGTAGAGTCCTTGTTGTTTCAGACTCCACCCCTGTGACTACCCAGCTTAAACATGCCAAGTGACCCCTCTGCAGGCTCTTTATGTGTTCTGACCTCACCCCAGAGTGCTGTCCTGGTGGACATAATCATGTCTTGTCCACTTGCCTCATTCAAACTTCTACTCCAATGCAGTTACTCAGTGAGACCCTCATTTCAGAACTGAACACCTCCATCCTTGTTCAGTTCATACATCAAACATACATGTTCTATGCATTTCCTTTTGGAATGTGCAAATGGTATGCATTTCTATCACATTAAGTAGTCGACACTTCTTCATAAATTGCCTAAGATGTGCTGCTTCAAAGAATGTCAGAGTATATGTTCAATTGATAATTGTTGGAAGGTTTAATAAAGCATGAGTAACATACCAGGATAATGTCCTGTTTTACAGACATGAATTTAAAAAAGACCCTGGAAGTGTTAGTCAGTGAGAAAGTGGTGGGGGTGGAATGGAAGATAAAGACACGGATGTAAGTCATATCTTATGTGATTACAGTATTATGTATCATAGAAATTAATTGCCTAAGCTGTGGTGCTTCAAAAAATGTCATAGTACATGCTTAAATAATAATTGTTTTAAAGGAGTCATAAAGAATGAGTAACATACCAGCATAATATCGTGTTTTACAGACAAAAATTTTAAAAATCCCTGGAAGTGTTACCAGTGAGAAAGTGGTTGGGGTAGAATGGTAGCTAAAGAGATGGACATAAGTCATAGCCTCACTTATGTGATTACAGTATTTTGTATCATATGAATTAATTTTCACATAGACCAATCTAATTAATTAATAAAATATATACAATTATCTAAACTAATATATTCTATGCATGTAAACACTATACTCATGTGAATATAAAGTAGCAGAATGTCTAACATGTGACTGCTGTCCTATGAACACTCATTCTTACTCTTATTTTCATTGTTGTCTTCATTATCAGACAATCTTCATTGATTTCTTCTGCTAGACTCTGCTCTCTCAGTGAGTGACATCCCCAGCCCAGTCCTCTGGTTTATCCCTCTGTGCTCCATGTGCACTGTGTGCAGGAATCCTGACCTGTTGAGTATCTTTTGAAGCATTTGGTAGATTTATGCCATGGTTCACCATTCCAGATACATGAGAACTGGAGTAATCATGGAAAAAGAGGTTCTCACATCACTTGCAGTAGACATTTTCAATAGGCCTGAATCCAAGGGTGTTGGTGTGATTCATCTTTCCTCACAGGAAGGAGGCCTGACAATGTCTCCTAGAAAATGAACTCCTCTCTACCTTCTTCAGTTTGCTCTTTCTTTGGGTATCTCTTTCTTCAGGGCTGTTCTCTATGGTAAGTCAGCAGTGGAGTAGCCCAGACACCACCATCTCCAAAACCACCCTCCTCTCCAACACTGAATCAGCTTTCCCCAGGTACCTGCAGCCAATACCAGTAACATGGAAACAAATTTTCCAAAAGGGCAAAGGAGCAGCTTTCAGGGCCATGAATGATTAAATTTGATTTGTTCAAACACCTTCACTCTTAGTCTCAGGTGGTAAAGACAAGAATGCCCTCCAAGGATTCTCATGCATTGTGAAACCAGAGCATTTACCTTTCCTTGTCATTGAGACATGCTTAGTAATTAAATTTTCAGGTAATATTTCATAATTGGACATCTTGTTTTGTTTCATGACATGGAAGGAGCTATTCTCTAGCACTGAATCCAGTTCTTCTGGATTTAACTTCTTTCCCACGAATTGACAGATCTTCTCTATGGTGCTTCTTGGGTCCTAAAATGTGAACAATCCAGAGTGATGCTGTGAAAGGGAAAGACAGCAGACATGGGAAGATTGGAATGGAAATGTTAGGAGGGATGTAGGGGAGAAAGAGGAGATGAAGACATAACCAAATGGGAAAAGACTGAGATGGATTCCAGAAGGAGGGAGAAAGAGAAATGGCCAAGAGGAAGGACAGGAATGTGTGCATGATGTGAAGGTGGATGGGTTTCCCAGTGTGGCTGAGTTAAGGTCACCCCAGAGGCAAGTGTTAGGATTTCTAAAGAGTGCAAGATAAGGCCAGGAGACAAAGCCCCTAAAAACTCCTTACCCAATGATAACTGGCACTTGAATAACATATGGCTGTGCAATGTTTTTCTAAACTAAGCCCCATATCATTGATGGATATTCCTGGGAGATCACACCAAGGAAATACATCTTTATAAGAAGAAAAAGCTTGCTTGGACTCTAGACCTTCCTGATGAGACCGTAGTGCTTCATTACTAGTTTTTTTTCCCCTGAGCTCTACTTACTATATAACAAGAAGACACACAACTGTGGCAATAATTTAGAAAGTTTGTTGTGTATAAATATATGACTTATAATATTTAATACATCAAAAAACAAGTAGAGATATATAATTAATACATGATTATTGTATCTCAAATTTACCAGAGCTCTTTCAATTTTATTTGTCTTTTGAAAGCACCAACACTTGACATTAAAAAAATAAAAAGTGTGTTGTGTGGTTTGAGGGGAGAAAATAACAGGGAAGTGTGGGAGCTTGCTGCTGAGGTGAACGTGGCATCCAGGGCTCCTTGGTGAGAACTGACTTCATGCTGAGAACACAGGAGAACATGAAGTAGCTGCAGGAAGGAGACCAGAGGCCTTTCACCAGGGGAAGCAGATGCCTGTGCCTATGGCATCCTCTCTGTCCCCAGGACAGCACTTCCAGGCAAGTGTTCTCTAAAGGTCTGTTCACTCTTTTACTTTTTCTTACATTGTTTAAAAATTCTGAAAAGTATTTCTAAAATTTGGAAGCTTTCAATTATGTCTGGACCTAATAAACTCACACATAGAACTGTGCAGTTTTGTGTGTTTCAGAGTGACATTTTTCTGCACCAACAGAGAAATAAATTTGGAATAAATATGTATTCAGTGTGCAGCTATCCAGTCAGTGTAAGTGCATACCTACACACTCAGATGTACATCAGTTATTTACATGGGAATATTTAGCAGCCTCTCCATTTGCTATGTGGAAAAGCACACTGACTGTCACCCACAGTCACCATCCTGTGCTCAGATCATTAGAGGTCTTACTGTGACCCAGCTCTACCCGGACCCACTCCACAGTGCTGAGCACCATCTGCAGGTCTTTCCTGTCACTCCAGCCCCTAAGCTCTCAAAATAGAGTGACCTCTCAGTCACAGAGTGACTTCTCATCTTCTCATTACCTCTGTCAGTCAAGGGGAGAATCCTGAGAGGTGGACACACTCTGTGGTTAGTGCTTTCTGTCAGTTCTTTCTGATGACTAGGTTCCTGTCAGCATCCTAGGTTCTCCACACAGAAACCTTGACAGTCATGGGTGTGAGCATAAGCCCTGGCATCCTGCCTCAGTGTGAAGAAGGGTCATTTAGATGTTTCCAGATGAAACCCAGGATGAGGCATGGGGAAAGAGCGTGGAGCTTGGAGAGTCACGCAGGAGCAGGGTAATGGAGACCCAGGGCTTGTCTACTCTTAATGACTTCAGAGAGGCTGTAAATTGACAGGGAATGTGGATTGGAGACACTGAGGACCAGGGACACTGACAAGGGAGTCAGGATAGTGGGTAGCAGTGGGTGCTGACTATGAGAGGCTGCTTACCTTCTGCAGGTCTTCATAACTCAGCAGCAGGACATTCTCCCTGTCTCTCATGGACATCCAGCCATGGATGTGCTCGAACCATGATCCATAGGGCACTGCAGGTCAGGCACAGGAGTGCAGGTTACACACTACAAAAACAGGAACGGGGCCATCCCTGTCACTCATCGCAACCTGATAGCTTGATTCAGCTACAATTGATAAATTCTCCTCAAACTAGGTAATGAAAGAGAGAGGGCAATCATTCCTGAATTCTTTCTATGAAACCATTTCATCCTGATACCCAAGCCAGTCAAAGACATATCAAGTCAGAAAACAGCAGACTACACAGACACAGAAAATCTTATTAAAATATTAGTAAGTCCTATTCAACAGTAGGATTATACATCATGACATGTTGGTTTTATCCTAGGGGTTTGAGGTTGGTTCAACATTTTCAAATCCATAAGTGTATATCACCACATCAGAATAATTTTTCTTGACCAAGGAACTTGACTGAACATCATAAGACTATGTGTGTCAAACCCCAAACCAATATCACGCTAAATGGTAAAAGACTGAAAGCTTTTCTCCTAAGATCAGAAACAATGCAATGATGTCTACTATCACTACTCCCATTCAATCGAATTTTTGAAACTCCAGCATTAGAAATCAGGCAGGAGAAGGGAATCAAAAAAGTACAAGTAGGAAATAAAGAAGCCATGTCATCACTGTTTGCAGATGATATGATGTTATGCTTTGGAGAGCCAAAAGCTCTCCACAAACACTTCTAGAACAGATTATGCAATTCATCAAAGTAGCAGGACACAAAATCAACATACAAAAACCAAGATCTTTTCTTTATAACAATAATGAATCCGCTGAGGAAGAAATCGGGAATACAATTTCATTCACAATGGTCTTAAAAAATACCTAGGTAACCAGGCGTCTTGGCACATGCTTGTAATTCCAGTGGCTCAGGTGAATGAGGAAGGAGGATTGAAAATTCAAAACCAGCTTCTGCAACTCGTGAGACTGTAATCAACTTAGTGAGATGCTATCTCTAAGTAAAATATAAAAAATTGGCTGGGGATGTGGTCCAGTGGTTAAGCACCCCTAGGTTCAATTAGGGATACCAAAGAAATTAGACAACAACAAGAATAAAGACCTTAGACATATTCTACCCAAACAGGAGAAAGACCTCTTACAACAAAAATTATAGATCGATGAAGAAAGAAATTGAAGAAGACACTAGAAGGTAAAAAGTCCTCCCATGTTCTTGGATAGTCAGAATCAAAATTTCCATATTACCAGAAGAAATCTACAGATTTAATGCAATCCCCATCAAATACCAACAACAATCTTCACAGAAATAGAAGAAACAGTCCCAAAATTGAAATGACAACTAAAAGATCCAGTTTAGCCAAAGCAATTTTGAGAAATGATGAAGGACAGGGATGTGACTCAGTGGCAGACAACTTAACTGGCACGTGCAAGGCCCTGGGTCTAATCCCCAATGCCAAACAACAACAACAACAACAATAGTAATAATATTACTTAAGTTAGCACATTTCAAAGTCTTGCCAGGCTCCAATCATAGTAAAGAGCTATAGTAACAAAAATATTGAACACACACATAGATCAGTTGAGTAGAAAGAAGACACAGTGACAAAACCACGCAGATAGACTCATCTTATTCTTAGACAGACACCAAAAACAAATATTGGTAAAAACAGCCTGTTTAATAAGTGGTGCATGGAAATCTAAATATCTACATGTAGAATAAAGATAAATCCGGCACAAAAATGAACTCAAAGTGGATCAAAAAACATGAATTAGAATATAAACATTGTAACTACTGGTAGAAAACAAAGCGCTTTCACTCCAATGTATAGGTGCAGACATGACTTTGTTCATAAGACTCCTAGTGTTGAGGAAGCAAAGCCAAGAATTGATAAGTGGAAAGGCATCAAGTTAAAAAATTTCTGCAAAGCAAAGGAAATGAGACAGAGAAGAGAGGGCCTATGGAATGGGAGAAAATTTTTGCCTGGTACTCCTGTGACAGAGGACTAACATCCAAAATATAAACAGTCAAAAATATGAAGAGAGAGCCCACAGAATGGGAGAAAAATCTTTGCCACACACACTTCAGATAGAGCACTAATCTCCAGAATCTATAAAGAACTCAAAAAACTTTACACCAAGAATACAAATAACCCAATCAACAAATGGGCTAAGGAAATGAACAGACGCTTGACAGAAGAAGATCTACAAGAAATCAACAGATATACGCAAAAATGTTCAACATCTCTAGTAAAAAGAGAAATGCAAATCAAAACTACCCTAAGATTCCATCTCACCCCAATTAGAATTGGTGATTATCAAGAATACTAGCAACAATAGGTGTTGGCGAGGATGTGGGGATAAAGGTACACTCATACATTGCTGGTGGGGTTGCAAATTGGTGCAGCCACTCTGGAAAGCAGTATGGAGATTCCTTAGAAAACTTGGAATGGAACCACCATTTGACCCAACTCTCCCACTCCTTGGCCTTAAAATCAGCATAGTACAGTGACACAGTTACATCAATGTTTATAGCAGCTTAATTCACAATAGCCAGATTGTGGGACCAACCTAGATGCCCTTCAGTAGATGACTGGATAAAGAAACTGTGGTATATACAGATAATGGAATATTATTCAGCCATAAACAAGAATAAAATTATGGCATTTGCAGGAAAATGAATGGAGTTGGAGAATATCATGCTAAGTGAGATAAGCCAATCCCAAAAAACTAAAGGCAGAATTATTTCTCTGATAAGTGGGTGGGAGGGAGGCAAGAATGGAGGATGGATGGATGATATAGAGGAAAATAAGGGATGGGGAGGTGGGCTGGGAGAAGGAAAAATAACAGTATGAAGCAAACATCATTACCCTCTGTACATGTATGGTTATGCAAATAGTGCAACTTACTTTGTGTACAACCAGAGAAACAATAGTTGTACCCCATTTGAATCAAATAAAAACTTTTAAAAATTCAGATATATTAAGCACTCAAAATCTCAACACCAAAACCAAATAACCCAAACAATGAGTAAATGACAATCATTTCTCAAAAGGAGAAATAAAATGGCCAACAATTTTATCAAAAATTTTTCAAAATCTTTAACAATCAGATGAAAACAAATCCAAGTTATACTGAGATTACATCTCACTCCAGTTAGAATCATCAAGAACACAAATCAAAGTAAATGCTGGCAGGGATGTGAATGAAAAGGAACATTTACACACTATTAGAATTGGAAATTAGTGCCACCACCATGGTTATCAGTATGGGGTTTCCTCAAAGGACTTGGAATGGAAAGAGTATATGACTTGGTCATAGAGTCCCTTAGTATTTATCCAAAAGAATCAAAGTCAACATGCTATAGCAACACATGCATACCCATGCTGATAGCAGTTCAATCTCAGCAGCTAAGTTATGGAGCCAGCCTAGGTGTCCACTGACTGATGAATGGATAAAGGAAATGTGGTAGATATACATGATGGGGTTCACTCAGTCATAAAGAAGAACACAATTCTGTGATTTGCAGGATAAAAGATGGAATTGGAGAACAACATGCTAATTGAAAGAAGCCAGGTTCACAAAATCTACAGTTGTCTGTTTTCTCTCATAGTGGAAAGTATACAGAAAAAGAATACAAAAGGGATACCAGGAAATTAGGAGATAGACCAGTCGAGTTGGGGAAGCAGATCTATATGTCGCAGAACACTCACCGTTTCCTTGGATGAACCATTTAAAGTATTGTTTGAATGACTCTGGTTTCTTAGTAAGTTTTAACGTAGTCCAAAGATAATAACCTGACACAAGAACGTCTTTGGGATTTCTCATGATATATACCACCTTAAATTAAGGAAAAATAAGAGAATAAAAAAGAGACTGCTCCATCAGTCATTTCCCATCTTCATCTTGATCTTTATCCAGGCAGTTTTTACTGAATCTCTATTAAAACATCAATGGATCTAGCTCTCTGGCCTACACCTGTAATCCCAGTGACTCAGGAGACTGAGACAGAAGAATTACAAGTTCAAAGTCAGTCTAAGCGGTCCTTTTCAAGATGGTGGCCTAGAGGGCGGCTGCATTGCTCCAGGACGCAGGATTCAAAAGAGGAGATAGTGAGAGACTTGGGACCAGCTCAAGGCCGCCGGGTGAGTCTCTCCCGTTGGGGAGGTGTCCCGGATGGGGCAGTAGCCCCGGAACACAGGGAATTTTGTGAAGTAGAGTTGCTTGGCGAGAAGCCCCTCCCCCCACTGGAGCAGTAAACACGGACAACTGGGATCATCGTAGAGGAGGCGGCTCAGCACAGCGCTTGGACTCGGAGCAACCACTGGGGCTCCGGCCGGCTGCCTGAGGAGGAGCTGCGTGGCAAGCTGTTTGGACGCAGAACGACCACTTCTGAACACCGGGGGGTTGCCCGGAGGAAGAGGAGAAGCGCGGCGGGTCGCTTGGTCTAGGAGTGACTGCATCAGAGCCACAGGTGGTCACCAGAGGAGGAGGTGAGTGCTAAGTTGATTGTACTCAAAGCGACAGCTCCTGAACACCAGTGGCCTGCCTGGAGGAGGAGCGTGGTGGGTCGCTTGGTCTCGGAGCCACTGCTCCTGAACACCCGGGGGGCTACCCCGAGGAGGAGGAGGAGGAACAGGGCGGGTCACTTGGGCTTGGAGTGACTGCCTAGGGCTACGGGAGGTTGGCGGGAGGAGGAGACGTGAAGTGAGTTGCTTGGGCTCCTAGTGACTGTGTCGGAAACCGGGCCGTTGTCTGGAGGAGGAGGTGTGTGGCGGGTCTCTGGGTCTCGGAGCTATTGTACGGGGCTCCAGGTGGTGGCTCAAAGGAGGGGCCGCATAGCCAGGCGATTAGGTGCAGAGCAGGGTCCCAGGAGCTAGGTGGCTTCTTGCTGGAAGATCCGCACAGAGACACACCTAGGGGCGGAGAGAAGTTTACAGGACTGCGGGCGGATTCTCTGGGAGAGGCAGCCTAAGGAGACTCGCCTGCAGAGGGTGAGGCTCCCAGGCCCAGGAGATAGGTCCGGGCCCCTGGGAACGCTGCAGAGGAAGACAACCCAGCCGAGGCAGTAGTTGTAGATTGAGGGGAACCTCTAGGAGGGGAACTGACCAGCGAGACGTCCCCACTGAGTGAGTCTTCCCTGCCGGAAGAGGTTTTCTCACAGGGACGGTAAAACCAGAGACACAGGCACAAACAGGACTTGCCTCAGCCCACAGCCTAGTTCCCCGTTGGATGACCATTGGTCAACAAGTGGAGGCACCTCTGACCACTAGCAGGGAATATATGCCACCTGAGGGTCACCACCCCTAGAGAGGCAGCTTCTTCGTGGAGCTCCGCATTATCAACTTCCTCCAAGACTTCAGGCTACTGAAGGATAAGAGGGGATATACTAGCAATCTTCAGGGACATTATAAGTCGATAGAGGAAATCTGCAATATCTCAATGACCCACTGATTAATGAACAATATGAGAAAACAAGGGAAGAAAATGCCCCAAACAAATCTAGATGTTACATCAATAGAATCCAACGACAGCATGGCAGAAGAAATGACAGAAAGGGAGTTCAGAATGTACATAATTAAAATGATTAGGGAAGCAAACGATGAGATGAAAGAGCAAATGCAGGCATTGAATGATGAGATGAAAGAGCAAATGCAGGCATTGAATGATCGCACCAATCGACAGTTAACAGAGCAAATTCAGGAAGCAAAAGATCATTTCAATAAAGAGTTAGAGATACTGAAAAAAAAACCAAACAGAAATCCTTGAAATGAAGGAAACAATAAACCAAATTAAGAACTCCATAGAAAGCATAACCAAAAGGATAGAACACCTGGAAGACAGAACTTCAGATATTGAAGACAAAATATTTAACCTCGAAAACAAAGTTGAACAAACAGAGAAGATGGTAAGAAATCATGAACAGAATCTGCAAGAACTATGGGATATCATGAAAAGGCCAAATTTGAGAATTATTGGGATTGAGGAAGGCTTAGAGACACAAACCAAAGGAATGAACAATCTATTCAATGAAATAATATCAGAAAATTTCCCAAATCTGAAGAATGAAATGGAAAATCAAGTCCAAGAGGCTTATAGGACTCCAAATACACAAAATTACAACAGACCCACACCAAGGCACATTATAATGAAAATACCTAACATACAAAATAAAGACAGAATTTTAAAGGCTGTGAGAGAAAAGAACCAAATTACATTCAGGGGGAAACCAATACGGATATCAGCAGATTTTTCAATCCAGACCCTAAAAGCTAGAAGGGCCTGGAACAACATTTTTCAAGCCCTGAAAGAAAATGGATGCCAACCAAGAATCTTATACCCAGCAAAACTTAACTTCAAATTTGACGATGAAATAAAATATTTCCATGATAAACAAAAGCTAAAAGAATTTACAAAAAAGGAAGCCAGCATTACAGAACATTCTCAGCAAAATATTTCACGAGGAAGAGATAAAAAACAAAGAAGCAAATCAGCAAAGGGAGGAATTATCCTAAAGGAACTGTCAAATAAAGGAGGAACCAAGATGTGTCAAAAAATAAATAAATAAATAAATAAAATTTTAAGTATGAACCAAATGACTGGGAATACAAATCATATCTCAATAATAACCCTGAATGTTAATGGCCTGAATGCATCAATCAAAAGACATAGACTGGCAGATTGGATTAAAAAGAAAGATCCAACAATATGTTGCCTGCAAGAGACTCACCTCATAGAAAGAGATACCCATAGACTAAAGGTGAAAGGATGGGGAAAAACATACCATGCACATGGACACAGCAAAAAAGCTGGAGTATCCATACTCATTTCAGATAATGTGGACTTCAAGCCAATGTTAGTCAGAAGGGATAAGGAAGGACATTTCATGCTGCTTAAGGGAAGCATAAATCAGCAAGATATAACAATCATAAACATCTATGCCCCAAATAGTGGCTCATCCATGTATGTTAAACAAATCCTTCTCAATTTTAGAAACCAAATAGACCATAACACAATAATACTTGGTGATTTTAACACGCCTCTCTCACCACTGGACAGATCTTCCAAAAAAAATTGAACAAAGAAACCATAGATCTCAATAACACAATCAATAATTTAGACTTAACAGACATTTATAGAATATACCATCCAACCAAGAGCGAATACACTTTCTTCTCAGCAGCACATGGATCCTTCTCTAAAATAGACCATATATTATGCCACAAAGCTAATGTCAGCAAATACAAGAAGATAGAGACGCTACCTTGTATTCTATCAGATCATAATGGATTGAAGTTACAAATCAATGAAAGAGTAAAAAACAGAAACTACTCCAACACCTGGAGATTAAATAATACACTATTATATGATGAATGGATAACAGAAGATATTAGGAAGGAAATTAAAAAATTCTTAGAGGTAAATGAGAACAAAGAAACATCATATCAAAATCTCTGGGACACTATGAAAGCGGTACTTAGAGGAAGATTTATTTCATGGAGCGCATTTAATAAAAGAAGTAAAACTTAACAAATAAACGACCTAACACTACAGCTCAAAGCCCTAGAAAAAGAAGAACAGACCAACACCAAAAGTAGTAGAAGACAGGAAATAGTCAAACTCAGAGCTGAAATCAACGAAATTGAAACGAAAGAAACAATACAAAAAATTGACAAAATAAATAGTTGGTTCTTTGAAAAAATAAACAAAATTGATAAGCCTTTAGCCACACTAACAAAGAGAAGACGAGAGAAAACCCAAATCACTAAAATTCGGAATGAACAAGGAAATATCACAACAGACACGACTGAAATACAAAACATAATTAGAAGCTATTTTCAAAATCTATACTCCAACAAAACAGAAAACCTCGAAGACATCAACAGGTTTCTTGAGACATATGAATTGCCTAAACTGAATGAGGAGGACATACACAATTTAAATAGACCAATTTCAAGTAATGAAATAGAAGAAGTCATCAAAAGCCTACCAACAAAGAAAAGTCCAGGACCAGATGGGTTCTCAGCCTAGTTCTACAAAACTTTTAAAGAAGAGCTCATTCCAATACTTCTCAGAGTATTCCATAAAATAGAAGAGGAGGGAACCCTCCCAAACTCATTCTATGAAGCCAATATTACCCTTATACCTAAACCAGACAGAGACACATCGAGGAAAGAAAATTTCAGACCAATATCCTTAATGAACATCGACGCAAAAATTCTCAACAAAATTTTAGCAAATCGCATACAAAAACATATTAAAAAGATAGTGCACCATGATCAAGTGGGTTTCATCCCAGGGATGCAAGGTTGGTTCAACATCAGGAAATCAATAAATATCATTCACCATATCAATAGACTTAAAGTCAAGAATCACATGATTATTTCGATAGATGCAGAAAAAGCATTTGATAATATACAGCACCCCTTCATGCTCAAAACACTAGAAAAAATAGGGATAGTGGGAACGTTCCTTAACATTGTAAAGGCCATCTACGTTAAGCCCATGGCTAATATTATTCTAAATGGTGAAAAACTGAAAGCATTCCCTCTAAAAACTGGAACAAGGCAGGGATGCCCTCTTTCACCACTTCTATTCAATATCGTCCTTGAAACTCTAGCCAGAGCAATTAGACAAACCAAAGAAATTAAAGGGATACGAATAGGAAAAGAAGAACTCAAACTATCCCTATTTGCTGATGATATGATGGTATACTTAGAGGAACCAGGAAATTCCACCAGAAAACTTTTAGATCTCATAAGTGAATTCAGTAAAGTAGCGGGATATAAGATCAATGCACATAAATCGAAGGCATTTTTATATATAAGCGATGAATCTTCAGAAAGAGAAATTAGGAAAACTACCCCATTCACAATAGCATTGAAAAAAATAAAATACCTGGGAATCAATCTCACAAAAGAGGTGAAAGACCTCTACAATGAGAACTACAGAACACTAAAGAAAGAAATTCAAGAAAACCTTAGAAGATGGAAAGATCTCCCATGTTCTTGGATAGGAAGAATTAATATTGTCAAAATGGCCGTACTACCAAAAGTGCTATACAGATTCAATGCAATTCCAATTAAAATCCCAATGATGTACCTTACAGAAATAGAGCAAGCAATTATGAAATTCATCTGGAAGAATAAAAAACCCAGAATAGCTAAAGCAATCCTTGGCAGAAAGAGTGAAGCAGGGGGTATCGCAATACCAGATCTTCAACTCTACTACAAAGCAATAGTAACAAAAACGGCATGGTATTGGTACCAAAATAGAAAGGTGGATCAATGGTACAGAATAGAGGACACGGACACAAACCCAAATAAATACAATTTTCTCATTCTAGACAAAGGGGCCAAAAATATGCAATGGAGAAAAGATAGCCTCTTCAACAAATGTTGCTGGGATAATTGGAAATCCATAAGCAACAGAATGAAACTAAACCCATATCTCTCACCATGCACGAAACTAAACTCAAAATGGATTAAGGATCTCAGAATCAGACCAGAGACCTTGCATCTTATAGAAGAAAAAGTAGGTCCAGAGCTTCAACATGTCGGCTTAGGACCAGACTTCCTCAACAGGACTCCCATAGCACAAGAAATCAAAGCAAGAATTAATAACTGGGATAGATTCAAACTAAAAAGCTTTCTCTCAGCAAAAGAAACTATCAGCAATGCGAAGAAAGAGCCTACAGAGTGGGAGAAAATCTTTGCCAATCATACTTCAGATAGAGCACTAATCTCCAGAATCTATAAAGAACTCAAAAACCTCTACACCAAGAATGCAAATAATCCAATCGACAAATGGGCTAAGGAAATAGATAGACACTTCACAGAAGAAGATGTACAAGCAATCAACAAACATATGGAAAAATGTTCAACATTTCTAGTAATAAGAGAAATGCAAATCAAAACCACCCTAAGATTCCATCTCACCCCAATTAGAATGGCGATTATCAAGAATACAAGCAACAACATGTGTTGGCGAGGATGTGGGGAGAAAGGTACACTCATACATTGCTGGTGGGGCTGCAAATTAGTGCAGCCACTCTGGAAAGCAGTATGGAGACTCCTTAGAAAACTTGGAATGGAACCACCATTTGACCCAGCTATCCCACTCCTTGGCCTATACCCAAAGGACTTAAAATCAGCATACTACAGAGATACAGCCACATCAATGTTCATAGCTGCTCAGTTCACAATAGCCAGATTGTGGAACCAACCTAGATGTCCTTCAATTGATGAATGGATAAAGAAACTGTGGTATATATATACAATGGAATATTACTCTGCCATAAAGAATGATAAAATTATGGCATTTGCAGGCAAATGGATGAAACTGGAGAATATCATGCTAAGTGAGATAAGCCAATCTCAAAAAACCAAAGGAAGAATGATATCGCTAATAAGTGGATGAGGACACATATTGGGGGGTGGAAAGAGTTAGTGTTAGGGTTAGAGTTAGGTTTAGGGAGGGAGGCAAGAATGGAGGAAGGAAGGACTGTATAGAGGGAAAAGAGGGGTGGGAGGGGTGGGGGGGAAGGGAAAAAAATAACAGAATGAATCAAACATTACGCTATGTAAATTTATGATTACACAAATGGCATGCCTTTACGCCATGTACAAACAGAGAAACAACATGTATCCCATTTGTGTACAATAATAAAAATAAATAAATAAATAAATAAAAAAAGGAAAAAATAAAAAAAAGACAGTCTAAGCAATGGTGGGGCACTAAACAGCTCAGTGAGACCCAAAATAGGTTTAGGGATGTGGCTCAGTGGTCAAGTGCCCCTGAATTCAATTCCTGGTACCCCAGAATCAAAAAAGAAAATATCAGTGGGTGCTTTTAATGAATTAGTTATAGCATTCATTTTTCAAAATACATTTTTAATTTCCTATTATGATTTCACTCTGCTAGGAATAGAAGAGCAATACATTGTCCCTTCTTTCTAGGACATTAGTCTACTCAACAAGGAAAACTGCTGGAAAAGTTTAAATGGTAAGTGATGAGGTATTTGCATGCTTCCCCATAATGACCACTAACAGCAGAATGGATTAAGAAATTATGGTATATTCAAATTCATAACAATATACACCATTCATACACAGAAGACCAGTGAGGCATATCACAGATATTACATGCATATAGCATGAATGCTTTTATACAAAATTCGAGAAGAAGCAGACTAATCTGTAGCTGTATTCCATGATGTGTTTCTCTCAGTTTGTGGGCACTGATTGGTAGAGAGGCATGGGGAATCTTTCTGGACTGTAGAAATGTTCTAAGTGTGGTCCAAATGATAGTTGCCCAACTGTGCATGTATGTAGATATTGAGGCTGGTGTTTAAGATTAGTGAACACACACACACACACACACACACAAACACACACACACACACACATCACACACAACTGGGTACTGGAACATCAGAATTTGACATTGTGTTTGCACAAACTCTCTTGGTGTTATTATTGGAGGTCTTACGTCTCCTTAGGCCTCAGTTTAGTAAGGCAGAGGTTAAGGAAACCCAACAGGAGACATGGAAATGGGTCTATTGGAGCATCCTCACTGTGAGTCACTTTATGACATTTCCAAGACAGGAGATTATTAATCTTGGTCTCTTGGTGTTGTTTACTGCTGATAATCCCTCAGCCACGGGGAGGCTGGAGTGGCTGCTGATCACAAAGCTTAGGGACATGCAGTGGGCTGCAGTGATTAGAATAGTGAGCCAAAGCTCCTAAGAAGTCCCAAGGATATGCATTTATCAATGTTTGCATGCTCTGTTCCCCATACAGACAACTCTGACCTGGGTGCATCCACCTACCTGGCAGAGGCTTTTATTGAATTAATTATGGCTAACATCTTCAAGAGCTTTAAAGAACAATACTCTAGTGTAGATGCAGTTATAAATTCTGGTTGCACATAAGATGTGGTTTTCTGGAATTAGCCAGTCCCGTTATTCCTGATTTCAGGCTAGGTAATATGTGCAATGGTCCACATCATTGCACTCAAGTGTGGTCTGAGTTGTGTCCTCCTTAGCCTTACCTAGTGTCTGAGAATCTAAGGTCTCTCCCAACGTATCTCATGAGCAGACATCCTGGCAAGATCTGCAGAGGTTACATAGGCACATGGAAGGACAAAAAGCATTAATGAAACATTAGGCACTGACCTTGGCCTTGGAAGTGAATAACGACTTGGGGAAGAGATGGAAGGGAAGGTGAGAGGTCAGGAGCCTTTGTCTTTCACTCTCATTTAGGAATTTGCAACCCTGTCTTGTCTCTAACCAGGATGAGCATTTCCAGATGGGCACAGACTGAATCCACTTGGTATACCCTTTGGAGTGAATCAAGCAGAGAATTTCCCTCAACCAGCGGGTTCCTAGATAAGGAAGGAAAAGTGATGGTCACTCATTTCAACCTGACTTGTGAACGAAAAATCATGACAAAATCCATAACATAAACATAACCATATACCCATTCAAAGCATGCAATCAGGTAGTGCTAAGCAGTGTTAATCATGTTTCTGATTTTGCTCAGTCAACGTCCAGAACCTGTTCATCTTGAAAACTGAATTTCTCTGCTTCTCAACAACACTTCCCTACTTATTGTATCTTTCAGTCCCTGGATCCACCATGGCATTTTCTGTTTCTATGAACTTAATTTTAGAAAGTAATTTGCACCAATGGAATCATATAGTATTTGCCCTTTTGTGCCCACATATTGCATTTAACATGGTGCCCTCAGGATTGATCTGTTTTAGAGGATATCTGAATGTCTTTCCTTGTTGAGGCTGAATTTTATTCCATAGTGTCAATATGCTGCACTTTGTTTATTCATTCACCTGTGAATGCGTTTGAGGTTGCTTCTACCCTTGGCTCTTTGCTGAGATCCTTTTATGATGTTCCCACGTCCTTGACTTTCCAGCACCCTGTCCCTTCCAATGCCTTGGCGTCAATCCTTGCCTAGTTTGCACTGCTCCTGCCCCTAGTCCCACTCCCATAGGTGCAGGATGCATGACTTTTTAGTCCCTTGCATTTTCCTGGCACATTTCTGATTCCCAGCCATCGTCCAAGCTGACTCTCCTACTCTACAACATCCCTCTCCATGTGACCTCCTGTTCATTCTTTTCACTTCTCTTGAGCTGCTCTTTTGCTATGAGGTCTTCACTGGTCCTCCTTACCACCCGTTTCTCCCATGCCACCACACAAACACCTGAATTTGCTTAGGATTCACTCCTACGTCTTCTTCTGATACCTTGGATGATCCCCACTGAGCTCTGTTTTTTTTTTTTTTTTTTTTTTTTTGCCATGCTGGGGATCGAACTCAGGGACTTGTGCTTGCAACGCAAGCACTCTACCGACTGAGTTATCTCCCCAGCCCCCAACTCAGCTCTTGTGGCACTCTCTGCAGTTGCATGGAAGTGGTTTGGGGCACTGCCCCTTCCTCCCAAAGCAGGGCTCACGGGCATCTAGAGCACATTCCATCCATCTGCTGAGTGAGTGAGGGACACAGTCCTCACCTTTCTCATGGGTGGTTCCTGTCCTGATTCCTTACCTGACTTAGGGTAAGTCACAATTATTGTATCTTCATCCTTTATCACAAACTTAGTACATGTTTCTTTTATGTCTTCAATGTTGTAACCCCAAACAGGGAAAGGTAACCCTTCAAACCACAGGAACTCATATGTCATGATGATGAGTTCTCTAGGTGTGGAGCTGGGGTCCAGGTGTTGCCACCACTGGATGTGGCAGAAGATACTGGGAGAGAAGACTTTAAAGGACAGTCCAAAGAAACATCAACTTTTTCTTGTTGTCAGATTAACTAGTTGGTAAAAACAAATTGTGATTTTTGACCCACAGTTTCTTGGTATTGAGCTATTTTGGACTCCTTCAGTGAACTTGAGGATGGTGATCTGAGCATGAGTTCACGGGCAGGACCCCAAGGCAAGTGCTGCAAAATAATGCCAGTGAGGATCCCCTGGGACCTGAAGAAAGTTATCCTTTTCCATTTATTTGCATTTTGAAGAGTTTTCAGCATAGAATTTTTACATGAAATGGATAGATACAGTGTAGCAATAATAGGCTGGAAGGAAGCTGAGGAACACGCACTGAAGACTCTGAGTCTCAAGGACAAGGGCCTGCTTTAGACTCACCAGATATGGGGGTGGACGGTCACTGGATTCCAGGGGCCAGTCCTTTACCTTCTGATTGACGCGTGGCAATGGGCTTCATTCTTCCAGGATTTAAGGACTGATAAGGAATTTTCATATCTACCACATCAGTGACCCACGAAGGCTTCACTTCATCTTTGTTCGCGCCCTTACAGTCCCCAGTGGACTCTGGGTGTCAACAGCTCTGCATGTTCAAGCAACATGCCGAATCCAGGGAGCACGTGCATTGTGATTCCTGATGCCAGGAATGTGTAAGGACACACCTGCACTGTCACCACAGTGTGGTGAATGACATCAACCCCACATTGAAGGCACAGTGCTTCAGGCAGACTATTGGGTCATCAGGAGCAAAAACACTTTCCCCTCTTCCTGCTAATTCCTGGGAGTAGTAATGTATTGTGTGGGGGTCTCTAAGTCACGACCCACATGGATGACAAAAGGGTGAACTACTGGAGGATGATGTTGGGTATAATCAATCAATTACCCATCAACTTATCTAATCAATAAACACCCGAGAGTCAATACTCTTTTTAAATGAGAGGGGGACATGATGGGTCTGACCACACCAGAGCTGGCCTCTAACAACATGGAGTAGTCCAACTATCTTTTATTTGTAGACACACAGGTAAAGGGGCCCAGAACGGGAGGAGCTTCTTCTGTGATGGACAGGTTGGAGTAGAGTAGGACAGGCAGGACCTGTACTAACTCAAGGAAACTAGACAGGGAACCACTCCCACACAGTGCTACACATTTCCATGACTGCTAGTTCCTGGAAGCCAGGCCTCTGTGTCCCACACCTCAACATCGTCTGATTCTGCTAGATAAGGTTGGCTTCCCACAATCCTGAGCACTTGTGTATTCAAATGGGAGCTGCTGATACTGAACCTAACTCCGACATGGCACAGCTGCTGTGTGCATCCCTGAGAGTGACCAAGAATTGGGGCATGAGTGTAATTCTGGCTGAAAGGAAAGTGACATTTAATCAGGCAAAGTTGCAGGGGTACACGTGCTCTGGACAGGTGGAGTACAATTCACATTAAGATAAAAGCAACCTTTAATAAAAGGAAATTGTTGAGGGGCCTATCATCCACCATTTGCCTGCCTCTTGCCTGTCCTTCGCCTACTTTTCACCTATCCATCATCCACCACCGGAGGTTCACCTCCCGATTGTCTGACAGCAGTCAGCAAACTGACTGCAGACCGCCTGTGGAGACCCAGCTGCCTGCCATTACCTGGAAGTTCACTGTCACAGTACCTGCAGGTTTGGTTACACGTGGCTGCTGCCATTTTAAGACAACGGACAGGCCCCATAGGACCCCTGGCCAGACTGACTGAGCCCCGTCTCCAGGATCCCTCAGCCCGACCGATCACTCCCTGCCTCTGGGGCCCTCACAGAGACTGACTGCTCCTTGCCACCAGGACCCCCCGACTGACTGATTGCACCCCGCCTCCAGGATCCCGCAACCAGACCAAACACACCCGACCTCCAGGACCTCCAACCAACCACGTCCACACCCTGAACTGCAGCTCCCCATTTGCCAACACATTTGGAAGCCAGAGCGGCCACCTTGGATACTCCTGAGACGCCTGCTGGAGCCTTGAAGCTCATTGTCAGAAAAGGTTTTGGAAACCTATAGGGTCACTATAAGCCTAGAGGGGGAAAACTGCAATACCCCAGATAAAAGGAAATTGTTCCATGAATTTTGTTTCATTCTTAGTATTGCCCAGTAATTCTAGAGAGTCATGGCAATCACAGTGACACTGAATATCCAATAATTATGGGTGCTGACCTGTTTTACAACATTTCAAACTCTTAGTGCATGCTGTCCGTTACATCATCCCACCAACCCCATGAATTGAATGAGGAGGTTCTGAACCCCACCCACTTGACAGAGCAAAATGGTTACTTTCCTATGGTTTTATTTTTGCACTGTGGTTATAGAGAATCATTGGGCTCATTTTTTGGAAACTTTCATGCATGGAATGGAATTTGCTCCACTCTGTCCCCAGTAACTCTGCTTTCTTCCCCCCTTTCCCCTCCTCTACCTTCGAGTATTTATTTATTTATTTATGCAGACTTTATAGACATGCATTAAGGGAGATCCACTGTGGAGTATTTATCCATGCACACAGCATGATTTTGGCTATTTCCTTCTGCATTTCCTCTCCTTTCCCTTCACTCCCTCCCTACCCACTCAGTTCCCTTCTTCTCCTCCACTGATCTTCCCTCTATCTTTTTATGTCACAGCACCCCTATGCATCTCCCACTCATTTTGTTCTACTTTCCACATATGAAGGTAAACATTTAACCCTTTGCTTTCTGACTCTGTCTTATTTTGGCCAGCTTGATATTCTCCAGTTTCATCCATCTACTGGCAAATGCCATCATTTCCTTCTTTGTCATGACTCAGTAGCACTCCACCGTATATTTATACCACATTTTCTTAATCCACACACATGTTCATAGGTACCTGGGCTATTTGCAAAACTTGGCTCTTGTGAGTTATGCTGTTATATTCATTGATGTAGCTCTATCACTATAGTATTCTGACTCATTTATTTATTATTTTTTATTTATCTTTTAATTTTTTTCCGAACTGCATTTTGATTCATTGTACACAAATGGGGTGCATCACTTCATTTCTATGGTTGCACACGAGGTAGATTCATACCATTCATGTAATAATACATGTCCATAGGGTAATGATGTCTGTCTCATTCCACCATTTTTCATACTCCCTCCCTCTAATTTCCTTCTATATAATCTAAAGTTTCCCCATTTTTCTCTCACCCCCCCCATTATATATCATTGTCCACTTATCAGGGAAAGCATTCAGCCTTTGTTTTTTTGTGCTTGGCTTATTTCACTTAGCATGATATTCTCCAGTTCCATCCATTTATTTGCAAATACCATAATATTATTCTTCTTTATGGCTGAAGTATTCCATTGTGTATATATACCAGAGTTTCTTTATCCATTCATCTATTGAAGGGCATCTAGGTTGGTTCTACAATCTAGCTATTGTGAACTGAGCTCTATAAACATTGATGTGGCTGTGTTACTGTAGTTTGCTGATTTTCAGTCCTTTGGGTATAAACTGAGGAGTGGGATAACTGGGTCAAAGGGTGGGTCCATCCCAAGTTTTCTGAGGATTCGCCATACTGCTTTCCAGAATGGCTGCACCAATTTGCAACTCCACCAGCAATGTAAAAGAGTTGTTTTAATTTGCATTTCTCTAATTACTAGAGATGTTGAGCACTTTTTCATATATTTATTAATTGCCTGTGTCTTCTTCTGTAAAGTGTCTGTCCAGTTCCTTGACCCATTTATTGATTGGGTTCTTTGTATTTTTGGCGTAAAGTTTTTTTTTTAATTTTTATTATTATTGTATACAAAAAGGATACATGTTGTTTCTCTATTTGTACATGGAGTCAAGGCATACCATTTGTGTAATCATACATTTACATAGGGCAATGATGTTTGATTCATTACTTTTTTCCCTTCCCTCCCACCCCTCCCACCTCTCTTTTCCCTCTATACAGTCCTTCTGTCCTCCATTCTTACCACACTCCTTATCCCTAACTCTAAACCTAACCCTAAACCTAATGCTAACCCCTCCCACCCCCCATTATATGTCCTCATCTGCTTATCAGCGAGATCATTCGTCCTTTAGTTTTTTGAGATTGGCTTATCTCACTTAGCATGATATTCTCCAATTTCATCCATTTGCCTGCAAATGCCATAATTTTATCATTCTTCATTGCGGAGTAATATTCCATTGTATATATATATGCCACAGTTTCTTTATCCATTCATCAACTGAAGGACATCTAGGTTGGTTCCACAATCTGGCTATGGTGAATTGAGCAGCAATGAACATTGATGTGGCTGTATTTCTGTAGTATGCTGATTTTAAGTCCTTTGTGTATAGGCCAAGGAGTGGGATAGCTGGGTCAAATGGTGGTTCTATTCCAAGCTTTCTGAGGAATCTCCATACTGCTTTCCAGAGTGGCTGCACTAATTTGAAACCCCACCAGCAATGTATGACTATTCCTTTTTCACCACATCCTCGCCAACACCTATTGTTGCTTGTATTCTTGATAATCGCCATTCTAATTGGGGTGAGATGAAATCTTAGGGTAGTTTTGATTTGCATTTCCCTTATTACTAGGGATGTTGAACATTTTTTCATATATCTGTTGATTGCTTGTACATCCTCTTCTGTGAAGTGTCTATTCATTTCCTTAGCCCATCTGTTGATTGGATTATTTGTATTCTTCGTGTAGAGTTTTTTGAATTCTTTATAGATTCTGGAAATTAGCGCTCTATCTGAAGTATGGTTGGCAAAGATATTCTCCCACTCTGTAAGCTCTCTCTTCACATTGCTGATAGTTTCCTTTGCTGAGAGAAAGCTTTTTAGTTTGAATCTATCCCAGTTGTTGATTCTTGCTTTTATTTCTTGTGCTATGGGAGTCCTGTTAAGGAAGTCTGATCCTAAGCCAACAAGTTGAAGATTTGGACCTACTTTTTCTTCTATAAGATGCAGGGTCTCTGGTCTGATTCCGAGGTCCTTGATCCATTTTGAGTTGAGTTTTGTGTAGGGTGAGAGATAGGGGTTTAATTTCATTCTGTTGCATATGGTTTTCCAGTTTTCCCAGCACCATTTGTTGAAGAGGCTATCTTTTCTTCATTGCATATTTTTGGACCCTTTGTCTAGTATGAGAAAATTGTATTTATTTGGATTTGTGTCCATGTCCCCTATTCTGTACCATTGACCTACCTGTCTATTTTGGTACCAATACCATGCCGTTTTTGTTACTATTGCTTTGTAGTAGAGTTGAAGATCTGGTATTGCAATACCCCCTGCTTCGTTCTTGCTACTGAGGATTGCTTTAGCTATTCTAGGTTTTTTATTCTTCCAGATGAATTTCATAATTGCTTGCTCTATTTCTGCAAGGTACATCATTGGGATTTTAATTGGAATTGCATTGAATCTGTATAGCACTTTAGGTAGTATGGCCATTTTGACAATATTAATTCTGCCTATCCAGGAACATGGGAGATCTTTCCATCTTCTAAGGTTTTCTTGAATTTCTTTCTTTAGTGTTCTGCAGTTCTCACTGTAGAGGTCTTTCACCTCTTTTGTGAGATTGATTGCCAAGTATTTTATTTTTTTTGATGCTATTGTGAATGGGGTAGTTTTCCTAATTTCTCTATCTGAAGATTCATCACTTATATATAAAAATGCATTGGATTTATCAGCATTGATCTTATAACCTGCTACTTTACTGAATTCACTTATGAATTCTAAAAGTTTTCTGGTGGAATTTCCAGGTTCCTCTAAATATATAATGATGTCATCAGCGAACAGGGATAGTTTGAGTTCTTATTTTCCTATTCGTATCCCTTTAATTTCTTTGGTTTGTCTAATTGCTCTGGCTAGAGTCTCAAGGACGATGTTGAATAGAAGTGGTGAAAGAGGGCATCCCTACCTTGTTCCAGTTTTAAGGGGGAATGCTTTCAGTTTTTCACCATTTAGAATGATATTGGCCATGGGCTTAGAGTACATGGCCTTTATAATGTTAAGGAATGTTTCACTACCCCAATTTTTTCTAGTGTTTTGATCATGAAGGGATGCTGTATTTTATCGAATGCTTTTTCTACATCTATTGAAATAATCATGTGATTCTTAACTTTAAGTCTGTTGATATGGTGAATGACATTTATTGATTTCTGAATGTTGAACCAAACTTGCATCCCCAGGATAAAACCCACTTGATCGTGGTGCACTATCTTTTTAATATATATTTGTATGCGATTTGCTAAAATTTTGTTGAGAATTTTTGCGTCGATGTTCATTAAGGATATTGGTCTGAAATTTTCTTTCCTCCATGTGTCTCTGTCTGGTTTAGGTATCAGGGTGATATTGGCTTCATAGAAAGAGTTTGGGAGGGTTCCCTCCTCTTCTATTTCATGGTACTTTGAGGTCTATTGGAGTGAGCTCCTCTTTAAAGGTTTTGTAGAACTCGGCTGAGAACCCATCTGGTCCTGGACTTTTCTTTGTTGGTAGGCTTTTGATGACCTCTTCTATTTCATTGCTTGAAATTGATTTATTTAAGTTGTGTATGTCCTCCTCGTTCAGTTTAGGTAATTCATATGTCTCTAGAAACCTGTTGATGTCTTCGAGGTTTTCTGTTTTCTTGGAGTATAGATTTTCAAAATAACTTCTAATTTTGTTTTGTATTTCACTCGTGTCTGTTGTGATGTTTCCTTGTTCATTCCGAATTTTAGTAATTTGAGTTTTCTCCCTCTTTCTCTTCGTTAGTGTGGCTAAGGGTTTATCAATTTTATTTATTTTTTCAAAGATCCAACTATTTATTTTGTTAATTTTTCCAATTATTTCTTTTGTTTCAATTTCGTTGATTTCGGCTCTGATTTTAACTATTTCCTGTCTTCTACTACTTTTTGTGGTTGGTCTGCTCTTCTCTTTCTAGGGTTTTGAGCTGTAGTGTTAAGTCGTTTATTTGTTGATTTCTACTTATTTTTTTGAATGCGCCCCATGAAATAAATCTTCTTCTAAGTAATGCTTTCATAGTGTCCCAGAGATTTTGATATGATGTGTCTTTGTTCTCGTTTACTTCTAAGAATTTTTTAGTTTCCCTCCTGATGTCTTCTGTTATCCATTCATCATATAATAGTGTATTATGTAATCTCCAGGTATTGGGGAAGTTTCTCTTTTTTATTCTGTCATTTATTTCTAATTTCAATCCATTATGATCTGATAGAGTACAAGGTAGTATCTCTATCTTCTTGTATTTGCTAACAATAGCTTTGTGGCATAAAATATGGTCTATTTTAGGGAAGGATCCATGTGCTGCTGAGAAGAAAGTGTATTCGTTCTTTGTTGGATGGTATATTCTCTATATGTCCATTAAGTCTAAATTGTTGATTGTATTATTGAGATCTATGGTTTCTTTATTCAATTTTTGTTTGGACAATCTATCCAGTGGTGAGAGAGGTGTGTTAAAATCACCGAGTATTATTGTGTTGTGGTCTATTTGATTTCTGGAATTGAGAAGGATTTGTTTGACGTACACGGATGAGTCAATGTTCGGGGCATAGATATTTATGATTGTTATGTCTTGCTGATTTATGCTTCCCTTAAGCAACATGTAATGTCCTTCTTTATCCCTTCTGACTAGTTTTGGCTTGAAGTCCACATTATCTGAAATGAGGATGGATACTCCAGCTTTATTGCTGTGTCTGTATGCATGGTATGTTTTTCCCCATCCTTTCACCTTTAGTCTATGGGTATCTCTTTCTATGAGATGAGTCTCTTGCAGGCAGCATATTGTTGGATTTTTCTTTTTAATCCAATCTGCCATTCTATGCCTTTGATTGATGAGTTCAGGCCATTAACATTCAGGGTTATTATTGTGATATGATTTGTATTCCGAGTCATTTGACTCATATTTGTTTTTTGACATGATTTGGTTTCTCCTTTATTTGGCTATTCCTTTAGGCTACTTCCTCCCATTGCTGATTTGCATCATTGTTTTTCATCTCTTCCTCATGGAATATTTTGCTGAGAATGTTCTGTAATGCTGGCTTTCTTTTTGTAAATTCCTTTAGCTTTTATTTATCATGGAAGGATCTTATTTCATCGTCAAATGTGAAGGTAAGTTTTGCTGGGTATAAGATTCTTGGTTGACATCCATTTTCTTTCGGGGCTTGGTAAATGTTGTTCCAGGCCCTTCTAGCTTTTAGGGTCTGGATTGAAAAATCTGCTGATATTCTTATTGGTTTCCCTCTGAATGTAATTTGATTCTTTTCTCTCGTGGCCTTTAAAATTCTGTCTTTATTTTGTATGTTAGGTATTTTCATAATAATGTGCCTTGGTGTTGGTCTGTTGTAATTTTGTATGTTTGGAGTTCTATAAGCCTCTTGTACTTGGTTTTCCATTTCATTCTTCAGATTTGGGAAATTCTCTGATATTATTTCATTGAATAGATTGTTCATTCCTTTGGTTTGTTTCTCTAAGCCTTCCTCAATCCCAATAATTCTTAAATTTGGCCTTTTCATGGTATCCCATAATTCTTGTAGATTCTATTCATGATTTCTTACCATCTTTTCTGTTTGGCCAACTTTGCTTTCAAGATTAAATAATTTGTCTTCAATGTCTGAGGTTCTGTCTTCCAGGTGTTCTATCCTATTGGTTATGCTTTCTATGGAGTTTTTAACTTGGTTTATTGTTTCCTTCATTTCAAGTATTTCAGTTTGTTTTTTTTTTTCAGTATCTCTAACTCTTTATTGAAATGATCTCTTGCTTCCCGTATTTGATCTTTTAACTGTTGATTGGTGTGATCATTTAATGCCTGCATTTGCTCTTTCATCTCCTCCTTCAATGCCTGCATTTGCTCTTTCATCTCCTCATTAGCTTCCCTGATTGTTTTAATTACGTACATTCTGAACTCCCTTTCTGACTTTTCTTCTGATGTGCTGTCATTGGGTTTTATTGATGTAGTATCTAGGTTTGTTAGGGACATTTTATTCCCTTGTTTTCTCATATTGGTCAGCTGTCAGTGGGACCCTGAGATATTGCAGATTTCCTCTATTGGCTTATAGTGTCCCGGTAGATTTCCAGTGTATCACCTCCCAGCCTTCAGTAGCCTGAAGTCTTGGAGGAACTTGATAATGCAGTGCTTCCGAAGAAAGCTGCCCCTAGACCGCTACTGGTTCCAGGACTTGGAGCTGGTTCTGTGCGGAAAGGCTCTCACTGGGGGCCTGCTCCGTGCAGCTGGCCATGTGGCAGGAGCCCACTGCCAGAGTGTGGAAGGTTACCTGGGGAAGACTCTAGCTGCCCTGCCCTGCTCTGATAAGCTACCCCTATCTGTGCCTGCCTCCCAGGCCAAGTTTCGCCCAGTGGGGGAGACTCACCCCGTGACTCTATTTTTGTCCAATTCTCTCAATGCCTCCCCTTCTTGAGTCCTGGATTCTGGAGCGACTGGAGATGCAGTCACCCTCTAGGCCGCCATCTTGGATCGCCCCGTGGAAAGAGCCCGGGGCCGGAGTGGGCAGAGCCGCCTGGAGAAGTCTCTGGCTACCCTGCCCTGATCCTAGAGGCTGCTTGCGGATCGAAGCTCTCCGTTGACTTGGGGCTTGTGGCTGGCTCTATGTAGAAAGGATCTCACTGGGCGGTCTTCTCCGAGAAGCTAGCCTTGAATGGTGCCTCCCACCGCAGGGGTCCACGCTGCTTGGGGAGGTCTCTGGATGCCCTGTCCTTGTCCCTGAAGCCGCTTGCCCGCCGGAGTACGCTGCGCTGGCTCCGGGACTATGAGCTTGTTCTGATCAGAAAGGCTCTCACTAGGGGGCCTGTTCCGAGAACCTGGAGAAGCTGGCTCTGTGGGAGGGGCCCAGCGCCGGAGTGCGCAGGGCTGCCTGTGGAAGTCTCTAGCTGCCTTGGCTTGGTCCGATAAGCCACCTCTATCTGGGCCTGCCACCCGGGCTGAGCTTTACCCAGTGGGCAGACTCACCCGTGGCTCTATTTTAGTCCGAGTCTCTCAATGCCTCCCCTTCTTAACTCCTGGATTCTAGAGCGACTGGGGATGCAGTCACACTCTAGTCCGCCAACTTGGATCGCCTACCTAGGATTTTTTGTAAGACCATTTTGAATGGAGTAGTTACTGACTTCTTCCTCAGCAGATTCATTATTGTTGTGAAGAAAAGATCTTGGACTTTCTATGTTGGTTTTGCATCCTGCTACTTTGCTGAATGTGGTAATCAGTTGTAGAAGTGTTTGGGGAGAGTTTTTGGGTCTTCAAACATAGGACTTTATCATCTGAAAACAGTGATAATTTGGCTTCATTCCTACTTGTAATTTTTTGATTCCCTTCTTCTGCCTGATTTCTAAGGATAGAGTTTCAAGAACTCTATTGAATGGGAGCCGTGAGTCTGGACATCATTGCATTGTTCCTGGTCTTAGGAGAAATGTTTTCAGTTTTTCACCAATTAGCATGATATTGGCTTTGGATTTCACACATATAGTCATGACGTTCAGCCAAGTTCTTCTGTCAAGGAAGACTCTTCAGATGTGGTAAAAACCCTTCATAAATTTCCACATTAAACCAAATTTACATCCCTAGAATGAAACCAATGCATCATGATGTATAATCTTCCTGTTGAATAGGATTTGCTAATATCACAATAGGTTTTCTGTGTCTGTGTTTATCAGGAATAGTGATCTGTTGCTTTCTAACTTGATATGTCCTTCGTTTGCATATCAGGATGACACTACTTTTATAGAATGAATTCGGGAATGGTCCCCATCTCTGTTTCATTACCAAGTTTGAGGAGCATTTATCAATATACCTGAATCAAGCTGTCAGGTTGTGATGATTGACAGGGACAGCCCAGCCCCTGTTTTGGTAGTGTATAACCTGCACCCTTGTGCCTGACCTGCTTTACCCTATGGAATATGCTTTGAGCACATTCGTGGCTGGATGTCCATGAGACACAGGGAGAATGTCCTGCTACTGAATTAGGAAGAGCTGCAGAAGGTGAGAACGCCCTCATAGTCAGTGCCTGCCACTACACAACTTCCGTGCTCCCTCTTGATCCTCAGTGTCTCCACTCCACATTTCCTGTCAAAGCACAGCCCTCAGAAACACTGGGAATTAATAAGCCCTGGGTCTTCTTTACCCTGCTTATGCTTAACACTCACCAAGTTTCAAGCCCTTTCTCCATGCCTCATCCTGGGTTCCATCTGGGAACAACTAAAGGGCCCTTCCACACACTGAGGCAGGTGCCAGGGCTTATTCTCATACCTGTGGCTGTCAAGAATTTCTCTGTGCAGAACCCACGATGCTGACAGGAACCTAGTCATCACAATGGACAGGCAGAAGGCACTAACCCCAGAATGTGTCCCTCTCTCTGGCTTCTCCCCTTGACTGACAAGATGATGAGAAGATGAGAAGTCACTCTGTGTGACTCCTCTGAGAGGTCAGGGGCTGGAGGGACAGGAAAGGTCTGCAGATGGTGCTGAGCACTGGACTGGGTCCAGGTAGAGCTGAGCAACCCGAAGACCTCTACCTATCCGAGCACAGGATGGTGACTGTGGATGACAGTCATTGTGCCTTTCCACATTGCAAATGGAGAGTCTGTTGAAACTTCCCAAGTAAATATCTGAGTGTGTAGATAGGACACTTACACTGATGGATATAGCACGCTGAATATCTACTGATTCTAAGTTGATTTTTCTGTAGTTGCACGACCATGCCACACTGACCTGCACAAAGCTTCACAGTTCTGTGTGAGTTTACTAGGTACAGATGTAACTGAAGTCTTTACAATTTTTGGAAATATTATTCATAATTATAAATATTGTACGGAAACCAAAACAGTGAACAGACCTTAGAAAACACTTGGACTGTTAGTGATATCTTGGGAGACGGAGCAGATGCCATATGCAAGCTGTCTGCTTCCCTGGTGAAAGGTCTCTGGTCTCCTTCCTGCAGCTACCTCATGTTCTCCTGTGTTCTCAGCATGAAGTCAGTTCTCACCAAGGAGCCCTGGATGCCACGTTCACCTACCTCATCAGCAAGCTCCCACACTTCCCTGTAATTCTCACTACAAATCACACAATACTTTTTAAATTACTGCCACATTTGTTTCTTATTGTTCTATAGTAACTGGGGCTCAGAGGAAAAAAATAATTATAAAGAACTGTTATGCTAAATGGAAGGTGTAGGATCCAAAGCAATTTTTTTTCTTACAAATATACATGTCTTGGTGGGATCTCAGAGGGATGTCCATCCATAATCATGGGGCTGAGTTGAGGAAGATATTCCGAAGTCCTTTGTGTTACTCAAGTGCCAGTTGTAGGACACAGCATCATCTGGTGTAAGGAGCAGTCTTGGGACTTTGTCTCCTGGCCTTATCTTGCACTATCAGGAGTCTCTTTAGAAATCCTGACACCTGCCTCTGGGGTGTCCTAAACTCAACCACACTGGGAAGCAACCCCGATCTCCATATCACCTCCCTTCTGACCCTCTTCCTGTCCCATTTTGCTTTCTCCCTCCTTCTGGAATCCATCTCAGTCTTTTCCCATTTGGATACATCTTCCTCTCCTCTTTCTCCCCACATCCGTCCTAACACTTCAATTCCAATCTTCCTATGTCTTCGGTCTTTCCCTTTCACAGCCTCACTCTTTCTTGTTCACACTTTAGGAACCAAGAAGCACCATAGAGAAGATCTGTCAATTCCTGGGAAAGAAGTTAAATCCAGAAGAACTGGATTCAGTCCTCAAGAATAGCTCCTTCAACGTCATGAAACAAAACAAGATGTCTAATCTTGAAACAATGCCTGAATCTTAAACGAGTCTGCACTTCTCATTTACAAGGAAAGGTAAATGCTCTGGTTTCAGAATGCATGAGATTACTTAGAGGGCACTCTTCTCTTTACCACCCGCCAGTAAGAGGGAAGGTGTTTGAACATATCAAATTTAATCATTTATGGCCCTGAGGCAGCTAGTGTTCCCTTATAGAAAAATAAAATGTGTGATTGAAACTGGTATTGGCTGCAGGTACCTGGGGAAAGCTGATTCAGTGCTGGAGAGGAGGGTGGTTTTGGAGATGGTAGTGTATGGGCTACTCCACTGCTGACTTACCATAGAGAACTGCCCTAAAGAAAGAGATTCCCAAAGAAAGAGTAAACTGAAGAAGGTAGAGAGGAGGTCGTTTGCTAGGAGACATTGTCAGGCCTCCTTCCTGTGAGGAAAGATTAATCCCATCAACACATTTGGATTCAGGCCTATTCAAAAAATCTACTGCAAGTGACGTGAGCACCTCTTTTTCCAAAATTCTTCCAGTTCTCATATATCTGGAATGGTGAAACATGGAATAAATCTACCAAATGCTTCAAAAGATACTCAACAGGTCAGGATTCCTGCACACGGTGCTCATGGAGCACAGAGGGATAAACCAGAGGACTGGGCTGGGGATGTCACTCACTGAGGGAGCAGAGTCTAGCAGAAGAAATCAATGAAGATTGTCTGATAATGAAGACAATAACGAAAATAAGAGTAAGAATGAGTTTTATGAGATAGCAATGACATGTTAGGCATTCTACTACTTTATATTCACATGAGTATAGTGTTTACATAAATATATCACATTAGCATAGATATTTTATATATTTATTAATTGTATGATTATATGTAACAATTTAAATGATACATAATATAACACTTAATCACTTAAGTGAAGGCTTTATATCCAAATCGTTAGTTTCCATTTCATCCCAATATTCTCAAGGGTAAAGCCTCTGAGGCTTCCTAAATTCTTATCTGTAAAAAAGGATATGATGCTCATATTTTATTCACTCCTTATTAATCCTGTCAACATTTACTGAGTATATAGCATGTCATTCTTTGCAGCACCAAGAATGAGACAGTTAATAGAAAGTGTTGACTTCCTAATATGTTAAAAAGATACCATATGCACATTCCAAAAGGATATGCCTAGAACATGCCGTGCTTGATCATTGCTGTGAAGTGATCGAGGGTGGAGGTGTTCAGCTCTGAACTGAGGGCCTCACTGAGTAACTGCATCGGAGCAAACACTTGAAGAGGCAAATGAAGAAGAGGTGAATGCGTCCAGCAGGACAGCACTCTAGGGCAAGGTCAAGACATGTAAAGAGCCTGGAGAGGGGGAGCCTGGCTTGTTTAAAGCTGGGCAGTCCCAGGGGTGGCATCTGGAACAACAAGGACCCTATGCCCAGAACCACAAAAGCACAAAGGGACTTACCTGCAAGAGACTGGAAGTCCTGGGAGACTCGGAACCAGAAGTGACTGGAGCCACCGTACCTGGCAACGCATCAGGGTGGGTGTCAGGGGCAGAATAGCTTCTATCAGAGAATGGCCAAAGCAGACTAGTTGTCATCTGATCTGATCACCCAGGTCAGAAATTCTGTTATCTTGGGTCAAAGGGGTAAAACAAGAAGTGGTCAGGCTTAGTTATATTCCAGATGTTCTGATTTTATACCCAGCACTGTGGCTTATGGATTTGGTATAAGATGGTTGGGGAGAGAGGGGGAGTCAGGACACACTATAGAGGCAGGTAGAAGTGTAAAAGCATATGGTGCCCAGGCAGCAGGAGGGCTCTGCTTTGACAGTGTAAGGAGAGCTCAGTCTTCAGACCTGTCTCTAGATCTGATGTGACTCTCCTTCATGTTTCCAGGCATCTGTGGGGACTGGAAGAATCACTTCACAGTGGCCCAACATGAAGCCTTTAATAAAGTATTCCAAGAGAAGTTGGCAGGTTTTCCCAAAGACCTGTTCCCATGGGAATAATGTCCAAGAGATCCTGGATCTTCTATGGATGCTGATAAATGTTGTCCTGTCCTGGGATTAGTACAGAACTGGGGAGTTGTAGAATAAACCCATTTTGACAGGAAAATGGAGGGAAGGACAGGATGGCATAAAGAACCAATGAAATATAAACTAATAGAGGAGCAAAAGGAAATCTAGCTGAGTAGAGAAGGAGAATGGGAGAGGAGAGGAGGCCCAGCAGGGAGGGGGGAGCGAGACCTGAAATGCCTTTCCCTGCAGGGATGAGTGTTTCTGGATCTACCCAACTACTGTGCATAGCAAATCTAACGCTCTGACACAAAATTAAAAACCTGCTTCCTCACTCTGGAGCCCTCGATTATACATTTTGCTTCTCTGATCACTTGTTTCTTATAAGTGACTGGGATTTCTCTATTCAATTCATCACTTTCTAGCTTTAAAAGAACTTTATACTCTTTTAAACGCATAGAAGGTCAGACACAGAATATGAATATCACACACAATTGTGTCTAATTTTTAAAACAAGAATAGAATGTAGAACAAGCTAAGGTTCCTTTTCATTGACATCTATCTCCAAAACCATGATGAAGATGATCTGCAGGAGTCTAATTCCCAAGCTTGTTTTCTTTTCATTCCTAGTGGTGTAAATACCATAAATAACAAGTGCTGGGTATGGAACTTTCACAAGGTACCTAAATGATAAGTGGTATGAGACACTCAGAGGCTTACTATTCAGCAGTTATCCTTGGTTTTATCTGAGCTGATGTGCATAGAGTACTTCAGAACTGAATTGAGGATTAGCACACTGCAGAGTTACCGGTTCTCCTGTAAATGTCTCTGGGTTCTCCTCACCAATATCCCCATATTTCCTTGGGGAAGTAAGAAATAGCCAAGGTCAGAGTTTTTCTCAGGTGAACATGTAGAAGTGAACTTGACTGTTCACTTTTAGTCTCTTGTAGGTGTAACAAAATGTTTCTCCAATCATCTTGGATTGCTAGTAAAAGCCAAATCAACTCCTTTACCACTGCTCACTTTGAGATGACTGTGGAATTCATTAATTTTGGAGGTCAAGCAGCTGAACTACAGAGCATTGGTCTCCTACTACCTTGCTGTAGAAAACACCTCTTCCATGAGGGTATGATGATAACAGTTGCTTAGGATTCTTTTTTGGTGAGGGGGGTAACAGGGATTGAACTCCGGGACTTGACCACTAAACCACAAAGGAGCTCTATTTTGTATTTTATTAGGGACAAGGTTTCAGTGAGTGCCTTAGCATGTCACTTCTATAGAGACATGCTTTAAACAAGCAATCCTCCTGCCTCAGGCTCCTGAGCCCATGGGATTACAGGCATGTGCCACCACTCCTGGCTCAGTAGCTTAGGAATCTTTAAAGCATTTGTAGATCATTTGGAAACATCCTGACTCTTCACTTGCTGCTGCAGATGTCCAATGGGTCACTGAAAACAGAAACGAGAAGCATGCCCTCTCTGCCTTCTTGTCATATGTCTCTTCTCTGTTAGTCTAAAACTTTGGGCCAGATTTTTGCTCAACTCGGCAGGTAAACATGCTCATCATTTCTCAAGTGGCTCCTCTGGAACTCAAATACACGTTGATTTGACCTCGGCTGACCTAATTTGCCTCCTGCCATGAAGGCTGCATACAGCAACAGAAAGTTAGCCAAGACTCTGTCCCATCCAGCCGTGGGATGGCTCCTGATGTCTCCAGTCAGCAGTTCATTCCTGCCCACTCCCCTACCTGCCCTTTCTTTGCTCCCCCTATGGTCCTTTAGGATACAGGGTCCCTATCATGGTTTTCCTGGTGAGAGCCTACTATCTTCTTGGGCTTGCTAGCTGTCCAAATTAACCTCTCTCCTTCCCCATCAAGTTGGCCTCAAAATCTTGGCCTTTTTCAGTGGGAAGCAAATGAATTACATTGTGACAATTCTGTTGTCAATTAGAGATGACGGTCCTTCTTTAAGCGTTTTCTAATGTTCTTAATTATTACTGGCCTTTGTGTCATTGTATTTGTCTTGTACCTGTGTTGCTCAGGATGTGAGCACAGGTTCTCACGGCCTTGCTCTCTGTTAATTCAGGCTCTGCTTACAATTGCTGATGGTATGCAGGCTCCCAATATGAAAAACTAAGAGATGGCACCATGCGGAAAGCCTTGTTTGATGCAATTTACCTGCAGCGACTTCTATGGTGGTTATCATAGATTTTAGCTAAAATTAAAGAAGCAGTAAAATGTTTTTCTTGGTGATTGGACAGGTCAGTACTTTGACATGCCTAAAACAAATACTGACCCATGAATTCAAGAATTATCATCTCTCTCTCTCTCTCTCTCTCTCTCTCTCTCTCTCTCTCTCTCTCTCTCCTTTCTCTATTCCCCCTCTCTGGCATTACCTATCCCCAACCTGCATTTGCACCTCTTCTTGAGAAAAGCATCAACACATTATCCAATTTTCTGCAACTCTGAACCTTTCACAAAAGACTATTATTGAGAAACCTATAGAACTCAAGTGAGAAACAAAAAAAAAACAATGAAAACCATCAAAAATGAAGATGAAATTCAAGGGAATGTCATCAACTTCACAATCACCAAATTCAAGGAGCATTACAAACATAATGGGGGAAGGAAGGATGAACAATCTTGAAAACACAAAGGTCATTTCAAAAACTGGTTAAATACAGAAGACTGGCAAAGAAGATCACACGCAGAATAATTGCAGGTTCCAGGCAAGGATCCAATGTTTGTAATCAATGGAACACTCATAAGATTAGAACTGTCTTAAGCTCACATATCTATAAGGCAAACCAAAAGTGGAAAAATTTACTCTGAGTAGACAATGACAATTAGTGTCCATGTAAACTATGTAACTTGAAGCAGCCTGATTACTTCAAGCTTCCACAAAGGGCAAAGTTGTTAAAAAAAAAAAAAAAAAAAAAAAAAACCTTACTTCTAACTTCTAACTAATCCAAAGTATATGAGGCATCATTGTCAATCACAGTGTGCCACGGAACACCACGACATGTTCCTCCAACCTATGAACTTGTGACATTGACCAAGCTCCCTCCTTCACTCCTCCCTACCACCCCTGGTCTCTGCTAAGCACTATTCTGCTGCTCTGCTGTTCTGTTGTTGATTTTTCCATGTTCCTTGCAAGTGTAGAATTGGCTTTCCGTTAGCTGACATATGTCACTTATAATGTCCTGTAGGTCCATCCACGCTGCATAACAGTAGGATCACATGACTTTCATACTGAAGAGATGACATGGCTTATATCTGCCACATTTTTTTTGTCCACTCATCAGATAACAGACATTAGCTACCAGAGAATATTATCACACTAGTAGGAGATGACACACCAACATTCAGTGGCAGTAAAGTGTCAGGAAAATGCTATAAAACAAATCATACAAGTATGTGTACCAACAATTTTATAACCAATGAACTGTCGATTGAATGTAAGGGATCCACACAAAAGTGTGCACAATCAACAACTCGGTAACTGTTCTCACCTGTTTTTCCACAGGAATCCAATAGGCATCAGCACTGCTCACTCTCCATACATGAAACACAGTACTACATTGGTGGACACCAAGGCCCATGAATTTGCACTGTGTTAGTTAATGAACGCAGTAAATTCTGTCCACACAGGTAAAATGGCATGGTAACTTAGATCATGCCACAAGCAGATGACTTGAAATTTGAATCCCCACCTCATACTTTACCAACAGTGAGAACCTAGAAAGTTTACTTAACTTCTTAGGGCATACTTTTGTGAATGCTAAATTCGTTGAATACCACTTTACACTATATGGAGCTTGGAGGCTTTGTTTTAAAGTAGAATCATCATTTTAAAATAGCCATTTAATTGTTATAAATTCTAGTACCAGAAACAGGAGAAGCAACAGTGACTAAACAAAACTCCTCAGCACACACTGTGTGCTAGATGTTGTTTTACTTGCTTGCCACATAATATCATGTACAGTGCAGCAAATTCATGAGTAAGGTGCTATTGTTACCTGCATTTTTATAAAAGGAAAGTGGGTCAGAAAGCAGTGTAGACCACACAGTAAATGTAAAAGACACCATATGAATCCAGAGAGGCTGACAACAGAGACAGCATTTGTAAAATTAATCATTGCCTATGATAATAATTTTACTCATTGGCAGAAATGACAATTTCCCTTTTATTCAAAGAGTCACAGGGTTTTCCATCAAACTACCCATGCTCTAAACATGACACATGTATTTCATTAATGTTTTCCCATGACCAGTGTCTAAATCATTCCACCCCAGGAAACATAAAGACATTGGTGACAGTTATGCAACCAGCCAACAAACAAAGCTTTCCCAGTATGATCCACGTACCAGAGATGATTAACTGGACATTTCAGGCATAGTTGCCAGCAAGGCCTAAACTTTGCTCTCCGTCTTCAGACCCACAAGAACAAATTGGAAGTACTAACTGGTGAAAGGTTACCAATAGAAAGGAGTCTGGAAATATTCTTCTCTGCTCTCAGGCAGGCATGAACATCAGAAATTACTTATGAAGATTTAAAAGCATGGCATAGGCACTAGACTCATGGGCAACAAGAGGAATTCTTCAAGCTCAGCAGCTGTCCTGTTTGGGCCTGAAGGCTCTCTTCACGTCAAATCACACATTCCTCACACCAAATCTATGAAGAAACCCAGGTCAGATAATTCAACAAAAGGTAGTTAATCATGTACTCATTTTCAGCTAATGTTTTACCTTCCTGCAGTGACATGTTAAAGCAAAGACCCCACCATCTCAGCATGTGCAGTGTGGTTGAGGAAAATGATAAGGAAACCACACATTCACAGATAAGATTATAAATGAAGGTGAGGCTACCAATGTAGAGTATCAAGTCAGGCAGAGACGCTTACTGTGGAATATCAAGTCCTTGTAGGGGGGATGGAATTGTCTGACTCACCATTTTAGACAGGGATGACAAAGGCCCCTCTGACTGCTGATGTGGATTTGCTAAAATGTGAGGATTGGAGGAGGAAGAGAGAACTACCTGCCATCCTTCAGGAATATTTTGGCAGACAGAGCCAAAACATCAATGACCTGAAATCAAATTGTGCTTGGACAGTTTGAGGAATGGCAGGAAGGCCACCGGATTGGAATAGGTGTGGTTTGCTACTCAGCTCTAGAGATGCTTTGACTCTCTCCCAAAATATGGAATACTATGTGCTTGGGACTCACTCCATGGTCGAGCTCTTGCCTAGATCACGTGCGATCACGAGTCAATCCCACAAATGTAACAAAAATCTTTCTGAGGTGTGCATCTGTGAAACACAGGTATTAAACAACCCCTGTCACAGATACAGAGTGAGTCATTTAGCTAACATGCCCACTAAAACAAAGGAAATTCCAGGATTGGAAAGTTAGTCTACCTGATGATAAAGCTCACTTATTCTCCTTGGTTTGAAAGACACATTGCAGAAGTTCTCAATGGAAACTGCGAAATATGTCTTCCCTTTTGTGCAGAGAAAAATTGACCCATGGCCAGACCTGGCTTCTGCCCAAGGAGATCACATGTCCACACAGGTCCTCCTGGCTCCCCAGGCCAGCCTCCATCTTGGAACACTGCAGTGGCCTCCATAGCCCCCTCCACATCATAGCCTCCACCTTAGGGAAACAAACAGACAGGGCCTGGAGGCAACTGCCTGAGGAAACAACATCTGCCACAGAGTTGCTATCCAAACAGGTTCCCCTAGGACGCGCGTGGGCCCAGGTTCTCAGCCCTAATTCTGAACTTTGCCTCCATCCTAATTCACCTCCACTACCCTCTAGGTTCACCTCTGTGTTTCCTCTGCATCTGTAGTTGGGGCATCTTCCATCCTGGACACCAGCCAGGGGTGAAAGTCCACTTCTGAGTACCCACAAGGTGTACACACTATTACAAACATACTGTTTACATTGTAGGTAATAATTAAGCACCTCATTTCTGTTTGTTGCAATAAAACTGTAAACATCTTAAAGGGTCTAATTGATTTAAACATGCATATTTTTCACATTGGGTGCCCTTCATATTGATCTCCCCCTTAAAGGTGAGGTATTGGAAACCTGCAGGAACACTATAAATCTATAGGGTTTAAAATGTAATACTTCAAATCTGCACTGCTATAGGGAAAGACACAAGTACATAATGAAAAAACACGGGAAGAAAGCACCCCAAACAAACCAAGACACTACAATAAAGAACTCATTGACAGCACAGTAGAAGAAATATCAGAGAAGGAGTTCAGAAAGTACATGATTAAAATGATCTGCAAAGTAAAGGATGATATACGACAGTAATGCAGGAAGCAAATATTATTTCAATACAGGGATAGAGATTCTGAAAACAAACAGAAATCCTTGAAATGAAGAAACAATAAACCAAATTGAAAACTCAATAGAAAAGTTAACCAACAGACTAGATCACCGGAAGACAGAATCTCAGACAATAAAGACAAAATATATAATCTTGAAAATAAAGTTGACCACACAGTGAAGATGGTAAGGAACCATGAACAGAACCTCCAAGAACTATGGGACAACATGAAAACACCAAATTTAAGAATCATCAGGGTAGAGGAAGGTGCAGAGACAAGAACCAAAGGAATGCACAATCTTTTCAATGAAATAATGTCAGAAGATTTCCCAAATATGAAGAATGAAATGGAAAATCAAATCCAAGAGGTTTATAGGACAACAAACGTACAAAATTACCACAGACCAAACCAAGGCACATTATAATGAAAATGACTGGCATACAAAATAAAGATAGAATTTTAAAGGCTGCAAAGGAAAAGTGTTGTACATCATATCAGGGGAAAAAATGCTACTCTTATTTCAGCCAGAGTCATACTCATGCCCCAATTGGTGGTCATTCTCCCCAGGATGCACACAGCAGCTGAGCCACATCAGATTTGGAATCAGCATCAACAGCTCCCAGTTCAATACACAACTGCTCAGTCTATTAACTCACCCAGGAATTGGCAGGAAGAGTGGGAAGGGCTTCTGCTCCTGATGACCAAACATTCTACATAAAACACTATTGCCTTCAACGTGGGTTGACATCATTCATCAGATGGTTCTCACTGGAGGTGACAGAAGTCCATGGGGAATTGATAAAAATGCAGGTGTGTCCTGAAGCATTCCTGGCAGCAGGAGACCACAGTTTAAGGACTCCCTGGATTTGCTATGTTGCTTACACATGTGACGTGTTGACTCCCAGGGTCAACTGGGAACTGAAAGTGCTAGTGCACAAGTATATGACAGGGCATTCATTGATTGCTGATGTGGCAAATAGGAAAATCACTTATCTCAGTACTTAAATCCTGGAAGAATGAAACCCAGTGTCATGCATCAATCAGAAGTTAAAGAAGGACTGGACCCCTGGATCCAGTTACAGTCCACCCCCATATCTAATGACCCTACCGCAGGTCTTTATCCTTTAGAATCAAAGAGTCATCAGTGCATGTTCCTCAACATCCTTCCAGGCTATTATCACTACACTGTAACTCTCAGTATCATGTAAAAATTCTATATGAAAACTCTTTGTAATGCAAATAAATGGAAAAGAATGGCCTTCTTCAGGTCCCAGGTATTGATCACTGGTGTATATGGCAGCATTGCTGTGGGGTCCTGCTCATGAACTCACACCCTAGATCATCATGCTCATGGTCACTGAATGAGTCCAAAATTGCTCAATCTCATGAAACTTTGGATCACCGGTCAAAATTTGCTTTTCCAACAAGTTAAATTGATAAGAAAAAGTTAATGATTCTATGAAATTTCCTTTAAAGTCTAGTCTCCCAAAATCTCCCACAACTTCCAATGGTGGCTACAGCTGAACTCCAGTCCCACAACGAGAGAACTCATCATCATGACATATGAGTTCCTGTGGTTTGAAGGGTTACCTTTCCCTGATTTTGGTTACATCATCGAAGGTATAAAAGAAGCTTGTACTATGTTTGTGATAAAGGATGAAGATACACAATGGTGTCGTACCCTAAATCAGGTAAGGAATCAGGGACAGGAACCATCCATGAGAAAGGTGAGAGCTACGTCCTTGTGCACTCAGCAGATGGATGGAATGTGCTCCACATGCCAGGGAGCCCTGCTCTGGGAGGAAGGGGCAGTGCCCCAGCCACTTCCATTCAGACAATTGCAGAGAGTGACACAAGTGCTCAGCAGGGATCATCTTAGGTATTGCAAGAGCGTATAGGAGTGAATCCTAAGCAGATTCAGGTGTTTGTGTGATGGCATGGGAGAAATGGGTGGTGAGGAGGATCAGTGAAGAACTAACAGCAAAAGAGCAGTTCAGTAGAAATAAAAAGACTGAATAGGAGATCATGTGGAGAAGAAGGCTATTTTAGAGTAGGAGAATCAGCATGGGGAAAGGTTGGGAATCAAAAATGAGCAGGGAAATTGCAAGGGACTGAAAGGGCATGCATCCTGCAACCTTGGGAGTGGAACTAGGGGCAGGAGCAGTGCAAAGTGAGTGACGATTGAGGCCATGGAATCAGAAGGGGTGGGGTGTTGGAAAGTCAAGAAGAGTGGGAACATCATAAAAGGATCTCAGCAAATAGCCAAGGGGTGGAAGCAACCTCAAATGCATTGACAAGTGAATGCATAAACAAGGTGTGGCATATTAATACAATGGAATAAAATTCATCATTAACAAGGAAAAATATTCAGACACCTTCTCCAACATAGATCAATCCTGAGGACATTGTGCTAAATGCATATGTTGGGCACAAAAGGACAAATTCTATATGATTCCATTGGTGCAAATACCTAGTGTAGATAAGTTCATAGAAATAGAAAGCCCCATGGTGGATCCATGGACTGAAACATGGACATAAGTAGGGAAATGCTGTTAAAAAGCAGAGAGTTCCAGTTGTTAAAGATGAACAGGTTCTGAACATTGGCTGACACAAACAGGAACATGATTAACACTGCTTAGCACTACCTGATTACATGCTTTGAATGGGTATATGGTTATGTTTATGTTATGGATTTTATCATGGTTTTTTTTTCACAAGTCAGGTTGAAATGAATGAACATCACTTTTCCTTCCTTATCTAGAAACCCACTGGTTGATTGAAATTCTCTGTTTGATTCACTCCAAAGGGGATACCAAGTAGATTCAATCTGTGCCCATCTGGCAACGATCACCCTGGATAGAGAAAGATCTGGGTTACAAATTGCTAAAGGAGAGTGAAAGACCAAAGCTCCTGACCTCTCACCTTCCCTTCCATCTCTTCCCCAAGTCGTTATTCACTTCCAAGGCCAAGGTAAGTACCTAATGTTTCATCAATGGTTTTTGTCCTTCATGGGCCTAGAAAAAACCTGTAGATCTTGCCAGGCTGTCTGCTCATGGGGTAGGGTTGGGAGAGACCTGAGATTCTCAGACACTAGGTGAGGCTGATGAGACCACAACTCAGACCACACTTGAGTGTAAGGATGTGGACCATTGCACACATTAGCTAGCCTGAATACAGGGATAAGAGGACTGGCTAAGGCCAGAGTCTTAGAAAACCACATCTTATGTGCAACCAGAATCTATAACTGCATTTACACTAGAGTATCCCTGCTTCCTGCTCTTGAAGACTTTAGCCGATATTAATTCAATAAAAGCCTCCTGCAAGGTAGGTGGAAGCCCCCAAGTCAGAATTGCCCATATGGAATGCAGAATATGCTTACATCAATAAATGCATAAATCCTGGGACTGCTCATGAGCCTGGCTCTCTTTTCTAACCACCGCAGCCCACTGCATGTCAATGTGCTTTGTGATCAGCAGCCACGTCAACCTCCCCATGGCTGAGGATTAGTCAGCATGGACCATGGATATCCAAGATCTAAGGTGCCACAGGTTATTTGTAGAAACATGCTTTCTAAAAGTGTTTGTTGACTTCTGATTTTTTTTCATATGTTTCTTTAAAGATCACCAAGAATCCTAGATTAATGAACTCCTCTCTTGGAAAGTGCCTCACAGAGAGGCTGCTCCAATACACACAATTCCATGTCTCCTGTTGGGTTTCATTAACCTCTGCCTCATTAAACGGAGGCCTAAGAAGACATTAGACCTGCAAGAATAACACCAAGACAGTTGATGCAAACACATGTCAAATTCTGAAGTTCCACTCCAGTGGTGTTTGTGAGGTGTGTGTGTGTTTGTGTGTGTTTTCATTAACATTACACACTGGCTTCTTAATATGAACATATGTACACAGTTAAGCAACTATACTCCAGACCAGACTTAGACATTTCTACAGTCCAGAAAGATTCCCCAGGCCCTTTCTACCAATCGGTGCCCACAAATTGAGGGAAACACACCCTGGAATACAGTTACAGATTACTTTGCTTATTCTTGAATTTGTATAAATGCCTTCATGCTTTATGAAAGTAATGTCTGTGCAATTCTCAAAGGTCTTCTGTGTGTCAATGACCATATATTGTTATGAATCTCAATATTCCATAATTTCTTAATCCATTCTGCTGTTAGTGATCATTATGGGAGAACACAAAAATAATTCAACAATTACCATTTAAAACTTTCCAGCAGCTTCCTCTATTCTGCAGACTAATAACTCAGAAATAAGAAACAAGTTATACCTCTTCTATTCCTATCAAGGAATATGAAATAGGAAGTTTATAATGTATATTTTATTAAGGAATACTATAACTGATTTGTTAAAGGAACCCACTGAAGTTCAATAGAGATTCAGTAAGAACTGCCTGGGGAAAGATCAAGATCAAGGTAGGAAATGACTGATTGAGGCTGATTTTCCATTCTCTCATTTTTTCTTAATTTAAGGTGCTATATATCATGAGAAATCCCAAAGATGTTCTTGTATCAGGTTATTATTTTTGGACGACATCAGACCTTACTAAGAAACCAGAGTCACTGGAACAATACTTTAAATGTTTCATCCAAGGAAACGGTGAGAGTTCTGAGACATAAGATCTGCTTCCCCAACTCGACTGGCCTTTCTCCTAATTTCCTGGTATCACTTTCCTATTCTTTTCTGTATATTTTCAACATATGAGAGAAGACAGACAACCCTTCCCTTTGTGAGTCTGACTTCTTTCAATTAGCATGTTGTTCTTCAGTTCCATCCTTTTTCCTGCAAGTGACAGAATTGAGTTCTTCTTTATGATTGAGTAAGCCATGTCATGTATATGGAGTACATTTTCTGTATCCATTCATCAGTCAGTGGATACCTAGGCCGACTCCATAACTTAGCTGCTGTGATTGAACTGCTATTATCATGGGCATGCACGTATTGCTATAGAGTACGCTGACTTTAATTCTTTTGGATAAATACCAAGGGGTTCTACGACCAAGTCATATGGTGGTTCCATTCCTAGACTTTTGAGAAAACCCCATACTGATATCCATGCTGCTGGTACTAATTGTAAGTGTTTTTTTCCACTCACATCCCTGACAGCATTTATTTTTTTTTGTTTTTTTTTTTGTTTCCATTTGCATTTTTTTTTATTATTGTAAACAAATGGGATACATATTGTTTCTCTGTCTGTACATGGCGTAAAGGTATACCACTTCTGTAATCTTAAATTTACATAGGGTAATGTTGTTTGATTCATTCTGCCATTTTTTCCCTTCCTCCCCAACCCTCCCACCCCTCCCCTCCCTCTATACAGTCCTTCCTTCCTCCATTCCTGCCCCCCTCCCTAAACCCAACTCCAATCCCAACACTAACCCCTCCCACCCCCCATTATGTGTCATCATCCACTTATTAGCGATATCATTCTTCCTTTGGTTTTTTGAGATTGGCTTATCTCACTTAGCATGATATTCTCCAGTTTCATCCATTTGCCTACAAATGCCATAATTTTATCATTCTTTGTGGCTGAGTAATATTCCATTGTATATATATACCACAGTTTCTTTATCCATTCATCAATTGAAGGACATCTAGGTTGGTTCCACAATCTGGCTATTTGAACTGAGCAGCTATGAACATTGATGTAACTGTATCTCTGTAGTATGCTGATTTTAAGTCCTTTGGGTATAGGCCAAGGAGTGGGATAGCTGGGTCAAATGGTGGTTCCATTCCAAGTTTTCTAAGGAGTCTCCATACTGCTTTCCAGAGTGGCTGCACTAATTTGCAGCCCCACCAGCAATGTATGAGTGTACATTTCTCCACACATCCTCGCCAACACCTGTTGTTGCTTGTATTCTTGATAATCGCCATTCTAATTGGGGTGAGATGGAATCTTAGGGTGGTTTTGATTTGCATTTCTCTTATTACTAGAGATATTGAAAATTTTTCCATATGTCTATTGATTGCTTGTAGATCTTCTGTGAAGTGTCTATTCATTTCCTTAGCCCATTTGTCGATTGGATTATTTGCATTCTTGATGTAGAGTTTTTTGAGTTCTTTATAGATTCTGGAGATTAGTGCTCTATCTGAAGTATGATTGGCAAAGATTTTCTCCCACTCTGTAGGCTCTTTCTTCGCATTGCTGATAGTTTCCTTTGCTGAGAGAAAGCTTTTTAGTTTGAATCTATCCCAGTTATTAATTCTTGCTTTTATTTCTTGTGCTATGGGAGTCCTGTTGAGGAAGTCTGGTCCTAAGCCGACATGTTGAAGCTCTGGACCTACTTTTTCTTCTATAAGATGCAAGGTCTCTGGTCTGATTCCGAAATCCTTAATCCATTTTCAATCATGTTATCTTGACTTTAAGTCTATTGATATGGTGAATTACATTTATTGATTTCCTGATGTTGAACCAACCTTGCATCCCTGGGATGAAACCCACTTGATCATGGTGCACTATCTTTTTAATATGTTTTTATATGCGATTTGCTAAAATTTTGTTTACAATTTTTCCGTTGATGTTCATTAAGGATTTTGGTCTGAAATTTTCTTTCCTAGAAGTGTCTCTGTCTGGTTTAGGAATCAGGGTAATATTGGTTTCATAGAATGAGTTTGGGAGGGTTCCCTCCTCTTCTATTTTATGGAATACTTTGAGAAGTATTGGAATGAGCTCTTCTTTAAAGGTTTTGTAGAACTCGGCTGAGAACCCATCTGGTCCTGGACTTTTCTTTGTTGGTAGGCTTTTGATGACTTCTTCTATTTCATTACTTGAAATTGGTCTATTTAAATTGTGTATGTCCTCCTCGTTCAGTTTAGGCAATTCATATGTCTCTAGAAACCTGTTGATGTCTTTGAAATTTTCTATTTTGTTGGAGTATAGGTTTTCAAAATAGCTTCTAATTATGTTTTCTATTTCAGTCGTGTCTGTTGTGATATTTCCTTGTTCATTCCGAATTTTAGTGATTTGGGTTTTCTCTCGTCTTCTCTTTGTTAGTGTGGCTAAAGGTTTATCAATTTTGTTTATTTTTTCGAAGAACCAACTATTTATTTTGTCAATTTTTTGTATTGTTTCTTTTGTTTCAATTTCGTTGATTTCAGCTCTCTGTTTAACTATTTCCTGTCTTCTACTACTTTTGGTGTTGGTCTGTTCTTCTTTTCCTAGGGCTTTGAGCTGTAGTGTTAGGTCATTTATTTGTTGAGTTTTACTTCTTTTATTAAATGCGCTCCATGAAATAAATCTTCCTCTAAGTACTGCTTTCATAGTGTCCCAGAGACTTTGATATGATGTTTCTTTGTTCTCATTTACCTCTAAGAATTTTTTAATTTCCTTCCTAATATCTTCTGTTATCCATTCATCATATAATAGCATATTGTTTAATCTCCAGGTGTTGGAGTAGTTTCTGTTTTTTACTCTTTCATTTATTTCTAACTTCAATCCATTATGATCTGATAGAATACAAGGTAGTGTCTCTCTCTTATTGTATTTGCTGACATTAGCGTTGTGGCATAATGTATGGTCTATTTTAGAGAAGGATCTATGTGCTGCTGAGAAGAAAGTGTATTCGCTCTTGGTTGGATGGTATATTCTATAAATGTCTGTTAAGTCTAAATTATTGATTGTGTTATTGAGATCTGTGGTTTCTTTGTTCAATTTTTGTTTGGAAGATCTGTCCAGTGGTGAGAGAGGCGTGTTAAAATCACCTAGTATTATTGTGTTATGGTCTATTTGGTTTCTAAAATTGAGAAGGATTTGTTTAACATACATGGAAGAGCCACTGTTTGGGGCATAGATGTTTATGATTGTTATGTCTTGCTGATTTATGCTTCCGTTAAGCAGTATGAAATGTTCTTCTTTATCCCTTCTGACTAACATTGGCTTGAAGTCCACATTATCTGAAATGAGGATGGATACTCCAGCTTTTTTGCTGAGTCCATGGGCATGGTATGTTTTTCCCCATCCTTTCACCTTTAGTCTATGGGTATCTCTTTCTATGAGGTGAGTCTCTTGCAGGCAACATATTGTTGGATCTTTCTTTTTAATCCAATCTGCCAGTCTATGTCTTTTGATTGATGAATTCAGGCCATTAACATTCAGGGTTATTATTGAGATATGATTTGTATTCCCGGTCATTTGGTTCATATTTATAATTATTGACACATCTTGGTTCCTCCTTTATTTGACAGTTCCTTTAGGATAATTCCTCCCTTTGCTGATTTGCTTCTTTGTTTTTTATCTCTTCCTCATGAAATATTTTGCTGAGAATGTTCTGTAATGCTGGCTTTCTTTTTGTAAATTCTTTTAGCTTTTGTTTATCATGGAATGATTTTATTTCATCGTCAAATGTGAAGGTAAGTTTTGCTGGGTATAAGATTCTTGGTTGGCATCCATTTTCTTTCAGAACTTGAAAAATGTTGTTCCAGGCCCTTCTAACGTTTAGGGTCTGGATTGAAAAATCTGCTGATATCCGTATTGGTTTCCCCCTGAATGTAATTTGGTTCTTTTCTCTCACAGCCTTTAAAATTCTGTCTTTATTTTGTATGTTCGGTATTTTCATTATAATGTGCCTTGGTGTGGGTCTGTTGTAATTTTGTGTATTTGGAGTCCTATAAGCCTCTTGAACTTGATTTTCCATTTCATTCTTCCGATTTGGGAAATTTTCTGATATTATTTCATCGAATAGATTGTTCATTCCTTTGATTTGTTTCTCTAAGCCTTCCTCAATCCCAATAATTCTTAAATTTGGCCTTTTCATGATATCCCATAGTTCTTGCAGATTCTGTTCATGATTTCTTACCATCTTCTCTGTTTGTTCAACTTTGTTTTCGAGGTTAAATATTTTGTCTTCAATATCTGAAGTTCTGTCTTCCAGGTGTTCTATCCTATTGGTTATGCTTTCTATGGAGTTCTTAACTTGGTTTATTGTTTCCTTCATTTCAAGGATTTCTGTTTGGTTTTTTTTCAATATCTCTAACTCTTTATTGAAATGATCTTTTGCTTCCTGAATTTGTTCTGTGAACTGTCGATTGGTGCGATCATTCAATGCCTGCATTTGCTCTTTCATCTCATCGTTTGCTTCCCTAATCATTTTAATTATGTACATTCTGAACTCCCTTTCTGTCATTTCTTCTGCCATGCTGTCGTTGGATTTTATTGATGTAACATCTAGATTTGTTTGGGGCATTTTCTTCCCTTGTTTTCTCATATTGTTCAGGAATCAGTGGGTCATTAAGATATTGCAGATTTCCTCTATCGACTTATAATGTCCCTGAAGATTTCTAGTATATCCCCTCTTATCCTTCAGTAGCCTGAAGTCTGGAGGAAGTTGATAATGCGGAGCTCCACGAAGAAGCTGCCTCTCTAGGGGTGGTGACCCTCAGGTGGCGTATATTCCCTGCTAGTGGGCAGAGGTGCCTCCACTTGTTGACCAATGGTCATCCAATGGGGAACTAGACTGCGGGCTGAGGCAAGGCCTGTTTGTGCCTGTGTCTCTGGTTTTACTGTCCCTGTGGGAAAACCTCCCCCGGCAGGGAAGACTCACTCGGTGGGGACGTCTCGCTGGTCAGTTGCCCTCCTAGAGGTTCCCCTCAATCTACAACTACTGCCTGGGCTGGGCTGTCTTCCTCTGCAATGTTCCCAGGGGCCCGGACCTACGTCCTGGGCCTGGGAGCCTCACCCTCCCCAGGCGAGTCTCCTTAGGCTGCCTCTCCCAGAGAATCTGCCCGCAGTCCTGGAAACTTCGCTCGGCCCCTTAGGCGTGTCTCTGTGCGGCTCTTCCAGCAAGAAGCCACCTAGCTCCTGGGACCCTGCTCTGCACCTAATCGCCTGGCTATGCGGCCCCTCCTCTGAGCCGCCAACTGGAGCCCCGTACAATAGCTCCGAGACCCAGAGACCCACCACACACCTCCTCCTCCGGAAAGCCGCCCGGTTTCCAACACAGTCACTAGGAGTCCAAGCAACTCACTTCATGTCTCCTCCTCCCGCCAACCGCCCGTAGCCCTAGGCAGTCACTCCAAGTCCAAGTGACCCGCCCTGTTCCTCCTCCTCCTCCTCCTCAGGTTAGCCCCCCGGGTGTTCAGGAGCGGTGGCTCCGAGACCAAGTGACCCAAGGCGCTCCTCCTCCAGGCAGGCCACCGGTGATCAGGAGCGGTCGCTTTTAGTCCAGTCAACTCACCGCTCGCCTCCTCCTCTGGCAACCGCCTGTAGCTCTGATGCAGTCACTCTTAGGTCAAGCGACCCACCGCTCTCCTCCTCCAGGAGGGCCACCTGGTGTTCTGCAGCAGTCGTTCTGAGTTCAAACAGCTCCCCACGCAGCTCTTCCTCTGGCAACCTTGCCTGTGGCTCTATGCAGTCACTCCTAGACCAAGCGACCCGCCGCACTCCTCCTCTTCCTCCGGGCAACCCCCCGGTGTTCAGAAGCGCTCGTTCTGAGTCCAAACAGCTCGCCACGCAGCTTCTCCTCAGGCAGCCGCCTGGAGCCCCAGTGGTTGCTCCGAGTCCAGTAGCTGTGCTGAGCTGCCTCCTCTACGATGATCCCAGTTGTCCGTGTTTACCGCTCCAGCAGGGGGAAGGGCGTCTCCAGCATTTTTTGTTATTGGTGTTCATGATGATTCTAACTAGAGTGAGATGCAATCTCGGTGTGGATTTAATCTGCTTTTATGTTTGTGAAAGATGTTGATAATCTTTTTCATAAAAAGGTTTGCCATCATATTTCTCATTCTCAGATATGATTGTCATTTACCCATCTATTCATTGGCGTATTTGATTTTCGGTGTTAAGATTTTTGAAAAATTTATATATTCTGGGTATTAATCCTGTCACAGGAGTAGCTGGCAAAGGTTTTCTCCCATTCTGTAGACCCTCTGTTCTTTGTCTCTTTCCCTTTGCTGTGCAGAAACTTTTTAATTGATGCCATTTCATTTCTCAATTCTTGGTTTTGTTTCCTGAACACTAGGAGTCTTATGGAGAAAGTCATTCCTCCATCTATACATTGACGTGAAGGTGCTTTGTTTCTTACTAGTAGTTCCAGTGTTGATGGTCTAATTCATGTTTTTTGATCCATTTTGAGTTCATTTTTGTGCAGGAATATATTCATTCTTCTATACACAGGTATCCAGTTTTCCAAGCACCATTTATTAAATAGGCTGTTTCCTCCAATATTTGCTTTTGGTGTCTTTGTTACGGATCAGATGAGTCTGTCTGTGAAGGTTTGTCTCTGTGTCTTCTATTCTAATCAACTGATCTATAGGTCTGGTTTGATATAAGTTCAATTTTTCTGTTACTACACCTCTTTGGTATGATTTGAGACTGGGAAGATGTTGGAATGTGACACCTTCAGCATTACTCTTTGTGTGTGAGTGTGTGTGTTGGGGACTAGACCAGGGCCATGCACATGCCAGTCAAACGCTCTGCCACTGAGCCACATGCCAGCTCTTCATCATTGTTCTCACTGCTCAGATGGCTTTAGATTTTTGTGTGTCATTTCAATTTTGGGACTCTTCCTTCTATTTCTCTGAAGAATGTCAATGGTTTTTGATAGGAATTGCATTCAATCTGTAGATTTCTTTTGGTAATATGTCAATTTTGATTCTGGAGATCCAAGAACAAAAGAGGGCTTTTCAACTTCTCATGCCTTCTTCAATTTCTTTCTTCAGTATTCTATAATTCTCATTGAAAGAGATTTTTCTCTGCTTTACATAGATTACATCCAGGGTTTCTTGAGTATTGTTTGATATGGTACCAGAGACTGAACGCAGGAGTGCTTAAGTATTCAGCCACATCACCAATCCTTTTTTAGATGTTGCTGAGTTGCTGAGGGCCTCACTAAGTTGCTCAGGCTGGTTCTCACCTCCCAATTCTCCTGCCTCACCTTCCTGAGTCCCTGGGATTGTAACCATCTGTCACCAAGCCTGGATACCTAGAATTTTTGAAGACCATTGTGAATGGAGTTGTTCCTGATTTCTTCCTCAGCAGATTCATTACAGTTATGAAGAAAAGATCTTCAGTTTTGTATGTTGGTTTTACATCCTGCTACTTTGCTGAATGTGGTAATCAGTTGTAGAAGTGTTTGGTGAGAGCTTTTGGATCTTCAAAGCATAGTACTTATCATCTGCAAACAGTGATAATTTGGCTTCATTCCTACTTGTAATTTTTTGATTCCCTTCTTCTGCCTGATTTCTAAGTCTAGAGTTTCATGAACTCCTTTGAATGGGAGCCATGAGTCTGGACATTATTTCATTGTTCCTGATCGTAGGAGAAGTGTTTACAGTTTTTCACCAATTAGCATGATATTTTGCTTTGGGTTTGACACATATAGTCATGACGTTCAGCCAAGTTCTTCTGTCAAGGAAGATTCTTCAGATGTGGTAAAAACCCTTCATAAATTTCCACATGTTGAACCAACTTTATATCCCAAGAATGAAACCAACGCATCATGTTGTATAATCTTACAGTGAATAGGATTTGCTAATATTTAATAGTCTTTCTGTGTCTGTGTTCATCAGGAATAGGGATCTGTTGTTTTCTGACTTGATATGTCTTTGGTTTGGTTATTAGGATGATACTAGTTTCATAGAATGAATTCAGGATGGTCCCGCTCTCTGTTTCATTAACTACTTGGCGGAACATTATCAATATACCTGAATCAAGCTGTCAGGTTGTGATGAGTGACAGGGACAGCCCAGACCCTGTTTTGGTAGTGTGTAACCTGCACCCCTGTGCCTGACTGCAGTGGCCTATGGATCATGGTTTGAGCACATTCGTGGCTGGATGTCCATGAGACACAGGGAGAACTTCCTGCTGCTGAGTTATGAAGAGCTACAGAAGGTGAGAACGCTCTCATAGTCAGTGCCTGCCACTACACAACTTCCTTGCTCCCTCTTGATCCTCAGTGTCTCCACTGCACATTTCCTGTCAAAGCACAGCCTCTCGGAGAACACTGGGAATTAATGAGCCCTGGGTCTTTTTTACCCTGCTTATGCTTAACACTCACCAAGTTCTAAGCCCTTTCTCCATGCCTCATCCTGGGTTCCATCTGGGAACAACTAAAGGGCCCTTCCACACACTGAGGCAGGGTGCCAGGGCTTATTCTCATACCTGTGGCTGTCAAGGATTTCTCTGTGCAGAATGCAGGATGCTGACAGGAACCTAGTCATCACAAGGGACAGGCAGAAAGCACTATCCCCAGAATGTGTCCCTCTCTCTGGCTTCTCCCCTTGACTGACAAGGTGATGAGAAGATGAGAAGTCACTCTGTGTGACTCCTCTGAGAGGTCAGGGGCTGGAGGGACAGGAAAGGTCTGCAGATGGTGCTGAGCACTGGGGTGGGTCCAGGTAGAGCTGGGCAACTGGAAGACCTCTACCTATCTGAGCACAGGATGGTGACTGTGGATGACAGTCATTGTGCCTTTCCACATTGCAAATGGAGAGTCTGTTCAAACTTCCCAGGTAAATATCTGAGTGTGAGGACACTTACACAGATGGATATAGCACGCTGAATATCTACTGATTCTAAGTTGATTTTTCAGTTGGTGCACGACCGTGCCACACTGACCTGCACAAAGCTGCACAGTTCTGTGTGAGTTTACTAGGTCCAGATGTAACTGAAGTCTTTAGAATTTTTATAAATATCATTCAGAATTATTAAACATTGTACGAAAACCAAAACAGTGAACAGACCTTAGAAAAAACTTGGACTGTTAGTGATGTCTTGGGGACGGAGCAGATGCCATATGCAAGCTGTCTGCTTCCCTGGTGAAAGGCCTCTGGGCTCCTTCCTGCAGCTACTTCATGTTCTCCTGTGTTCTCAGCATGAAGTCAGTTCTCACCAAGGAGCCCTGGATGCCACGTTCACCTACCTCATCAGCAAGCTCCCACACTTCCCTGTAATTCTCACTACAAATCACACAACACTTTTTAAATTACTGCCACAGTTGTTTCTTATTGTTCTATAGTAACTGGGGCTCAGGGGAGAAAATAATTATAAAGCATTGTTATCCTAAGGGAAGGTGTAGGAGCCAAAGCAATATTTTTTCTTACAAATATATATGTCCCTGGTGGGATCTCCCAGGGATATCCATCCATAATCATGGAGCTGAGTTGAGGAAGAAATTCCGAAGTCCTTTGTGTTACTCAAGTGCCGGTTATGGGACACAGCATCATCTGGGGTAAGGAGGAGTCCTTAGGACTTTGTCTCCTGGCCTTATCTTGCACTCTCAGGAGTCTCTTTAGAAATCCTGACACCTGCCCCTGGGGTGTCCTAAACTCAACCACACTGGGAAGCAACCCTGATCTCCATATCACTCTCCCTTCTCTCCCTCTTCGTGTCCCCTTTTGCTTTCTCCCTCCTTCTGGAATCCATCTCAGTCTTTTCCCATTTGAATACATCTTCCTCTCCTCTTTCTCCCCCACATCCCTTCTAACACTTCGATTCCAACTTCCCATGTCTGCTGTCTTTCCCTTTCACAGCCTCACTCTTTCTTGTTCACACCTTAGAACCCAAGAAGCACCATAGAGAAGATCTGTCAATTCCTGGGAAAGAAGTTAAATCCGGAAGAACTGGATTCAGTCCACAAGAATAGCTCCTTCCACAGCATGAAACAAAACAAGATGTCTAATCTTGAAACAATGCCTGAATCTTTAACGAGTCTGCACTTCTCAATGGCAAGGAAAGGTAAATGCTCTGGTTTCAGAATGCATGAGATTACTTAGCGGGCACTCTTCTCTTTAGCACCCGACAGTAAGAGGGAAGGTGTTTGAACATATCAACTTTAATCATGTATGGCCCTGAAGCTGCTAGTGTTCCCTTATAGAAAAAAAATGTTTGATTGAAACTGGTATTGGCTGCAGGTACCTGGGGAAAGCTGATTCAGTGCTGGAGAGGAGGGTGGTTTTGGAGATGGTGGTGTCTGGGCTACTCCACTGCTGACTTACCATAGAGAACAGCCCTAAAGAAAGAGACCCCAAAGAAAGACCAAGCTGAAGAAGGTAGAGAGGAGGTCGTTTGCTAGGAGACATTGTCAGGCCTCCTTCTTGTGAGGAAAGATGAATCCCATCAAAATACTTGGATTCAGGCCTACTGAAAATATCCACTGCAAGTGATGTGAGAACCTGTTTTTCCATAATTCCTCCATTTCTCATGTATTTGGAATGGTGAACCATGGAATAAATCTACCAAATGCTTCAAAAGATACTCAACAGGTCAGGATTCCTGCACACGGTGCACATGGAGCACAGAGGGATAAACCAGAGGACTGGGCTGGGGATGTCACTCACTGAGAGAGCAGAGTCTAGCAGAAGAAATCAATGAAGATTGTCTGATAATGAAGACAACAATGAAAATAAGAGTAAGAATGAGTGTTTATAAGATATCAATCACATGTTAGGCATTCTACTACTTTAGTGTTTACATAAATATAACATATTAGCATAGATATTTTTATATATTTATTAATTGTACTGTTATATGAAATAATTTAAATGATACATAGTATAACACTTAATCATTTAAGTGAAGGCTTTATGTTCATATCATTAGTTTCCATTTCACACCAATATTCTCAATGGTAAAGCCTCTGGGGCTTCCTAAATTCTTATCTGTAAAAAAGGGTATGATGCTCATATTTTATTCACTCTTTATTAATCCTGTCAACAACATTTACTGAGTATATAGCATGTCATTCTTTGAAGCACCAAGAATGAGACAATTAATAGAAAGTGTTGACTTCCTAATATGTTAAAACATACCATATGCACATTCCAAAAGGAAATGCCTAGAACATGCCGTGTTTGATCATTGCTGTGAAGTGAACGAGGGTGGAGGTGTTCAGCTCTGAACTGAGGGCCTCACTGAGTAACTGCATGGGAGCAAACTTTGAAAGAGGCAAATGAACAAGACATGAATGCGTCCAGCAGGACAGCACTCTAGGGCGAGGTCAAGACATGTAAAGAGCCTGCAGAGGGGGAGCCTGGCATGTTTAAAGCTGGGCAGTCCCAGGGGTGGCGTCTGGAACAACAAGGACCCTATGCCCAGAAGCACAAAAGCACCAAGGGACTTACCTGCAAGAGACTGGAAGTCCTGGGAGACTCGGAACCAGAAGTGACTGGAGCCACTGGGCCTGGCAACGCATCAGTGTGGGTGTCAGGGGCAGAATAGCTTCTATCAGAGAATGGCCAAAGCAGACTAGTTGTCATCTGATCTGATCACCCAGGTCAGAAATTCTGGTAGCTTGGGCCAAAGGGGTAAAACAAGAAGTGGTCAGGCTTAGTTATATTCCAGATGTTCTGATTTTATACCCAGCACTGTGGCTTATGGATTTGGTACAAGATGGTTGGGGAGAGAGGGGGAGTCAGGACACACTATAGAGGCAGGTAGAAGTGTAAAAGCGTATGGTGGCCAGGCAGCAGGAGGGCTCACCATGACCCAGTGGTCATTATACTGCTTTGACAGTGTAAGGAAAGCTCAGTCTTCAGACCTGTCACTAGATCTGATGTGACTCTACTTCATGTTTCCAGGCATCTGTGGGGACTGGAAGAATCACTTCACAGTGGCCCAAGATGAAGCCTTTAATAAAGTATTCCAAGAGAAGTTGGCAGGTTTTCCCAAAGACCTATTCCCATGGGAATAATGTCCAAGAGATTCTGGATCTTCTATGGATGCTGATAATTGTTGTCCTGTCCTGGGATGAGTACAGAACTGGGGAGTTCTAGAATAAACCCATTTCTACAGGAAAATGGAGGGAAGGACAGGATGGCATCAAGAACCAATGAAATATAAACTAATAGAGGAGCAACAGGAAATCTAGCTGAGTAGAGAAGGAGAATGGGAGAGGGAGGAGGCCCAGCAGGGAGTGGGGAGCGAGACCTGAAATGCCTTTCCCTGCAGGGATGAGTGTTTCTGGAACTACCCAAATACTGTGCATAACAAATCTAATGCTCTGACACAAAATTAAAAACCTGCTTCCTCACTCTGGAGCCCTCGATTATACATGTTGCTTCTCTGATCACTTCCTTCTTAAAAGTGACTGGGATTTTTCTATTCAATTCATCACTTTCTAGCTTTAAAAGAACTTTATAGTCTTTTAAATACATAGAATGTCAGACACAGAATATGAATATCACACACCTTTGTGTCTAATTTTTAAAACAAGAATAGAATGTAGAAGAAGCTAAGGTTCCTTTTCATTGACATCTATCTGCAGAATCCATGATGAAGATGATCTGCAGGAGTCTAATTTCCAACCTAGTTTTCTTTTCATTCCTAGTGGTTTAAACACCATAAATAACAAGTGCTGGGTATGGAACTTTCATAAGGTACCTAAATGATGAGTGGTACGATACATTCAAGACTTACTACTCAGCATTTAACCTAAGTTTTATCTGAGCTGATGTGCATAGAGTACTTCAGAACTGAATTGAGGCTTGACACACTGTAGAGTTACCAGGTTCTCCTGTAAATGTCTCTGGGTTCCCCTCACCAATTTCCCCATATTTCCTTGGGCAAGTAAGATAAAACCAAGGTCAGAGTTTTCCTCAGGTGAACATTTAGAACTGAACTTGACTGTTCACTTTTAGTCTCTTGTAGGTGTAACAAAATGTTTATCCAATCATCTTGGATTGCAGGTAAAAGCCAAATCAACTCCTTTACCTCTGTTCACATTGAGATGACTGTGGAATTCATTAATTTTGGAGGTCAAGCAGCTGAGCTACATAGCATTAGTCTCCTACTACCTTGCTGTAGAAAACACCTCTTCCATGAGGGTATGATGATAACAGTTGCTTAGGATTCTTTTATGGTGATGGGGGTAACAGGGATTGAACTCAGGGCCCTTGACCACTAAACCTCAATTGGAGCTCTATTTTGTATTTTATTAGGGACAAGGTCTCAGTGAGTGCCTTAGCATGTCACTTTTATAGAGACTGGCTTTAAACAAGCAATCCTCCTGCCTCAGCCTCCTGAGTCCATGGGATTACAGGCATGTGCCACCACACTGAGCTCACTTGCTTAGAAAACTTTAAAGCATTTGTAGATCATTTGGAAACATCCTGACTCTTCACTTGCTGCTGCAGATGTCCAATGGGTCACTGAAAACAGAAACGAGAACCTTGCCCTCTCTGCCCTCTTGTCATATGTCTCTTCTTTGTTAGTCTAAAACTTTGGACCAGGTTTTTGCTCAACTCTGCTGGTAAACTTACTCATCATTTATCAAGTGGCTCCTCTGGAACTCAAATACAGGTTGATTTGACCTCAGCTGACCTAACTTGCCTCCTCCCATGAAGGCTGCATACAGCAACAGAAAGTTAACCAAGATTCTGTCCCATCCAGCCTCGGGAGTGGTTTCTAAAGTCTCCAGTCAGCAGTTCATTCCTGCCCACTCCCCTACCTGCCCCTTCTTTGCTCCCCCTGTGGTCCTTTAGGATGCAGGTCCCCATCATGGCTTTCCTGCTGAGAACCTACTATCTTCTTGGGCTTGCTAGCTGTCCAAATTAACCCCTCTCCTTCCTTATCAGCTTGGCCTCAAAATCTTGGCCATTTTCAGTGGGAAGCAAATGAATTCCATTGTGACAATTCTTTTTCTTTCTGGTAAGAACGAGCTCCAAGTCCTGGAGCCAGCGCAGCATACTGCAGCGGGCCAGTGGCTTCAGGGACCAGGACAGGGCAGCCAGAGACCTCCCCAAGCAGCGTGGACCCCTGCGGTGGGAGGCGCCTTTCAAGGCTAGCTTCTCGGAGCAGACTGCCCAGTGAGAGTCTTTCTACATAGAGCCAGCCACAAGTTCCCCGAGCCAACAGAGAGCTTCGATCCGCAAGCAGCCTCTGGGATCAGGGCAGGGTAGCCAGAGACTTCTCCAGGTGGCTCTGCCCACTCCGGCCGTGGGCTCTTTCCACGGGGTGATCCAAGATGGCGGCCTAGAGGGTGGCTGCATCTCCAGTCACTCCAGAACCCAGGACTCAAGAAGGGGAGGCATTGAGAGACCTGGACAAAAATAGAGTCACGGGGTGAGTCTCCCCCACTGGGCGAAACTTGGCCTGGGAGGCAGGCACAGATAGGGGTGGCTTATCAGAGCAGGGCAGGGCAGCTAGAGTCTTTCCCAGGTAGCCTTCCACTCTCCGGCGGTGGGCTCCCCCCACACGGCCAGCTGCACGGTGCAGGCCCCCAGTGAGAGCCTTTCCGCACAGAACCAGCTCCAAGTCCTGGAACCAGTAGGGGGCTAGGGGCAGCTTTCTTCGGAAGCACTGCATTATCAACTTCCTCCAAGACTTCAGGCTACTGAAGGCTGGGAGGTGATACACTGGAAATCTACCAGGACACTATAAGCCAATAGAGGAAATCTGCAATATCTCAGGGTCCCACTGACAGCTGACCAATATGAGAAAACAAGGGAAGAAAATGTCCCAAACAAACCTAGATACTACATCAATAAAACCCAATGACAGCACAGCAGAAGAAATGTCAGAAAGGGAGTTCAGAATGTACATAATTAAAACAATCAGAGAAGCAAATGAGGAGATGAAAGAGCAAATGCAGGCATTGAAGGAGGAGATGAAAGAGCAAATGCAGGCATTAAATGATCGCACCAATCAACAGTTAAAAGACCAAATACGGGAAGCAAGAGATCATTTCAATAAAGAGTTAGAGATACTGAAAAAAAAAAACAAACTGAAATACTTGAAATGAAGGAAACAATAAACCAAGTTAAAAACTCCATAGAAAGCATAACCAATAGGATAGAACACCTGGAAGACAGAACTTCAGATATTGAAGACAAATTATTTAATCTTGAAAGCAAAGTTGGCCAAACAGAGAAGATGGTAAGAAATCATGAACAGAATCTACAAGAATTATGGGATATCATGAAAAGGCCAAATTTAAGAATTATTGGGATTGAGGAAGGCTTAGAGAAACAAACCAAAGGAATGAACAATCTATTCAATGAAATAATATCAGAAAATTTCCCAAATCTGAAGAATGAAATGGAAAACCAAGTACAAGAGGCTTATAGAACTCCAAACATACAAAATTACAACAGACCCACACCAAGGCACATTAATATGAAAATACCTAACATACAAAATAAAGACAGAATTTTAAAGGCCCGAGAGAAAAGAATCAAATTACATTCAGAGGGAAACCAATAAGAATATCAGCAGATTTTTCAATCCAGACCCTAAAAGCTAGAAGGGCCTGGAACAACATATACCAATCCCTGAAAGAAAACGGATGCCAACCAAGAATCTTATACCCAGCAAAACTTACCTTCAAATTTGACGATGAAATAAGATCCTTCCATGATAAACAAAAGCTAAAGGAATTTACAAAAAGAAAGCCAGCATTACAGAACATTCTCAGCAAAATATTCCATGAGGAAGAGATGAAAAACAACGATGCAAATCAGCAACAGGAGGCGCTAGCCTAAAGGAATAGCCAAATAAAGGAGAAACCAAATCATGTCAAAAACAAATATGAGTCAAATGACTCGGAATACAAATCATATCACAATAATAACCCTGAATGTTAATGGCCTGAATCATCTCATCAATCAAAAGACATAGACTGGCAGATTGGATTAAAAAGAAAAATCCAACAATATGCTGCCTGCAAGAGACTCATCTCATAGAAAGAGATACCCATAGACTAAAGGTGAAAGGATGGGGAAAAAACATACCATGCACACGGACACAGCAAAAAAGCTGGAGTATCCATCCTCATTTCAGATAATGTGGACTTCAAGCCAAAACTAGTCAGAAGGGATAAAGAAGGACATTACATGCTGCTTAAGGGAAGCATAAATCAGCAAGACATAACAATCATAAATATCTATGCCCCGAACATTGGCTCATCAATGTACATCAAACAAATCCTTCTCAATTCCAGAAATCAAATAGACCACACAACAATAATACTAGGCGATTTTAACACACCTCTCTCACCACTGGATAGATCGTCCAAACAAAAATTGAATAAAGAAACTATAGATCTCAATAACACAATCAACAATTTAGACTTAACGGACATATATAGAATATACCATCCAACAAAGAATGAATACACTTTCTTCTCAGCAGCACATGGATCCTCCTCTAAAATAGACCATATTTTATGCCACAAAGCTACTGTTAGCAAATACAAGAACATAGAGATACTACCTTGTACTCTGTCAGATCATAATGGATTGAAATTAGAAATAAATGACAGAATAAAAAACAGAAACTTCTCCAATACCTGGAGATTAAATAATACACTATTATATGATGAATGGATAACAGAAGACATCAGGAGGGATATAAAAAAAATTCTAAGAAGTAAACGAGAACAAAGACACATCATATCAAAATCTCTGGGACACTATGAAAGCAGTACTTAGAGGAAGATTTATTTCATGGGGCGCATTCAAAAAAATAAGTAGAAATCAACAAATAAACGACTTAACTCTACAGCTCAAAGCCCTAGAAAAAGAAGAGCAGACCAACACCAAAAGAAGTAGAAGACAGGAAATAGTTAAAATCAGAGCCGAAATCAACAAAATCGAAACAAAAGAAACAATTGGAAAAATTAACAAAATAAACAGTTGGTTCTTTGAAAAAATAAACAAAATTGATAAACCCTTAGCCACACTAACAAAGAGAAAGTGGGAGAAAACTCAAATTACTAAAATTCGGAATGAACAAGGAAACATCACAACAGACACGAGTGAAATACAAAACATAATTAGAAGCTATTTTGAAAATCTATACTCCAACAAAACAGAAAACCTTGAAGACATCAACAAATTTCTAGAGACATATGAATTACCTAAACTGAACGAGGAGGACATACACAACTTAAATAAATCAATTTCAAGCAATGAAATAGAAGAGGTCATCAAAGGCCTACCAACAAAGAAAAGTCCAGGACCAGATGGGTTCTCAGCTGAGTTCTACAAAACCTTTAAAGAAGAGCTCATTCCAATACTCCTCAAAGTATTCCATGAAATAGAAGAGGAGGGAACCCTCCCAAACTCTTTCTATGAAGCCAATATCACCCTGATACCTAAACCAGACAGAGACACATCGAGGAAAGAAAATTTCAGACCAATATCCTTAATGAACTATCGATGCAAAAATTCTCAACAAAATTTTAGCAAATCGCATACAAATATATATTAAAAAGATAGTGCACCACTGATCAAGTGGGTTTCATCCCAGGGATGCAAGGTTGGTTCAACATCAGGAAATCAATAAATGTCATTCACCATATCAACAGACTTAAAGTTAAGAATCACATGATTATTTCAATAGATGCAGAAAAAGCATTCGATAAAATACAGCATCCCTTCATGCTCAAAACACTAGAAAAATTGGGGTAGTGGAAACATTCCTTAACATTATAAAGGCCATCTACGCTAAGCCCATGGCCAATATCATTCTAAATGGTGAAAAACTGAAAGCATTCCCCCTAAAAACTGGAACAAGGCAGGGATGCCCTCTTTCACCACTTCTATTCAACATCGTCCTTGAGACTCTAGCCAGAGCAATTAGACAAACCAAAGAAATTAAAGGGATACGAATTGGAAAAGAAGAACTCAAACTATCCCTGTTTGCTGACGACATGATTATATATTTAGAGGAACCTGGAAATTCCACCAGAAAACTTTTAGAACTCATAAGTGAATTCAGTAAAGTAGCAGGTTACAAGATCAATGCTCATAAATCCAATGCATTTTTATACATAAGTGATGAATCTTCAGAAAGAGAAATTAGGAAAACTACCCCATTCACAATAGCATTGAAAAAAATAAAATATTTGGGAATCAATCTCACAAAAGAGGTGAAAGACCTCTACAATGAGAACTGCAGAACACTAAAGAAAGAAATTAAAGAAAACCTTAGAAGATGGAAAGATCTCCCATGTTCCTGGATAGGCAGAATTAATATTGTCAAAATGGCCATACTACCTAAAGTGCTATACAGATTCAATGCAATTCCAATTAAAATCCCAATGATGTACCTTGCAGAAATAGAGCAAGCAATTATGAAATTCATCTGGAAGAATAAAAAACCTAGAATAGCTAAAGCAATCCTCAGTAGCAAGAACGAAGCAGGGGGTATTGCAATACCAGATCTTCAACTCTACTACAAAGCAATAGTAACAAAAATGGCATGGTATTGGTACCAAAATAGACAGGTAGATCAATGGTACAGAATAGAGGACATGTACACAAACCCAAATAAATACAATTTTCTCATACTAGACAAAGGGTCCAAAAATATGCAATGGAGAAAAGATAGCCTCTTCAACAAATGGTGCTGGAAAACTGGAAAACCATATGCAACAGAATGAAATTAAACCCCTATCTCTCACCCTACACAAAACTCAACTCAAAATGGATCAAGGACCTCGGAATCAGACCAGAGACCCTGCATCTTATAGAAGAAAAGGTAGGTCCAAATCTTCAACTTGTTGGCTTAGGATCAGACTTCCTTAACAGGACTCCCATAGCACAAGAAATAAAAGCAAGAATCAACAACTGGGATAGATTCAAACTAAAAAGCTTTCTCTCAGCAAAGGAAACTATCAGCAAGGTGAAGAGAGAGCCTACAGAGTGGGAGAATATCTTTGCCACTCATACTTCAGATAGAGCGCTAATTTCCAGAATCTATAAAGAATTCAAAAAACTCTACACGAAGAATACAAATAATCCAATCACAAAATGGGCTAAGAAATGACCAGACACTTCACAAAAGAAGATGTACAAACAATCAACAGATATATGAAAAAATGTTCAACATCCCTAGTAATAAGGGAAATGCAAATCAAAACTACCCTAAGATTTTATCTCACCACAATTAGAATGGCGATTATCAAGCATACAAGCAACAATTGGTGTTGGCGAGGATGTGGTGAAAAAGGAACACTCATACATTGCTGCTTGGGGTTGCAAATTAGTGCAGCCACTCTGGAAAGCAGTATGGACATTCCTCAGAAAGCACGGAATGGAAACACCATTTGAACCAGCTATCCCACTCCTTGGCCTATACCCAAAGGACTTAAAATCAGCATACTACAGAGATACAGCCACATCAATGTTCATTGCTGCTCAATTCACCATAGCCAGATTGTGGAACCAACCTAGATGCCCTTCAGTTGATGAATGGATAAAGAAACTGTGGCATATATATACAATGGAATATTACTCCGCAATGAAGAATGATAAAATTATGGCATTTACAGGCAAATGGATGAAACTGGAGAATATCATGCTAAGTGAGATAAGCCAATCTCAAAAACTAAAGGACGAATGATCTTGCTGATAAGCAGATGAGGACATATAATAGGGGGTGGGAAGGGTTAGCATTAGGTTTAGGGTTAGGTTTAGGGTTAGGGATATGGGATGTGGTAAGAATGAAGGAAAGAAGGACTGTATAGAGGGAAAAGAGGGGTGGGAGGGGTGGGGGTGAAGGGGAAAAATAGTGAATCAAACATCATTGCCCTATGTAAACGTATGATTACACAAATGGTATGCCTTGACTCCATGAACAAATAGAGAAACAACATGTATCCAATTTATATACAATAGTAATAAAAAAAAAGTATGTGTGCGAACAATTTTACAACCAATGAACTGTCCATTGAATATAAGGGACTCACACAAAATTGTGCACAATCAACAACTTGGTAGTTGTTCTCACCTGCTATTCCAGAGGAATCCAATAGGCATCAGCACTGCTCACTCTCCATACCTCGATGGACACCAAGGCCCATGAATTTGCAGTGTGTTAGTTAATGAACACAGTAAATTCTGTCCACCCAGGCAAAATGACATGGTGACTTATATCATGCCACAAGGAGATGACTTGAAATTTGAATCCCCACCTCATTCTTTACCAACAGTGAGAACTTAGAAAGTTTACTTAACTTCTTACGGCATACTTTTGTGAATACTAAACTGGATGAATACCTTTTTACACTATATGGAGCTTGGGGGTTTTGTTTTAAAGTAGAATCATCATTCTAATATCGCCATTTTATTGTTATAAATTCTAGTACTAGAAACAAGAGAAGCAACAGTGACTAAACAAAGCTCCTCAGCACACACTGTGTGCTACATATTGTTTTACTTCCTTGCCACATAATATCATGTACAGTCCAGCAAATTCATGAGTAAGGTGCTATTGTTACCTGCATTTTTATAAAAGGAAAGTGGGTCAGAAAGCAGTGTAGACCACACAGTAAATGTAAAAGACACGATGTGAATCAAGAGAGACTGACAACAGAGACAGCAATTGTAAAATTAATAATTGCCTATGATAATAATTTTACTCATTGGCAGAAATGACAATCAATTTCTCTTTTGTTCAAACAGTCACAGGGCTTTCCATCAAACTACCCATGCTCTAAACATGACACATGTATTTCATTTATGTTTTCCCATGACCAGTGTCTAAATCATTCCCACCCCAGGAAACATAAAGACATTGGTAACAGTTATGCAACCAGCCAACAAACAAAGCTTTCACAGTATTATCCACGAACCAGAGATGATTAACTGGACATTTCAGGCATAGTTGCCAACAAAGCCTAAACTTTGCTCTCCAGCCTTCAGACCCACAAGTACAAATTGGCCTCTCTGACTGCTGATGTGGATTTACTAAAATGTGAGGATTGGAGGAGGAAGAGAGAATTACCTGCCATCCTTCAGGAATATTTTGGCAGACAGAGCCAAAACATCAATGAACTGAAATCAATTGTGCTTGGACAGTTTGAGGAATGGCAGGAAGGCCACCTGATTGGAATGGGAGTGGTTTGCTACTCAGCTCTAGAGATGCTTTGACTCTCTCCCAAAATATGGAGTACAATGTGCTTGGGACTCACTCCACGGTAGAGCTCTTGCCTAGATCACATGAGATCACGAGTCAATCCCCACAAATGTAACAAAAATCTTTCTGAGCTGTGCATCTGTGAAACACAGGTATTAAACAACCCCTGTCACAGATACAGAGTGAGTCATTTAGCTAACATGCCCACTAAAACAAAGGAAATTCCAGGATTGGAAAGTTAGTCTACCCGATGATAAAGCTCACATATTCTCCTTGGTTTGAAAGACACATTGCAGAAGTTCTCAATGGAAACTGCCAAATATATCTTCCCTGTTGTAGAGAGAAAAATTGACCCATGGCCACCCATGGCTTCTGCCCAGAGGAGAGCACCTGTCCACACAGGTCCTCCTGGCTCCCCAGGCCAGCCTCCATCTTGGAACACTGCAGTGGCCTCCATAGCCCCTCCACATGGTAGCCTCCACCTTAGGAAAACAAACAGACAGGGCCTGGAGGCAACTGCCTGAGGAAACAACATCTGCCACAGAGTTGCTATCCAAACAGGTTCCCCTAGACACCCGAGGGCTCAGCTTCACAGCCCTATTTCTGAACATTTGCCTCCATCCTAGGTCACCTCCACTGCCCTCTTGGTTCACCTCTGTGTTTCCTCTGCATCTTCCATCCTGGGACACCAGCCAGGGCCTGAAAACCCAACACCAAAGCACCTACAGGTTTGATGCTGCCGCTGCCAACTAACACCATGGTGCTTCCATCTAGGGACAACAACCAGGATCTGAAAGTCCACTTCTGAGTCCCCACAAGGAGGTACAACTGAGAGTCCCGTTCTCTTTTCTCTCCTGCTAACAACCAACTTATACTGATTCCTCTTTCACTCTTCCTATGATCTAATACCTCTATGTTCTCACCTACTTCTTCATCAACATCACATCCTACAACCCCCTTCTCTCTTCATCCACCATTAGGAACTGTACACCCTATTGTAAACCTACTGTTTACTTTGTAGGTAATAATTGAACACATCGTTTCTGTTTGTTGCAGTAAAACTGTAAACATCTTAATAGGGACTAATAATTTAAAGCTGCATATTTTTCACATTGGGTGCCCTTCATATTGATCTCCCCCTTAAAGGTGAGGTATTGGAACCCTGCAGGGACACTATAAATCTATAGGGTTTAAAATGTATTACTTCAAATCTGCACTGCTAGAGGGAAAGACACAAGTACATAAGGAAAAACCAAGGGAAGAAGCCACCCCAAACAAACCAAGACACTACAATAAAGAATTCATTGACAGCACAGTAGAAGAAATATCAGAGAAGGTGTTCAGAAGGTACATGATTAAAATGATCTGCAAAGTAAAAGATGATATACGACAGCAATGCAGGAAGCAAATATTATTTCAATACAGGGATAGAGATTCTGAAAACAATCAGAAATCCTTGAAATGAAGAAACAATGAACCAAATTAAAAACTCAATAGAAAATTTAACCAACAGACTAGATCACTTGGAAGACAGAACCTCAGACAATAAAGACAAAATATATAATCATGAAAATAAAGTTGACCACACAGTGAAGATAGTAAGGAACCTAGAACTGAACCTCCAAGAACTATGGGACAACATGGAAAGACCAAATTTAAGAATTATCAGGGTAGAGGAAGGTGCAGAGAGAAAAACCAAAGGAATGCACAGTCTTTTCAATGAAATAATAACAGAAAATTTCCCAAATATGAAGAATGAAATGGAAAATTAAATCCAAGAGACTTGTAGGACAACAAATGTACAAAATTACCACAGACCAAACCAAGGCACATTATAATGAAAATGACTGGCATACAAAATAAAGATAGAATTTTAAAGGCTGCAAAGGAAAAGTGTCATACATCATATCAGGAGATTAAATGCTACTCTTATTTCAGCCAGAGTCATACTCCTGCCCCAATTGGTGGTCATTATCCCCAGGATGCACACAGCAGCTTAGCCACATCAGATTTAGAATCAGCATCAACAGCTCCCAGTTGAATACACAAGTGCTCAGTATAGTAACACACCCAGGAATTGGCAGGAAGAGTGGAAAGGGCTTCTGCTCCTGATGACCAAACATTTTACATAAAACACTATTGCCTTAAACATGGATTGACATCATTCATCAGATGGTTCTCACTGGAGGTGACAGAAACTTATGGGGAATTGATAAAAATGCAGGTGTGTCCTGAAGCATTCCTGACAGCAGGAGACCAATGCGTAAGGACTCCCTGGATTTGTATGTTGCCTACAAATGTGAAGTGTTGACCCCCAGGGTCGACTGGGAACTGAAAGTGCTAGTGCAAGTATGTGACAGGGCTTTCATGGATCACTGATGTGGCAGATAGGAAAATTCACTTATGTCAGTCCTGAAATCCTGGAAGAATGAAACCCAGTCTCATGCGTCAATCAGAAGGTAAAGAAGGACTGGACCCCGGATCCAGTTACAGTTCACCCCATATCTAATGACCCTAATGCAGGTCCTTGTCCTTTAGAATCAAAGAGTCATCCGTGCATGTTCCTCAACATCCTTCCAGGCTATTATCACTACACTGTACTTCTCAGGTTCATGTAGAAATTCCATATTGAAAACTCTTTGTAATGCAAATAAATGGAAAAGAATGGCTTTCTTCAGGTCCCAGGTATTGCTCACTGGTGTGTATGGCAGCATTGCTGTGGGGTCCTGCCCATGAACTCACGCCCAGATCATCATGCTCATTTTCACGGAATGAGTTCAAAATTACTGAATACCATGAAACTTGGGATTACCCGTCAAAATTTCCTTTTACCAACCAGTTAAATTGACAACAAGAAAAAGTTAATGATTCTTTGAAATTTCCTTTAAAGTCTAGTCTCCCAAAATCTCCCACAACTTCCAATGATGGCTACAGCTGAACTCCAGCCCCACAACCAGAATATTCCTCATCATGACATATGAGTTCCTGTGGTTTGAAGGGTTACCTTTTCCTTTTGTTGGTCACACCATTGAAGGTATAAAAGAAGTATGCCCTAAGTTTGTGATAAAGGATGAAGATACAGTATTGGTGGCGTACCCTAAATCAGGTAAGGAATCAGGACAGGAATCACTCATGGAAAAGGTGAGAGCTACGTCCTTGTGCACTCAGCAGATGGATGGAATGTGCTCCACATGCCAGGGAGCCCTGCTCTGGGAGGAAGGGGCAGTGCCCCAGCCACTTCCATTCAGACAATTGCAGAGAGTGAGACAAGTGCTCAGCAGGGATCATCTTAGGTATTGCAAGAGCATATAGGAGTGAATCCTAAGCAGATTCAGGTGTTTGTGTGATGGCATGGGAGAAATGGGTGGTGAGGAGGACCAATGAAGAACTAACGGCAAAAGAGCAGCTCAGTAGAAATAAAAAGACTGAATAGGAGATCATGTGGAGAAGAAGGCTATTTTAGAGTAGGAGAATCAGAATGGGAAAAGGCTGGGAATCAAAAATGAGCAGGAAAATTGCAAGGGACTAAAAGGGCCTGCATTCTTCAACCTTGGCAGTGGAACTGGGGGCAGGAGCAGTGCAAACTGAGTGACAATGGAGGCCAAGGAATCAGAAGGGGTGGGGTGTTGGAAAGTCAAGAAGAGTGGGAACATCATAAAAGAATCTCTGCAAAGAGCTATGAGGTGGAAGCAACCTCAAATGCATTGACAAGTGAATGCATAAACAAAATGTTGCATATTAACACAATGGAATAAAATTCAGGTTTTCTTTTACTTTTTCTTTTTTTTTTTTTTTTTGGTACTGTGAATCGAACTCAGGGCCTTTCACTCTACCAGCTGAGCTATATCCCCAGCCCTAAAATTCAGCAATAACATGGAAAAATATTCAGAACCTTCTACAACATAGATCAATCCTGAGGGCATTGTGCAAAATGATATGTTGGACACAAAAGGACAAATATTATATGATTCCATTGGTGCAAATACCTAGGGTAGTTAAGTTCATAGAAACAGAAAGCACCATGGTGGATCCAGGGACAGAAACATGTACATAAGTAGGGAAATGCTGTTAGTAAGCATATGTTTACGTTATGGATTTTATCATTGTTTTTTGTTCACAAGTCAGGTTGAAATGAATGAACATCACTTTTCCTTCCTTATCTAGGAACCCACTGGTTGATTGAAATTCTCTGCTTGATTCAGACTAAAGGGGATTCCAAGTGGATTCAGTCTGTGCCCATCTGGAAATGCTCACCCTGCATAGAGACAAGACAGGGTTGCAAATTCCTAAATGAGAGTGAAAGACCAAGGCTCCTGACCTCTCACCTTCCCTTCCATCTCTTCCCCAAGTCATTATTCAATTCCAAGGCCAAGGTAAGTACCTAATGTTTCTTCAATGCTTTTTGTCCTTCATGGGCCTAGATAAACCCTGTAGATCTTGCCAGGGTGTCTGCTCATGGGGTAGGTTGGGAGAGACCTGAGATTCTCAGACACTAGGTGAGGCTGATGAGACCACAACTCAGACCACACTTGAGTGTAAGCATGTGGACCATTGCACACATTAGCTAGCCTGAATACAGCGATAAGAGGACTGGCTAAGACCAGAGTCTTAGAAAACCACATCTTATGTGCAACCAGAATTTATAACTGCATCTACACTAGAGTATCACTCCTTTCCTGTTCTTGAAGATGTTAGCCAATATTAATTCAATAAAAGCCTCCTGCCAGGTAGGTAGAAGCCCCCAAGTCAGAATTGCCCATATGGAGTGCAGAATATGCCTACATCGACTGCTCAGGAGCCTGGCTTTCTATCCTAACCACCGCAGCCTACTGTATTTCACTGTGCTTTGTGATGAGCAGCCACTGATGGCTGAGGATTAATCAGCATGGATCATGGATATCCAAGATCTAAGGTGTCAGAGGCTATTTGTAGAAACATGCTTTCTAAAAGTGTTTATGACTTCTGAATTTTTTTCATATGTTTTTTAAACATGACCAAGAAACCTAGATCAATGAACTCCTGTCTTGGAAAGAGCCTCGCAGTGAGTCTGCTCCAATACACACAATTCCATGTCTCCTGATGGGTTTTACTAACCTCTGCCTCATTAAACTGAGGCCTAGGAAGACATTAGACCTGGAAGAATAACACCCAGACAGTTGATGCAAACACATGTCAAATTCTGATGTTCCACTCCAGTGGTGTGTGTGATGTGTGTGTGTGTTTGTGTGTGTGTTCGTTAACAGTAAACACTAACCTCGGGCCTGGGGAGGTAGCTCAGTCAGTAGAGTGCTTGCCTTGCAAGCACATGGCCCTGGGTTCGATCCCCAGCACCCAAAAAAAAAACAAAAAAAAAAACACTGGCATCTTAATATATACATATGTACTCAGTTAAGAAAATATACTCCAGATCAGACTTAGACATTTCTACAGTCAGAAAGATTCCCCTGGCCCTTCTACCAATTGGTGCCCACAAACTGAGGGAAACACACCTTGGAATACAGTTACAGATTACTTCGCTTATTCATGAATTTGTATAAATGCCTTCATGCTTTATGAAACTAATGTCTGCGAGATTCCCAAAGGTCTTCTATGTGTGAATGACCGTATATTGTTATGAATCTCAATATTCCACAATTTCTTAATCCGTTCTGCTGTTAGTGATCATTACAAGAGAACACGAAAACAATTCAACCATGACCATTTAAAACTTTCCAACAGCTTCCTCTATTCTGTAGAATAATAACTCAGAAATAAGAAAAAATTATACCTTTTCTATTCCTATCAAGGAATATGAAATAGGAAGTTTATAATGTATATTTTATTACGGAATACTATAACTGATTTGTTAAAGGAACCCACTGAAGTTCAATAGAGATTCAGTAAGAACTGCCTGGGGAAAGATCAAGATCAAGGTGAGAAATGACTGATTGAGACTGAATTTCCATTCTCTCATTTTTTCTTAATTTAAGGTGCTATATCTCATGAGAAATCCCAAAGATGTTCTTGTATCAAGTTATTATTTTTGGACTACATCAAACCTTACTAAGAAACCAGAGTCACAGGAATGATACTTTAAATGCTTCATCCAAGGAAACGGTGAGAGTTCTGAGACATAAGATCTGCTTCCCCAGCTCGACTGGCCTTTCTCCTAATTTCCTGGTATCACTTTTCTATTCTTTTTCTGTATACTTTCCACATATGAGAGAAGACAGACAACCCTTCCCTTTGTGAGTCTGACTTCTTTCAATTAGCATGTTGTACTCCAGTTCCATCCTTTTTCCTGCAAGTGACAGAACTGAGTTCTTCTTTATGATTGAGTAAGCCATGTCATGTATATGGAGTACATTTTCTGTATCTTTCATCAGCCAGTGGATACCTAGGCCGACTCCATAACTTAGCTGCTGTGATTGAACTGCTATTAACATGGGCATGCATGCATTGCTATAGTACACTGACTTTAATTCCTTTGGATAAATACCAAGGGGTTCTATGACCAAGGCATATGGTGTTTCCATTCCTAGACTTTTGAGAAAAGCCCATACTGATATCCCTGCTGGTGGTACTAATTGTAAGTGTTCTTTTCCTCTCTCATCCCTGACAGCATTTATTGTTATTTGTGTTCTGGATGATTATAACTAGAGCGAGATGCAATCTCGATGTGGCTTTAATTTGCTTCTATCTGGTTGTGAAAGATGTTGAAAATTTTTTCATAAAATTGTTTGCCATCATATTTCTCATTCTGAGAAATGATTGTCATTTACCCATCTATTCATTGGGGTATTTGATTTTCGGTGTTAAGATTTTTGAATACTTTATATATTCTGGGTATTAATCCTGTCACAGGAGTAGTTGGCAACGATTTTCTCCCATTCTGTAGACCCTCTCTTCTTTGTCTCATTCCCTTTGCTCTGCAGAAACTTTTTAACTTGATGCCATTTCATTTATCAATTCTTGGTTTTGTTTCCTGAACACTAGGAGTCTTATGGAGAAAGTCATTCCTGCATCTACACATTGACATAAAGGTGCTTTGTTTCCTACTGGTAGTTCCAATGTAGATGGTCTAATTCATGTTTTTTTGATCCATTTTGAGTGCATTTTTGTGCAGGATTTAACTTCATTCTTCTATATGCAGGTGTCCAGTTTTCCAAGCACCATTTATTAAATAGGCTGTTTCCTCCAATATTTGCTTTTGGTGTCCTTGTTAAGGATCAGATGAGTCTGTCTGTGAAGGTTTGTCTCTGTGTCTTCTATTCTAATCAACTGATCTATAGGTCTGGTTTGATATAAGTTCAATTTTTCTGTTACTACACCTCTTTGGTATGATTTGAGACTGGGAAGACGTTGGAATGTGATACCTTCAGCATTACTCTTTGTGTGTGAGTGTGTGTGTTGGGGACTAGACCAGGGCTGTGCACAAGTCAGTCAAACGCTCTGCCACTGAGCCACATGCCAGCTCTTCATCATTGTTCTCACTGCTCAGATAGCTTTAGATTTTTGTGTGTCATTTCAATTTAGGGACTCTTCTTTCTCTTTCTCTGAAGAATGTCAATGGTATTTGATAGGGATTGTATTGAATCTGTAGATTTCTTTCGGTAATATGTCAATTTTGATTCTGGAGATCCAAGAACAAAAGAGGGCTTTTCAACAACTCATGCCTTCTTCAATTTCTTTCTTCAGTATTCTATAATTCTCATTGAAAGAGATTTTCTCCACTTCAGATAGATCACATCAAGGGTTTCTTGAGTATTGTTTGATATGGTACCAGGGACTGAACACAGGAGTGCTTAACTACTCAGCCACATCACCAGCCCTTTTTTAGATGTTGCTGAGTTGCTTTTGGCCTCACTAAGTTGCTCAGGCTGGTTCTCACCTCCCAATCCTCCTGCCTCACCTTCCTGAGTCCCTGGGACTATAACCATCTGTCAACAAGCCTGGATACCTAGGATTTTTTAAGACCATTGTGAATGGAATTGTATTCCTGATTTCTTCCTCAGCAGATTCATTGCTGTTATGAAGAAGAGATCTTGGGCTTTCTATGTTGGTTTTGCATCCTGCTACTTTGCTGAATATGGTAATCAGTTGTAGAAGTGTTTGGGGAGAGTTTTTGGATCTTCAAAGCATAGTATCTTATCATTTGCAAAAACAGTGATAATTTGGCTTCATTCCTACTTGTAATTTTTTTGCCCTTCTTCTGCCTGATTTCTAAGGCTAGAGATTCAAGAACTCTATTGAATGGGAGCCGTGAGTCTGAACATCATTACATTGATCCTGATCTTAGGAGAAATGTTTACAGTTTTTCACCAATTAGCATGATATTGGCTTTGGGTTTGACACATATAGTCTTATGATGTTCAGCCAAGTTCTTCTGTCAAGAAAGATTCTTCAGATGTGGTAAAAACCCATCATAAATTTTCCAATTTGAACCAAACTTACCTCCCTAGAACGAAACCAACGCATCATGATGTATAATCTTACTGTTGAATAGGATTTGCTAATATTTAATAGTTTTTCTGGGTCTGTGTTCATCAGGAATTGTGATCTGTTGTTTTCTGACTTGATATGTCTTTGGTTTGGTTATCAGGATAATACTAGTTTCTTAGAATGAATTCATGAATGGTCCCGCTCTCTGTTTCATTACCTAGTTTGAGGAACATTATCAATATACCTGAATCAAACTGTCAGGTTGTGATGAGTGACAGGGACAGTCCAGCCCCTGTTTCGGTAGTGTTTAACCTGCACCCCTGTGCCTGACCTGCAGTGCCCTATGGATCATGGTTTGAGCACATTCGTGGCTGGATGTCCATGAGACACAGGGAGAACGTCCTGCTGTTGAGTTATGAAGAGCTGCAGAAGGTGATAACGCTCTCATAGTCAGTGCCTGCCACTACACAACTTCCTTGCACCCTCTTGATCCTCAGTGTATCCACTGCACATTTCCTGTCAAAGCACAGCCTCTCAGAGAACACTGGGAATTAATAAGCCCTGGATCTTCTTTACACTGCTTATGCTTAACACTCACCAAGTTCCAAGCCCTTTCTCCATGCCTCATCCTGGGTTCCATCTGGGAACAACTAAAGGGCCCTTCCACACACTGAGGCAGGTGCCAGGGCTTATGCTCACACCTGTGGCTGTCAAGGATTTCTCTGTGCAGAACCCAGAATGCTGACAGGAACCTAGTCATCACAAGGGACAGGCAGAAAGCACTATCCCCAGAATGCGTCCCTCTCTCTGGATTCTCCCCTTGACTGACAAGGTGATGAGAAGATGAGAAGTCACTCTGTGTGACTCCCCTGAGAGGTCAGGGGCTGGAGGGACAGGAAAGGTCTGCAGATGGTGCTGAGCACTGGGGTGGGTGCAGGTAGAGCTGGGCAAGCCGAAGACCTTTACCTATCTGAGCACAGGATGGTGACTGTGGATGACAGTCATTGTGCCTTTCCACATTGCAAATGGAGAGTCTGTTCAAATTTTCCAACTAAATATCTGAGTGTGTAGATGGGACACTTACACTGATGGATATAGCACGCTGAATATCTACTGATTCTAAGTTGATTTTTCTGTTGGTGCACGACCATGCCACACTGACCTGCACAAAGCTGCACAGTTCTGTGTGAGTTTACTAGGTCAGATGTAACTGAAATCTTTAGAATTTTTATAAATATCATTCAGAATTATTAAACATTGTATGAAAACCAAAATAGTGAACAGACCTTAGAAAACACTTGGACTGTTAGTGATATCTTGGGAGACAGAGCAGATGCCATATGCAAGCTGTCTGCTTCCCTGGTGAAAGGCCTCTGGTCTCCTTCCTGCAGCTACTTCATGTTCTCCTGTGTTCTCAGCATGAAGTCAGTTCTCACCAAGGAGCCCTGGATGCCACGTTCACCTACCTCAGCAGCAAACTCCCACACTTCCCTGTAATTCTCACTACAAATCACACAACACTTTTTAAATTACTGCCACAGTTGTTTCTTATTGTTCTATGGTAACTGGGGCTCAGTGAGCGAGACCTGAAATGCATTTCCCTGCAGGGATGAGTGTTTCTGGATCAACTCAACTACTGTGCATAGCAAATCTAACACTCTGACACAAAATTAAAAACCTACTTCCTTAGAGTTAGGGTTAGGGAAGGAGGCAAGAATGGAGGAAGGAAGGTTGTATAGAGGGAAAAGAGGGGTGGGAGGTGTGGGGGGGAAGGGAAAAAATAACAGAATGAATCAAACTACATTACCCTATGTAAATTTATGATTACACAAATGGTATGCCTTTACGCCATGTACAAACAGAGAAACCACATGTATCCCATTTGTTTACAATAAAATAAAATCTCAAAAAAAAAAAAAAAAAAAAAAACCTACTTCCTCACTCTGGGGCCCGGAATTATACATTTTGCTTCTCTGATCACTTGCTTCTTAAAAGTGACTGGGATTTCTCTGTTCAATTCATCACTTTCCAGCTTTTGAAAGTACTTTTTAGTCTTTCAAATGCATAGAAGGTCAGACACAGAATATGAATATCACGCACAATTGTGTCTAATTTTTAAAACAAGAATAGACAGTAGAAGAAGTTAAGGTTCCTTTTCTATGACTTCTATCTCCAGAATCCATGATGATGATTATCCGGATGAGTCTAATTTCCAACCTAGTTTTGATTTCATTCCTAGTGGTTTAAACACCATAAATAACAAGTGCTGGGTATGGAACTTTCACAAGGTACCTAAATGATGAGTGTTAAGATACATTCACAGACTTACTATTCAGCATTTAACCTAGGTTTTATCTGAGCTGATGTGCATAGAGTACTTCAGAACTGAATTGAGGCTTGACACACTGCAGAGTTACCGGTTCACCTGTAAATGTCTCTGGGTTCCCCTCACCAATTTCCCCATATTTCCTTGGGCAAGTAAGATAAAACCAAGGTCAGAGTTTTCCTCTGGTGAACATTTAGAACTGAACTTGACTGTTCACTTTTAGTCTCTTGTAGGTGTAACAAAGTGTTTCTCCAATCATCTTTGAATGAAGGTACAAGCCAAATCAACTCCTTTACCACTGCTCACTTTGAGACGACTGTGGAATTCATTAATTTTGGAGGTCAAGAAGCTGAGCTACATAGCATTAGTCTCCTACTACCTTGCATTAGAAAATACCTCCCATGAGGGTATGATGATAACAGTTGCTTAGGATTTTTTTTTGGTGAGGGGAGTAACAGGGATTGAACTCGGAGTCCTTGACCACTAAACCACAAATGGAGCTCTATTTTGTATTTTATTAGGGAGAAGGTCTCAGTGAGTGCCTTAGCATGTCACTTTTATAGAGACTGGCTTTAAACAAGCAATCCTCCTGCCTCAGCCTCCTGAGCACATGGGATTACAGGCGTGTGCCACCACACCTGGCTCAGTTGCTTAGGAATCTTTAAAGCATTTGTAGATCATTTGGAAAAAGCCCTGATTCTTCACTTGCTGCTGCAGATGTCCAATGGGTCACTGAAAACAGAAACAAGAAACATACCTCTCTGCCCTCTTGTCCTATATCTCTTCTCTGTTAGTGTAAAACTTTGGGCCAGGTTTTTGCTCAACTCTGCTGGTAAACATACTCATCATTTCTCAAGTGGCTCCTCTGGACTCAAATACAGGTTGATTTGACCTCAGCTGACCTAACTTGCCTCCTCCCATGAAGGCTGCATACAGCAACAGAAAGTTAACCAAGACTCGGTCCCATCCAGGCCTCGGGAGTGGCTCCTAAAGTCTCATTCTTGTCCACTCCACTACCTGCCCCTTCTTTGCTCCCCCTGTGGTCCTTTAGGATGCAGGTTCCCTATCATGGCTTTCCTGCTGAGAGCCTACTATCTTCTTGGGCTTGATAGCTATTCAAATTCACCCCTCTCCTTCCCTATCAGCTTGGCCTCAAAATTTTGGCCTTTAGCAGTGGGAAATAAATGGATTCCATTGTGACAATTCTGTTGTCAATTAGACATGACATTCCTTCTTTAAGAGTTTTCTAATGTTCTTAATTATTACTGGCCTTTGTGTCCTTGTATTTGTCTTGTACCTGTGTTGCTCAGGATGTGAGCACAGGTTCTCAGGGCAGTGCTCTCTGTTAATTCAGGCTCCCCTTACAATTGCTGATGGTATGCAGGCTCCCAATATGAAAACCTAAGAGATGGCACCATGCGGAAAGTCTTGTTTGATGCAATTTACCTGCAGCGTCTAACATGGTGGTTATCATAGATTTTAGCTAAAATTAAACAAACAGTAAATTGTTTTTCTCGGTGAGATAGACAGGTCAGTACTTTGACCTGCCTATAAAACAAATATTGACCCATGAATTTAAGTACTATCATCTCTCTCTCTCTCTCTCTCTCTCTCTCTCCTCTCTCTCTCTCTCTCTCTCTCTCTCTCTTTCTCCTTTCCCTTTTCTCCCTCTCTGGCATTACCTATCCCCAACCTGAATCATTTACACCTCAATATTGAGAAAACCATCAAACATTATCCCAATTTTCTCAAACTCTGACCCTTTCACAAAAGAATACTATTCAGATACCTATAAACCTCAAGTGAGAAACAGGAAAAAACAATGAAAATCGTCAAAAATGAAGATGAAAATCAAAGGAGCACCATCAACTTCACAATCACCAAATTCAAGGAGCATTACAAACATAATGGGGGAAAGAAACATGATCAATCTTGAAAACACAAAGGTCATTTCAAATAATGGTTAAATACAGAAAACTGGCAAAGACGATCAGACACAGAATAATTGCAGGTTACAGGCAAGGAACCAATATTTGTAATGAATAGAACATTCATAAAACTAGAAGTGTCTTAAGCTGACATATCTATAGGGCAAACCAGTAGGTGGAAACATTTACTCTGAGTAGACAATGCCAATTAGTGTCCATGTAAACTATATACCTTGAAGCAGCCTGATTACTTCAAGCTTCCACAAAGGGCAATATTGTTAAAAAAAAAAAAAAAAAAAAAAAAAAAAAACCACCTTACTTCTAACTTCTAACTAATCCAAAGTATATGAGGCATCATTGTCAATCACAGTGTGCCACGGAACACCAGGACATGTTCCTCCAAGTTATGAACCTGTGCCATGACCTAGCTCCCTCCATCACTACTCCCTACCTTCCCTGGTCTCTGCTAAGCACTATTCTGATGTTCTGCTGTTCTGATGTTGATTTTTCTAAGTTCCTTACAGGTGTACTACTGGTTTTCCATTACCTGGCATATGTCACTTATAATGTCCTGTGGGTCCATCCATGTGCATAAACAGTAGGATCGCATTTCTTTCACACTCAACAGATGACATGGCTTACATCTGCCACATTCTTTTTGACCATTCATCAGATAACAGACTTTAGCTACTGGAAAATTTTATCACTCTAGTGGGAGATGACACAACACCAACACTCAGGGGCAGTAAGTGTGAGGGAAATGCTATAAAACTACTCATATAAGTACGTGTACCAACAATTTTACAACCGATGAACTGTCCATTGAATATAAGGGACTCACACAAAAGTGCACACAATCAACAACTTGGTAGTTGTTCTCACCTGCTATTCCAGAGGAATCCAATAGGCATCAGCACTGCTCACTCTCCATACATAAAACACAGTTCTACCTCAATGGACACCAAGGCCCATGAATTTGTACTGTGTTAGTTAATGAACGCAGTAAATTCTGTCCACACAGGTAAAATGGCATGGTGACTTAGATCCTGCCACAAGCAGATGACTTGAAATTTGAATCCCCACCTCATATTTTACCAACAGTGAGAACTTAGAAAGTTTACTTAAATTCTTAGGGCATACTTTTGTGAATGCTAAACTGGTTGAATACCTTTTTATACTATATGGAACTTGGGGGTTTTGTTTTAAAGTAGAATCATCATTCTAATATAGCCATTTTATTGTTATAAATTCTAGTACTAGAAACAAGAGAAGCAACAGTGACTAACAAAACTCCTCAGCACACACTGTGTGCTACATATTGTTTTACTTGCTTGCCACATACTATCATGTACACTGCAGCAAATTCATGAGTAATGTGCTATTGTTATCTGCATTTTTATAAAAGGAAAGTGGATCAGAAAGCAGTGTAGACCACACAGTAAATGTAAAAGTCACCATGTGAATCCAGAGAGGCTGACAACAGAGACAGCATTTGTAAAATTAATAATTGCCTATGATAATAATTTTACTCATTGACAGAAATGACAATCAATTTCTCTTTTGTTCAAGCAGTCACAGGGTTTTCCATCAAACTACCCATGCTCTAAACATGACACATGTATTTCATTTATGTGTTCCCATGACCAGTGTCTAAATCATCCCACCCCAGGAAACATAAAGACATTGGTAACAGTTATGCAACCAGCCAACAAACAAAGTTTCACAGTATTATCCACGAACCAGAGATGATTAACTGGACATTTTAGGCATAGCTGCCAGCAAGGCCTAAACTTTGCTCTCCAGTCTTCAGACCCACAAGTACAAATTGGCCCCTCTGACTGCAGACGTGGATTTGCTAAAATGTGAGGATTGGAGGAGGAAGAGAGAACTACCTGCCATCCTTCAGGAATATTTTGGCAGACAGAGCCAAAACGTCAATGACCTGAAATCAAATTGTGCTTGGACAGTTTGAGGAATGGCAGGAAGGCCACCTGATTTGAATGGGAGTGGTTTGCTACTCAGCTCTAGAGATACTTTGACTCTCTCCCAAAATATGGAGTACAATGTGCTTGGGACTCACTCCACGGTAGAGCTCTTGCCTAGATCACATGAGATCACAAGTCAATCCCCACAAATGTAATAAAAGTCTTTCTGAGCTGTGCATCTGTGCAACAAAGGTATTTAACAACCCATGTCATAGATACAGAGTGAGTCATTTAGCTAACATGCCCACTAAAACAAAGGAAATTCCAGGATTGGAAAGTTAGTCTACCCGATGATAAAGCTCACATATTCTCCTTGGTTTGAAAGACACATTGCAGAAGTTCTCAATGGAAACTGCCAAATATATCTTCCCTTTTGTAGAGAGAAAAATTGACCCACGGCCATCGCTCGCTTCTGCCCAGAGGAGTCCACCTGTCCACACAGGTCCTCCTGGCTCCCCAGGCCAGCCTCCATCTTGGAACACTGCAGAGGCCTCCATAGCCCCCTCCACATGGTAGCCTCCACCTTAGGAAAACAAACAGGGCCTGGAGGCAACTGCCTGAGGAAACAACATCTGCCACAGAGTTGCTATCCAAACAGGTTCCCCTAGACGCCCGAGGGCCCAGCTTCACAGCCCTATTTCTGAACATTTGCCTCCATCCTAGGTCACCTCCACTGCCCTCTTGGTTCACCTCTGTGTTTCCTCTGCATCTTCCATCCTGTTACACCAGCCAGGGCCTGAAAACCCAACACCAAAGCACCAACAGGTGTGATGCTGCTGCCGCTGCCAACTAAAACCATGGTGCTTCCATCTAGGGACAACAGCCAGGATCTGAAAGTCCACTTCTGAGTCCCCACAAGGTGTACACACAATTGCAAACCTACTGTTTACATTGTAGGTAATAATTGAACACATAGTTTCTGTTTGTTGCAATACAACTATAAACATCTTGATAGGGACTAATTGATTTAAAGCTGCATATTTTTCACATTGGGTGCCCTTCATATTGATGTCCCCCTTAAAGGTGAGGTATTGGAAACCTGCAGGGACACTAAAAATCTACAGGGCTTAAAATGTAATACTTCAAATCTGCACTGCTAGAGGGGAAGACACAAGTACATAATGAAAAAACAAGGGAAGAAAGCACCCCAAACAAACCAAGACAATACAATAAAGAACTCATTGACAGCACAGTAGAAGAAATATCAGAGAAGGAGTTCAGAAAGTACATGATTAAAATGATCTGCAAAGTAAAGGATGATATATGACAGCAATGCAGGAAGCAAATATTATTTCAATACAGGGATAGAGATTCTGAAAACAATCAGAAATCCTTGAAATGAAAAAACAATAAACCAAATTAAAAACTCAATAGAAATTTCAACCAATAGACTAGATCACTTGGAAGACAGAACCTCAGACAATAAAGACAAAATATATAATCTTAAAAATAAACTTGACCACACAGTGAAGATGCTAAGGAACCATGAACAGAACCTCCAAGAACTATGGGATAACATGAAAACACCAAATTAAAGAATTATCAGTGTAGAGGAAGGTGCAGAGACAAAAACCAAAGTTACGCACAGTCTTTTCAATGAAATAATGTCAAAATTTTTCCCAATCTGACGAATGAAATGGAAAATCAAATCCAAGAGGCTTATAGGACAACAAATGTACAAAATTAACACAGACCAAACCAGGGACATTATAATGAAAATGCCTGGCATACAAAATAAAGATAGAATATTAAAGGCTGCAAAAGAAAAGTGTTATACATCATATCAGGGGATTAAATGCTACTCTTATTTCAGTCAGAGTCATACTCTTGCCTCAACTGCTGGTCATTCTCCCCAGGATGCACACAGCAGCTGAGCCACATCAGATTTGGAATCAGCATCAACAGCTCCCAGTTGAATACACAAGTGCTCAGTCTAGTAACACACCCAGGAATTGGCAGGAAGAGTGGAAAGGGCTTCTGCTCCTGATGTCCAAACATTCGACATAAAACACCGTTGCCGTCAACGTGTGTTGACATCATTCATCAGATGGTTCTCACTGGAGGTCACAGAAGTCCATGGGGAATTGATGAAATTGCAGGTGTGTTCTGAAGCATTCCTGACAGCAGGAGATCAGTGTTTAAGGACTCCTTGGATTTGGTATGTTGCCTACACATGTGAAGTGTTGACCCCCGGGGTCCACTGGGAACTGAAAGTGCTAGTGCAAGTATGTGACAGGGCTTTCATTGATCGCTGATGTGGTAGATAGGAAAATTCGCTTATCTCAGTCCTTAAATCCTGGAAGAATGAAACCCAGTCTGATGCATCAATCAGAAGGTAAAGAAGGACTGGAATCCAGATCCAGTTACAGTCCACCCCCATATCTAATGACTTTAAAGCAGGTCCTTTTACTTTAGAATCAATGAGTCATCAGTGCATGTTCCTCAACATCCTTCCAGGCTATTATCACTACACTGTATCTCTCAGTTTCATGTAAAAATTCTATACGAAAACTCCTTATAATGCAAATAAATGGAAAAGAATGGCTTTTTTCAGGTCCCAGATATTGCTCACTGGTGTGTATGGCAGCACTTGCTGTGGGGTCCTGCCCATGAACTCATGCCCAGATCATCATGCTCATGGTCACTGAATGTGTCCAAAATTGCTCAATCCCATGAAATTTTGGATCACCCGTCAAAATTTGCTTTTACCAACCGGTTAAATTGACAACAAGAAAAAGTTAATGATTCTTTGAAATTTCCTTTAAAGGCTAGTCTTCCTAAATCTCTCACAAACTTCCAATGGTGGCTACAACTGAACTCCAGCCCCACAACCAGAGAATTCATCATTATGACATATGAGTTCCTGTAGTGTGAAGAGTTACCTTTCCCTGATTTTGGTTACAGCAATGAAGGTATAAAAGAAGCATGTACTAAGTTTGTGATAAAAGATGAAGATACAGTAATGATGTCGTACCCTAAATCAGGTAAGGAATCAGGAGAGGAAACACCCATAAGAAAGGTGAGAGCTACGTCCTTGTGCACGCAGCAGATGGATGGAATGTACTCCACATGCCAGGGACTCCTCCTTTGGGAGGAAGGAATTGTCTGAATGGAAGCCACTTCCATTCAGACAATTGCAGAGAATGAAACAAGTGCCTAGCAGGGATCATCTTAGGTATTGGAAGAGCATATAGGAGTGAATCCTAAGAAGATTCAGGTGTTTGTGTGATGGCATGGGAGAAATGGGTGGTGAGGAGGACCAGTAAAAACTCACAGCAAAAGAGCAGCTCAGTAGAAATAAAAAGACTGAATAGGAGATCATGTAGAGAAAAAGGCTATTTTAGTAGGAGAATCAGAATGGGAAAAGGTTGGGAATCAAAAATGAGCAGGAAAATTGCAAGGGACTGAAAGGGCATGCATCCTGCTACCTTGGGAGTGGAACTAGGGGCAGGAGCAGTGCAAAATGAGTGAAAATGGAGGCCAAGGAATCAGAAGGGGTGGGGTGTTGGAAAGTCAAGAAGAGTGGGAACATCATAAAAGGATCCCAGCAAATAGCCAAGGGGTGGAAGCAACCTCAAATGCATTGACAAGTGAATGCATAAACAAGGTGTGGCACATTAATACAATGGAATAAAATTCATCATTAACAATGAAAAATATTCAGACACCTTCTACAACATAGATCAATCCTGAGGGCATTGTGCTAAATGATATGTTGGGCACAAAAGGACAAATACTATATGATTCCATTGGTCCAAATACCTAGTGTAGATAAGTTCATAGAAACAGAAAGCACCATGGTGGATCCAGGGACTGAAACATGGACATAAGTAGGGAAATGCTGTTAAAAAGCAGAGAGTTCCAGTTGTTAAAGATGAACAGGTTCTGAACACTGGCTGACACAAACAGGAACATGATTAACACTGCTTAGCACTACCTGATTGCACGCTTGCAATGGGTACATGATTATGTTTATGTTATGGATTTTATCATGGTTTCTTGTTCACAAGTCAGGTTGAAATGAATGAACATCACTTTTCCTTCCTTATATAGGAACCCACTGGTTGGTTGAAATTCTCTGCCTGATTCACTCCAAAGGGGATACCAAGTAGATTCAGTCTGTGCCCATCTGGAAACGCTCACCCTAGTTACAGACAAGACTGGGTTGCAAAAGGCTAAATGAGAGTGAAAGACCAAGACTCCTGACCTCTCACCTTCCCTTTCATCTATTCCCCAAATCTTTCTTCACTTCCAAGGCCAAGGTAGTGTCTAATGTTTCATCAATGCTTTTTGTCCTTCATGGGCCTAGATAAACCCTGTAGATCTTGCCAGGGTGTCTGCTCATGGGGTAGATTGGGAGAGACCTGAGATTCTCAGACACTAGGTGAGGTTGATGAGGCCACAACTCAGACCACACTTGAGTGCACACATTAGCTAGCCTGAATTCAGGGATAAGAGGACTGTCTAAGGCCAGAGTCTTAGAAAACCACATCTTATGTGCAACCAGAATTTATAACTGCATCTACACTAGAGTATCCCTCCTTTCCTGCTCTTGAAGATGTTAGCTGATATTAACTCAATAAAAGCCTCCTGCCAGGTCGGTGGAAGCCCCCAAGTCAGAATTGCCCATATGGAATGCAGAGTATGCCTACATCGATAAATGCATAAATCCTGGGACTGCTCAGGAACTTGGCTCTCTATTCTAACCACTGCAGCCCACTGCATGTCAATGTGCTTTGTGATCAGCAGCCACTTGAGCCTCCCCAAGGCTGAGGATTAGTCAGCATGGACCATGGATATCCAAGATCTAAGGTGCCACAGGTTATTTGTAGAAACATGCTTTCTAAAAGTGTTTGTTGACTTCTGATTTTTTTCATATGTTTCTTTAAAGATCACCAAGAATCCTAGATTAATGAACTCCTGTCTTGGAAAGTGCCTCACAGTGAGGCTGTTCCAATACACACAATTCCATGTCTCCTGTTGGGTTTCATTAACCTCTGCCTCATTGAACTGAGGCCTAAGAAGACATTAGACCTGCAAGAAAAACACCCAGACAGTTGATGCAAATACATGTCAAATTCTGAAGTTCCACTCCAGTGGAGTGTGTGATGTGTGTGTGTTTCTGTGTGTTTTCATTAACATTAAACACTGGCCTCTTAAGATATACATATGTACACAGTTAAGCAACTATACTCCAGACCAGACTTAGACATTTCTACAGTCCAGAAAGATTCCTCAGGCCCCTTCTACCAATTGGTGCCCACAAATTGAGGGAAACACACTCTGGAATATAGTTACAGATTACTTTCCTTATTCTTGAATTTGTATAAATGCTTTCATGTGTTGAGGGCCGTCTTGGACAAGATGGCACCTGGCAGTGAGCCAAAGGGCACTGGATACCAAAGTAAGGAAGTACCCAAAAAGGTTGCTTGCCTACTAGTTCCTTGGAGGCTTATGTCGTGTTGACACCAGGCTCTAGGATTGGCTATCTAATATCATGCCGCGCGTGGACAGCTCGTGATTCATATAGTGCTATGCTGACATTCCTCTGTATACTCTCCTGTGTGAGAGAAAGCTTTGCTCTAATTGGCTGATAAGCTAGGAGCCTGGGGGAGGAGAGAGGGAGAGGGTAGAAGAAGGGAGATAGTAGCAGAACAAAGGAGGCAGAAAAACAGGGAGGACGCAATAAATCTGGTCAACTAAAGATTGGTGGTGTCTCCTTTCTCCGCACCGGTTCCACTGGATGGAAAAAGTGGTGGCCCGGACGGGGAGCTTTTTCCTCCTTCTGTGTCCTCCCACGTAAGTAACTTAAGGTAAGCTATAGGAAAACTAAGTAACTTTAGGTAAGCTATAGGAGAACTGTAGGATAACCCCAGTAAAGGAGGCCAAATAACCCTGGTAAAGGGCGTCTGCATAACCCCAGTAAATGGAGGCCACATAACCCCTGTGAAGGGAGTCTACATAACCCCAGTAAAGGGAGGTCTCGTAGCTCCAGGATGGGGTCACAATTGTCTAGAAATCAAATGATAGGAATCATACAAGATGTACTTAAGGCTAATGGAACTTCCGTAAAACGATCTACTGTAACAGCATATGTAACTACACTGGCCAAGGTTAGTCCTTTTTTTTTGGATGAGGGAGTCCTAAATATTCCAAAATGGGAACATGATAAAGAGGATCTTATTAAAGCAGAAAAGCAATCCCCGTTACCTAGAGGTACTTTTCCCATGTGGCAGCTCATTAAGGAATGTCTAACATCTAAAAAAGGTAAAATAATAACTTTAGTATAAAAAGGATATATGTGTTTGGAAGAGATAAAGAAACAACTAAGTGTAACTTCTCATAAAGAGGAAGAAGAGGAGGAGGGGCTTACTGGGGAGGAATTAGAAAGAGCATCAAGGACACGGTCGCCCCCATCAGTTATATCCGGAAGGAATACCAATTCCTTCCTGGAGGCAGTCACTCACCCTCAAGCAGCCTGCCCCCAATATCCCCCAAAGTACCCTTGGGAGGAGTTAGTTCATGTTATAAATCAGATGGGTTTTTCACCGCGGAGAGAAGAAACCCCCCTTAAGGAAACCTCAGCAGTCCCACAATTCTTCCCTGTACTAGAGAACCAAAATAGACAAAGATTCCACCAACCTCTGGATTTCAAAACAGTAAAAAATTTTAAGGAGGCAGTGGTTACATACGGTCCACAGGCCCCATTTACAATTAGTATGTTGGAATCGGTAGCAGGGCTGAATCTAGTGCCGGAAGATTGGAAAAGGCTATGTAAAGCTGTGCTATCAAGGGGGCAGTACCTAGTGTGGAAAACTGCATGGCAGGAAGCCTCATTAGAAATGGCACGACATAATGCCGCAGGCATTCCCCAAAGAAATGTAGAAATGCTAACAGGAGAAGGAAACTATGAAGGTATTCAATAGCAGATTATTGACGATCCTGGGGTGTATGCACACATTGCTGCTGCTGCCACTAAAGCCTGGAAGTTAATTCAAGGGTCAGGAGATTTACAGGGGCAGTTGTCTAAGGTAATTCAGGGGAGTAACGAACCATTTGCAGATTTTGTTGATAGACTAATCCAAACGGCTGCAAGAGTATTTGGGGATTCAGAACAAGCTATGCCCTTAATAAAACAATTAGCTTATGAGCAAGCAAATAGATGGTATAAAGAAGCTATAAGACCATGGAAAAATAAAGATTTAAGTACATATATAAAGGTCTGCAGGGATATCAATGATGCAGTCATTACAGGACAAGTAATAGCTGCTGCTCTTCATGGGCCAAATCAGGGGAAATCAAGAGCTAAAGGAATACTATGCTTTAAGTGTGGGCAAGAAGGGCACTTCAGAAGAGACCGCCCTGAAGGACCCACAGGGTCAAAGCCCAGGGGAACACCTAAGACTAGAGAACAGCAAGGGACAAATCAAACTGCCCCAGGTCTATGTCCCCGGTGCCAGAAAGGAAGGCACTGGGTGAGATTTTGTACATCAAGATTTGACATAGAGAGAAATCCTCTTCCTACCAAGTCAAAAAACGGCCAGGGGGGCCCAACCCGGGGCCCTCAAATATACGGGGCCTTTCAGAATCCCATAGTCCAGATCCCCACTCACAATCCTTTCCAACTATCTCCTCATTGTCCCGAGGAACATCAGGGAGCGGGAGATTGGACCTCTGTGCCTCCGCCCAACTCATTCTAACCCCAGAGATGGGAGTACAAGTGGTTCCCACGGGCATACATGGACCACTCCCTGAGGGCACAGTAGGATTATTGTTGGAGCGGAGTTCCACAACTCTGTCAGCATTACAAGTATTTCCAGGAGTCATTGATTCTGATTAAACTGGGGAAATAAAGATTATGTTATCCTCCCCTCAAGGGGTATCTGTTGTTTCTCCAGGCGACAAAATAGCCCAAATATTGATATTGTCTGGCCATCATGGGACTTTTCCCAGTTCACAAAGGACTGGAGGAGACAACGGGTTTGGATCAGCAGGATCGGGTGTCTTTTGGGCACAATCAACAAAAAATAGACTCATGCTTAAATTGAAAGTTAATGGTACTCCCATAGAGGGTCTAATAGACACAGGTGCTGACATCTCTATTATAAGGCAGAAGGACTAGAACTAATCATGGCCTGTTACAGCATCCAGTACTACCTTATGGGGACTTGGATTTGCTCAAACCCCATTACAAAGTTCAGCTGTGTTATCTTGGGAGGACCCTGATGGGAAAAGGGGGACATTCCAACCTTATGTATTAGCTCACCTGCCTGTCACTCTTTGGGGAGGAGACATTTTAACACAGATGGATGTTGTCCCTTCTTACTCAGTTGAACAAAATATTTCCTGTCTAAACCCAACCGTTTTACCAGTCATGGCGGGACAAGGTTATATCCCTGGAAAAGGACTAGGCAAGAATCTACAAGGTATGACCTGCCCCATTCAAGCTAAAGAACAAACAGGGACTAAGGGGCTGGGTTTTCTGGAGGGGCCACTGAACCATTAAAGATAACATGGAAATCCAATAATCCTATCTGGGTCCCCCAGTGGCCCCTTTCTAAAGAAAAAATAGAGGCGGCCCAGGAAATAGTTAATCAACAATTGAAGGAAAATCATATCATTCCTTCCACTTCCCCTTGGCATACACCCATTTTTGTCATAAAAAAGAAGTCTGGGAAATGGCAACTCTTGCAAGATCTGAGAGCCATAAATTCCAGTATGCAGATTATGGGCCCAATGTAACTGGGTCTCCCCTCGTTAACTGCTGTTCCAAAACAATGTCATATCATTCTCTATAGACATAAAAGATTGTTTCTTTTTCGTTCCTGTGCATCCCGAGGATGGCCCTCAATTTGCCTTTTCCATTCCCTCTTTGAATAATGAAGGGCCTAATACTAGATACCAATGGGTGGTCCTTCCCCAGGGAATGGCAAATAGTCCCACTATGTGTCAAATATATGTTGGTCAGGCTATATCACAGATTAGACAAAATTGTAAAGGACTTTATTGTCTCCATTATATGGATGATATTCTTTTGGCTCATAAGGAACAGGAGACCTTATTAGGGGTATTTGATGATATTATCAAAACCCTAGAAAAACGGGGATTACATGTGGCCCCAGGAAAGGTGCAAACCCACAGCCCTATTACCTTTCTAGGACATCAAATATTAGATACCTGTGTTAGGCCACAAAAAATTCAATTAGCCACAGGAAAGCTTAAGATTCTAAATGATTTCCAAAAATTATTAGGTGATATAAATTGGATAAGGCCAAATTCGGGAATCACCACTGGTCAACTTAAGCCTCTGTTTGATATTCTCCAAGGAGATTCAGACCCTACATCCCCCAGAAATTTAACTCCTGAAGGTAGAAAAGCCTTGAGGTTAGTAGAACAAGCTTTAAAAAATGCTCATAGTGATAGAGCTGACCTATCTTTGCCTTTTAATCTCATAGTATTAGATTCTGAATATACTCCTACAGGTCTATTGTGACAAACTGACTCCTAATATAGATCCATTTGCCAGTGTCCCCCAAATATGTTGTTTCCCCGTATCCTGTGATGGTAGCAAATCTAGTTACATTAGGACGTAAGACAGCCCTTCGAGTTTTTGGAGTTCATCCTCAGACAGTTATGGTCCCATACACGGCAAAACAGATTGAAATACTAGCTAACAATAATGAAGATTGGGCAATTGTCTATTGTTCCACCATGGCCACATTCGATAACCACTTGCCAAGTTCACCTATTGTCAGCTTCTCAAAAGACATCCTGTTATTTTCCCTCAGGTTGTTAAGTCTCAACCTCTCCCAGCAGCAAATACAATCTTTACAGATGGCTCCTCCTCTGGTACAGCTACAGCAGTTTCTGATGAAGTACAGACTATTATTACTTCTCATAAGTCTGCTCAAAAAACTGAACTGGAAGCATTTATAACTGCCTTACAAACATTTCCTGAGAAACCTTTAAATATTTATACTGACAGTCTCTATATTACCCAGCTTGTGCCCCAACTTGAGACAGCTGGACCCATTAGTCCTCAATCTACCTTACAACAATGCTTTTATCAAGTACAAACTCTTCTGTGGGTTCACAAAGAACCTTTATATAGAAGCCATATCAGAGCACATTCAGGCTTACCTGGGCCTTTAGCTCAAGGAAATTCTACTGCAGACTCAGCTACTCGAGATCCTCATGTGTTTAACATTGTACAAAAATCAATTAATTTCCATAAAGATTTTCATGTCAATGCTACTATTCTCAAAATAAAATATAACATTACAAAAGAACAAGTCAGAAATATAGTAAAACAGTGTCCTCCCTGTGTGCCTCATTTATCTGTTCCTCATTTTGGAGTCAATCCTAGAGGACTCCTTCCAAATCATCTATGGCAGATGGATGTCACCCATATCCCTGAATTTGGTACTTTAAGATTTGTACTTGTAACTGTAGATACCTACTCAGGATATATATTTGCTACCACCCATACAGGGGAAAAGACAAAAGATGTAATCAGTCATTGCCTTCAAGCCTTTGCTACTATGGGAAGGCCAAAAACATTTAAAACAGATAATGGGCCTGCATATACTTCTTCTTCATTTCAACAGTTTTGCTCAAAGTTTAATATCATTCTACAGGATTGCCCTACAATCCACAAGGACAAGCTATCGTGCAAAGGGCTAATCAAACATTTGAAAATCTGCTTAACTAAACAAAAAGGGGGAGCCTGTTGAGGGCCATCTTGGACAAGATGGCACCTGGCAGTGAGCCAAAGGGCACTGGATACCAAAATAAGGAAGTACCCAAAAAGGTTGCTTGCCTACTAGTTTCTTGGAGACTTATGACGTGTTGACACCAGGCTCTAGGATTGGCTATCTAATATCATGCCGCGCGTGGACAGCTCATGATTCATATAGTGCTATGCTGACATTCCTCTGTATGCTCTCCTGTGTGAGAGAAAACTTTGCTCTAATTGGTTGATAAGCTAGGTGCCTGAGGGAGGAGAAAGGGAGAGGGTAGAAAAAGGGAGATAGTAGCAGAACAAAGGAGGCAGAAAAACAGGGAGGACGCAATAAATCTGGTCAACTAAAGATTGGTGGTGTCTCCTTTCTCCGCGCAGATTCCGCTGGAAGGAACATTCATGCTTTATGAAAGTAATGTCTGTGCAATTCTCAAAGGTCTTTTGTGTGTGAATGACCATATATTGTTATGAATCTCAATATTTCATAACTTCTTAATCCATTCTACTGTTAGCGATCATTACGGGAGAACACAAAAATAATTCAACCATTACCATTTAAAACTTTTCAGCAGCTTCCTCTATTCTGTAGACTAATAACTCAGAAATAAGAAAAAAGTTATACCTCTTTATTCCTATCAAGGAATATGAAATATGAAGTTTACAATGTATTTTATTAAGGAATACTATAACTAATTTGTTAAAGGAACCCACTGAAGTTAAATAGAGATTCAGTAAGAACTGCCTGGGGAAAGATCAAGATCAAGGTGAGAAATGACTGATTGAGACTGATTTTTCATTCTCTCATTTTTTCTTAATTTAAGGTGCTATATATCATGAGAAATCGCAAAGATGTTCTTGTATCAGGTTATTATTTTTGGACTACATCAGACCTTACTAAGAAACCAGAGTCACTGGAATGATACTTTAAATGCTGCATCCAAGGAAACGGTGAGAGTTCTGAGACATAAGATCTGCTTCCCCAACTCGACTGGCCTTTCTTCTAATTTCCTGGTATCACTTTTCTATTCTTTTTCTGTATACTTTCCACATATGAGAGAAAACAGACAACCTGTGAATTTGTGAGTCCTAATTCTTTCAATTAGCATGTTGTTCTTCAGTTCCATCCTTTATCCTGCAAGTGACAGAATTGAGTTCTTCTTTATGATTGAGGAAGCCATGTCATGTATATGGAGTACATTTTCTGTATCCATTCATCAGCCAGTGGATACCTAGGCTGGCTCCATAACTTAGCTGCTGTGATTGAACTGCAATTAACATGGGCATGCATGTACTCTTATACTATGCTGACTTTAATTCTTTTGGATAAATACCAAGGGGTTCTATGGCAAAGATTTTCTCCCATTCTGTAGCTCCTCTCTTCTTTGTCTCATTCCCTTTACTGTGCAGAAACTTTTAAATTTGATGCCATTTCATTTACCAATTCTTGGTTTTGTTTCCTGAACACTAGGTGTCTTATGGAGAAAGTCATTCCTGCATATATACATTGACGTGAAGGTGCTTTGTTTCCTACTAGTAGTTCCAGTGTTGATGGTCTAATTCATGTTTTTTTGATCCATTTTGAGTGCATTTTTGTGCAGGATTTAACTTCATTCTTCTATATGCAGGTGTCCAGTTTTCCAAGCACCATTTATTAAATAGGCTGTTTCCTCCAATATTTGCTTTTGGTGTCCTTGTTAAGGATCAGATGAGTCTGTCTGTGAAGGTTTGTCTCTGTGTCTTCTATTCTAATCAATTGATCTATGGGTCTGTTTTGATATAAGTTCAATTTTTCTGTTACTACACCTCTTTGTTATGACTTGAGATTGGGAAGATGTTGGAATGTGACACCTTCAGCATTACTCTTTGTGTGTGAGTGTGTGTGTTGGGGACTAGACCAGGGCCGAGCACATGCCAGTCAAACGCTCTGCCACTGAGCCACATGCCAGCTCTTCATCATTGTTCTCACTACTCAGATGGCATTAGATTCTTGTGTGTCATTTCAATTTTGGGACTCTTCCTCTATTTCTCTGAAGAATGTCAATGGTATTTGATAGGGATTGCATTGACTCTGTAGATTTCTTTTGGTAATATGTCAATTTTGATTCTGCAGATCCAAGAACAAAAGAGGGCTTTTCAACAACTCATGCCTTCTTCAATTTCTTTCTTCAGTATTCTATAATTCTCATTGAAAGATATTTTTCTCCACTTTAGATAGATCATATCCAGGGTTTCTTGAATATTGTTTGATATGGTACCAGGAACTGAACACAGGAGAGCTTAACTACTCAGCCACATCACCAGCCCTTTTTTGGATGTTGCTGAGTTGCTTACGGCCTCACTATGTTGCTCAGGCTGGTTCTCACCTCCCAATCCTCCTGCCTCACCTTCCTGAGTCCCTGGGATTGTAACCATCTGTCACGAAGCCTGGATACCTAGGATTTTTTAAGACCATTGTGAATGGAATTGTATTCATGATTTCTTCCACAGCAGATTGATTACTGTTATGAAAAACAGATCTTTGGCTTTCTATGTTGGTTTTGTATCCTGCTACTTTGCTGAATATGGTAATCAGTTGTAGAAGTGTTTGGGGAGAGTTTTTGGGTCTTCAAAGCATAGTACCTTATCATCTACAAACAGTGATAATTTGGCTTCATTCCTACTTGTAATATTTTTTACCCTACTCCTGCCTGATTTCTAAGGCTAGAGTTTCAAGAACTCTATTGAATGGGAGCTATGAGTCTGGACATCATTGCATTGTTCCTGATCTTAAGAGAAATGTTTACAGTTTTTCACGAATTAGCATGATACTGGCTTTGGGTTTGACACATATAGTCTTATGATGTTCAGCCAAGTTCTTCTGTCAAGAAGATTCTTCAGATGTGGTAAAAACCCTTCATAAATTTTCCAAGTTGAACCAAACTTACATCCCTAGAATGAAACCAACGCATCATGATGTATAATCTTACTGTTGAATAGGATTTGCTAACATTAATATTTTTTCTGTGTCTGTGTTCATCAGGAATACTGATTTGTTGTTTTCTGACTTGATATGTCCTTGGTTTGGGTATCAGGATGATACTAGTTTCATAGAATGAATTCAGGAATGGTCCCACTCTGTTTCATTACCTACTATGAGGAACATTTATCAATATACCTGAATCAAACTGTCAGGTTGTGATGAGTGACAGGGACAGCCCAGCCGCTGTTTGGTAGTGTATAACCTGTACCCCTGTGCCTGACCTGCAGTGCCCTATGGATCATGGTTTGAGCACATTCGTGCCTGGATGTCCATGAGACACAGGGAGAACGTCATGCTTCTGAGTTATGAAGAGCTGCAGAAGGTGAGCAGGCTCTCATAGTCAGGGCCTGCCACTACACAACTTCCTTGCACCCTCTTGATCCTCAGTGTCTCCACTGCATGTTTCTTGTCAAAGCACAGCCTCTCGGAGAACACTGGGAATTAATAAGCCCTGGGTTTTCTTTACCCTGCTTATGCTTAACACTCACCAAGTTCAAGCCCTTTCTCCATGCCTCATCCTGGGTTCCATCTGGGGACAACTAAAGGCCCCTTCCACACACTGAGGCAGGTGCCAGGGTTTATTCTCATACCTGTGGCTGTCAAGAATTTCTCTGTGCAGAACCCACGATGCTGACAGGAACCTAGTCATCACAATGGACAGGCAGAAAGCACTAACCCCAGAATGTGTCCCTCTCTCTGGCTTCTCCCCTTGACTGACAAGGTGATGAGAAGATGAGAAGTCACTCTGTGTGACTCCTCTGAGAGGTCAGGGGCTGGAGGGACAGGAAAGGTCTGCAGATGGTGCTGAGCACTGGGGTGGGTCCAGGTAGAGCTGGGCAACCAGAAGAAATCTACCTATCTGAGCACAGGATGGTGAGTGTGGATGACAGTCATTGTGCCTTTCCACATTGCAAATGGAGAGTCTGTTCAAACTTCCCAAGTAAATATCTGAGTGTGTAGATAGGACACTTACACTGATGGATATAGCACGCTGAATATCTACTGATTCTAAGTTGATTTTTCTGTTGGTGCACGACCATGCCACACTGACCTGCACAAAGCTGCACAGTTCTGTGTGAGTTTACTAGGTCCAGATGTAACTGAAATCTTTAGAATTTTTATAAATATCATTCAGAATTATTAAACATTGTATGAAAACCAAAATAGTGAACAGACCTTAGAAAACACTTGGACTGTTAGTGATATCTTGGGAGACGGAGCAGATGCCATATGCAAGCTGTCTGCTTCCCTGGTGAAAGGCCTCTGGTCTCCTTCCTGCAGCTACTTCATGTTCTCCTGTGTTCTCAGCATGAAGTCAGTTCTCACCAAGGAGCCCTGGATGCCACGTTCACCTACCTCAGCAGCAAGCTCCCACACTTCCCTGTAATTCTCACTACAAATCACACAACACTTTTTAAATTACTGCCACAGTTGTTTCTTATTGTTCTATAGTAACTGGGGCTCAGAGGAAAAAAATAATTATAACGCACTGTTATCCTAAAGGGAAGGTGTAGGAGCCAAAGCATTATTTTTTCTTAAAAATATACATGTCTTTGGTGGGATCTCCCAGGGATATCCATCCATAATCATGGGACTGAGTTGAGGAAGATCGTCCAAAGTCCTCTATGTTATTCAAGTGCCAGTTATGGGACATCTAGGGTAAGGAGGAGTCTTTGGGACTTTGTCTCCTGGCCTTATCTTGCACTCTCAGGAGTCTCTTTAGAACTCCGGACACCTGCCTCTGGGGTGTCCTAAACTCAACCACACTGCCTAGCAACCCTGATCTTCATATCACACACCCTTTATGTCCCTCTTCCTGTCCCCTTCTGCTTTCTCCCTCCTTCCGGAATCCATCTCAGCCTTTTCCCATTTGGATACATCTTCCTCTCCTCTTTCTCACCCACATCCCTCTTAACACTTCGATTCCAATATTCCCATGTCTGCTGTCTTTCCCTTTCACTGCCTCACTCTTGCTTATTCACACTTTAGGACTGAAGAAGCACCATAGAGAAGATCTGTCAATTCCTGGGAAAGAAGTTAAATCCAGAAGAACTGGATTCAGTCCTCAAGAATAGCTCCTTCCACGTCATGAAACAAAACAAGATGTCTAATCTTGAAACAATGCCTGAATCTTTAAAGAGTCTGCACTTCTCAATGGCAAGGAAAGGTACATGCTCTGGTTTCAGAATGGATGAGATTACTTAGAGGGCACTCTTCTCTTTACCACCAGACAGTAAAACTGAAGGTGTTTGAACATATCAACTTTAATCCTGTGTGGCCCTGAGGCTGCTAGTGTTCCCTCATAGAAAAAAAAATGTTTGATTGAAACTGGTATTGGCTGCAGGTACCTGGTGAAAGTGGATTCAGTGTTGGAGAGGAGGGTGGTTTTGGAGATGGTGGTGTCTGGGCTACTCCACTGCTGACTTACCATAGAGAACTGCCCTAAAGAAAGAGATTCCCAAAGAAAGAGCAAACTGAAGAAGGTAGAGAGGAGGTCATTTGCCAGAAGACATTGTCAGGCCTCCTTCTTGTGAGGAAAGATGAATCCCATCAACACACTTGGATTCAGGCCTATTGAAAACGTCTACTACAAGTGATGTGAGCACCTCTTTTTCCAAAATTCCTCCAGTTCTCATGTATCTGGAATGGTGAACCATGGAATAAATCTACCAAATGCTTCAAAAGATACTCAAGAGGTCAGGATTCCTGCACACAGTGCACATGGAGTACAGAGGGATAAACCAGAGGACTGGGCTGGGGATGTCACTCACTGAGAGAACAGAGTCTAGCAGAAGAAATCAATGAAGATTGTCTGATAATGAAGACAACAATGAAAACAAGAGTAAGAATGAGTTTTTATAAGATAGCAAGGACATGTTAGGCATTCTACTACTTTATATGAGTATAGTGTTTGCATAAATATAACATATTAGCATAGATATTTTTATATATTTATTAATTCTGTTATATGAAATAATTCAAATGATACATAATATAACACTTAATCATTTAAGTGAAGGCTTTATGTCCATATCATTAGTTTCCTTTTCACCCCAATATTCTCAATGGTAAAACCTCTGAGGCTTCCTAAATTCTTATCTGTAAAAAAGGGTATGATCCTCATATTTTATTCACTCTTTATTAATCCTGTCAACAACATTTACTGAGTATATAGCATGTCATTCTTTAAAGCACCAAGAATGAGACAATTAATAGAAAGTGTTGACTTCCTAATATGTTAAAAACATAGCATATGCACATTCCAAAAGAAATGCCTACAACATGTCATCTTTGATCATTTCTGTGAAGTGAACGAGGGTGGAGGTGTTCAGCTCTGAACTGAGGGCCTCACTGAGTAACTGCATGGGAGCAAACACTTGAAAGAGGCAAATGAACAAGACATGAATACGTCCAGCAGGACAGCACTCTAGGGCGAGGTCAAGACATGTAAAGAGCCTGCAGAGGGGGAGCCTGGCAAGTTTAAAGCTGGGAAGTCCCAGGGGTGGCATCTGGAACAACAAGGACCCTATGCCCAGAAGCACAAAAGCACAAAGGGACTTACCTACAAGAGACTGGAAGTCCTGGGAGACTCGGAACCAGAAGTGACTGGAGCCACTGGGCCTGGCAACGCATCAGTGTGGGTGTCAGGGGCAGAATAGCTTCTATCAGAGAATGGCCAAAGCAGACTAGTTGTCATCTGATCTGATCACCCAGGTCAGAAATTCTGTTATCTTGGGCCAAAGGGGTAAAACAAGAAGTGGTCAGGCTTAGTTATATTCCAGATGTTCTGATTTTATACCCAGCACTGTGGCTTATGGATTTGGTACAAGATGGTTGGGGAGAGAGGGGAAGTCAGGACACACTATAGAGGCAGGTAGAAGTGTAAAAGGGTACGGTGCCCAGGAGTGGCTACTAAAGTCTCCAGTCAGCAGCTCATTGCTGCCCACTCCCCTACCTGCCCCTTCTTTACTCCCCCTGTGGTCCTTTAGGATGCTCGTTCCCTATCATGGCTTTCCTGCTGAGAGCCTACTATCTTCTTGGCTTGCTAGCTATTCAAATTAACCCCTCTCCTTCCCTGTCAGCTTGGCCTCAAAATCTTGGCCTTTTTCAGTGGGAAGAAAATGAATTTCATTGTGACAATTCTGTTGTCAATTAGACATGACGTTCCTTCTTTAAGAGTTTTCTAATGTTCTTAATTATTACTGGCCTTTGTGTCTTTGTATTTGTCTTGTACCTGTGTTGCTCAGGATGTGAGCACAGGTTCTCAGGGCAGTGCTCTCTGTTAATTCAGGCTCCTCTTAGAATTGCTGATGCAATTGCAAGCTCCCAATATGAGAAACTAAGAGATGGCACCATGCGGAAAGCCTTGTTTGATGCAATTTACCTGCAGCGTCTAACATGGTGGTTACTGTAGATTTTAGATAAAATTAAACAAGCAGTAAAATGTTTTTCTTGGTGAGATGGACAGGTCAGAACTTTGGCCTGCCTATAAAACAAAGATTGACCCATGAATTCAAGTACTATCATCTCTCTCTCTCTCTCTCTCTCTCTCTCTCTCTCTCTCTCTCTCTCTCTCTCTCTCTCTCTCTCTCTCTCTCTTTCTCCTTTCCCTTTTCCCCCTCTCTGGCATTACCTATCCCCAACCTGAATCATTTACACCTCAATATTGAGAAAACCATCAAACATTATCCCAATTTTCTCAAACTCTGACCCTTTCACAAAAGAATATTATTCAGAAACCTATAAACCTCAAGTGAGAAACAGGAAAAAACAATGAAAATCGTCAAAAATGAAGATGAAATTCAAAGGAGCGCCATCAACTTCACAATCACCAAATTAAAGGAGCATTACAAACATAATGGGGAAAGGAAAGATGAACAATCTTGAAAACACAAAGGTCATTTCAAAAAATGGTTAAATACAGAAGACTGGCAAAGAAGATGAGACACAGAATAATTGCAGGTTACAGGCAAGGAACCAATATTTGTAATCAATAGAACATTCATAAAACTAGAAGTGTCTTAAGTTGACATATATATAGGGCAAACCAGTAAGTGCAAACATTTACTCTGAGTAGACAATGCCAATTAGTGTCCATGTAAAAAATGTAGCTTGAAGCAGCCTGATTACTTCAAGCTTCCACAAAGGGCAAAGTTGTTAAAAAAAAAAAAAAAACCTTACTTCTAACTTCTAACTAATCCAAGTACATGAGGCGTCATTGTCAATCACAGTGTGCCACAGAACACCAGGACATGTTCCTCCAACCTATAAAGCTGTGCCATGACCTAGCTCCCTCCATCACTCCTCCCTACCTTCCCTGGTCTCTGCTAAGCACTATTCTGATGTTCTGCTGTTCTGATGTTGATTTTTCTAAGTTCTTGCAGGTGTAGTATTGGTTTTTCATTAGCTGACATATGTCACTTACAATGTCCTGTAGGTCCATCCATGTGCATAAACAGTAGGATCGCATGTTTTTCACACTAAACAGATGACATTGCTTATATCTGCCACATTCTTTTTGTTCATTCATCAGATAACATACTTTAGCTACTGGAAAATTTTATCACTCTAGTGGGAGATGACACAACACCAACACTCAGGGGCAGTAAGTGTCAAGGAAATGCTATAAAACTACTCATATAAGTATGTGTACCAACAATTTTACAACCAATGAACTGTCCATTGAATATAAGGGACTCACACAAAAGTGTGCACAATCAACAACTCGGTAACTGTTCTCACATGCTATTCCAGAGGAATCCAATAGGCATCAGCACTGCACACTCTCCATACATAAAACACAGTTCTACCTCAATGGACACCAAGGCCCATGAATTTGCAGTGTGTTAGTTAACGAACGCAGTAAATTCTGTCCACACAGGTCAAATGGCATGGTGACTTAGATCATGCCACAAGCAGATGACTTGAAATTTGAATCCCCACCTCATAATTTACCAACAGTGAGAAATTAGAAAGTTTACTTAACTTCTTAGGGCATACTTTTGTGAATGCTAAATTCCTTGAATACCTTTTTATACTATATGGAGCTTGGGGATTTTGTTTTAATGTAGAATCATCATTTTAAAATAGCCATTTTATTGTTATAAATTCTAGTACCAGAAACAAGAGAAGCAACAGTGACTAAACAAAACCCCTCAGCACACACTGTGTGCTAGATATTGTTTTACTTGCTTGACACATAATATCATGTACAGTCCAGCAAAATCATGAGTAAGGTGCTATTGTTACCTGCATTTTTATAAAAGGAAAGTGGGTCAGAAAGCAGTGTAGACCACACAGTAAATGTAAAAGTCACCATGTGAATCCAGAGAGGCTGACAACAGAGACAGCATTTGTAAAATTAATAATTGCCTATGATAATAATTTTACTCATTGACAGAAATGACAATCAATTTCTCTTTTATTCAAACAGTCACAGGGTTTTCCATCAAACGACCCATGCTCTAACATGACACATGTATTTCATTAATGTTTTCCCATGACCAGTGTATAAATCATCCCACCCCAGGAAACATAAAGACATTGGTAACAGTTATGCAACCAGCCAACAAACAAAGCTTTCCCAGTATGATCCACGTACCAGAGATGATTAACTGGACATTTCAGGCATAGTTGCCAGCAAAGCCTAAACTTTGCTCTCCAGCCTTCAGACCCACAAAAACAAATTGGAAGTACTAACTGGTGAAAGGTTACCAATAGAAAGGAGTCTGGAAATATTCTCTGCTCTCCGGCAGGCATGAACATCAGAAATTACTTACAATGATTTAAAAGCATGGCATAGGCACTAGACTCATGGGCAACAACAGGAATTCTTCACAGCTCAGCAGCTGTCCTGTTTGGGCCTGAAGGCTCTCTTCACATCAAATCACACATTCCTCACACCAAATCTATGAAGAAACCCAGGTCAGTTAATTCAACAAAAGGTAGTTAATCATATACTCGTTTTCAGCTAATGTTTTATCTTCCTGCAGTGACATGTTAAAGCAAAGACCCCACCATCTCAGAATGTGCAGTGTGGTTGAGGAGAATGATAAGGAAACCACACATTCACAGATAAGATTGTAAATGAAGGTAAGGCCACCAATGTAGAGTATCAAGTCAGGCAGAGACGCTTACTGTGGAATATCAAGTCCTTGTAGGGGGGATGGAATTGTCTGAGTCACCATTTTAGACAGTGATGAAGAAGGCCCCTCTCATTGCTGACGTGGATTTGCTAAACTATGAGGATTGGAGGAGGAAGAGAGACCTACCTGCCATCCTTCAGGAATATTTTGGCAGACAGAGCCAAAACGTCAATGAAATGAAATCAAATTGTGCTTGGACAGTTTGAGGAATGGCAGGAAGGCTGCCTGATTGGAATGGGAGTGGTTTGCTACTCAGCTCTAGAGATACTTTGACTCTCTCCCAAAATATGGAGCACTACGTGCTTGGGACTCACTCCATAGTCCAGTTCTTGCCTAGATCACGTGAGATCACAAGTCAATCCCCACAAATGTAACAAAAATCTTTCTGAGCTGTGCATCTGAGAAACACAGGTATTAAACAACCCCTGTCACAGATACAGAGTGAGTCATTTAGCTAACATGCCCACTAAAACAAGGAAATTCCAGGATTGGAAAGTTAGTCTACCCGATGATAAAGCTCACTTATTCACCTGGGTTTGAAAGACACTTTGTAGAAGTTCTCAATGGAAACTGCCAAATATGTCTTCCCTTTTGTAGAGAAAAAAATTGACCCACGGCCAACCTGGCTTCTGCAAGAGGAGAGCACCTGTCCACACAGGTCCTACTAACTCCCCAGGCCATCCTCCATCTTGGAATGCTGAGGTGGCCTCCATAGCCCCCTCCACATCACAGCCTCCACCTTAGGAAAACAAACAGACAGAGCCTGGAGGCAACTGTCTGAGGAAATAACATCTGCCACAGAGTTGCTATCCAAACAGGTTCCCCTAGGATGCCCGAGGGTCCAGCTTCACAGCCCTATTTCTGAACCTTTGCCTCCATCCTAGGTCACCTCCACTGCCCTCTCGGTTCACCTCTGTTTCCTCTGCATCTTCCAGTCAGGGCCTGAAAACCCAACACCAAAGCACCTACAGGTTTGATGCTGCCGCTGCCAACTAACACCATGGTGCTTCCATCTAGGGACAACAACCAGGATCTGAAAGTCCACTTCTGAGTCCCCACAAGGAGGTACAACTGAGAGTCCCGTTCTCTTTTCTCTCCTGCTAACAACCAACTTATACTGATTCCTCTTTCACTCTTCCTATGATCTAATACCTCTGTGTTCTCACCTACTTCTTCATAAACAACACATCCTACAACCCCTTCTCTCTTCATCCACCATTAGAAACTGTACACACTATTGCAAACCTACTGTTTACATTGTAGGTAATAATTGAACACATCGTTTCTGTTTATTTCAATAAAACTGTAAACATCTTAATAGGGACTAATTGATTTAAAGCTGCATATTTTTCACATTGGGTGCCCTTCATATTGATCTCCCCCTTAAAGTTGAGGTATTGGAAACCTGCAGGGACACTATAAATCTATAGGGTTTAAAATGTAATGCTTCAAATCTGCACTGCTAGAGAGGAAGACACAAGGGCATAATGAAAAAACACGGGAAGAAAGCACCCCAAACAGATCAAGACACTACAATAAAGAAATCATTGACAGCACAGTAGAGGGAATATCAGAGAAGGAGTTCAGAAAGTACATGATTAAAATGATCTGCAAAGTAAAGAATGATATACAACAGCAATGCAGGAAGCAAATATTATTTCAAAACATGGATAGAGATTCTGAAAACAATCAGAAATCCTTGAAATGAAGAAACAGTGAACCAAATTAAAAACTCAATAGAAAATTTAACCAACAGACAAGATCATTGGAAGACAGAAAATCAGACAATAAAGGCAAAATATATAATCATGAAAATAAAGTTGACCACACAGTGAAGATGGTAAGGAACCATGAACTGACCCTCCAAGAACTAACTATGGGATAACATGGAAAGACCAAATTTAAGAATTATCAGGGTAGACACAAGTCCCCGAGCCAACGGAGAGCTTCGATCTGCAAGCAGCCTCTGGGATCAGGGCAGGGCAGCCAGAGACTTCTTCAGGCGGCTCTGCCCACTCCGGCTGCAGTCTCTTTCCACGGGGCGATCTAAGATGGCAGAATCCAGGAGTTAAGAAGGGGAGGCATTGAGAGACTCAGAATAAAATAGAGTCACGGGTGAGTCTGCCCACTGGGTAAAGCTCGGACCAGGTGGCAGGCCCAGATAGAGGTAGCTTATCGGAGCAGGGCAGGGCAGCTAGAGTCTTCCACAGGCAGCCCTGTGCACTCTGTCGGTGGGTCCCTCCCACACAGCCAGCTTCTCCAGGTTCTCGGAGCAGGCCTCTTAGTGAGAGCCTTTCTGATCAGAACAAGCTCCAAGTCCCGGAGCCAGTGCGGCGTACTCTGGCCCACAAGCAGCTTCAGGGACCAGGACAGGGCAGCCAGAGACTTCCCCAAGCAGCTTGGACCCCTGCGGTGGAAGGCGCCTTTCAAGGCTAGCTTCTCGGAACAGACCCCCAGTGAGAGCCTTTCTACATAGAGTCAGCCACAAGTCCCCGAGCCAACGGAGAGCTTCGATCCGCAAGCAGCCTCTGGGATCAGGGCAGGGCAGCCAGAGACTTCTCCAGGCGACTCTGCCCACTCTGGCCACAGGCTCTTTCCACGGGGCGATCCAAGATGGCGGCCTAGAGGGTGACTGCATCTCCAGTCACTCCAGAACCCAGGACTCAAGAAGGGGAGGCATTGAGAGACTTGGACAAAAATAGAGTCACAGGGTGAGTCTCCCCCACTGGGCGAAACTTGGCCTGGGCGGCAGGCACAGATAAGAGTGGCTTATCAGAGCAGGGCAGGGCAGCTAGAGTCTTCCCCAGGTAGCCTTCCACACTCCGGCGGTGGGCTCCTCCCACACAGCCAGCGGCACGGTGCAGGCCCCCAGTGAGAGCCTTTCCGCACAGACTCAGCTCCAAACCCTGGAACCAGTAGGGTGCTAGGGGCAGCATTCTTCAGATGCACTGCATTATCAACTTCCTCCAAGACTTCAGGCTACTGAAGGTTGGGAGGTGATACACTGGAAATCTACCGGGACACTATAAGCCAATAGAGGAAATCTGCAATATCTCAGGGTCACACTGACAGCTGACCAATATGAGAAAACAAGGGAAGAAAATGTCCCAAACAAACCTAGATACTACATCAATAAAACCCAATGACAGCACAGCAGAAGAAATGTCAGAAAGGGAGTTCAGAATATACATAATTAAAACAATCAGGGAAGCAAATGAGGAAATGAAAGAGCAAATGCAGGCATTGAAGGAGGAGATGAAAGAGCAAATGCAGGCATTAAATGATCGCACCAATCAACAGTTAAAAGACCAAATACGGGATGAAACTGGAGAATATCATGCTAAGTGAGATAAGCCAATATCAAAAAACTAAAGGACAAATGATCTCGCTGATAAGTGGATGAGAACATATAAGGGGGGTGGGAGGGGTTAGCATTAGGTTTAGGGTTAGGTTTAGGGTTAGGGATAAGGAGTGTGGTAAGAATGAAGGAAAGAAGGACTGTATAGAGGGAAAAGAGGGGTGTGAGGGGTGGGGGGGAAGGAAAAAAATAATTAATCAAACATCATTGCCCTATGTAAACATATGATTACACAAATGGTATGCCTTAACTCCATGTACAAATAGAGAAACAACATGTATCCCATTTGTATACAATAATAATAAAAAAAAAACTCAGGCTAGAATAAAGTTCGTGGAATCAGAAAATAAAAAAAAAATTATCAGGGTAGAGGAGGTGCAGAGACAAAAACCAAAGGAATGAACAGTCTTTTCAATGAAATAATAACAGAAAATTTCCCAAATATGAAGAATGAAATGGAAAATCAAATCCAAGAGGCTTATAGGACAACAAATGTACAAAATTAACACAGACCAAACCAAGGCACACTATAATGAAAATGCCTGGCATACAAAATAAAGATAGAATTTTAACGGTTGCAAAAGAAAAGTGTCATACATCATATCAGGGGATTAAATGCTACTCTTATTTCAGCCAGAGTCATACTCTTGCCCCAACTGGTGGTCATTCTCCCCAGGATACACACAGCAGCTGAGCCACATCAGATTTAGAATCAGCATCAACAGCTCCCAGTTGAATACACAAATGCTCAGTCTAGTAATACACCCAGGAATTGGCAGGAAGAGTGGAAAGGACTTCTGCTCCTGATGACCAAACATTCTACATAAAACACCATTGCCGTCAACGTGGGTTGACATCATTCATCAGATGGTTCTCACTGGAGGTGACAGAAGTCCATGGGGACTTGATAAAAATGCAGGTGTATCCTGAAGCATTCCTGGCAGCAGGAGATCAGTGTTTAAGGACTCCTTGGATTTGGTATTTTGCTTACACATGTGAAGTGTTGATCCCCAGGGTCCACTGGGAACTGAAAGTGCTAGTGCAAGTATGTGACAGGGTTTTCATGGATCGCTGATGTGGTAGATAGGAAAATTCACTTATCTCAGTCCTTAAATCCTGGAAGAATGAAACCCAGCCTCATGCATCAATCAGAAGGTAAAGAAGGACTGGACCCCAGATCCAGTTACAGTCCACCCCCATATCTAATGACTCTAAAGCAGGTCCTTGTCCTTTAGAATCAAAGAGTCATCAGTGCATGTTCCTCAACATCCTTCCAGGCTATTATCACTACACTGTATCTCTCAGTTTCATGTAGAAATTCCATATTGAAAACTCTTTGTAATGCAAATAAATGGAAAAGAATGGCTTTCTTCAGGTCCCAGGTATTGCTCACTGGTGTATATGGCAGCACTGCTGTGGGGTCCTGCCCATGAACTCATGCCCAGATCATCATGCTCATGGTCACTGAATGTCTCCAAAATTGCTGAATACCATGAAACTTTGGATCACCCGTCAAAATTTGCTTTTACCAACCAGTTAAATTGACAACAAGAAAAAGTTAATGATTCTTTGAAATTTCCTTTAAAGGCTAGTCTCCCAAAATCTCCCACAACTTCCAATGGTGGCTACAGCTGAACTCCAGCCCCACAACCAGAGAATTCATCATCATGACACCGGAGTTCCTGTGGTTTGAAGGTTTACCTTTTTCTTTTTTTGGTTACACCATTGAAGGTATAAAAGAAGCATGTACTAAGTTTGTGATAAAGGATGAAGATACAGTAATGGTGTCGTACCCAAAGTCAGGTAAGGAATCAGGACTGGAACCACTCATGGAAAAGGTGAGAGCTACGTCCTTGTGCACTCAGCAGATGGATGGAATGTGCTCCACATGCCAGGGAGCCCTGCTCTGGGAGGAAGAGGCAGTGCCCCAGCCACTTCCATTCAGACAATTGCAGAGAGTGAAACAAGTGCTCAGCAGGAATCATTTTAGGTATTGGAAGAGCGTATAGGAGTGAATCCTAAGCAGATTCAGGTGTTTGTGTGATGGCATGGGAGAAATGGGTGGTGAGGAGGACCAGTGAAGAACTAATGGCAAAAGAGCAGCTCAATAGAAATAAAAAGACTGAATAGGAGATCATGAGAAAAAGAAGGCTATTTTAGAGTAGGAGAATCAGCATGGGAAAATGGTTGGGAATCAAAAATGAGCAGGGAAATTGCAAGGGACTGAAAGGGCATGCACCCTGCAACCTTGGGAGTGAAACTGGGGGCATGAGCAGTGCAAACTGAGTAACAATTGAGGCCAAGGAATCAGAAGGGGTGGGGTGTTGGAAAGTCAAGAAGAGTGGGAACATCATCAAAGGATCTCAGCAAAGAGCCATGAGGTGGAAGCAACCTCAAATGCATTGACAAGTGAATGCATTAACAAAATGTGGCATATTAATACAATGGAATAAAATTCAGCTGTGTTCTGTCCAGCAGAACCGGTGTGGAGAAAGGAGACACCACTAATCTTTAGTTTGATGAGATTTATTGCGTCCTCCCTGTTTCTCTGTCCTCTTTGTTCTGCTACTATTTCCCTTCTTCTCTCTCTCTCCCTCTCTCGTCCCCCAGGCTCCTAGCTTATTAGCTGATTATGGCAAAGCTTTCTCTCACGCAGGAGAGCATGCAGAGGAATGTCAGCATAGCACTATATGGATCACGACCTGTCCACGTGCGGCATGATGTTAGATAGCCAATCCTAGAGCCTGGCGTTAACACGTCATAAATCTCCAAGGAACTAGTAAGCAAGCAACCTTTTTTGTTACTTCCTTATTTTGGTAGCCAGGGCCATTTGGCTCACTACCAGACACCATCTTGTCCAAGACAGCCCTCAACAAGACTTAACAAGGAAAAATATTCAGACACCTTCTACAACATAGATCAATCCTGAGGGCATTGTGCTAAATGCATATGTTGGGCACAAAAGGACAAATACTATGTGATTCCATTGGTGCAAATACCTAGTGTAGATAAGTTCATAGAAACAGAAAGCACCATGGTGGATCCAGGGACTGAAACATGGTCATAAGTTGGGAAATGCTGTTAAAAAGCAGAGAGTTCCAGTTGTTAAAGATGAACAGGTTCTGAACATTGGCTGACACAAATAGGAACATGATTAACACTGCTTAGCACTACCTGATTGCACGCTTGGAATGGGTATATGGTTATGTTTATGTTATGGATTTTATCATGGTTTTTTTGTTCACAAGTCAGGTTGAAATGAATGAACATCACTTTTCCTACCTTATCTAGGCACCAACTGGTTGATTGAAATTCTCTGCTTGATTCACTCCAAAGGGGATACCAAGTGGATTCAATCTGTGCCCATCTGGGAACGCTCACCCTGGATAGAGTCAGATCTTGGTTACAAATTGCTAAATGAGAGTGAAAGACCAAGGTTCCTGACCTCTCACCTTCCCTTCCATCTCTTCCCCAAGTCGTTATTCACTTCCAAGGCCAAGGTCAGTGTCTACTGTTTCATCAATGCTTTTTGTCCTTCATGGGCCTAGATAAAACCAGTAGATCTTACCAGGCTGTCTGCTCATGGGTTAGGTTGGGAGAGACCTGAGATTCTCAGACACTAGGTGAGGTTGATGAGGCCACAACTCAGACTACACTTGAGTGCAATGATGTGGACCATTGCACACATTAGCTAGCCTGAATTCAGGGATAACAGGACTGGCTAGGTCCAGAGTCTTAGAAAAACACATCTTACGAGCAACCAGAATTTATAACTGCATCTACACTAGAGTATCCCTCCTTTCCTGCTCTTGAAGATGTTAGCCGATATTAATTCAATAAAAATTTCCTGCCAGATCGGTGGAAGCCCCCAAATCAGAATTGCCCATATGGAGTGCAGAGTATGCATACATTGATAAATGCATAAATCCTGGGACTGCTCAGGAACTTGGCTCTCTATTCTAACCACCAGAGCCCACTGCATGTCAATGTGCTTTGTGATCAGCAGCCACTTCAACCTCCCCATGGCTGAGGATTAATCAGCATGGATCATGGATATCCAAGATCTAAGGTGTCAGAGGCTATTTGTAGAAACATGCTTTCTAAAAGTGTTTGTTGACTTCTGATTTTTTTCATATGTTTCTTTAAACATCACCAAGAAACCTAGTTTAATGAACTCCTGTCTTGGAAAGTGCCTCACAGTGAGGCTGCTCCAATACACACAATTCCATGTCTCCTGTTGGGTTTCCTTAACCTCTACCTCATTAAACTGAGGCCTAAGAAGACATTAGACCTGCAAGAATAACACCAAGACAGTTGACGCAAACGCATGTCAAATTCTGATGTTCCACTCCAGTGGTGTGTGTGATGTGTGTGTGTGTTTGTGTGTGTTTTCGTTAACATTAAACACTGGCCTCTTAATATATACATATGTACACAGTTAAGCAACTATACTCCAGACCAGACTTAGACATTTCTACAGTCCAGAAAGATTCCCCAGGCCCCTTCTACCAATCAGTGCCCACAAACTGAGGGACACACACCCTGGAATACAGTTACAGATTACTTTGCTTATTCTTCAATTTGTATAAATGCCTTCATGCTTTATGAAAGTAATGTCTGTGCCATTCTCAAAGGTCTTTTGTGTGTCAATGACCATATATTGTTATGAATCTCAATATTCCATAATTTCTTAATCCATTCTGCTGTTGGTGATCATTATGGGAGAAGACAAAAATAATTCAACAATTACCATTTAAAACTTTCCAGCAGCTTCCTCTATTCAGTAGATTATTAACCAGAAATAAGAAAAAAATTATACCTCTTCCATTCCTATCAAGGAATATGAAATAGGAAGTTTACAATGTATATTTTATTAAGGAATACTATAACTAATTTGTTAAAGGAACCCACTGAAGTTCAATAGAGATTCAGTAAGAACTGCCTGGGAAAGATCAAGGTGGGAAATGATGATTGAGGCTGATTTTCCATTCTCTCATTTTTTCTTAATTTAAGGTGCTATATCTCATGAGAAATCCCAAAGACGTTCTTGTATCAGGTTATTATTTTTGGACTACATCAAAGTTTTCTATTAAACCAGAGTCACTGGAACAATACTTTAAATGGTTCATCCAAGGAAACGGTGAGAGTTCTGAGACATAAGATCTGCTTTCCCAACTCGACTGGCCTTTCTCCTAATTTCCTGGTATCACTTTTCTATTCTTTTTCTGTATACTTTCCACATATGAGAGAAGACAGACAACCCTTGACTTTGTGAGTCTGACTTCTTTCAATTAGCATGTTGTTCTCCAGTTCCATACATTTTCCTACAAGTGACAGAATTGAGTTCTTCTTTATGATTGAGTAAGCCATGTCATGTATATGGAGTACATTTTCTGTACCCATTCAACAGCTAGTGGATACCTAGGCTGGCTCCATAACTTAGCTGCTGTGATTGAACTGCTATTAACTTGGGCATGCATGTACTGCTGTAGTATTTTAACTTTAATTCTTTTGGATAAATACCAAGGGGTTCTATGACCAAGTCATATGGTGGTTCCATTTCTAGACTTTTGAGAAAACTCCATACTGATATACATGCTGGTGGTACTAATTGTAAGTGTACTTTTTCATTTACATCCTGACAGCATTTATTATTATTTGTCTTCCTGATGATTCTAAGTGGAATGAGATGCAGGCTCGGTGTGGCTTTAATTTGCTTTTATCTGGTTGTGAAAGCTGTTGAAATTTTTTCATGAAATTGTTTGCCATCATATTTCTCCTTCTGGGAAATGATTGGCATTTACTGATCTATTCATTGGGGTACTTGATTTTCAGTGTTAAGATTTTTGAGTACTTTGTATATTCTGGGTATTAATCCTGTCACAGGAGAAGCTGGCAAAGATTTTCTCCCATTCTGTAGATCCTCTCTTCTTTGTCTCATTCCCTTTGCTGTGCAGAAACTTTTTAACTTGATGCCATTTCATTTATCAATTCTTGGTTTTGTTTCCTGAACACTAGGAGTCTTATGGAGAAAGTCATTCCTGCATCTATACATTGACGTGAAGGTGCTTTCTTTCCTACTACTAGTTCCAATGTTGATGGTCTAATTCATGTTTTTTTTGATCCACTTTGAGTTTATTTTTGTGCAGGATTTAGCTTCATTCTTCTATATGCAGGTATTCAGTTTGCCAAACACCATTTATTAAATAAGCTGTTTTCTCCAATATTTGCTTTTGGTGTCTTTTTTACGGATCAGATGAGTCTGTCTATGAAGGTTTGTCTCTGTGTCTTCTATTCTAATCAATTGATCTATGGGTCTGTTTTCATATAAGTTCAGTTTTTCTGTTACTACACATCTTTGGTATGATTTGAGACTGGGAAGACGTTGGAATGTGATACCTGCAGCATTACTCTTTGTGTGTGAGTGTGTGTGTTGGGGACTAGACCAGGGCCATGCACATGCCAGTCAAACGCTCTGCCACTGAGCCACATGCCAGCTCTTCATCATTGTTCTACCTGCTCAGATGGTTTTAGATGTTTTTGTGTCATTTCAATTTTGGGACTCTTCCTTCTATTTCTCTGAAGAATGTCAATGATATTTGATAGAGATTGCATTGAATCTGTAGATTTTTTTGGTAATATGTCAATTTCTATTGGTGATTCAATAGGGCTGTTCAGCTTCTCATGTATTCTTCAATTTCTTTCTTCAGTGTTCTATAATTCTCATTATAAGAAATTTTTCTCAACTTTAGATAGATTACATGCAGGGTTTCTTGAGTATTGTTTGATATGGTACCAGGGATTGAATACAGGAGTGCTTAACTAATCAGACACATCACCAGCCCTTCTTAGATGTTGCTGAAGTGCTGAGGGCCTCACTAAGTTTCTCAGGCTAGTTTTCACCTCCCAATCTGCTGCCTCACCTTCCTGAGTCCCTGGGATTATAAGCATCTGTCAACAAGCCTGGATACCTAGGATTTTTGAAGACCATTGTGAATGGAATTATATTCCTGATTTCTTCCTCAGCAGATTCTTTACTGTTATGAAGAAAAGATCTTCAGTTTTGTATGTTGGTTTTACATCCTGGTGTTTGCTGAATTTGGTAATCAGTTGTAGAAGTGTTTGGGGAGAGTTTTTGGGTCTTCAAAGCATAGTACTTATCATCTGCAAACAGTGATAATTTGGTTTCATTCCTACTTGTAATTTTTTTAATCCCTTCTTCTGCCTGATTTCTAAGGCTAGAGTTTTAAGAACTTCATTGAAAGGGAGCCGTGAGTCTGAACATCATTGCATTGTTCCTGATCTTAGGAGAAATGTTTACAGTTTTTCACCAATTAGCATGATATTGGCTTTGGGTTTGACACATATAGTCATGACGTTCAGCCAAGTTCTTCTCTCAAGGAAGATTCTTCAGATGTGGTAAAAACCCTTCATAAATTTTCACATGTTGAACCAAATTTACATCCCTAGAATGAAACGAATGCATCATGATATATAATCTTACTGTTGAATAGGATTTGCTAATATCTTAATAGATTTTCTGTGTCTGTGTTCATCAGGAATAGTGATCTATTCTTCTCTGACTTGATATGTCCTTGGTTTGGGTATCCAGATGATACTAATTTCATAGAATGAATTCAGGAATGGTCCCGCTCTGTTTCATTACCTAGTTTGAGGAACATTTATCAATATACCTGAATCAAGCTGTCAGGTTGTGATGAGTGATAGGAACATCCCAGTCCCTGTTTTGGTAGTGTGTAACCTGCACCCCTGTGCCTGACCTGCAGTGCCCTATGGATCATGGTTTGAGCACATTCGTGGCTGGATGTCCATGAGACACAGGGAGAACGTCCTGCTGCTGAGTTATGAAGAGCTGCAGAAGGTGAGAACGCCCTCATAGTCAGTGCCTGCCACTATACAACTTCCTTGCACCCTCTTGATCCTCAGTGTCTCCACTGCACGTTTCTTGTCAAAGCACAGCCTCTCGGAGAACACTGGGAATTAATAAGCCCTGGATCTTCTTTACCCTGCTTATGCTTAACACTCACCAAGTTCAAGCCCTTTCTCCATGCCTCATCCTGGGTTCCATCTGGGAACAACTAAGGGCCCTTCCACACACTGGGGCAGGGTGCCAGGGCTTATGCTCACACCTGTGGCTCTCAAGGTTTCTCTGTGCAGAACCCAGGATGCTGACAGAGGCCTAGTCATCACAAGGGACAGGCAGAAGGCACTAACCCCAGAATGTGTCCCTCTCTCTGGCTTCTCCCCTTGACTGACAAGGTGATGAGAAGATGAGAAGTCACTCTGTGTGACTCCTCTGAGAGGTCAGGGGCTGGAGTGACAGGAAAGGTCTGCAGATGGTGCTAAGCACTGGGGTGGGTCCAGGTAGAGCTGGGCAACCCAAAGACCTCCACCTATCTGAGCACAGGATGGTGAGTGTGGATGACAGTCATTGTGCCTTTCCACATTGCAAATGGAGAGTCTGTTCAAACTTCCCAAATAAACATCTGAGTGTGTAGATAGGACACTTACACTGATGGATATAGCACGCTGAATATCTACTGATCGTAAGTTGATTTTTCTGTTGGTGCACAACCATGCCACACTGACCTGCACAAAGCTGCACAGTTCTGTGTGAGTTTACTAGGTCCAGATGTAACTGAAATCTTCAGAATTTTTATAAATATTATTCGGAATAATTAAGCAATGTAGGAAAACCAAAACAGTGAACAGAACTTAGAAACACATGGTCTGTTACTGATGTCTTGGGGACAGAGCAGATGCCATATGCAAGCTATCTGCTTCCCCTGGTGAAAGGCCTCTGGTCTCCTTCCTGCAGCTACTTCATGTTCTCCTGTGTTCTCAGCATGAAGTCAGTTCTCACCAAGGAGCCCTGGATGCCACGTTCACCTACCTCAGCAGCAAGCTCCCACACTTCCCTGTAATTTTCCTACAAATCACACAACACTTTTTAAATTATTGCCATTGTTCTTTCTTATTGTTCTATAGTAACTGGGGCTCAGGGGAAAAAACTAATAATAAAGCACTGTTATCCTAAAGGGAAAGTGTAGGAGCCAAGCAAATTCTTTTTCCTTACAAATATATATGTCCTTGATGGGATCTCCCAGGATATGCATTCATAATCATGGGGCTTGAGTTGAGGAAGATATTCCAAAACCCTATGTGTTATTCAAGTGCCAGTTATAGGACACAGCATCATCTGGGGTAAGGAGGAGTCTTTGGGACTTTTCTCCTGGCCTTCTCTTGCACTCTCAGGAGTCTCTATAGAAATCCTGACACCTCCCTCTGGGGTGTCCTAAACTCAACCACACTGGGAAGCAATCTTGACCTTCATATTACACACCCTTTCTGTCCCTCTTCCTGTCCCCTTTTGCTTTCTCCTTCCTTCTGGAATCCATCTCAGTCTTTTTCCATTTGGATACATCTTCCTCTCCTCTTTCTCTCCCACATCCCTCCTAAAACTTCCATTCCAATCTTCCCATGTTTGCTGTCTTTCCCTTTCACAGTCTCACTCTTGCTTGTTCACACGTTAGGACCCAAGAAGCACCATAGAGAAGATCTGTCAATTCCTGGGAAAGAAGTTAAATCCAGAAGAACTGGATTCAGTCCTCAAGAATAGCTCCTTCCACGTCATGAAACAAAACAAGATGTCCAATTATGAAATGTTGCCTGAATCTTTAACGAGTCAGCATTTCTCAATGGCAAGGAAAGGTAAATGCTCTGGTTTCAGAATGCATGAGATTACTTAGAGGGCACTCTTGGCTTTATCACTCAACTCTAAGACTGAAGGTGTTTGAACATATCAAATTTCATCATTCATGGCCCTGAAAGTTGCCTGTGTGCTCTTTTGGATGATATGTTTCCATCTTACTGGTATTGGATGCAGGTGCCTGGTAAAAACTGATTCAGTGTTAAAAAGGAGGGTGTTGTTGAAGACGGTCTTGTCTGGGCTACTCCGCATCTGACTTACCATAGAGAACTGCCCTAAAGAAAGAGATACCCAAAGAAAGAGCAAACTGAAGAAGGTAGAGAGGAGGTCGTTTGCTAGGAGACATTGTCAGGCCTCCTTCCTGTGAGGAAAGATTAATCCCATCAACACACTTGGATTCAGGCCTATTGAAAACGTCTACTGCAAGTGATGTGAGAACCTCTTTTTCCAAAATTCCTCCAGTTCTCATGAATCTGGAATGGTGAACCATGGAATAAATCTACCAAATGCTTCAAAAGATACTCAAGAGGTCAGGATTCCTGCACACAGTGCACATGGAGCACAGAGGGATAAACCAGAGGACTGGGCTGGGGATGTCACTCACTGAGAGAGCAGAGTCTAGCAGAAGAAATCAGTGAAGATTATCTGATAATGAAGTTAACAAGGAAAATAAGAGTAAGAATGAGTGTTTATAGGACAGTAACGACATGTTAGGCATTCTACTACTTTATATTCATATGAGTATAGTGTTTACATAAATATAACATATTAGTATAGGTATTTTTATATATTTAGTAATTAATTGTACTATTATATAAAACATAATTTAAATAATACATAATATAATACTTAATCACTTAAGTGAAGGATTTGATTATGTCCATATCACTAGTTTCCATTTCACCCCAATATTCTCAATGGTAAAGCCTCCAGGGCTTCCAAAATTCTTATCTGTAAAATAGGATATGATCCTCATATTTTATTCACTCTTTATTAATCCTGTCAACAACATTTGTTTAGTATATAGCATGTCATTCTTTGAAGCACAAAGAATGAGATAATTAATAGAAAGTGTTGATTTCCTAATATGTTAAAAACATACCATATGCACATTCCAAAAGGAAATGCCTAGAACATGCCGTGCTTGATCATTGCTGTGAAGTGAACGAGGGTGGAGGTGTTCAGTCTGAACTGAGGGCCTCACTGAGTAACTGCATGGGAGCAAACACTTGAAAGAGGCAAATGAACAAGAGGTGAATGCGTCCAGCAGGACAGCACTCTAGGGTGAGGTCAAGACATGTAAAGAGCCTGCAGAGGGGGAGCCTGGCATGTTTAAAGCTGGGCAGTCCCAGGGGTGGCATCTGGAACAACAAGGACCCTATGCCCAGAACCACAAAAGCACCAAGGGACTTACCTTACTCTGAACCAGAAGTGACTGGAGCCACTGGACCTGGCAATGCATCAAACTGGGTGTCAGGGGCAGAATAGCTTCTATCAGAGAATGGCCAAAGCAGACTAGTTGTCATCTGATCTGATCACCCAGGTCAGAAATTCAGTTATCTTGGGCCAAAGGGGTAAAACAAGAAGTGGTCAGGCTTAGTTATATTCCAGATATTCTGATTTTATACCCAGCACTGTGGCTTATGGATTTGGTACAAGATGGCTGGGGAGAGAGGGGGAGTCAGGACACACTATAGAGGCAGGTAGAAGTGTAAAAGCATATGGTGCCCAGGCAGCAGGAGGGCTCTCCATGACCCAGTGGTCGTTATACTGCTTTGACAGTGTAAGGAGAGCTCAGTCTTCAACCTGTCACTAGATCTGATGTGACTCTCCTTCATGTTTCCAGGCATCTGTGGGGACTGGAAGAATCACTTCACAGTGGCCCAAGATGAAACCTTTAATAAAGTATTCCAGGAGAAGATGGCAGGTTTTCCCAAAGACCTGTTCCCATGGGAATAATGTCCAAGAGATTCTGGATCTTCTATGGATGCTGATAAATGTTGTCCTGTCCTGGGATGAGTACAGAACTGGGGAGTTCTAGAATAAAACCCATTTCTACAGGAAAAGGAGGAAAGGACAGGATGGCATAAAGAACCAATGAAATATACACTAATAGAGGAGCAACAGGAAATCTAGCTGAGTAGAGAAGGAGAATGGGAGAGGAGAGGAGGCCCAGCAGGGAGTAGAGAACGTTACCTGAAATGCCTTTCCCTGCAGGGATGAGTGTTTCTGGATCGACTCAACTACTGTGCATAGCAAATCTAACACTCTGACACAAAATTAAAATCCTGCTTCCTCACTCTGGAGCCCTCAATTATAGATTTTGCTTCTCTGATCATTTGCTTCTTAAAAGTGACTGAGATTTCTCTATTCGATTCACCACTTTCTAGCTTTAAAAGAACTTTATAGTCATTTAAATACTTAGAATGTCAGACACAGAATATGAATATCACACACAATTGTGTCTAATTTTTAAAACAAGAATAGAATGTAGAAGAAGCTAAGGTTCCTTTTCATTGACATCCATCTCCAGAATCCATGATGAAGATGATCTGCAGGAGTCTAATTTCCAACCTAGTTTTGTTTTCATTCCTAGTGTTATAAATGCCATAAATAACAAGTGCTGGGTATGGAACTTTCATAAGGTACCTAAATGATGAGTGGTACGATACATTCACAGACTTACTACTCAGCATTTATCCTTGGTTTTATCTGAGCTGATGTGCATAGAGTACTTCAGAACTGAATTGAGGCTTGACACACTGTAGAGTTACCGGGTCACCTGTAAATGTCTCTGGGTTCCCTTCCCCAATTTCCCCATATTTCCTTGGGTAAGTAAGAAAAAACCAAGGTCAGAGTTTTCCTCAGGTGAACATTTAGAACTGAACTTGACTGTTCACTTTTAGTCTCTTGTAGGTGTAACAAAATGTTTCTCCAATCATCTTGGATTGAAAGTAAAAGCCAAATCAACTCCTTTACCTCTGCTCACTTTGAGATGACTGTGGAATTCATTAATTTTGGAGGTCAAGCAGCTGAGCTACATAGCATTAGTCTCCTACTACCTTGCTGTAGAAAACACCTCTTCCATGAGGGTATGATGATAACAGTTGCTTAGGATTCTTTTTTGGTGAGGAGGTTAACAGGGATTGAACTCAGGGCCCTTGACCACTAAACCACAAATGGAGCTCTATTTTGCATTTTATTAGCGACAAGGTTTCAGTGAGTGGCTTAGCATGTCACTTTTATAGAGACTGGCTTTAAACAAGCAATCCTCCTGCCTCAGCCTCCTGAGCACATGGGATTACAGGCATGTGCCACCACCCCTGGCTCAGTTGCTTAGGAATCTTTAACGCATTTGTAAATCATTTGGAAACATCCTGACTCTTCACTTGCTGCTGCAGATGTCCAATGGGTCACTGAAAACAGAAACGAGAAGCATGCCCTCTCTGCCCTCTTGTCATATGTCTCTTCTCTGTTAGTCTAAAATTTTGAGCCAGGTTTTTGCTCAACTCTGCGGATAAACATACTCATCATTTCTCAAGTGGCTCCTCTGGAACTCAAATACACGTTGATTTGACCTCAGCTGACCTAACTTGCCTCCTCCCATGAAGGCTGCATACAGCAACAGAAAGTTAACCAAGACTCGGTCCCTAAAGTCTCCAGTCAGCAGTTCATTCCTGCCCACTCCCCTACCTGCCCCTTCTTTGCTCCCTCTGTGGTCCTTTAGGATGCAGGTTCCCTATCATGGCATTCCTGCTGAGAGCCTACTATCTTCTTGGGCTTGATAGCTGTCCAAATTAACCCCTCTCCTTCCCCGTCAAGTTGGCCTCAAAATCTTGGCCTTTTTCAGTGGGAAGCAAATGGATTCCATTGTGACAATTCCGATGTCAATTAGAGATGACGTTCCTTCTTTAAGAGTTTTCTAATGTTCTTAATTATTACTGGCCTTTGTGTCCTTGTATTTGTCTTGTACCTGTGTTGCTCAGGATGTGAGCACAGGTTCTCAGGGCAGTGCTCTCTGTTAATTCAGGCTCCCCTTACAATTGCTGATGGTATGCAGGCTCCCAATATGAAAATCTAAGAGATGGCACCATTCGGAAAGCCTTGTTTGATGCAATTTACCTGCAGCGTCTCCCATGGTGGTTATCGTACATTTTAGCTAAAGTTAAACAAACAGTAAATTGTTTTTCTTGGTGAGATAGACAGGTCAGTACTTTGACCTGCCTCAAACAAAGATTGACCCCTGAATTCAAGTATTATCATCTCTCTCTCTCTCTCTTTTCTCTCTCTCTCTCTCTTTCTCTCTCTCTCTCCTTTCACTTTTCCCCCTCTCTGGCATTACCTATCCCCAACCTGAATCATTTACACCTCAATGTTGAGAAAAGCATCAAAACATTATCCCAATTTTCTCAAACTCTGAGATTTTCACAGAAGAATATTATTCAGAAACCTATAGAACTCAAGTGAGAAACAGGAAAAAACAATGAAAATCATCAAAATGAAGATGAAATTCAAAGGAGTGCCATCAACTTCACAATCACCAAATTCAAGGAATCATTATAAGCATAATTGGGGAAGGAAAGATGAACAATCTTGAAAACACAAAGGTCATTTCAGAAAATGGTTAAATACAGAAGACTGGCAAAGAAGATCAGACACAGAATAATTGCAGGTTCCAGGCAAGGATCCAATATTTGTAATCAATAGAACATTCATAAATCTAGAAGTGTCTTAAGCTCACATATCTATAAGGCAAACCAAAAGTGGAAAAATTTACTCTGAGTAGGCAATGCCTATTAGTGTCCATGTAAACTGTGTAACTTGAAGCAGCCTGATTACTTCAAGCTTCCACAAAGGGCAAAGTTTATTTAAAAAAAAAAAAAACCACCTTACTTCTAACTTCTAACTAATCCAAAGTATATGAGGCATCATTGTCAATCACAGTGTGCCACGGAACACCAGGACATGTTCCTCCAACCTATAAAGCTGTGCCATGACCTAGCTCCCTCCTTCACTCCTCCCTACCATCCCTGGTCTCTGCTCAGCACTGTTCTGATGTTCTGCTGTTCTGATGTTGATTTTTCTATGTTCCTTGCAAGTGTAGTATTGGTTTTCCATTAGCTGACATATGTCATTTATAATGTCCTGTAGGTCCATCCATGCTGCATAAACAGTAGGATCGCATGACTTTTACACTGAACAGATGACATTGCTTATATCGGCCACATTCTTTTTTCCATTCATCAGATAACAGACTTTAGCTACCAGAGAATTTTATCACACTAGTGGGAGATGACACAACACCAACACTCAGTGGCAGTAAAGTGTCAGGGAAATGCTATAAAACAACTCATACAAGTATGTGCACCAACAATTGTATAACCAATGAACTGTCCATTGAATGTAAGGGATCCACACAAAAGTGTGCACAATCAACAACTCGGTAACTGTTCTCACATGCTATTCCAGAGGAATCCAATAGGCATCAGCACTGCTCACTCTCCATACATAAAACACAGTTCTACCTTGATGGACACCAAGGCCCATGAATTTGCAGTGTGTTAGTTAATGAACACAGTAAATTCTGTCCCCACAGGTAAAATGGCATGGGGACTTAGGTCATACCACAAACAGATGACTTGAAATTTGAATCCCCACCTCATACTTTATCAACAGTGAGAACTTAGAAAGTTTACTTAACTTCTTAGGACATACTTTTGTGAATGCTAAATTGGTTGAATACCTTTTATACTGTATGGAGGTTGGGAGTTTTGTTTTAAAGTCGAATCAGCATTTTAATATAGCCATTTTATTGTTATCAATTCTAGTACAGAAACAAGAGAAGCAGCTGTGACAAAACAAAACTCCTCAGCACACACTGTGTGCTAGATGTTGTTTTACTTGCTTGCCACATAATATCATGTACAGTGCAGCAAATTCATGAGTAAGGTGCTATTGTTACCTGCATTTTTATAAAAGGAAAGTGGGTCAGAAAGCAGTGTAGACCACACAATAAATGTAAAAGTCACCATGTGAATCCAGAGAGACTGACAACAGAGACAGCATTTGTAAAATTAATAATTGCCTATGATAATAATTTTACTCATTGACAGAAATGACAATCAATTTCTCTTTTGTTCAAACAGTCACAGGGTTTTCCATCAAACTACCCATGCTCTAAACATGACACATGTATTTCATTTATGTTTTCCCATGACCAGTGTATAAATCATTCCACCCCAGGAAACATAAAAACATTGGTAACAGTTATGCAACCAGCCAACAACCAAAGCTTTCCCAGTATGATCCACATACCAGAGATGATTAACTGGACATTTCAGGCATAGTTGCCAGCAAGGCCTAAACTTTGCTCTCCAGTCCTCAGACCCACAAGAACAAATTGGAAGTACTAACTGGTGAAAGGTTACCAATACAAATGAGTTTGGAAATATTCTTCTCTGATCTCTGGCAGACATGAACATCAGAAATTACTTACAATGATTTAAAAGCATGGCATAGGCACTAGACTCATGGGCAACAACAGGAATTCTTCACAGCTCAGCAGCTGTCCTGTTTGGGCCTGAAGGCTCTCTTCACATCAAATCACACATTCCTCACACCAAATCTATGAAGAAACCCAGGTCAGTTAATTCAACAAAAGCTGGTTAATCATGTACTTATTTTCAGCTAATGTTTTATATTCCTGCAGTGAAATGTTAAAGCAAAGACCCCACCATCTCAGAATGTGCAGTGTGGTTGAGGAAAATGATAAGGAAACCACACATTCACAGATAAGATTGTAAATGAAGGTGAGGCCACCAATGTAGAGTATCAAGTCAGGCAGAGACGCTTACTGTGGAATATCAAGTCCTTGTAGGGGGGGATGGAATTGTCTGAGTCACCATTTTAGACAGTGATGAAGAAGGCCCCTCTGACTGCTGACGTGGATTTGCTAAACAATGAGGATTGGAGGAGGAAGAGCGAACTTCCTGCCATCCTTCAGGAATATTTTGGCAGACAGAGTCAAACGACAATGACCCAAAATGAAATTGTGCTTGGACAGTTTGAGGAATGGCAGGAAGGATGCCTGATTGGAATGGGCGTGGTTTACTACTCAGCTCTAGAGAAACTTTGACTCTCTCCCAAAATATGGAATACTATGTGCTTGGAACTAACTCCATGGTCGAGCTCTTGCCTAGATCACAGGAGATCACAAGTCAATCCCCACAAATGTAACAAAAATCTTTCTGAGCTGTGCATCTGTGAAACAAAGGTATTAAACAACCCCTGTCACAGATACAGAGTGAGTCATTTAGCTAACATGCCCACTAAAACAAAGGAAATTCCAGGATTGGAAAGTTAGTCTACCCGATGATAAAGCTCACATATTCTCCTTGGTTTGAAAGACACATTGCAGAAGTTCTCAATGGAAACTGCCAAATATATCTTCCCTTTTGTAGAGAGAAAAATTGACCCATGGCCACCCATGGCTTCTGCCAGAGGAGAGCACCTGTCCACACAGGTCCTCCTGGCTCCCCAGGCCAGCCTCCATCTTGGAACACTGCAGTGGCCTCCATAGCCCCCTCCACATGTTAGCCTCCACCTGAGGAAAACAGACAGACAGGGCCTGGAGGCAACTGCCTGAGGAAACAACATCTGCCACAGAGTTGCTATCCAAACAGGTTCCCCTAGGATGCCCGAGGGCCCAGCATCGCAGCCCTAATTCTGAACATTTGCCTCCATCCTAGGTCACCTCCACTGCCCTTTGGTTCACCTCTGTGTTTCCTCTGCATCTTCCATCCTGGGACACCAGCCAGGGCCTGAAAACACAACACCAAAGCACCTACAGGTGTGATGCTGCTGCCGCTGCCCACTAACACCATGGTGCTTCCATCTAGGGACAACAACCAGGATCTGAAAGTCCACTTCTGAGTCCCCACAAGGTGGTACAACTGAGAGTCCCATTCTCTTTTCTCTCCTGCTAACAACCAACTTATACTGATTCCTCTTTCACTCTTCCTATGATCTAATATCTCTATGTTCTCACATACTTCTTCATCAACATCACATCCTACAACCCCCTTCTCTCTTCATCCACCATTAGGAACTGTACACACTATTGCAAACCTACTGTTTACATTGTAGGTAATAATTGAACACATCATTTCTGTTTGTAGCAATAAAACTGTAAACATCTTAATAGGGACTAATTGATTTAAAGCTGCATATTCTTCAGAGTGGATGTCCTTCATATTGATCTCCCCCTTAAAGGTGAAGTATTAGAAACCTGCAGGGACACTATAAATCTACAGGGTTTAAAATGTAATACTTAAATCTGCACTGCTAGAGGGGAAGACACAGTACATAATGAAAAAACATAGGAAGAAAGCACCCCAAACAAACCAAGACACTACAATAAAGAAATCATTGACAGCACAGTAGAAGAAATATCAGAGAAGGAGTTGAGAAAGTACATGATCAAAATGATCTGCAAAGTAAAGGATGATATATGACAGCAATGCAGGGAGCAAATATTATTTCAAACAGGAATACAGATTCTGAAAACAATCAGAAGTCCTTGAAATGAGGAAACAATGAACCAAATAAAAAACTCAATAGAAAATTTAACCAACAGACTAGATCACTTGGAAGACAGAACCTCAGACAATAAAGGCAAAATATATAATCATGAAAATAAATTTGACCACACAGTGAAGATGGTAAGGAACCATGAACAGAACCTCCAAGAACTATGGGATAACATGGAAAGACCAAACTTAAGAATCATCAGGGTAGAGGAAGGTGCAGAGACAAAAACCAAAGGAATGCACAGTCTTTTCAATGAAATAATAACAGAAAATTTCCCAAATATGAAGAATGAAATGGAAAATCAAATCCAAGAGGCTTATAGGACAACAAATGTACAAAATTATCACAGATCAAACCAAGGTGCATTAAAATGAAAATGCCTGGTATACAAAATAAAGATAGAATTTTAAAGGCTGCAGAAGAAGTGTCATACGTCATATCAGGAGATTAAATGCTACTCTTATTTCAGCCAGAGTCATACTCTTGCCTCAACTGGTGGTCATTCTCCCCAGGATGCACACAGCAGCTGAGCCACATCAGATTTGGAATCAGCATCAACAGCTCCCAGTTGAATACACAACTGCTCAGTCTAGTAACTCACCCAGGAATTGGCAGGAAGAGTGGAAAGGGCTTCTGCTCCTGATGACCAAACATTCTACATAAAACACTATTGCCTTCAACGTGGGTTGACATCATTCATCAGATGGTTCTCACTGGAGGTGACAGAAGTCCATGGGGAATTGATAAAAATGCAGGTGTGTCCTGAAGCATTCCTGACAGCAGGAGACCACTGTTTAAGGACTTCCTGGATTTGGTATGTTGCTTACACATGTGAAGTGTTGACCCCAGGGTCCACTGGGAATTGAAAGCGCTAGTGCAAGTATGTGACAGGGTTTTCATTGATCGCTGATGTGGTAGATAGGAAAATTCACTTATTTCAGTCCTTAAATCCTGGAAAAAAGAAACCCAGTCTCATGCGTCAATCAGAAGGTAAAGAAAGACTGGACCTCAGATCCAGTTACAGTCCACTCCCATATCTAACGACCCTAATCGAGGTTCTTGTCCTTTAGAATCAGTCATCAGTGCATGTTCCTCAACATCCTTCCAGGCTATTATCACTACACTGTATCTCTCAGTTTCATGTAGAAATTCCATACTGAAAACTCTTTGTAATGCAAATAAATGGAAAAGAATGGCTTTCTTCAGGTCCCAGGTATTGCTCACTGGTGTGTATGGCAGCACTTGCTGTGGGGTTCTGCCCATGAACTCATGCCCAGATCATCATGCTCACAGTCACTGAATGAGTCCAAAATTACTGAATACCATAAAACTTGGGATTACCCGTCAAAATTTCCTTTTACCAACCGGTTAAATTGACAACAAGAAAAAGTTAATGACTCTTTGAAATTTCCTTTAAAGGCTAGTCTCCCAAAATCTCCCACAACTTCCAGTTGTGGTGACTACAGCTGAACTCCAGCCCCACAACCAGAATATTCCTCATCATGACATATGAGTTCCTGTGGTTTGAAGGGTTACCTTTTCCTTTTGATGGTCACACCATTGAACGTATAAAAGAAGTATGCACTAAGTTTGTGATAAAGGATGAAGATACAGTAATGGTGTCGTACCCTGAATCAGGTAAGGAATCAGGACAGGAAACACCCATGAGAAAGGTGAGAGCTACGTCCTTGTGCACTCAGCAGATGGATGGAATGTGCTCCACATGCCAGGGAGCCCTGCTCTGGGAGGAAGGGGCAGTGCCCCAGCCACTTCCATTCAGACAATTGCAGAGAGTGAAACAAGTGCTCAGCAGGGATCATCTTAGGTATTGCAAGAGCGTATAGGAGTGAATCCTAAGCAGATTCAGATGTTTGTGTGATGGCATGGGAGAAATGGGTGGTGAGGAGGACCAGTGAAGAACTAATGGTAAAAGAGCAGCTCAATAGAAATAAAAAGACTGAATAGGAGATCATGTGGAGAAGAAGGCTATTTTAGAGTAGGAGAATCAGAATGGGAAAAGGCTGGGAATCAAAAATGAGCAGGGAAATTGCAAGGGACTGAAAGGGCAGGCATCCTGCAACCTTGGGAGTGGAACTAGCGGCAGGAGCAGTGCAAACTGAGTGACAATGGAGGCCAAGGAATCAGAAGGTGTGGGGTGTTGGAAAGTCAAGAAGAGTGGGAACATCATAAAAGGATCTCAGCAAAGAGCTATGAGGTGGAAGCAGCCTCAAATGCATTGACAAGTGAATGCATAAACAAAATGTTGCATATTAATACAATGGAATACAATTCAGGTTTTCTTTTTCTTTTTCTTTTTTCCGGTACGGTGAATCGAACTCAGGGCCTTTCACTCTACCAGCTGAGCTATATCCCCAGCTCTAAAATTCAGCAATAACAAGGAAAAATATTCAGAACTTTCTACAACATAGATCAATCCTGAGGGCATTGTGCTAAATGATATGTTGGACACAAAAGGACAAATACTATATGATTCCATTGGTGCAAATACCTAGGGTAGTTAAGTTCATAGAAACAGAAAGCACCATGGTGGATCCAGGGACTGAAACATGGTCATAAGTTGGGAAATGCTGTTAGTAAGCACAGAGTTCCAGTTATTACAGATGAACAGGTTCTGAACATTGGCTGACAAAAACTGGAACATGATTAACACTGCTTAGCACTTCCTGATTGCACGCTTGGAATGGGTACATGATTATGTTTATGTTATGGATTTTATCACGGTTTCTTGTTCACAAGTCAGGTTGAAATGAATGAACATCACTTTTCCTTCCTTATCTAGGAACCCACTGGTTGATTGAAATTCTCTGCTTGATTCAGTCCAAAGGGGATACCAAGTGGATTCAGTCTGTGCCCATCTGGAAACGCTCACCCTGGATAGAGACAAGACAGGGTTGCAAATTCCTAAATGAGAGTGAAAGACCAAGGCTCCTGACCTCTCACCTTCCCTTCCATCTCTTCCCCAAGTCGTTATTCACTTCCAAGGCCATGGTAAGTACCTAATGTTTCTTCAATGGTTTTTGTCCTTCATGGGCCTAGATAAACCCTGTAGATCTTGCCAGGCTGTCTGCTCATGGGGTAGGTTGGGAGAGACCTGAGATTCTTAGACACTAGGTGAGGCTGATGAGGCCACAACTCAGACCACACTTGAGTGCAAGGATGTGGACCATTGCACACATTAGCTAGCCTGAATTCAGCTATAACAGGACTGGCTAAGGCCAGAGTCTTAGAAAACCACATCTTATGAGCAACCAGAATTTATAACTGCATCTACACTAGAGTATCCCTCCTTTCCTGTTCTTGAAGATGTTAGCTGATATTAATTCAATAAAAGCCTCCTGCAAGGTAGGTAGAAGCCCCCAAGTCAGAATTGCCCATATGGAGTGCAGAGTATGCATACATTGATATATGCATAAATCCTGGGACTGCTCAGGAGCCTGGCTTTCTATTCTAAACACCGCAGCCTACTGCATGTCACTCTGCTTTGTGATCAGCAGCCACTGAAGGCTGAGGATTAATCAGCATGGATCATGGATATCCAAGATCTAAGGTGTCAGAGGCTATTTGTAGAAACATGCTTTCTAAAAGTGTTTGTTGACTTCTGATTTTTTTCATATGTTTCTTTAAACATGACCAAGAAACCTAGATCAATGAACTCCTGTCTTGGAAAGTGCCTCGCAGTGAGTCTGCTCCAAAACACACAATTCCATGTCTCCTGTTGTGTTTTATTAACCTCTGCCTCATTAAACTGAGGCCTAGGAAGACATTAGACCTGGAAGAATAACACCCAGACAGTTGATGCAAACACATGTCAAATTCTGATGTTCCACTCCAGTGGTGTGTGTGATGTGTGTGTGGTGTTTGTGTGTGTGTTCGTTAACAGTAAACACTAACCTCGGGCCTGGGGAGGTATCTCATTCAGTAGAGTGCTTGCCTTGCAAGCACAAGGCCCTGGGTTCGATCCCCAGCACCCAAAAAAAAAAAAAAAACACTGGCATCTTCATGTATACATACGTACACAGTTACGAAAATATACTCCAGATCAGACTTAGACATTTCTACAGTCAGAAAGATTCCCCAGGCCCCTTCTACCAATTGGTGCCCACAAACTGAGGGAAACACACCCTGGAATACAGTTACAAATTACTTCGCTTATTCATGAATTTGTATAAATGCCTTCATGCTTTATGAAACTAATGTCTGCGAGATTCTCAAAGGTCTTCTATGTGTGAACGACCGTATATTGTTATGAATCTCAACATTCCACAATTTCTTAATCCGTTCTGCTGTTAGTGATCATTACAAGAGAACACAAAAATAATTCAACCTTGACCATTTAAAACTTTCGAACAGCTTCCTCTATTCTGTAGACTAATAACCCAGAAATAAGAAAAAAGTTATACCTCTTCTATTCCTATCAAGGAATATGAAATAGGAAGTTTATAATGTATATTTTATTAAGGAATACTATAACTGATTTGTTAAAGGAACCCACTGAAGTTCAATAGAGATTCAGTAAGAATTGCCTGGAGAAAGATCAAGATCAAGGTGAGAAATGACTGATTGAGACTGATTTTTCATTCTGTCATTTTTTCTTAACTTAAGGTGCTGTATCTCATGAGAAATCCCAAAGATGTTCTTGTATCAGGTTATTATTTTGGGACTACATCAAACCTTACTAAGAAACCAGAGTCACTGGAATGATACTTTAAATGCTGCATCCAAGGAAACGGTGAGAGTTCTGAGACATAAGATCTGCTTCCCCAGCTCGACTGGCCTTTCTCCTAATTTCCTGGTATCACTTTTCTATTCTTTTTCTGTATACTTTCCACATATGAGAGAAGACAGACAACCCTTGACTTTGTGAGTCTGACTTCTTTCAATTAGCATGTTGTTCTCCAGTTCCATTCTTTTTCCTGCAAGTGACAGAATTGAGTTCTTCTTTATGATTGAGTAAGCCATGTCATGTATATGGAGTACATTTTCTGTATCTTTCATCAGCCCGTGGATACCTAGGCTGGCTCCATAACTTAGCTGCTGTGACTGAACTGCTATAACATGGGCATGCATGCATTGCTATAGTACACTGACTTTAATTCTTTTGGATAAATACCAAGGGGTTCTATGACCAAGGCATATGGTGTTTCCATTCCTAGACTTTTGAGAAAACTCCATACTGATATCCATGCTGCTGGTACTAATTGTAAGTGTTCTTTTCCTCTCACATCCCTGACAGCATTTATTGTTATTTGTGTTCTGGATGATTCTAACTAGAGTGAGATGTAATCTCGGTGTGGTTTTAATTTGCTTTTATCTGGTTGTGAAAGATGTTGAAAATTTTTTCAGAAAATTGTTTGCCATCATATTTCTCCTTCGGAGAAATGATTGTCATTTACCCATCTATTCATTGGGATATTTAATTTTCGGTGTTAAGATTTTTGAGTATTTTATATTCTGGGTATTAATCCTGTCACAGGAGTAGCTGGCAAAGATTTTCTTCCATTCTGTAGACCCTCTCTTCTTTGTCTCATTCCCTTTGCTCTGCAGAAACTTTTTAACTTGATGCCATTTCATTTATCAATTCTTGGTTTTGTTTCCTGAACACTAGGAGTCTTATGGAGAAAGTCATTCCTGCATCTACACATTGACATAAAGGTGCTTTGTTTCCTACTGGTAGTTCCAATGTAGATGGTCTAATTCATGTTTTTTTGATCCATTTTGAGTGCATTTTTGTGCAGGAATATATTCGTTCTTCTATACACAGGTATCCAGTTTTCCAAGCACCATTTATTAGATAGGCTGTTTCCTCCAATATTTGCTTTTGGTGTCTTTGTTACGGATCAGATGAGTCTGTCTGTGAAGGTTTGTCTCTGTGTCTTCTATTCTAATCAACTGATCTATAGGTCTGGTTTGATATAAGTTCAATTTTTCTGTTACTACACCTCTTTGGTATGATTTGAGACTGGGAAGACATTGGAATGTGATACCTTCAGCATTACTCTTTGTGTGTGAGTCTGTGTGTTGGGGACTAGACCAGGGCCGAGCACATGCCAGTCAAATGCTCTGCCACTGAGCCACATGCCAGCTCTTCATTATTATTCTTACTGCTCAGATGGCTTTAGATTTTTGTGTGTCATTTCAATTTTGGGTCTCTCCTTCTATTTCTCTGAAGAATGTCAATGGTATCTGATAGGGATTGCATTGAATCTGTAGATTTCTTTCAGTAATATGTCAATTTTGATTCTGGAGATCCAAGAACAAAAGAGGGCTTTTCAACTCCTCATGCCTTCTTCAATTTCTTTCTTCAGTATTCTATAATTCTTATTGAAAGAGATTTTTCTCCACTTTAGATATATCACATCAAGGGTTTCTTGAGTATTGTTTGATATGGTACCAGGGACTGAACGCAGGAGTGCTTAACTACTCAGCCACATCACCAGCCCTTTTTTAGATGTTGCTGAGTTGCTTACGGCCTCACTAAGTTGCTCAGGCTGGTTCTCACCTCCCAATTCTCCTGCCTCACCTTCCTGAGTCCCTGGGACTGTAACCATCTGTCAACAAGCCTGGATACCTAGGATTTTTGAAGACTATTGTGAATGGAATTGTATTCCTGATTTCTTCCTCAGCAGATTCATTACTGTTATGAAGAAGAAATCTTGGGCTTTCTATGTTGGTTTTGCATCCTGCTACTTTGCTGAATATGGTAATCAGTTGTAGAAGTGTTTGGGGAGAGTTTTTGGATCTTCAAAGCATAGTATCTTATCATTTGCAAACAGTGATAATTTGGCTTCATTCCTACTTGAAATTTTTTTTGCCCTACTCCTGCCTGATTTCTAAGGCTAGAGTTTCAAGAACTCTATTGAATGGGAGCCGTGAGTCTGAACATCATTGCATTCTTCCTGATCTTAGGAGAAATGTTTACAGTTTTTCACCAATTAGCATGATATTGGCTTTGGGTTTGACACATATAGTCTTATGATGTTCAGCCAAGTTCTTCTGTCAAGAAAGATTCTTCAGATGTGGTAAGAACCCGTCATACATTTTCCAAGTTGAACCAAACTTACATCCCTAGAACGAAACCAACATATCATGATGTATAATCTTACTGCTGAATAGGATTTGCTAATATTTAATAGTTTTTCTGTGTCTGTGTTCATCAGGAATAGTGATCTGTTGTTTTCTGACTTGATATGTCTTTGATTTGGTTATCAGGATGATACTAGTTTCATAGAATGAATTCAGGAATGGTCCCGCTCTCTGTTTCATTACCTAGTTTGAGGAACATTATCAATATACCTGAATCAAACAGTCAGGTTGTGATGAGTGACAGGGACAGCCCAGCCCCTGTTTGGTAGTGTATAACCTGCACCCCTGTGCCTGACCTGCAGTGCCCTATGGATCATGGTTTGAGCACATTCGTGGCTGTATGTCCATGAGACACAGGGAGAACGTCCTGCTGCTGAGTTATGAAGAGCTGCAGAAGGGTGATAACGCTCTCATAGTCACTGCCTGCCACTACACAACTTCCGTGCTCCCTCTTGATCCTCAGTGTCTCCACTCCACATTTCCTGTCAAAGCACAGCCCTCGGAAACACTGGGAATTAATAAGCCCTGGATCTTCTTTACCCTGCTTATGCTTAACACTCACCAAGTCCAAGCCCTTTCTCCATGCCTCATCCTGGGCTCCATCTGGGAACAACTAAAGGACCCTTCCACACACTGAGGCAGGTGCCAGGGCTTATTCTCATACCTGTGGCTGTCAAGGATTTCTCTGTGCAGAACCCACGATGCTGACAGGAACCTAGTCATCACAAGGGACAGGCAGAAAGCACTAACCCCAGAATGTGTCCATCTCTCTGGCTTCTCCCCTTGACTGACAAGGTGATGAGAAGATGAGAAGTCACTCTGTGTGACTCCTCTGAGAGGTCAGGAGCTGGAGTGACAGGAAAGGTCTGCAGATGGTGCTGAGCACTGGGGTGGGTGCAGGTAGAGCTGGGCAAGCCGAAGACCTCTACCTATCTGAGCACAGGATGGTGACTGTGGATGACAGTCATTGTGCCTTTCCACATTGCAAATGGAGAGTCTGTTCAAATTTCCCAAGTAAACATCTGAGTGTGTAGATAGGACACTTACACTGATGGATATAGCACACTGAATATCTACTGATTCTAAGTTGATTTTTCTGTTGGTGCACGACCATGCCACACTGACCTGCACAAAGCTGCACAGTTCTGTGTGAGTTTACTAGGTCCAGATGTAACTGAAATCTTCAGAATTTTTATAAATATCATTCAGAATTATTAAACATTGTACGAAAACCAAAACAGTGAAAAGACCTTAAAAAACACTTGGACTGTTAGTGGTGTCTTGGGAGACGGAGCAGATGCCATATGCAAGCTGTCTGCTTCCCTGGTGAAAGGCCTCTGGTCTCCTTCCTGCAGCTACTTCATGTTCTCCTGTGTTCTCAGCATGAAGCCAGTTCTCACCAAGGAGCCCTGGATGCCATGTTCACCTACCTCAGCAGCAAGCTCCCACACTTCCCTGTAATTCTCACTACAAATCACACAACACTTTTTAAATTACTGCCACAGTTGTTTCTTATTGTTCTATGGTAACTGGGGCTCAGAGGAAAAAAATAATTATAAAGTACTGCTATTCTAAAGGGAAGGTGTAGGAGCCAAAGCAATATTTTTTCTTAAAAATATACATGTCTTGGTGGGATCTCCCAGGGATATCCATCCATAAACATGCTGCTGAGTTGAGGAAGATTTTCTGAAGTCCTATATTTTATTCAAGTGCCGGTTATGGTACACAGCATCATCTGGGGTAAGGAGGAGTCTTTGGGACTTTGTCTCCTGGCCTTATCCTGCACTCTCAGGAGTCTCTTTAGAACTCCTGACACCTGCCTCTGGGGTGTCCTAAACTCAACCACACTGGGAAGCATCCCTGATCTCATATCACTCACCCTTCTGTCCCTCTTGCTGTCCCCTTTTGCTTTCTCCCTCCTTCTGGAATCCATCTCAGCCTTTTTCCATTTGGATATATCTTCCTCTCTTCTTTCTCCCCACTTCCCTCCTAATACTCCCATTCCATTCTTCCCATGTTTGCTGTCTTTCCCTTTCACAGTCTCACTCTTGCTTGTTCACACGTTAGGACCCAAGAAGCACCATAGAGAAGATCTGTCAATTCCTGGGAAAGAAGCTAAATCCGGAAGAACTGGATTCAGTCCTCAAGAATAGCTCCTTCCACGTCATGAAAAAAACAAGATGTCTAATCTTGAATCAATGCCTGAATCTTTAACGAGTCAGCACTTCTCAATGGCAAGGAAAGGTAAATGCTCTGATTTCAGAATGCATGAGATTACGTAGAGTGCACTCTTGTCTTTACCACCAGACAGTAAGACTGAAGGTGTTTGAACATATCAACTTTAATCATTTATGTCCCTGAGGCTGCTAGTGTTGCCTTATAGAAAAAATATGTTTGCATAAAACTGGTATTGGCTGCAGGTACCTGGGGAAAGCTGATTCAGTGCTGGAGAGGAGGGTGGTTTTGGAGATGGTGGTATATGGGCAACTCCACTGCTGACTTACCATAGAGAACTGCCCTAAAGAAAGAGATACCCAAAGAAAGAGCAAACTGAGGAAGGTAGAGAGGAGGTCATTTTCTAAGTGACATTGTCAGGCCTCCTTCTTGTGAGGAAAGATGAATCACATCAACACACTTGGATTGAGGCCTATTGAGAATGTCCACTGCAAGTGATGTGAGAACTTCTTTTTCCAAAATTCCTCCAGTTCTCATGTATCTGGAATGGTGAACCATGGAATAAATTTACCAAATGCTTCAAAAGATACTCAAGAGGTCAGGATTCCTGCACATTGTGTACATGGAGCACAGAGGGATAAACCAGAGGACTGGGCTGGGGATGTCACTCACTGAGAGAGCAGAGTCTAGCAGAAGAAATCAAAGAAGATTGTCTGATAATGAAGACAACAATGAAAATAAGAGTAAGAATGAGTTTTTATAAGATAGCAATGACATGTTAGGCATTCTACTACTTTAGTGTTTACATAAATATAACATATTAGCATAGATATTTTTATATATTTATTAATTGTGCTGTTATATAAAATAATTTAAATGATACATAATATAACACTTAATCATTTAAGTGAAGGCTTTATGTTCATATCGTTAGTTTCCATTTCACACCAATATTCTCAATGGTAAAGCTTCCGGGGCTTCCTAAATTCTTATCTGTAAAAAAGGGTATGATTCTCATATTTTATTCGCTCTTTATTAATCCTGTCAACAACATTTGTTTAGTATATAGCATGTCATTCTTTGCAGCACCAAGAATGAGACAATTAATAGAAAGTGTTGACTTCCTAATATGTTAAAAACATACCATATGCACATTCCAAAAGGAAATGCCTAGAACATGCCATGTTTGATCATTGCTGTGAAGTGAACGAGGGTGGAGGTGTTCAGTCTGAACTGAGGGCCTCACTGAGTAACTGCATGGGAGCAAACACTTGAAAGAGGCAAGGAACAAGACGTGAATACGTTCAGCAGGACAGCACTCTAGGGTGAGGTCAAGACATGTAAAGAGCCTGCAGAGGGGGAGCCTGGCATGTTTAAAGCTGGGCAGTCCCAGGGGTGGCATCTGGAACAACAAGGACCCTATGCCCAGAACCACAAAAGCACCAAGGGACTTACATGCAAGAGACTGGAAGTCCTGGGAGACTCGGAACCAGAAGTGACTGGAGCCACTGGGCCTGGCAACGCATCAGTGTGGGTGTCAGGGGCAGAATAGCTTCTATCAGAGAATGGCCAAAGCAGACTAGTTGTCATCTGATCTGATCACCCCGGTCAGAAATTCAGTTAACTTGGGCTAAAGGGGTAAAACAAGAAGTGGTCAGGCTTAGTTATATTCCAGATGTTCTGATTTTATACCCAGCACTGTGGCTTATGGATTTGGTACAAGATGGTTGGGGAGAGAGGGGGAGTCAGGACACACTATAGAGGCAGGTAGAAGTGTAAAAGGGTATCCAGGCAGCAGGAGGGCTCACCATGACCCAGTGGACAGGAAGCAGGGGAGATCAACATGACCCAGTGGTCATTATACTGCTTTGACAGTGTAAGGAGAGCTCAGTCTTCAACCTGTCTCTAGATCTGATGTGTCTCTCCTTCATGTTTCCAGGCATCTGTGGGGACTGGAAGAATCACTTCACAGTGGCCCAAGATGAAGCCTTTAATAAAGTATACCAAGAGAAGATGGCAGGTTTTCCCAAAGACCTGTTCCCATGGGAATAATGTCCAAGAGATTCTGGATCTTCTATGGATGCTGATAAATGTTGTCCTGTCCTTGGATGAGTACAGAACTGGGGCGTTCTAGAATAAAACCCTTTTCTACAGGAAAAGGGAGGGAAGGACAGGATGGCATAAAGAACAAATGAAATATAAACTAATAATGGAGCAACAGGAAATCTAGCTGAGTAGAGAAGGAGAATGGGAGAGGAGAGGAGGCCCAGCAGGGAGGGGGGAGCGAGACCTGAAACGCCTTTCCCTACAGGGATGAGTGTTTCTGGATCAACTCAACTACTGTGCATAACAAATCTAACGCTCTGACACAAAATTAAAAACCTACTTCCTTAGAGTTAGGGTTAGGGAGGGGGCAAGAATGGAGGAAGGCTGTATAGCGGGAAAAGAGGGGTGGGAGGTGTGGGGGGGGAGGGAAAAAATAACAGAGTGAATCAAACATCATCACCCTATGTAAATTTATGATTACACAAATGGTTTGCCTTTACGCCATGTACAAACAGAGAAACCACATGTATCCCATTTGTTTACAATAAAATAAAATCTCAAAAAAAAAAAAAACCTACTTCCTCACTCTGGGGCCCGGAATTATACATTTTGCTTCTCTGATCACTTGCTTCTTCAAAGTGACTGGGGGAGCTCCGGATGAGGTGGGGGAAAGAGGGGGAAAAGAGGGAAAAGAGCTGGGAGAGAGGTGGGCGAGGACGCAAGCGCGGGCTCGGCAGGGTCCTGGCCGGCCAAAAGAGGCTTGCGGAAGCAGCAGCCGCCACCCACCCGCAGCTGGATTTTGAAGATTGATCCAAGGGACTGTATTAATTTCAGAAATTGATTTGAAAGACACTGACTCTACCACTTAACAGCCATGTAACCTTGGATATGGAAGAAAGCAGCAGTATTGCCATGTTGATGCCAGATACAGGGGAACAAGAAACTATACTGACGGCTGAAGGTGTCATCACTCCTTCATTAGAAATCGTGAGCAAAGAAAAGCTAAAGCAGATCCATTAATCCATGTTATCCAGAAGTTAAGCAAGATAGTGGAGCATGAAAAGTCACAAAAATGTCTTCTGATTGGGAAAAAACGCCCACATTCAAGTGCTACAGCACACTCTCTTGAAACCCAAGAACTTTGCGAGATTCCAGCAAAAGTAACCCAGTCACCTGCTGCTGATATTAGAAAAGCTGAGATGTCACAAGTAAATTTTACCCCTGACACTCTTGCCCAGATGATGGGAAGGCTATGTCTTACCAGTATAGCCTTTGTAAGTTTCTGTCATCCTCTTTTTCTGTGTTGAAAGATCATATCAAGCAGCATGGTCAGCAGAATGAAGTAATATTAATGTGCTCAGAGTGCCATATTACATCCAAAAGCCAAGAGGAACTTGAAGCTCATGTGGTAAATGACCACGAAAACAATGCCAATAGTCACATCCAATCCAAAGCCCAGCAGTGCATAAGCCCCTCCAACTCCTTATGTCCGAGAACCACTGAAAGAAATAATGAAGCCATTCCTGACATCCCAGTAAACGTGGACAGTTCACAAACTCATACTGTCCAAACTGCATCCGTGACTGAAATGGGTAGGAGGAAATGGTATGCATATGAACAGTATGGCATGTATCGATGCTTGTTTTGTAGTTAAACTTGTGGCCAGCAGAGAATGTTGAAAACACATGCTTGGAAACATGCAGGGGAAGTTGATTGCTCCTATCCAATCTTCGAAAATGAAAATGAGCCTCTTGGCTTACTGGATTCTTCAGTGTCTGCTGCACCTGGTGGGGTTGATGCAGTAGTCATTGCTATTGGAGACAGTGAACTGAGTATCCACAATGGACCATCAGTACAAGTGCAGATTTGCAGCTCTGAACCATTGTCGTCATCATCTCCTTTAGAACACAGTGCAGAAGGGGGAGTAGACCTAAGTCAGTCAGTTACCCTTGACCCTAACGAGGAAGAAATGCTAGAGGTGATCTCTGATTCAGAGGAGAATCTGATTGCTGATAGCCTACTTTCGTCAGCACAGAAAATCATCAGCAGTAGCCCAAATGAAAAAGGGCATGTTAATGTGATAGTGGAGCGTTTACCAAGTGCCGAAGAAACACTTTCACAGAAACATTTCCTTATGAATGCTGAAATTGAAGAAGGGAAAAACTTGAACCCAACAGAAGCCCAAACTGGATGTGGCGAAACTGATGACATTTATCATGCTGACAAATGTACTGTTGACATCGGGGGGTTGATCATAGGCTGGAGCAATCCAGAAAAGAAAGACAATGAGTTAATAAGTAAAGGCTTAGCTACTGATGAAAATGCCCCACCTGGCTGAAGAAGGACAAATTCTGAGTCCCTTAGACTACACTCATTAGCTGCAGAAGCCCTTGTCACTATGCCTATAAGAGCTGCAGAACTAACAAGAGCCAATCGTGGACATATGGGGATATAAACCTCTTAGATCCAGATACTGGACAAAAGCAAGTAGATAATCCACTGGCAGCATATTCAAAAATGATGTCACCACTTAAAAACTCTTCAGATGGCTTAACTAGTTTTAACCAAAGCAACTCTACCTTGGTAGCACTTCCAGAGGGTAAACAGGAATTGTCAGACGGACAAGTAAAGACCGGCATCAGCATGTCCCTACTCACTGTAATTGAAAAATTGAGAGAAAGGACAGATCAAAATGCTTCAGATGATGACATTTTGAAAGAATTGCAGGACAATGCCCAGTGCCAACCCAACAGTGATACAAGTTTATTGGGAACCAATGTGATAGAATATATCCCTAATGCTGAACGGCCCTACCGTTGCCACCTGTGTCACTATACAAGTGGTAACAAGGGTTACATCAAGCAGCATCTACGCGTTCATCGACAGAGACAGCCATATCAGTGTCCTATTTGTGAGCACATAGCTGACAACAGCAAAGATTTGGAGAGCCACATGATCAACCACTGTAAAACAAGAATATACCAGTGTAAACAGTGTGAAGAGTCCTTTCATTAAAAGAGTCAGCTGAGGAATCATGAGAGAGAACAGCACAGTCTTCCAGACACCTTGTCAGTAGCAGCTTCTAATGAGCCAAGAATTTCCAGTGATACAACTGATGGAAAATGTGTTCAGGAAGAGAGTAAGTCTTCAACCCAGAAACAGTATAGATGTGATGTGTGCAATTATACAAGTACAACATATGTCGGTGTCAGAAACCACAGACGAATTCATAACTCTGACAAGCCGTACAGATGTTCTCTCTGTGGGTACGTTTGCAGCCGTCCTCCATCTTTGAAGTCTCACATGTGGAAGCATGCAAGTGACCAAAATTACAACTACGAACAAGTAAACAAGGCCATTAATGATGCAATTTCACAAAGTGGCAGAGTTCTGGGGAAATCCTCTGGAAAAACTGTATGAAACAGCAGTGAAGAGAGAGCCGATCCTGTCATTGGAAGTTCAGAAAGTTTGGTGTCATCCTCGGAGCTGATTTCCCAGGCACCCAGTGAAGTCATAGATCCTAATGAGAATGAGAAACTGAGCCCTACCAGTAATACCTCATATAGTTTAGAAAAAAACTCCAGTCTGGCCCCTCCTGGAATGGAGTATTGCGTTTTGCTCTTCTGTTGTTGCATTTGTGGTTTTGAATCAACCAGCAAAGAAAATCTCTTGGATCATATGAAAGAACATGAGGGTGAAATTGTAAACATCATCCTAAATAAGGACCACAGCACAGCTCTAAACTCAAATTAGCTGGAATAGTTACTGTAGTTTCACCTTTGTGCTGTCAGATAACTAACCTACTAGACACAGAAAACCTAGTTGGTGTGAGAGGAAATGACAAGTGTGACTTTGGAACCAAACTTGTAATAAAATGAATTCCAAATGGATAAACAATAATATTTAAATATCTTGAGTGAGGGGAAGTGGGTTGAGGAGGAGCAAAGATGTAATCTGTATTAATCCTCTGTCACCCCTTCTTAGTGTTGAGTGTATTTATTATTAAAAGCTTATTATAGTTTAGAAATGCAAGCAAAAGTTAAGAAAGGGCTTTTCAGGAACTCTTCTAAAACTTGTTATAAAAGTGTCACAGTCTTAGGCAAAGCTTAATTTTCTTCAAGTTCTCTTTTGACATGCCAGCCCTAGAATCAACAGGTCTCTTGTGAGAAGGGCAGACAATTTCTAGAGGGGGTTTTTCAGAGTCTATAAGGAAGCAGATACAAGACTTTGAAATGATCCACTTAAATCTTTCCCTGGATTGATAGGAATTTATCATATACTTAATCTGGGATATGTTCCTTTATTCCCAAAATAGAAAGAAAAGAGACCTCTAAGCCAAATTTGAATTATAAGTAAGCATTTAAGAAGTAAATTGTCTTAAATTTACAGTGAGTTTTTGGTAGACAAAGGAGGAATGGGTGCATTCCCACCAGACTCAAATCAGATCTCAAGTTCACAGAAACAGTGACTAGTTAATTGCAGTACACATCTCACAGGTTCTTTTCAGAGTATCTGAAAGAACACACACACTTCTCCATAGTTTCATAAACTTTCTGATCCTGTCTGCTAGATGAGGATTATTGCTTGTTATATGAATGAGTCTCTTAAAGCAGCAACAGAATATGAAAAATTGCATCAGGCCTTAGCAACAGTTTGAACACTAAGATAAAAGTCACTTGGAAGATGGGGGAAGAAATACAGAGGACTCTTAAAATTAGTACTGTTGTTGAGAATTTCCTTTCTGAAGTTTATTAATTTAGTTATATTTTTAGCAGAAGAGGAATAACCAAATGTGACCAAAATATAGTAAAAATTCACGTTGTTTGTAAAAGTTTTAATTAGCAAACAGCATTTGGCAATTCTATAGGAGTTTTTTTAAGAATTGTTTGTTAGAACGTGATGTGGAAAACCAAGTAAATGTGCTTTCTCAGTAAAACTTGCCATCAAATACATGTAAGCTTCTCATTAATTACACATTTTGTATTATAATTGTTTCAGTGGGAGAAGAAAACTGGGTGTTTGTTTTTGTAGTTCCGATCACTTATTTATATATTATTTTTGTTAACTTCTGCTATAGTCAGAAGGCAAGTGCACCATGCAGTGCACCATCTTCATGGTGCTATTTCTGAATATCTGAACATTCTGAATATCCATTTCTGTCATCTAGTGTTGAGGCTGTGACTCTGATAAACTTAGAACAACAAAAGCAAGAGTTTTGTGAATGGAATACTCTTATCGGCAATGTTTTAAGAAAATTTTGTTCCCAAAGTCCAGGTATAAATAAAATGAATTAATAGTTTCAAGGTAGCATTAGGAACTATGTAAGTGGAGCCAGCCATCTTGAAACACTGTCTAATTTGATATTATTTTTCTCATTTCAATGATGATATTTAAACAAATAGTTGGCTATAACTTTGCAGCTCTTTGATTTAGGTAGCTTTAATTTATTTGTGAAAGTGAATTCATATGAAAAGACAAAATGAATTTATATATACTAAATTATATTTCCCAAATCCACTATATGTGGATTTAAATAAATGCATTTTCTCCTATTTTCAGAATTGAAACATTTATATTTAATTTTGAATTCAAATAAAACCCTTTAAAGATTTCCATTTCATCACTGTTATTGTTGCCACTCTGGGTACATTAGTTTTTCATTTCTAATGACCAAGACTCAATGTTTCTTTATAAATATCTGTTAATCTGAAAAGTAACAATCTTACAAGAATTTTCCTTAGCTTTACTTTTCTATAATCCTTTGGAAAATACTAATAACCAAAAAAAAAAAAATCCCCAAAATTTCAAGTGTTACTTTTTAAATTGTCTTTCTTAATTTTCTTAAACCACTTCCATTTGAAATCATGAACTTAAAACTTCCCTACCCCTTGGGGAAAAATTAACCTAGAAGTTCAACCCCCTTAAACTTTCACCTGATTCTGGCTTTAAATTATCCATAAAAACTTTCTCCAGACCTATAGTAGAAAATATGTACCAAGGATATTTTTAAATCTTCCCATTATTATTTTGTGGCAAACCTTAGATCTGTTTCTGCCAAGAACAATTGAGTTTTCTAAAAGGAATAACGAAGATTAAATATGCAATTATAATTGTAGAAAAGAGTTAATAAAATAAGCAATAGGGAATCCCTCTGTAGGAATAATTATTTATTACCTACTAGACCTTTTGTCATGTAGAGCTCATACTTTTTGTTTTCTGCTCTGAACACTTAGTTACAGTTCTAAGAATTGAAAGTGCAAATAGTTCTTAAAAGAAACTCACTGGATTCAGCAAAAGTGAGAAGCAGGAGATGATGCATTCTGGTCATTATAAATAATACTTTTCAAGGCTCTGTTTTCTCCCTTTCTTTAACAATCCAGACTGTGGTTGGTGTCCAGTACTGTGCTTATGTTCCTCTTGATCTGTAGACTAAGTTCCGTGGCCAGGCAGTGCATATGTGACACTGACTGAAGCCTTTGTTTCAGATCTTTCTTCTTCTTCAGGGTAGTCGTTGGTGGCTTCATAATGACTTTCTGTTTCGTTCCTCACAAAGCAAATGGTGGGCATCTATGTTTACATTGTACTTCCTGTAGCGTACTTGGCTTGGCAAAGACAAGCAGGCTTCTCTATAAGACTGATATTTTTAGTTTTCATACACACTTATTTAATCTTTTGTTATTGTACAGCAAGGTGCTCTAAGTAATATTCTATAAAATATATTTAATAGAAATTTGAGTTTGATATTCATGGACATGAATACGTGTATTTTTTTTTTAAGAAATAAGTATTGTGTAACACTATGACATTGCTTCTATAGCCAAAGTATAAAAGTTTCTGGAAAACTGACATGTAAAGACTACAGTTAATTCTGACACTGTATCTTATTAAAATAGGATGATTTGCTTTTGGAAAATTATCCTGCACATTGAGCTGCATGCCTTAAAGCCGAAACTCTAGGATTGTGTTCATGGTAGAACAGTTTATCTGTTCAGAACAGTGAAGCAAGGTCTATAGCGCTTCTTTAACTACCTTTGGAAATATTGTACAATGTTAGAATAATTTATTTTGCTTTACAGGAGTTTGTCATGTATTGACTTTAATATTGTATTTTGGTAATAAATTTTGTGTTAAAAACAAAAAAAAAAGTGACTGGGATTTCTCTATTCAATTCATCACTTTCTAGCTTTTGAAAGTACTTGGTAGTCTTTCAAACGCATAGAAGGTCAGACACAGAATATGAATATCACGCACAATTGTGTCTAATTTTTAAAACAAGAAAAGACAGTAGAAGAAGCTAAGGTTCCTTTTCTATGACTTCTATCTCCAGAATCGATGATGATGATGATCCGGATGAGTCTAATTTCCAACCTAGTTTTGTTTTCATTCCTAGTGGTTTAAACACCATAAATAACAAGTGCTGGGTATGGAACTTTCATAAGGTACCTAAATGATGAGTGTTAAGATACATTCACAGACTTACTATTCAGCATTTAACCTAGGTTTTATCTGAGCTGATGTGCATAGAGTACTTCAGAACTGAATTGAGGCTTGACACACTGTAGAGTTACTCATTCTCCTGTAAATGTCACTGGTTCCCCTCACCAATTTCCCCATATTTCCTTGGGCAAGTAGAAAAAACCAAGGTCCTAGTTTTCCTCTGGTGAACATTTAGAACAGAACTTGACTGTTCACTTTTAGTCTCTTGTAGGTGTAACAAAATGTTTCTCCAATCATCTTTGAATGAAGGTACAAGCCAAATCAACTCCTTTACCACTGCTCACTTTGAGACGACTGTGGAATTCATAAATTTGGAGGTCAAGCAGCTGAGCTACAAAGCATTGTTCTCCTACTACCTTGCTGTAGAAAACACCTCCCATGAGGGTATGATGATAACAGTTGCTTAGGATTCTTTCCTGGTGAGGGGAGTAACAGGGATTGAACTCGGGATCCTTGACCACTAAACCACAAATGGAGCTCTATTTTGTATTTTATTAGGGACAAGGTTTCAGAGAGTCCTTAGCATGTCACTTTTACAAAGATTGGTTTTAAACAAGCAATCCTCCTGCCTCAGCCTCCTGAGCCCATGGGATTACAGGCATGTGCCACCACACCTGGCTCAGTTGCTTAGGAATCTTTAAAGCATTTGTAGATCATTTGGAAAAAGCCCTGACTCTTCACTTGCAGCAGCAGATGTCCAATGGGTCACTGAAAACAGAAACAAGAAACATACCTCTCTGCCCTCTTGTCGTATATCTCTTCTCTGTTAGTGTAAAACTTTGGGCCAGGTTTTTGCTCAACTCAGCAGGTAAACATACTCATCATTCTCAAGTGGCTCCTCTGGACTCAAATACAGGTTGATTTGACCTCAGCTGACCTAACTTGCCTCCTCCCATGAAGGCTGCATACAGCAACAGAAAGTTAACCAAGACTCTGTCCCATCCAGGCCTCGGGAGTGGCTCCTAAAGTCTCATTCCTGCCCACTCCCCTACCTGCCCCTTCTTTACTCCCCCTGTGGTCCTTTAGGATGCAGGTTCCCTATCATGGCTTTCCTGCTGAGAGCCTACTATCTTCTTGGTCTTGATAGCTATTCAAATTCACCCCTCTCCTTCCCTATCAGCTTGGCCTCAAAATCTTGGCCTTTTTCAGTGGGAAACAAATGGATTCCATTATGACAATTCTGTTGTCAATTAGACATGACATTCCTTCTTTAAGAGTTTTCTAATGTTCTTAATTATTACTGGCCTTTGTGTCCTTGTATTTGTCTTGTACCTGTGTTGCTCAGGATGTGAGCACAGGTTCTCAGGGCAGTGCTCTCTGTTAATTCAGGCTCCTCTTAGAATTGCTGATGGTATGCAGGATCCCAATATGAACATCTAAGAGATGGCACCATGCGGAAAGCCTTGTTTGATGCAATTTACCTGCAGCGTCTAACATGGTGGTTATCGTAGATTTTAGCTAAAATTAAACAAACAGTAAATTGTTTTTCTTGGTGAGATAGACAGGTCAGAACTTTGACCTGCCTATAAAACAAATATTGACCCATGAATTCAAGTACTATCATCTCTCTCCCTCTCTCTCTCTCTCTTTCTCTCTCTCTTTCTCTCTCTCTCTCTCTCTCTCTCTCTCTCTCTCTCTCTCCTCTCTCTCTCTCTCTCTCTCCTTTCCCTTTTCCCACTCTCTGGCATTACCTATCCCCAACCTGAATCATTTACACCTCAATATTGAGAAAACCATCAAACATTATCCCAATTTTCTCAAACTCTGACCCTTTCACAAAAGAATACTATTCAGAAACCTATAAACCTAGAGTGAGAAACAGGAAAAAACAATGAAAATCATCAAAAATGAAGATGAAAATCAAAGGAGCACCATCAACTTCACAATCACCAAATTCAAGGAGCATTACAAACATAATGGGGGAAGGAAAGATGAACAAACTTGAAAACACAAAGGTCATTTCAGAAAATGGTTAAATACAGAAGACTGGCAAAGAAGATCAGACACAGAATAAGTGCAGGTTACAGGCAAGGAACCAATATTTGTAATCAAGAGAACATTCATAAAACTAGAAGTGTCTTAAGCTGACATATCTATAGGGCAAACCAGTAGGTGGAAACATTTACTCCGAGTAGACAATGCCAATTAGTGTCCATGTAAACGATGTAGCTTGAAGCAGCCTGATTACTTCAAGCTTCCACAAAGGGCCATATTGTTAAAAAAAAAAAAAAAAAAAAAAAAAAAAAAAAAAAACCACCTTACTTCTAACTTCTAACTAATCCAAAGTACGAGGCATCATTGTCAATCACAGTGTGCCACAGAAAACCAGGACATGTTCCTCCAAGTTATGAACCTGTGCCATGACCCAGCTCCCTCCATCACTACTCCCTACCTTCCCTGGTCTCTGCTAAGCACTATTCTGATGTTCTGCTGTTCTGATATTGATTTTTCTAAGTTCCTTACAGGTGTACTACTGGTTTTCCATTAGCTGGCATATGTCACTTATAATGTCCTGTAGGTCCATCCATGCTGCATAAAGAGTAGGATCGCATTTCTTTCACACTCAACAGATGACATGGCTTACATCTGCCACCTTCTTTTTGTCCATTCATCAGATAACAGACTTTAGCTACTGGAAAATTTTATCACTCTAGTGGGAGATGACACAGCACCAACACTCAGGGGCAGTAAGTGTGAGGGAAATGCTATAAAACTATTCATATAAGTATGTGTACCAACAATTTTACAACCAATGAACTGTCCATTGAATATAAGGGACTCACACAAAAGTGCACACAATCAACAACTCGGTAGTTGTTCTCACCTGCTATTCCAGAGGAATCCAATAGGCATCAGCACTGCTCACTCTCCATACATGAAACACAATTCTACCTCAATGGACACCAAGGCCCATGAATTTGCAGTGTGTTAGTTAATGAATGCAGTAAATTCTGTCCACACAGGTAAAATGGCATGGTGACTTAGGTCATGCCACAAGCAGATGACTTGAAATTTGAATCCCCACCTCATACTTTACCAACAGTGAGAACTTAGAAAGTTTACTTAACTTCTTAGGGCATACTTTTGTGAATGCTAAACTGGTTGAATACCTTTTTATACTATATGGAGCTTTGGGGTTTTGTTTTAAAGTAGAATCATCATTCTAATATAGCCATTTTATTGTTATAAATTCTAGTACTAGAAACAGGAGAAGCAACTGTGACTAAACAAAATTCCTCAGCACACACTGTGTGCTACGTATTGTTTTACTTGCTTGCCACATATTATCATGTACAGTGCAGCAAATTCATGAGTAAGGTGCTATTGTTACCTGCATTTTTATAAAAGGAAAGTGGGTCAGAAAGCAGTGTAGACCACACAGTAAATGTAAAAGACAACATGTGAATCCAGAGAGGCTGACAACAGAGACAGCATTTGTAAAATTAATCTTTGCCTATGATAATAATTTTACTCATTGACAGAAATGACAATCAATTTCTCTTTTGTTCAAACAGTCACAGGGTTTTCCATCAAACTACCCATGTTCTAAACATGACACATGTATTTCATTTATGTTTTCCATGACCAGTGTCTAAGTCATTCCACCCCAGGAAACATAAAGACATTGGTAACAGTTATGCAACCAGCCAACAAACAAAGCTTTCCCAGTATGATCCACGTACCAGAGATGATTAACTGGACATTTCAGGCATAGTTGCCAGCAAGGCCTAAACTTTGCTCTCCAGTCTTCAGACCCACAAGTACAAATTGGCCCCTCTGACTGCTGAAGTGGATTTGCTAAAATGTGACAATTGGAGGAGGAGGAAGAGAGAACTACCTGCCATCCTTCAGGAATATTTTGGCAGACAGAGCCAAAACGTCAATGACCCGAAATCAAATTGTGCTTGGACAGTTTCAGGAATGGCAGGAAGGCTGCCTGATTGGAATGGGAGTGGTTTGCTACTCAGCTCTAGAGATGCTTTGACTCTCTCCCAAAATATGGAGTACAATGTGCTTGGGACTCACTCCATGGTCGACCTCTTGCCTAGATCACAGGAGATCACAAGTCAATCCCCACAAATGTAACAAAAATCTTTCTGAGCTGTGCATCTGTGAAACAAAGGTATTTAACAACCCCTGTCACAGATACAGAGTGAGTCATTAGCTAACATGCCCACTAAAACAAAGGAAATTCCAGGATTGGAAAGTTAGTCTACCCGATGATAAAGCTCACATATTCTCCTTGGATTGAAAGACACATTGCAGAAGTTCTCAATGGAAACTGCCAAATATATCTTCCCTTTTTAGAGAGAAAAATTGACCCACGGCCACCGCTCGCTTCTGCCCGGAGGAGAGCACCTGTCCACACAGGTCCTCCTGGCTCCTCAGGCCAGCCTCCATCTTGGAACACTGCAGTGGCCTCCATAGCCCCCTCCACATGGTAGCCTCCACCTTAGGAAAACAAACAGACAGGGCCTGGAGGCAACTGCCTGAGGAAACAACATCTGCCAGAGAGTTGCTATCCAAACAGGTTCCCCTAGACACCAGAGGGCTCAGCTAAACAGCCCTATTTCTGAACATTTGCCTCCATCCTAGGTCACCTCCACTGCCCTCTTGGTTCACCTCTGTGTTTCCTCTACATCTTCCATCCTGGACAACAGCCAGGGGTGAAAGCCCAACACCAAAGCACCTACAGGTTTGATGCTGCTGCTGCCAACTAACACCATGGTGCTTCCATCTAGGGACAACAGCCAGGATCTGAAAGTCCACTTCTGAGTCCCCACAAGGTGTACACACTATTAGAAACCTACTGTTTACATCGTAGGTAATAATTGAACACATAGTTTCTGTTTGTTGCAATAAAACTATAAACATCTTGATAGGGACTAATTGATTTAAAGCTGCTTATTTTTCACATTGGGTGCCCTTCATATTGATCTCCCCATTAAAGGTGTGGTATTGGAAACCTGCACGGACACTATAAATCTATAGGGTTTAAAATGTAATACTTCAAATCTGCACTGCTAGAGGGGAAGACACAAGTACATAATGAAAAAACGAGGGAAGAAAGCACCCCAAACAAACCAAGACAATACAATAAAGAACTCATTGACAGCACAGTAGAAGAAATATCAGAGAAGGAGTTCAGAAAGTACATGATTGAAATGATCTGCAAAGTAAAGGATGATATACGACAGCAATGCGGGAAGCAAATATTATTTCAATACAGGGATAGAGATTCTGAAAACAATCAGAAATCCTTGAAATGAAAAAACAATAAACCAAATTAAAAACTCAATAGAAATTTCAACCAATAGACTAGATCACTTGGAAGACAGAACCTCAGACAATAAAGACAAAATATATAATCTTAAAAATAAACTTGACCACACAGTGAAGATGCTAAGGAACCATGAACAGAACCTCCAAGAACTATGGGATAAGATGAAATCACCAAATTTAAGAATTATCAGGGTAGAGGAAGGTGCAGAGACAAAAACCAAAGGAATGAACAGTCTTTTCAATGAAATAATGTCAGAAAATTATCCCAATCTGACGAATGAAATGGAAAATCAAATCCAAGAGGCTTATAGGACAACAAATGTACAAAATTACCACAGACCAAACCAAGGCACATTATAATGAAAATGCCTGGCATACAAAATAAAGATAGAATTTTAAAGGCTGCAAAGGAAAAGTGTCATACATCATATCAGGGGATTAAATGCTACTCTTATTTCAGCCAGAGTCATACTCATGTCCCAATTGGTGGTCATTCTCCCCAGGATGCACACAGCAGCTGAGCCACATCAGATATAGAATCAGCATCAACAGCTCCCAGTTGAATACACAAGTGCTCAGTCTAGTAACACACCCAGCAATTGGCAGGCAGAGTGGAAAGGGCTTCTGCTCCTGATGACCAAACATTCGCCCTAAAACACCATTGCCTTCAACGTAGGTTGACATCATTCATCAGATGGTTCTCACTGGAGGTGACAGAAGTCCATGGGGAATTGATAAAAATGCAGGTGTGTCCTGAAGCATTCCTGACAGCAGGAGATCAGTGTTTAAGGACTCCTTGGATTTGGTATGTTGCCTACACATGTGAAGTGTTGACCCCCAGGGTCCACTGGGAACTGAAAGTGCTAGTGCAAGTATGTGACAGGGCTTTCATTGATCGCTGATGTGGTAGATAGGAAAATTCGCTTATCTCAGTCCTTAAATCCTGGAAGAATGAAACCCAGTCTCATGCATCAATCAGAAGGTAAAGAAGGACTGGATTCCAGATTCAGTTACAGTCCACCCACATATCTAATGACTTTAAAGCAGGTCCTTTTACTTTAGAATCAATGAGTCATCAGTGCATGTTCCTCAACATCCTTCCAGACTATTATCACTACACTGTATCTCTCAGTTTCATGTAAAAATTCTATACGAAAACGCTTTGTAATGCAAATAAATGGAAAAGAATGGCCTTCTTCAGGTCCCAGGTATTGCTCACTGGTGTGTATGGCAGCACTTGCTGTGGGGTCCTGCCCATGAACTCACACCCAGATCATCATGCTCAAAGTCACTGAATGTGTCCAAAATTGCTCAATCCCATGAAATTTTGGATCACCCGTCAAAATTTGCTTTTACCAACCAATTAAATTGTCAACAAGAAAAAGTTAATGATTTTTTTGAAATTTCCTTTAAAGGCTAGTCTTCCTAATCTCTCAGAAACTTCCAATGGGTGCTACAACTGAATTCCAGCCCCAAAAGCAGAGAACTCATCATCATGACATATGAGTTCCTGTGGTTTGAAGGGTTACCTTTCCCTGATTTTGATTACAGCATTGAAGGTATAAAAGAAGCATGTGCTAAGTTTGTGATAAAGGATGAAGATACAGTAATGGTGTCGTACCCTAAATCAGGTAAGGAATCGGGACAGGAAACATTCATGGAAAAGGTGAGAGCTACGTCCTTGTGCACTCAGCAGATGGATGGAATGTGCTCCACATGCCAGGGAGCCCTGCTCTGGGAGGAAGGGGCAGTGCCCCAGCCACTTCCATTCAGACAATTGCAGAGAGTGAAACAAGTGCTCAGCAGGGATCATCTTAGGTATTGCAAGAGCGTATAGGAGTGAATCCTAAGCAGATTCAGGTGTTTGTGTGATGGCATGGGAGAAATGGGTGGTGAGGAGGACCAGTGAAGACTAACGGCAAAAGAGCAGCTCAATAGAAATAAAAAGACTGAATAGGAGATCATGTGCAGAAGAAGGCTATTTTAGTAGGAGAATCAGAATGGGAAAAGGTTGGGAATCAAAAATGAGCAGGGAAATTGCAAGGGACTGAAAGGGCATGCATCCTGCAACCTTGGGAGTGGAACTAGGGGCAGGAGCAGTGCAAACTGAGTGAAAATGGAGGCCAAGGAATCAGAAGGGGTGGGGTGTTGGAAAGTCAAGAAGAGTGGGAACATCATAAAAGGATCCCAGCAAATAGCCAAGAGGTGGAAGGAGCCTCAAATGCATTGACAAGGGAATGCATTAACAAAATGTGGCATACTAATACAATAGAATAAAATTCATCATTAACAACGAAAAATATTCAGACACCTTCTACAACATAGATCAATCCTGAGGGCATTGTGCTAAATGATATGTTGGGCACAAAAGGACAAATACTATATGATTCCATTGGTGCAAATAACTAGGGTAGTTAAGTTCATAGAAACAGAAAGCACCATGGTGGATCCAGGGACTGAAACATGGACATAAGTAGGGAAATGCTGTTAAAAAGCAGAGAGTTGCAGTTGTTAAAGATGAACAGGTTCTGAACATTGGCTGACAAAAACAAGAACATGATTAACACTGCTTAGCACTACCTGATTACATGCTTTGAATGGGTACATGATTATGTTTATGTTATGGATTTTATCATTGTTTTTTGTTCACAAGTCAGGTTGAAATGAATGAACATCATTTTTCCTTCCTTATCTAGGAACCCACTGGTTGGTTGAAATTCTCTGCCTGATTCACTCCAAAGGGGATACCAAGTGATTCAGTCTGTGCCCATCTGGAAACGCTCACCCTGGTTAGAGACAAGACAGGGTTGCAAATTGCTAAATGAGAGTGAAAGACCAAGACTCCTGACCTCTCACCTTGCCTTTCATCTCTTCCTCAAATTTTTCTTCACTTCCAAGGCCAAGGTGAGTGTCTAATTTTTCATCAATGCTTTTTGTCCTTCATGGGCCTAGATAAACCCTGTAGATCTCGCCAGGCTGTCTGCTCATGGGGAAGGTTGGGAGAGACCTCATATTCTCAGACACTAGGTGAGGCTGATGAGGCCACAACTCAGACCACACTTGAGTGCAAGGATGTGGACCATTGCACTCATTACCTAGCCTGAATTCAGGGATAAGAGGACTTCTAATGCCAGAGTCTTAGAAAACCACATCTTATGTGCAACCAGAATTTATAACTGCATCTACACTAGAGTATCACTCCTTTCCTGCTCTTGAAGATGTTAGCTGATATTAATTCAATAAAAGCCTCCTGCCAGGTAGGTGGAAGCCCCCAAGTCAGAATTGCCCATATGGAGTGCAGAGTATGCTCACATCGATATATGCATAAATCCTGGGACTGCTCAGGAGCCTGGCTCTGTATTCTAAACACCGCAGCCTACTGCGTGTCAATGTGCTTTGTGATCAGCAGCCACTTCAGCCTCCCCATGGCTGAGGATTAGTCAGCATGGACCATGGATATCCAAGATCTAAGGTGCCACAGGTTATTTGTAGAAACATGCTTTCTAAAAGTGTTTGTTGACTTCTGGTTTTTTTCATATGTTTCTTTAAAGATCACCAAGAATCCTAGTTTAATGAACTCCTGTCTTGGAAAGTGCCTCACAGTGAGGCTGCTCCAATACACACAATTCCATGTCTCCTGTTGGGTTTCATTAACCTCTGCCTCATTAAACTGAGGCCTAAGAAGACATTAGACCTGCAAGAATAACACCAAGACAGTTGATACAAATACATGTCAAATTCTGATGTTCCACTCCCACTGGTGTGTGTGATGTGTGTGTGTTTTTCTGTGTGTTTTCATTAACATTAAACACTGGCCTCTTAAGATATACATATGTACACAGTTAAGCAACTATACTCCAGACCAGACTTAGACATTTCTACAGTCCAGAAAGATTCCCCAGGCCCCTTCTACCAATCGGTGTCCACAAACTGAGGGAAACACACCCTGGAATATAGTTACAGATTACTTTGCTTATTCTTTAATTTCTATAAATGCCTTCATGTGTTGAGGGCCATCTTGGACAACATGGCACCTGACAGTGAGCCAAAGGGCACTGGTTACCAAAGTAAGGAAGTACCCAAAAAGGTTGCTTGCCTACTAGTTCCTTGGAGGCTTATGTCATGTTGACACCAGGCTCTAGGATTGGCTATCTAATAGCATGCCGCACGTGGACAGCTGGTGATTCATATATTGCTATGCTGACATTCCTCTGCATGCTCTCCTGTGTGAGAGAAAGCTTTGCTCTAATTGGCTGATAAGCTAGGAGCCTGGGGGAGGAGAGAGGGAGAGGGTAGAAGAAGGGAGATAGTAGCAGAACAAAGGAGGCAGAAAAACAGGGAGGACACAATAAATCTGGTCAACTAAAGATTGGTGGTGTCTCCTTTCTCCCTGCTGGTTCCGCTGGATGGAAAAAGTGGTGGCCCGGTCGGGGAGCTTCTTCCTCCTTCTGTGTCCTCCCACGTTGGTAACTTAAGGTAAGCTACAGGAAAACTAAGTAACTTTAGGTAAGCTATAGGAAAACTGTAGATAACCCCAGTAAAGGGAAGCCAAATAACACTGGTAAAGGACGTCTACATAACCCCGGTAAAGGGAGGCCACATAACCCCTGTGAAGGGAGTCTACATAACCCCGGTAAAGGGAGGCCACATAACCTCGGTAAAGGGAGGCCACATAACCCCTGTGAAGGGAGTCTACATAACCCTGGTAAAGGGAGGCCACATAACCCCGGTGAAGGGAGTCTGCATAGCCCCGGTAAAGGGAGGTCTTGTAACTCCAGGATGGGGTCACAAGTGTCTAGAAATCAAATGATAGGAATCATACAAGATGTATTTAAGGCTAATGGAACTGCCGTAAAACGATCTACTGTAACAGCATATGTAACTACACTGGTCAAGGTTAGTCCTTTGTTTTTGGAAGAGGGAGTCCTAAATATTCCAAAATGGGAACATGATAAAGAGGATCTTATTAAAGCAGAAAAGCAATCCCCGTTACCTAGAGGTACTTTTCCCATGTGGCAGCTCATTAAGGAATGTCTAACATCTAAAAAAGGTAAAATAATAACTTTAGTATAAAAAGGAAATATGTGTTTGGAAGAGATAAAGAAACAACTAAGTGTAACTTCTCATAAAGAGGAAGAAGAGGAGGAGGGGCTTACTGGGGAGGAATTAGAAGGAACATCAAGGACATGGTTGCCCCCATCAGTTATATCCGGAAGGAATACCAATCCCTTCCTGGAGGCAGCCGCTCCCCCTCAAGCAGCCTGCCTCCAATATCCCCCAAAGTACCCTTGGGAGGAGTTAGTTCATGCTATAAATCAGATGGGTTTTTCACCGCGGGGAGAAGAAACCTCAGCAGTCCCACAATTCTTCCCTGTACTAGAGAACCAAAATAGACAAAGATTCCACCAACCTCTGGATTTCAAAACAGTGAAAATTTTTAAGGAAGCAGTGGCTACATACGGTCCACAGGCCCCATTTACAATTAGTATGTTGGAATCAGTAGCGGCGCTGAATCTAGTGCCGGAAGATTGGAAAAGGCTATGTAAAGCTGTGCTATCATGGGGGCAGTACCTAGTGTGGAAAACTGCATGGCAGGAAGCCTCATTAGAAATGGCACGACATAATGCCACAGGCTTTCCCCAAAGAAATGTAGAAATGCTAACAGGAGAAGGAAACTATGAAGGTATTCAATAGCAGATTATTTACGATCCTGGGGTGTATGCACACATTGCTGCTGCTGCCACTAAAGCCTGGAAGTTAAGTCAAGGGTCAGGAGATTTACAGGGGCAGTTGTCTAAGGTAATTCAGGGGAGTAACGAACCATTTGCAGATTTTGTTGATAGACTAATCCAAATGGCTGCAAGAGTATTTGGGGATTCAGAACAAACTATGCCCTTAATAAAACAATTAGCTTATGAGCAAGCAAATAGATGGTATAAAGAAGCTATAAGACCATGGAAAAATAAAGATTTAAGTACATATAGAAAGGTCTGCAGGGATATCAATGATGCAGTCATTACAGGACAAGTAATAGCTGCTGCTCTTCATGGGCCAAATCAGGGGCAATCAAGAGCTAAAGGAATAATATGCTTTAAGTGTGGGCAAGGAGGGCACTTCAGAAAAGACTGCCCTGAAGGACCCATAGGATTAAAGCCCAGGGGAACACCTAAGACTAGAGAACAGCAAGGGACAAATCAACCTGCCCCAGGTCTATGTCCCCGGTGCCAGAAAGGAAGGCACTGGGCGAGATTTTGTACATCAAGATTTGACATAGAGAGAAATCCTCTTCCTACCAAGTCAAAAAATGGCCAGGGGGGCCCAACCCGGGGCCCTCAAATATACGGGGCCTTTCAGAATCCCATAGTCCAGATCCCCACTCACAATCCTTTCCGACTATCTCCTCGTTGTCCCGAGGAACATCAGGGAGCGGGAGATTGGACCTCTGTGCCTCCGCCCAACTCATTCTAACCCCAGAGATGGGAGTACAAGTGGTCCCCACGGGCATACATGGACCACTCTCTGAGGACACAGTAGGATTATTGTTGGGGCAGAGTTCCACAACTCTGTCAGGATTACAAGTATTTCCAGGAGTCATTGATTCTGATTAAACTGGGGAAATAAAGATTATGTTATCCTCCCCTCAAGGGGTATCTGTTGTATCTCCAGGAGACAAAATAGCCCAAATATTGATATTGCCTGCCCATCATGGGACTTTTCCCAGTTCACAAAGGACTGAAGGAGACAATGGGTTTGGATCAGCAGGATCGGGTGTCTTTTGGGCACAATCAACAAAAAATAAACTCATGCTTAAATTGAAAGTTAATGGTACTCCCATAGAGGGTCTAATAGACACAGGTGCTGACATCTCTATTATAAGGCAGAAGGACTGGAACTAATTATGGCCTGTTACAGCATCCAGTACTACCTTATGGGGACTTGGATTTGCTCAAACCCCATTACAAAGTTCAGTTGTGTTATCTTGGGAGGACCCTGATGGGAAAGGGGGGACATTCCAACCTTATGTATTAGCTCACCTGCCTGTCACTCTTTGGGGAAGAGACATTTTAACACAGATGGATGTTGTCACTTCTTCCTCAGTTGAACAAAATATTTCCTGTCTAAATCCAACCATTTTACCAGTCATGGTGGGACAAGGTTATATCCCTGGAAAAGGACTAGGCAAGAATCTACAAGGTATGACCTGCCCCATTCAAGCCGAAGGACAAACAGGGACTAAGGGGCTGGGTTTTCTGGAGGAGCCACTGAACCATTAAAGATAACATGGAAATCCAATGATCCTATCTGGGTCCTCTAGTGGCCCCTTTCTAAAGAAAAAATAGAGGCGGCCCAGGAAATAGTTAATCAACAATTGAAGGAAAATCATATCATTCCTTCCACTTCCCCTTGGCATACACCCATTTTTGTCATAAAAAAGAAGTCTGGGAAATGGCCATTCTTGCAAGATCTGAGAGCCATAAATTCCAGTATGCAGATTATGGGCCCGGTGTAACTGGGTCTCCCCTCGTTAACTGCTGTTCCAAAACATTGTCATATCATTCTCTATAGACATAAAAGATTGTTTCTTTTCCGTTCCTGTGCATCCCGAGGATGTCCCACGATTTGCCTTTTCCATTCCTTCTTTGAATAACGAAGGGCCTAATACTAGATACCAATGGGTGGTCCTTCCCCAGGGAATGGCAAATAGTCCCACTATGTGTCACATATATGTTGGTCAGGCTATATCACAGATTAGACAAAATTGTAAAGGACTTTATTGTCTCCATTATATGGATGATATTCTTTTGGCTCATAAGGAACAGGAGACCTTATTAGGGGTATTTGATGATATTATCAAAACCCTAGAAAAATGGGGATTACATGTGGCCCCAGGAAAGGTGCAAACCCACACACCTTTCTAGGACATCAAATATTAGATACCTGTGTTAGGCCACAAAAAATTCAATTAGCCACAGGAAAGCTTAAGATTCTAAATGATTTCCAAAAATTATTAGGTGATATAAATTGGATAAGGCCAAATTCGGGAATCACCACTGGTCAACTTAAGCCTCTGTTTGATATTCTCCAAGGAGATTCAGACCCTACATCCCCCAGAAATTTAACTCCTGAAGGTAGAAAAGCCTTGAGGTTAGTAGAACAAGCTTTAAAAAATGCTCATAGTGATAGAGCTGACCTATCTTTGCCTTTTAATCTCATAGTATTAGATTCTGAATATACTCCTACAGGTCTATTGTGACAAACTGACTCCTAATATAGATCCATTTGCCAGTGTCCCCCAAATATGTTGTTTCCCCGTATCCTGTGATGGTAGCAAATCTAGTTACATTAGGACGTAAGACAGCCCTTCGAGTTTTTGGAGTTCATCCTCAGACAGTTATGGTCCCATACACGGCAAAACAGATTGAAATACTAGCTAACAATAATGAAGATTGGGCAATTGTCTATTGTTCCACCATGGCCACATTCGATAACCACTTGCCAAGTTCACCTATTGTCAGCTTCTCAAAAGACATCCTGTTATTTTCCCTCAGGTTGTTAAGTCTCAACCTCTCCCAGCAGCAAATACAATCTTTACAGATGGCTCCTCCTCTGGTACAGCTACAGCAGTTTCTGATGAAGTACAGACTATTATTACTTCTCATAAGTCTGCTCAAAAAACTGAACTGGAAGCATTTATAACTGCCTTACAAACATTTCCTGAGAAACCTTTAAATATTTATACTGACAGTCTCTATATTACCCAGCTTGTGCCCCAACTTGAGACAGCTGGACCCATTAGTCCTCAATCTACCTTACAACAATGCTTTTATCAAGTACAAACTCTTCTGTGGGCTCTCAAAGAACCTTTATATAGAAGCCATATCAGAGCACATTCAGGCTTACCTGGGCCTTTAGCTCAAGGAAATTCTACTGCAGACTCAGCTACTCGAGATCCTCATGTGTTTAACATTGTACAAAAATCAATTAATTTCCATAAAGATTTTCATGTCAATGCTACTATTCTCAAAATAAAATATAACATTACAAAAGAACAAGTCAGAAATATAGTAAAACAGTGTCCTGCCTGTGTGCCTCATTTATCTGTTCCTCATTTTGGAGTCAATCCTAGAGGACTCCTTCCAAATCATCTATGGCAGATGGATGTCACCCATATCCCTGAATTTGGTACTTTAAGATTTGTACTTGTAACTGTAGATACCTACTCAGGATATATATTTGCTACCGCCCATACAGGGGAAAAGACAAAAGATGTAATCAGTCATTGCCTTCAAGCCTTTGCTACTATGGGAAGGCCAAAAACATTTAAAACAGATAATGGGCCTGCATATACTTCTTCTTCATTTCAACAGTTTTGCTCAAAGTTTAATATCATTCTACAGGATTGCCCTACAATCCACAAGGACAAGCTATCGTGCAAAGGGCTAATCAAACATTTGAAAATCTGCTTAACTAAACAAAAAGGGGGAGCCTGTTGAGGGCCATCTTGGACAAGATGGCACCTGGCAGTGAGCCAAAGGGCACTGGATACCAAAATAAGGAAGTACCCAAAAAGGTTGTTTGCCTACTAGTTCCTTGGAGACTTATGACGTGTTGACACCAGGCTCTAGGATTGGCTATCTAATATCATGCCGCGCGTGGACAGCTCATGATTCATATAGTGCTATGCTGACATTCCTCTGTATGCTCTCCTGTGTGAGAGAAAACTTTGATCTAATTGGTTGATAAGCTAGGAGCCTGAGGGAGGAGAGAGGGAGAGGGTAGAAGAAGGGAGATAGTAGCAGAACAAAGGAGGCAGAAAAACAGGGAGGACACAATAAATCTGGTCAACTAAAGATTGGTGGTGTCTCCTTTCTCCGCACAGATTCCGCTGGAAGGAACATTCATGCTTTATGAAAGTAATGTCTGTGCAATTCTCAAAGGTCTTTTGTGTGTGAATGACCATATATTGTTATGAATCTCAATATTTCATAACTTCTTAATCCATTCTGCTGTTAGTGATCATTATGGGAGAACACAAAAATAATTCAACCATTACCATTTAAAACTTTTCAGCAGCTTCCTCTATTCTGTAGACTAATAACCCAGAAATAAGAAAAAAGTTATATCTCTTCTATTCATATCAAGGAATATGAAATAGGAAGTTTATAATGTATATTTTATTAAGGTATACTATAACTAATTTGTTAAAGGAACCCACTGAAGTTAAATAGAGATTCAGTAAGAACGGCCTGGGGAAAGATCAAGATCAAGGTGAGAAATGACTGACTGAGACTGATTTTCCATTCTCTCATTTTTTCTTAATTTAAGGTGCTATATATCATGAAAAATCCCAAAGATGTTCTTGTATCAGGTTATTATTTTTGGACTACATCAGACCTTACTAAGAAACCAGAGTCACTGGAATGATACTTTAAATGCTGCATCCAAGGAAACGGTGAGAGTTCTGAGACATAAGATCTGCTTCCCCAGCTCGACTGGCCTTTCTCCTAATTTCCTGGTATCACTTTTCTATTCTTTTTCTGTATACTTTCCACATATGAGAGAAGACAGACAACCTGTGAATTTGTGAGTCCTAATTCTTTCAATTAGCATGTTGTTCTTCAGTTCCATCCTTTATCCTGCAAGTGACAGAATTGAGTTCTTCTTTATGATTGAGGAAGCCATGTCATGTATATGGAGTACATTTTCTGTATCCATTCATCAGCCAGTGGATACCTAGACTGGCTCCATAACTTAGCTGCTGTGATTGAACTGCTATTAACATGGGCATGCATGTACTCCTATACTATGCTGACTTTAATTCTTTTGGATAAATACCAAGGGGTTCTATGGCAAAGATTTTCTCCCATTCTGTAGATCCTCTCTTCTTTGTCTCATTCACTTTACTGTGCAGAAACTTTTAAAATTTGATGCCATTTCATTTACCAATTCTTGGTTTTGTTTCCTGAACACTAGGTGTCTTATGGAGAAAGTCATTGCTGCATCTATATATTGAATTGAAAGTGCTTTGTTTCCTACTAGTAGTTCCAGTGTTAATGGTCTAATTCATGTTTTATTGATCCATTTTGAGTGCATTTTTGTGCAGGATTTAACTTCATTCTTCTATATGCAGGTGTCCAGTTTTCCAAGCACCATTTATTAAATAGGCTGTTTCCTCCAATATTTGCTTTTGGTGTCCTTGTTAAGGATCAGATGAGTCTGTCTGTGAAGGTTTGTCTCTGTGTCTTCTATTCTAATCAATTGATCTATGGGTCTGTTTTGATATAAGTTCAATTTTTCTGTTACTACACCTCTTTCGTATGATTTGAGACTGGGAAGACGTTGGAATGTGACACCTTCAGCATTACTCTTTGTGTGTGAGTGTGTGTGTTGGGGACTAGACCAGGGCCAAGCACATGCCAGTCAAACGCTCTGCCACTGAGCCACATGCCAGCTCTTCATCATTGTTCTCACTGCTCAGATGGCATTAGATTTTTGTGTGTCATTTCAATTTGGGGACTCTTCCTTCTATTTCTCTGAAGAATGTCAATGGTATTTGATAAAGATTCCATTGACTCTGTAGATTTCTTTTGGTAATATGTCAATTTTGATTTTGCAGATCCAAGAACAAAAGAGGGCTTTTCAACTTTTCATGCCTTCTTCAATATCTTTTTTCAGTATTCTATAATTCTCATTGAAAGGTATTTTTCTCCACTGTAGATAGATCACATCCAGGGTTTCTTGAGTATTGTTTGATATGGTACCAGGAACTGAACACAGGAGAGCTTAACTACACAGCCACATCACCAGCCCTTTTTTGGATGTTGCTGAGTTGCTTACGGCCTCACTATGTTGCTCGGGCTGGTTCTCACCTCCCAATTCTCCTGCCTCTCCTTCCTGAGTCCCTGGGATTGTAACCATCTGTCACCAAGCCTGGATACCTAGGATTTTTTAAGACCATTGTGAATGGAATTGTATTCCTGATTTCTTCCTCAGCAGATTCATCACTGTTATGAAGAAGAGATCTTGGGCTTTCTATGTTGGTTTTGCATCCTGCTACTTTGCTGAATATGGTAATCAGTTGTAGAAGTGTTTGGGGAGAGTTTTTGGGTCTTCAAAGCATAGTACCTTATCATCTGCAAACAGTGATAATTTGGCTTCATTCCTACTTGTAATATTTTTTTACCCTTCTCCTGCCTGATTTCTAAGGCTAGAGTTTCAAGAACTCTATTGAATGGGAGCTATGAGTCTGGACATCATTGCATTGTTCCTGATCTTAGGAGAAATGTTTACAGTTTTTCACCAATTAGCATGATAATTGGCTTTGGGTTTGACACATATAGTCTTATGATGTTCAGCCAAGTTCTTCTGTCAAGAAGATTCTTCAGATGTGGTAAAAACCCTTCATAAATCTTCCAAGTTGAACCAAACTTACATCCTTAGAATGAAACCAATGCATCATGATGTATAATCTTACTGTTGAATAGGATTTGCTAATATTTAATATTTTTTCTGGGTCTGTGTTCATCAGGAATAGTGATTTGTTGTTTTATGACTTGATATGTCCTTGGTTTGGGTATCAGGATGATACTAGTTTCTTAGAATGAATTCAGGAATGGTCCTGCTCTCTGTTTCATTACCTAGTTTGAGGAACATTATCAATATACCTGAATCAAACTGTCAGAGTGTGATGAGTGACAGGGACAGCCCAACCCTGTTTGGTAGTGTATAACCTGCACCCCTGTGCCTGACCTGCAGTGCCCTATGGATCATGGTTTGAGCACATTCGTGGCTGGATGTCCATGAGACACAGGGAGAACATCCTGCTGCTGAGTTATGAAGAGCTGCAGAAGGTGAGAACGCCCTCATAGTCAGTGCCTGCCACTACACAACTTCCTTGTTCCCTCTTGATCCTCAGTGTCTCCACTGCACATTTCTTGTCAAGGCACAGCACTCGGAGAACACTGGGAATTAATAAGCCCTGGGTCTTCTTTACCCTGCTTATGCTTAACACTCACCAAGTTCAAGCCCTTTCTCCATGCCTCATCCTGGGTTCCATCTGGGAACAACTAAAGGGCCCTTAAACACACTGAGGCAGGTGCCAGGGTTTATTCTCATACCTGTGGCTGTCAAGGATTTCTCTGTGCAGAACCCACGATGCTGACAGGAACCTAGTCATCACAATGGACAGGCAGAAAGCACTAACCCAAGAATGTGTCCCTCTCTCTGGCTTCTCCCCTTGACTGACAAGGTGATGAGAAGATGAGAAGTCACTCTGTGTGACTCCTCTGAGAGGTCAGGGGCTGGAGGGACAGGAAAGGTCTGCTGATGGTGCTGAGCACAGGGGTGGGTGCAGGTAGAGCTGGGCAACCCAAAGACCTCTACCTATCTGAGCACAGGATGGTGACTGTGGATGACAGTCATTGTGCCTTTCCACATTGCAAATGGAGAGTCTGTTCAAACTTCCAAAGTAAATATCTGAGTGTGTAGATAGGACACTTACACTGATGGATATAGCACGCTGAATATCTACTGATTCTAAGTTGATTTTTCTGTTGGTACACGACCATGCCACACTGATCTGCACAAAGCTGCACAGTTCTGTGTGAGTTTACTAGGTCCAGATGTAACTGAAATCTTTAGAATTTTTATAAATATCATTCAGAATTATTAAACATTGTACGAAAACCAAAACAGTGAACAGACCTTAGAAAACACGTGGTCTGTTAGTGATATCTTGGGAGACGGAGCAGATGCCATATGCAAGCTGTCTGCTTCCCCTGGTGAAAGGCCTCTGGGCTCCTTCCTTCAACTACTTCATGTTCTTCTGTTTTCTCAGCATGAAGTCAGTTCTCACCAAGGAGCCCTGGATGCCACGTTCACCTACCTCAAGAGCAAGCTCCCACACTTCCCTGTAATTTTCCTACAAATCACACAACACTTTTTAAATTACTGCCACAGTTGTTTCTTATTGTTCTATAGTAACTGGGGCTCAGAAGAAAAAAATAATTATAAAGCACTGTTATCCTAAAGGGAAGGTGTAGGAGCCAAAGCAATATTTTTTCTTAAAAATATACATGTCTTTGGTGGGATCTCCCAGGGATATCCATCCATAATCATGGGACTGAGTTGAGGAAGATTTTGCAAAGTCCTATATGTTATTCAAGTGCCAGTTATGGGACACAGCATCATCTGGGGTAAGGAGGAGTCTTAGGGACTTTGTCTCCTGGCCTTATCTTGCACTCTCAGGAGTCTCTTTAGAAATCCTGACACCTGCCTTTCGGGTGTCCTAAACTCAACCACACTGGGAAACAATCCTGATCTTCATATCACAAACCCTTTCTGTCCCTCTTCGAGTCCCCTTTTGCTTTCTCCCTCCTTCCGGAATCCATCTCAGCCTTTTTCCATTTGGATACATCTTCCTCTCCTCTTTCTCCCCACATCCCTCTTAACACTTCGATTTCAATATTCCCATGTCTGCTGTCTTGCCCTTTCACAGCCTCACTCTTGCTTATTCACACTTTAGGACTGAAGAAGCACCATAGAGAAGATCTGTCAATTCCTGGGAAAGAAGTTAAATCCAGAAGAACTGGATTCAGTCCTCAAGAATAGCTCCTTCCACGTCATGAAACAAAACAAGATGTTTAATCTTGAAACAATGCCTGAATCTTTAACGAGTCTGCACTTCTCAATGGCAAGGAAAGGTAAATGCTCTGGTTTCAGAATGCATGAGATTACTTAGAGGGCACTCTTCTCTTTACCACCGGACAGTAAGAGTGAAGGTGTTTGAACATATCACCTTTAATCATTTATGTCCCTGAAGCTGCTAGTGTTGCCTTATAGAAAAAAAAAGTGTGATTGAAACTGGTATTGGCTGCAGGTACCTGGGGAAAGCTGATTCAGTGCTAGAGAGGAGGGTGGTTTTGGAGATGGTGGTGTCTGGGCTACTCCACTGCTGACTTACCATAGAGAACTGCCCTAAAGAAAGAGATACCCAAAGAAAGAGCAAACTGAAGAAGGTAGAGAGGAGGTCGTTTGCTAGGAGACATTGTCAGGCCTCCTTTTTGCGAGGAAAGATTAATCCCATCAACACACTTGGATTCAGGCCTATTGAAAACGTCCACTGCAAGTGATGTGAGAACCTCTTTTTCCAAATTCCTCCAGTTCTCACATATCTGGAATGGTGAACCATGGAATAAATCTACCAAATGCTTCAAAAGATACTCAAGAGGTCAGGATTCCTGCACACAGTGCACATGGAGCACAGAGGGATAAACCAGAGGACTGGGGATGTCACTCACTGAGAGAGAAGAGTCTAGCAGAAGAAATCAATGCAGATTGTCTGATAATGAAGATAACAATGAAAATAAGAGTAAAAATGAGTGTTTATAGGACAGCAATGACATGTTAGGCATTCTACTACTTTATATGAGTATAGTGTTTGCATAAATATAACATATTAGCATAGATATTTTTATATAATTATTAATTGTACTGTTATATGAAATAATTTAAATGATACATAATATAACACTTAATCATTTAAGTGAAGGTTTTATGTCCATATCATTAGTTTCCATTTCACCCCAATATTCTCAATAGTAAAGCCTCTGAGGCTTCCTAAATTCTTATCTGTAAAAAAGGGTATGATCTTCATATTTTATTCACTCTTTATTAATCCTGTCAACAACATTTACTGAGTATATAGCATGTCATTCGTTGAAGCACCAAGAATGAGACAATTAATAGAAAGTGTTGACTTCCTAATATGTTAGAAACATACCATATGCACATTCCAAAAGGAAATGCCTAGAACATGCCGTGTTTGATCATTGCTGTGAAGTGAATGAGGGTGGGGTGTTCAGCTCTGAACTGAGGGCCTCACTGAGTAACTGCATGGGAGCAAATTTTGAAAGAGGCAAATGAACAAGAGGTGAATACGTCCAGCAGGACAGCACTCTAGGGCAAGGTCAAGACATGTAAAGAGCCTGCAGAGGGGGAGCCTGGCATGTTTAAAGCTGGGAAGTCCCAGGGGTGGCATCTGGAACAACAAGGACCCTATGCCCAGAAGCACAAAAGCACCAAGGGACTTACATGCAAGAGACTGGAAGTCCTGGGAGACTCGGAACCAGAAGTGACTGGAGCCACTGGGCCTGGCAACGCATCAGTGTGGGTGTCAGGGGCAGAATAGCTTCTATCAGAGAATGGCCAAAGCAGACTAGTTGTCGTCTGATCTGATCACCCAGGTCAGAAATTCTGTTAGCTTGGGCCAAAGGGGTAAAACAAAAAGTGGTCAGGCTTAGTTATATTCCAGATGTTCTGATTTTATACCCAGCACTGTGGCTTATGGATTTGGTACAAGATGGTTGGGGAGAGAGGGGGAGTCAGGACACACTATAGAGGCAGGTAGAAGTGTAAAAGCATATGGTGCCCAGGCAGCAGGAGGGCTCACCATGACCCAGTGGTCATTATACTGCTTTGACAGTATAAGGAGAGCTCAGTCTTCAGACCTGTCTCTAGATCTGATGTGACTCTCCTTCATGTTTCCAGGCATCTGTGGGGACTGGAAGAATCACTTCACAGTGGCCCAAGATGAAGCCTTTAATAAAGTATACCAAGAGGAGATGGCAGGTTTTCCCAAAGACCTGTTCCCATGGGAATAATGTCCAAGAGATTCTGGATCTTCTATGGATGCTGACAAATGTTGTCCTGTCCTGGGATGAGTACAGGACTGGGGAGTTCTAGAATAAAACCCATTTCTACAGGAAAAGGGAGGAAAGGACAGGATGGCATCAAGAACCAATGAAATATAAACTAATAGAGGAGCAAAAGGAAATCTAGCTGAGTAGAGAAGGAGAATGGGAGAGGGAGGAGGCCCAGCAGGGAGGGGGGAGCGAGACCTGAAATGCATTTCCCTGCAGGGATGAGTGTTTCTGGATCTACCCAACTACTGTGCATAGCAAATCTAACGCTCTGACACAAAATTAAAAACCTACTTCCTTAGAGTTAGGGTTGGGGATGGGGGCAAGAATGGAGGAAGGCTGTATAGAGGGAAAAGAGAAGTGGGAGGTGTGGGGGGAAGGGAAAAAAATAACATAATGAATCAAACTACATTACCCTATGTAAATTTATGATTACACAAATGGTATGCCTTTACGCCATGTACAAACAGAGAAACCACATGTATCCCATTTGTTTACAATAAAATAAAATCTCAAAAACAAAACAAAACCAAAAAAAACCTACTTCCTCACTCTGGAGCCCGGAATTATACATTTTGCTTCTCTGATCACTTGCTTCTTCAAAGTGCCTGGGATTTCTCTATTCAATTCTTCACTTTCTAGCTTTTGAAAGTACTTTGTAGTCTTTTAAATGCATAGAAGGTCAGACACAGAATATGAATATCACAGAAAATTGTGTTTAATTTTTAAAACAAGAATAGAATGTAGAAGAAGCTAAGGTTCCTTTTCTATGACATCTATCTCCAAAATCAATGATGATGATGATCCGAATGAGTCTAATTTCCAACCTAGTTTTGTTTTCATTCCTAGTGGTTTAAACACCATAAATAACAAGTGCTGGGTATGGAACTTTCATAAGATACCTAAATGATGAGTGGTACAATATTCACAGACTTACTATTCAGCATTTAACCTAGGTTTTATCTGAGCTGATGTGCATAGAGTACTTCAGAACTGAATTGAGGCTTGACACACTGTAGAGTTACCGGTTCTCCTGTAAATGTCTCTGGGTTCTCCTCACCAATTTCCCCATATTTCCTTGGGCAAGTAAGAAAAACCAAGGTCAGAGTTTTCCTCTGGTGAACATTTAGAACTGAACTTGACTGTTCACTTTTAGTCTCTTGTAGGTGTAACAAAATGTTTCTCCAATCATCTTTGAATGAAGGTAAGAGCCAAATCAACTCCATTAACACTGCTCACTTTGAGACGACTGTGGAATTCATTAATTTTGGAGGTCAAGGAGCTGAGCTACATAGCATTGGTCTCCTACTACCTAGCTGTAGAAACCACCTCTTCCATGAGGGTATGATGATAACAGTTGCTTAGGATTCTTTTCTGGTGAGGGGGGTAACAGGGATTGAACTCGGGGTCCTTGACCACTAAACCACAAATGGAGCTCTCTTTTGTATTTTATTAGGGACAAGGTCTCAGTGAGTGCCTTAGCATGTCACTTTTATAGAGACTGGCCTTAAACAAGCAATCCTCCTGCCTCAGCCACCTGAGCCCATGGGATTACAGGCATGTGCCACCACACCTGGCTCAGTTGCTTAGGAATCTTTAACGCATTTGTAGATCATTTGGAAACAGCCCTGACTCTTCACTTGCAGCAGCAGATGTCCAATGGGTCACTGAAAACAGAAACAAGAAACATACCCTCTCTGCCCTCTTGTCATATATCTCTTCTCTGTTAGTGTAAAACTTTGGGCCAGGTTTTTGCTCAACTCAGCAGGTAAACATACTCATCATTTCCCAAGTGGCACCTCTGGACTCAAATACAGGTTGATTTGACCTCAGCTGACCTAACTTGCCTCCTCCCGTGAAGGCTGCATACAGCAATAGAAAGTTAACCAAGACTCTGTCCCTTCCAGGCCTCAGGAGTGGCTCCTAAAGTCTCCAGTCAGCAGCTCATTCCTGCCCACTCCCCTACCTGCCCCTTGTTTGCTTCCACTGTGGTCTTTTAGGATGCACGTTCCCTATCATGGCTTTCCTGCTGAGAGCCTACTATCTTTCTGGCTTGATAGCTATTCAAATTAACCCCTCTCCTTCCCTATCAGCTTGGCCTCAAAATCTTGGCCTTTTTCAGTGGGAAGAAAATGGATTTCATTGTGACAATTCTGTTGTCAATTAGACATGACGTTCCTTCTTTAAGAGTTTTCTAATGTTCTTAATTATTATTGGTCTTTGTGTCTTTGTATTTGTCTTGTACCTGTGTTGCTCAGGATGTGAGCACAGGTTCTCAGGGCAGTGCTCTCTGTTAATTCAGGCTCCTCTTAGAATTGCTGATGCAATTGCAAGCTCCCAATATGAAAATCTAAGAGATGGCACCATGCGGAAAGCCTTGTTTGATGCAATTTACCTGCAGCGTCTAACATGGTGGTTATCGTAGATTTTAGCTAAAATTAAACAAGCAGTAAAATGTTTTTCTTGGTGACATGGACAGGTCAGAACTTTGGCCTGCCTATAAAACAAAGATTGACCCATGAATTCAAGTACTATCATCTCTCTCTCTCTCTCTCTCTCTCTCTCTCTCTCTCTCTCTCTCTCTCTCTCTCTCTCTCTCTCTTTCTCTCTCTTTCTTCTTTCCCTTTTCCCCCTCTCTGGCATTACCTATCCCCAACCTGAATCATTTACACCTCAATATTGAGAAAACCATCAAACATTATCCCAATTTTCTCAAACTCTGACCCTTTAGCAAAAGAATATTATTCAGAAACCTATAAATCTCAAGTGAGAAACAGGAAAAAACAATGAAAATCGTCAAAAGTGAAGATGAAATTCAAAGGAGCGCCATCAAATTCACAATCACCAAATTAAAGGAGCATTACAAACATAATGGGGGAAGGAAAGATGAACAATCTTGAAAACACAAAGGTCATTTCAAAAAATGGTTAAATACAGAAGACTGGCAAAGAAGATGAGACACAGAATAATTGCAGGTTACAGGCAAGGAACCAATGTTTGTAATCAATAGAACATTCATAAAACTAGAAGTGTCTTAAGTTGACATATATATAGGGCAAACCAGTAAGTGCAAACATTTACTCTGAGTAGACAATGCCAATTAGTGTCCATGTAAAAAATGTAGCTTGAAGCAGCCTGAATACTTCAAGCTTCCACAAAGGGCAAAGTTGTTAAAAAAAAAAAAAAAAAAAAAAAAACCCTTACTCCTAACTTCTAACTAATCCAAGTATATGAGGCATCATTGTCAATCACAGTGTGCCACAGAACACCTGGACATGTTCCTCCAACCTATAAAGCTGTGCCATGACCTAGCTCGCTCTATCACTCCTCCCTACCATCCCTGGTCTCTGCTAAGCACTATTCTGATGTTCTGCTGTTCTGATGTTGATTTTTCCAAGTTCCTTGCAGGTGTAGTATTGATTTTTCCTTAGCTGACATATGTTACTTATAATGTCTTGTAGGTCCATCCATGCTGCATAAACAGTAGGATCGCATGTTTTTCACACTAAACAGATGACATGGCTTATATCTGCCACATTCTTTTCATTCATTCATCAGATAACAGTCTTTAGCTACCGGAAAATTTTATCCCACTAGTGGGAGATGACACAACACCAACACTCAGGGGCAGTAAGTGTGAGGGAAATGCTATAAAACTACTCATATAAGTATGTGTACGAATAATTTTACAACCAATCAACTGTCCAATGAATATAAGGGACTCACACAAAAGTGTGCACAATCAACAACTTGGTAGTTGTTCTCACCTGCTATTCCAGAGGAATCCAATAGGCATCAGCACTGCTCACTCTCCATACATAAAACACAGATCTACCTCGATGGACACTAAGGCCCATGAATTTGCAGTGTGTTAGTTAACGAATGCAGTAAATTCTGTCCACACAGGTAAAATGGCATGGTGACTTAGATCATGCCACAAGCAGATGACTTGAAATTTGAATCCCCACCTCATATTTTTCCAACAGTGAGAACTTAGAAAGTTTACTTAACTTCTTAGGGCATACTTTTGTGAATGCTAAATTCCTTGAATACCTTTATATACTATATGGAGCTTGGGGGTTTTGTTTTAATGTAGAATCATCATTTTAAAATAGCCATTTTATTGTTATAAATTCTAGTACCAGAAACAAGAGAAGCAACAGTGACTAAACAAAACTCCTCAGCACACACGTGTGCTACATATTGTTTTACTTGCTTGACACATAATATCATGTACAGTCCAGCAAAATCATGAGTAAGGTGCTATTGTTACCTGCATTTTTATAAAAGGAAAGTGGGTCAGAAAGCAGTGTAGACCACACAGTAAATGTAATAGTCACCATGTGAATCCAGAGAGGCTGACAACAGAGACAGCATTTGTAAAATTAATCATTGCCTATGATAATAATTTTACTCATTGGCAGAAATGAAAATCAATTTCTCTTTTATTCAAACAGTCACAGTGTTTTCCATCAAACGACACATGCTCTAAACATGACACATGTATTTCATTTATGTTTTCCCATGACCAGTGTCTAAATCATTCCACCCCAGGAAACATAAAGACATTGGTAACAGTTATGCAACCAGCCAACAACCAAAGCTTTCCCAGTATTATCCACGGACCAGAGATGATTAACTGGACATTTCAGGCATAGTTGCCAGCAAAGCCTAAACTTTGCTCTCCAGTCTTCAGACCCACAAGAACAAATTGGAAGTACTAACTGGTGAAAGGTTACCAACAGAAAGAAGTCTGGAAATATTCTCTGCTCTGTGCCAGGCATGAACATCAGAAATTACTTATGAAGATTTAAAAGCATGGCATAGGCACTAGACTCATGGGCAAAAACAGGAATTCTTCACAGCTCAACAGTTGTCCTGTTTGGGCCTGAAGGCTCTCTCCACATCAAATCACACGTTCCTCACACCAAATCTATGAAGAAACCCAGGTCAGTTAATTCAACAAAAGCTGGTTAATCATGTACTCGTTTACAGCTAATGTTTTACCTTCCTGCAGTGACATGTTAAAGCAAAGACCCCACCATCTCAGAATATGCAGTGTTGTTGAGGAGAATGATAAGGAAACCACACATTCACAGATAAGATTGTAAATGAAGGTGAGGCTACCAATGTAGAGTATAAAGTCAAGAGGAGACGCTTACTGTGGAATATCAAGTCCTTGTAGCGGGGGATGGAATTGTCTGAGTCACCATTTTAGACAGTGATTACAAAGGCTCCTCTGACTACTGACATGGATTTGCTAAAATATGAGGATTGGAGGAGGAAGAGAGAACTACCTGCCATCCTCCAGGAATATTTTGGCAGACAGAGCCAAAACATCAATGAACTGAAATCAAATTGTGCTTGGACACTTTGAGGAATGGCAGGAAGGCCACCTGAATTGAATGGGCGTGGTTTGCTACTCAGCTCTAGAGATGCTTTGACTCTCTCCCCAAATATGGAATACTATGTGCTTGGGACTCACTCCATGGTCCAACTCTTGCCTAGATCACGAGAGATCACAAATCAATCCCACAAATGTAACAAAAATCTTTCTGAGCTGTGCATCTGTGAAACACAGGTATTAAACAACCCCTGTCACAGATACAAAGTGAGTCATTTAGCTAACATGCCCACTAAAACAAAGGAAATTCCAGGATTGGAAAGTTAGTCTACCCGATGATAAAGCTCACATATTCTCCTTAGTTTGAAAGACACATTGCAGAAGTTCTCAATGGAAACTGCCAAATATATCTTCCCGTTTGTAGAGAGAAAATTTGACCCACGGCCACACCTGGCTTCTGCCCAGAGGAGAGCACCTGTCCACACAGGTCCTCCTGGCTCCCCAGGCCAGCCTCCATCTTGGAACACTGCAGTGGCCTCCATAGCCCCTCCACATGGTAGCCTCCACCTTAGGAAAACAGACAGACAGGGCCTGGAGGCAACTGCCTGAGGAAACAACATCTGCCACAGAGTTGCTATCCAAACAGGTTCCCCTAGGATGCGCAATGGCCAAGCTTCACAGCCCTATTTCAGAACATTTGCCTCCATTCTAGGTCACCTCCACTGCCCTCTTGGTTCACCTCTGTGTTTCCTCTGCATCTTCCATCCTGGGACACCAGCCAGGGCCTGAAAACCCAACACCAAAGCACCTACAGGTGTGATGCTGCCGCTGCCAACTAACACCATGGTGCTTCCATCTAGGGACAACAACCAGGATCTGAAAGTCCACTTCTGAGTCCCCACAAGGTGGTACAACTGAGAGTCCCGTTCTCTTTTATCTCCTGCTAACAACCAACTTATACTGATTCCTCTTTCATTCTTCCTATGATCTAATACCTCTATGTTCTCACCTACTTCTTCATAAACATCACATCCTACAACCCCCGTCTCTCTTCATCCACCATTAGGAACTGTACACACTATTGCAAACCTACTGTTTACATTTTAGGTAATAATTGAACACATCATTTCTGTTTATTTCAATAAAACTGTAAACAACTTAATAGGGACTAATTGATTTAAAGCTGCATAATTTTCACAATGGGTGCCCTTCATATTGATCTCCCCTTAAAGTTGAGGTATTGGAAACCTGCAGGGACAATATAAATCTATAGGGTTTAAAATATAATACTTCAAATCTGCACTGCTAGAGGGGAAGACACAAGTACATAATGAAAAACCAAGGGAAGAAAGCACCCCAAACAAACCAAGACACTACAATAAAGAACTCATTGACAGCACAGTAGAAGAAATATCAGAGTAGGAGTTCAGAAAGTACATGATTAAAATGATCTGCAAAGTAAAAGATGATATACAACAGCAATGCAGGAAGCAAATATTATTTCAATACAGGGATAGAGATTCTGAAAACAATCAGAAATCCTTGAAATGAAGAAAGAACAAACCAAAATGAAAACTCAATAGAAAATTTAACCAACAGACTAGATCACTTGGAAGACAGAACCTCAAACAATAAAGACAAAATATATAGTCATGAAAATAAACTTGACCACACAGTGAAGATGGTAAGGAACCATGAACTGAACCTCCAAGAACTATGGGATAACATGGAAAAATCAAATTTAAGAATTATCAGGGTAGAGGAGGTGCAGAGACAAAAACCAAAGGAATGCACAGTCTTTTCAATTAAATAATAACAGAAAATTTCCCAAATATGAAGAATGAAATGGAAAATCAAATCCAAGAGGCTTATAGGACAACAAATGTACAAAATAACCACAGACCAAACCAAGGCACATTATAATGAAAATGCCTGGCATACAAAATAAAGATAGAATATTAAAGGCTGCAAAAGAAAAGTGTTATACATCATAACGGGGGATTAAATGCTACTCTTATTTCAGCCAGAGTCATACTCTTGCCCCATTTGATGGTCATTCTCCCCAGGATGCACACAGCAGCTGAGCCACATCAGATTTAGAATCAGCATCAACAGCTCCCAGTTGAATACACAAGTGCTCAGTCTGGTAATACACCCAAGAATTGGCAGGCAGAGTGGGAAGGGCTTCTGCTACTGATGACCAAACATTCGATATAAAACACCATTGCCTTCAACGTGGGTTGACATCATTCATTAGATGGTTCTCACTGGAGGTGACAGAAGTCCATGGGGAATTGATAAAAATGCAGGTGTGTCCTGAAGCATTCCTGACAGCAGGAGACCAGTGTTTAAGGACTCCGTGGATTTGATATGTTGCCTACACATGTGAAGTGTTGACCCCCAGGGTCCACTGGGAACTGAAAGTGCTAGCGCAAGTATGTGACAGGGCTTTCATGGATCGCTGATGTGGTAGATATGAAAATTCACTTATCTCAGTCCTTAAATCCTGGAAGAATGAAACCCAGTCTCATGCGTCAATCAGAAGGTAAAGACGGACTGGACCCCAGATCCAGTTACAGTCCACCCCCATGTCTAATGACTCTAAAGCAGGTCCTTGTCCTTTAGAATCAAAGAGTCATCAGTGCATGTGTCCTTGTCCTTTAGAATCAAAGAGTCATCAGTGCATGTTCCTCAACATCCTTCCAGGCTATTATCACTACACTGTACCTCTCAGTTTCATGTAAAAATTCTATATGAAAACTCTTTGTAATGCAAATAAATGGAAAAGAATGGCCTTCTTCAGGTCCCAGGTATTGCTCACTGGTGTGTATGGCAGCACTTGCTGTGGGGTCCTGCCCTTTAACTCACGCCCAGTTCATCATGCTCAAAGTCACTGAATGTGTCCAAAATTGCTCAATCCCATGAAATTTTGGATCACCCGTCAAAATTTGCTTTTACCAACCAGTTAAATTGTCAACAAGAAAAAGTTAATAATTTTTTGAAATTTCCTTTAAAGCCTAGTCTCCCAAAATCTCCCACAACTTCCAATGGTGGCTACAGCTGAACTCCAGCCCCACAACCGGAGAACTCATCATCATGACGTATGAGTTCCTGTGGTTTGAAGGGTTACCTTTTCCTTCTCCTGGTTACAGCATTGAAGGTATAAAAGAAGCATGTACTAAGTTTGTGATAAAGGATGAAGATACAGTATTGGTGGCGTACCCTAAATCAGGTAAGGAATCGGGACAGGAAACATTCATGGAAAAGGTGAGAGCTACGTCCTTGTGCACTCAGCAGATGGATGGAATGTGCTCCACATGCCAGGGAGCCCTGCTCTGGGAGGAAGGGGCAGTGCCCCAGCCACTTCCATTCAGACAATTGCAGAGAGTGAAACAAGTGCTCAGCAGGGATCATCTTAGGTATTGGAAGAGCGTATAGAGTGAATCCTAAGCAGATTCAGGTGTTTGTGTGATGGCATGGGAGAAATGGGTGGTGAGGAGGACCAGTGAAGAACTAACAGCAAAAGAGCAGCTCGATAGAAATAAAAAGACTGAATAGGAGATCATGTGGAGAAGAAGGCTATTTTAGAGTAGGAGAATCAGCATGGGGAAAGGCTGGGTATCAAAAATGATCAGGGAAATTGAAAAGGACTGAAAGGGCATGCATCCTGCAACCTTGGGAGTGGAACTGGGGCAGGAGGAGTGAAAACTGAGTGACAATTGAGGTCATGGAATCAGAAGGGATGGGGTGTTGGAAAGTCAAGAAGAGTGGGAACATCATAAAAGGATCTCAGCAAATAGCTAAGAGGTGGAAGCAACCTCAAATGCATTGATAAGTGAATGCATAAACAAGGTGTGGCATATAAATGCAATGGAATAAAAGTCAGCCTTAATAAGGAAAAATATTCAGACACCTTCTACAACATAGATCAATCCTGAGGGCATTGTGCTAAATGATATGTTGGGCACAAAAGGACAAATACTATATGATTCCATTGGTCCAAATACCTAGTGTAGATGAGTTCATAGAAACAGAAAGCCCCATGGTGGATCCAGGGACTGAAACATGGACATAAGTAGGGAATGCTGTTAAAAAGCAGAGAGTTCCAGTTGTTAAAGATGAACAGGTTCTGAACATTGGCTGACACAAACAGGAACATGATTAAGACTGCTTAGCACTACCTGATTGCATGCGTGGAATGGGTATATGATTATGTTTAGGTTATGGATTTTATCATGGTTTTTTGTTCACAAGTCAGGTTGAAATGAATGAACATCACTTTTCCTTCCTTATCTAGGAACCCACTGGTTGGTTGAAATTCTCTGCCTGATTCACTCCAAAGGGGATACCAAGTGGACTCAGTCTGTGCCCATCTGGAAATGCTCACCCTGGTTAGAGACAAGACTGGGTTGCAAATTGCTAAATGAGAGTGAAAGACCAAGACTCCTGACCTCTCACCTTCCCTTCCATCTATTCCCCAAATCTTTCTTCACTTCCAAGGCCAAGGTAGTGTCTAATGTTTCATCAATGCTTTTTGTCCTTCATGGGCCTAGATAAACCCTGTAGATCTTGCCAGGGTGTCTGCTCATGGGGTAGGTTGGGAGAGACCTGAGATTCTCAGACACTAGGTGAGGCTGATGAGGCCACAACTCAGACCACAATTGAGTGCAAGGATGTGGACCATTGCACACATTACCTAGCCTGAATTCAGGGATAAGAGGACTGGCTAAGGCCAGAGTCTTAGAAAACCACATCTTATGAGCAACCAGAATTTATAACTGCATCTACACTAGAGTATCCCTCTGTTCTTGCTCTTGAAGATGTTAGTCGATATTAATTCAATAAAAGCCTCCTGGCAGGTCGGTGGAAGCCCCCAAGTCAGAATTGCCCATATGGAGTGCAGAGTGTGCCTACATCGATAAATGCATAAATCCTGGGACTGCTCAGGAGCCTGGCTCTCTTTTCTAACCACCGCATCCCACTACATGTCAATGTGCCTTGTGATCAGCAGCCACTTGAGCCTCCCCATGGCTGATGATTAGTCAGCATGGACCATGGATATCCAAGATCTAAGGTGCCACAGGTTATTTGTAGAAACATGCTTTCTAAAAGTGTTTGTTGACTTCTGATTTTTTTTCATATGTTTCTTTACACATCACCAAGAAACCTAGTTTAATGAACTCCTGTCTTGGAAAGTGCCTCACAGTGAGGCTGCTCCAATACACACAATTCCATGTCTCCTGTTGGGTTTCCTTAACCTCTACCTCATTAAACTGAGGCCTAAGAAGACAATAGACCTGCAAGAATAACACCAAGACAGTTGATGCAAACACATGTCAAATTCTGATGTTCCACTGCAGTGGAGTATGTGATGTGTGTGTGTTTCTGTGTGTTTTCCTTAACATTAAACACTGGCCTCTTAATATATACATATGTACACAGTTAAGCAACTATACTACATACCAGACTTAGAAATTTCTACAGTCCAGAAAGATTCCCCAGGCCCTTTCTACCAATCGGTGCCCACAAACTGAGGGAAACATACCCTGGAATACAGTTACAGATTACTTTGCTTATTCTTGAATTTGTATAAATGCCTTCATGCTTTATGAAAGTAATGTCTGTGCAACTCTCAAAGGTCTTTTGTGTGTGAATGACCGTATATTGTTATGAATCTCAATATTTCATAACTTCTTAATCCATTCTGCTGTTAGTGGTCATTATGGGACAACAAAAAAATAATTCAACCATTACCATTTAAAACTTTTCAGCAGCTTCCTCTATTCTGTAGACTAATAACCCAGAAATAAAAAACAAGTTATACCTCTTCTATTCCTATCAAGGAATATGAAATAGGAAGTTTACAATGTATATTTTATTAAGGAATACTATAACTAATTTGTTAAAGGAACCCACTGAAGTTCAATAGAGATTCAGTAAGAACTGCCTGAGGAAAGATCAAGATCACGGTGAGAAATGACTGATTGAGACTGATTTTTCATTCTCTCATTTTTTCCTAATTTAAGGTGCTATATCTCATGAGAAATCCCAAAGATGTTCTTGTATCAAGTTATTATTTTTGGACTACATCAGACCTTACTAAGAAACCAGAGTCACTGGAACAATACTTTAAATGCTTCATCCAAGGAAACGGTGAGTGCTCTGAGACATAAGATCTGCTTCCCCAACTCTACTTGCCTTTCTTCTAATTTCCTGGTATCACCTTTGTATTCTTTTTCTGTATATTTTCCACATATAAGAGAAAACAGACAACCCTTGACATTGTGAGTCTGACTTCTTTCAATTAGCATGTTGTTCTCCAGTTCCATCCTTTTTCCTGCAAGTGACAGAATTGAGTTCTTCTTTATGATTCAGTAAGCCATGTCATGTATATGGAGTACATTTTCTGTATCCATTCATCAGCCAGTGGATACCTAGGCTTGCTCCATAACTTAGCTGCTGTGACTGAACTGCTATTAACATGGGCATGCATGCATTGCTATAGTACAATGACTTTAATTCTTTTGGATAAATACCAAGGGATTCTATGACCAAGGCATATGGTGGTTCCATTCCTAGATTTTTGAGAAAATCCATACTGATATCCATGCTGGTGGTGCTAATTGTAAGTGTTCTTTTCCTCTCACATCCCTGACAGCATTTATTTTTATTTGTGTTCTTGATGATTCTAACTAGAGTGAGATGCAATCTCAGTGTGGCTTTAATCTGCTTCTATCTGGTTGTGAAAGATGTTGACAATCTTTTGCATAAAATTGTTTGCCATCATATTTCTCCTTCTGAGATATGATTGTCATTTACCCATCTATTCATTGGCCTATTTGATTTTCGGTTTTAAGATTTTTGAGTACTATATATATTCTGGGTACTAATCCTGTCACAGGAGTAGCTGGCAAAGATTTTCTCCCATTCTGTAGACCCTCTCTTCTTTGTCTCATTCCCTTTGCTCTGCAGAAACTTTTTAATTGATGCCATTTCATTTACCAATTCTTGGTTTTGTTTCCTGAACACTAGGAGTCTTATGGAGAAAGTCATTCCTGCATATATACATTGACGTGAAGGTGCTTTGTTTCCTACTAGTAGTTCCAGTGTTGATGGTCTAATTCATGTTTTATTGATCCACTTTGAGTTCATTTTTGTGCAGGATTTAGCTTCATTCTTCTGTACACAGTTATCCAGTTTTCCAAGCCCAATTTATTAAATAGGCTGTTTCCTCCTTTATTTGCTTTTGGTGTCTTTGTTAAGGATCAGATGAGTCTGTCTGTGAAGGTTTGTCTCTGTGTCTTCTATTCTAATCAACTGATCTATAGGTCTGTTTTGATATAAGTTCAATTTTTCTTTGGTATGATTTGAGACTGGGAAGACGTTGGAATGTGATACCTGCAGCATTACTCTTTGTGTGTGAGTGTGTGTGTTGGGGACTAGACCAGGGCCGAGCACATGCCAGTCAAATGCTCTGCCACTGAGCCACATGCCAGCTCTTCATTATTATTCTTACTGCTCTAATGGCTTTTGACTTTTGTGTGTCATTTCAATTTTGGGACTCTTCCTTCGATTTCTCTGAAGAATGTCAATGGTATCTGATAGGGATTGCATTGAATCTGTCGATTTCTTTTGGTAATATTTCGATTTTTATTCTGGTGATCCAAGAACAAAAGAGGGCTTTTCAACTTCTCATGCCTTCTTCAATTTCTTTCTTCAGTATTCTATAATTCTCATTGAAAGAGATTTTTCTCCACTTTAGATAGATCACATCAAGGGTTTCTTGAGTATTGTTTGATATGGTACCAGGGACTGAACGCAGGAGTGCTTAACTACTGAGCCACACCACCAGCCCTTTTTTCGATGTTGCTGAGTTCCTGAGTTGATGATGGCCTCACTAAGTTGCTCAGGCTGGTTCTCACCTCCCAATTCTCCTGCCTCACCTTCCTGAGTCCCTGGGATTGTAACCATCTGTCAACAAGCCTGGATACCTAGGATTTTTTAAGACCATAGTGAATGGAATTGTATTTGTGATTTCTTCCTCAGCAGATTCATTACTGTTATGAAGAACAGATCTTGGGCTTTCTATGTTGGTTTTGTATCCTGCTACTTTGCTGAATATGGTAATCAGTTGTAGAAGTATTTGGGGAGAGTTTTTGGGTCTTCAAAGCATACTATCTAATCTCTGCAAGCAGTGATAATTTGGCTTCATTCCTACTTATAATATTTTTTACCCTTCTCCTGCCTGATTTCTAAGGCTAGAGTTTCAAGAACTCTATTGAATGGGAGCTGTGAGTCTGGACATCATTGCATTGTTCCTGATCTTAGGAGAAATGTTTACACTTTTTCACCAATTAGCATGATATTGGCTTTGGGTTTAACACATATAGTCATGACGTTCAGCCAAGCTCTTCTGTCAAGAAGATTCTTCAGATGTGGTAAAAACTCTTCATAAATTTTCACAAGTTGAACCAAACTTACATCCCTAGAATGAAACCAATGCATCATTATGGATAATCTTACTGTTGAATAGGATTTGCTAATATTTAATAGTTTTTCTGTGTCTGTGTATATCAGGAAGAGTGATTTGTTGTTTTCTGACTTGATATGTCTTTGGTTTGGTTATCATGATGATTCTAGTTTCATAGAAATAATTCAGGAATGGTCCCACTCTCTGCTTCATTACCTAATTTGAGGAACATTATCAATATACCTGAATCAAACTGTCGGAGTGTGATGAGTGACATGGACAGCCCAGCCCTGTTTGGTAGTGTGTAACCTGCACCCCTGTGCCTGACCTGCAGTGCCCTATGGATCATGGTATGAGCACATTCGTGGCTGGATGTCCATGAGACACAGGGAGAACATCCTGCTGCTGAGTTATGAAGAGCTGCAGAAGGTGAGAACGCTCTCATAGTCAGTGCCTGCCACTACACAACTTCCTTGCTCCTTCTTGATCCACAGTGTCTCCACTGCACATTTCCTGTCAATGCACTGACTCTTGGAGAACACTGGGAATTAATAAGCCCTGGGTCTTCTTTACCCTGCTTATGCTTAACACTCACCAAGTTCAAGCCCTTTCTCCATGCCTCATCCTGAGTTCCATCTGGGAACAACTAAAGGGCCCTTCCACACACTGAGGCAGGTGCCAGGGTTTATTCTCATACCTGTGGCTGTCAAGGATTTCTCTCTGCAGAACCCACGATGCTGACAGGAACCTAGTCATCACAAGGGACAGGCAGAAAGCACTAATCCCAGAATGTGTCCCTCTCTCTGGCTTCTCCCCTTGACTGACAAGGTGATGAGAAGATGAGAAGTCACTCTGTGTGACTCCCCTGAGAGGTCAGGGGCTGGAGGGACAAGAAAGGTCTGCAGATGGTGCTGAGCACTGGGGTGGGTGCAGGTAGAGCTGGGCAACCTGAAGACCTCTACCTATCTGAGCACAGGATGGTGAGTGTGGATGACAGTCATTGTGCCTTTCCACATTGCAACTGGAGAGTCTGTTCAAACTTCCCAAGTAAATATCTGAGTGTGTAGATAGGACACTTACACTGATGGATATAGCACGCTGAATATCTACTGATTCTAAGTTGATTTTTCTGTTGGTGCACGACCATGCCACACTGACCTGCACAAAGCTGCACAGTTCTGTGTGAGTTTACTAGGTCCAGATGTAACTGAAGTCTTTAGAATTTTATAAATATCATTCAGAATTATTAAGCATTGGCGGGCCAAGATGGCGGACTAGAGGGCGGCTACATTTCATGTTGCTCCAGGACGCAAGATTCAAAAGAGAAGATAGTGAGAGACTTGGGACCAACTCAAAGCCGCTGGGTGAGTCACTCCTGTTGGGGAGGCGTCCCAGATGGGGCAGTAGCCCCGGAACGCAGGGAATTTGTGAAGTGGAGTTGCTCGGCGAGACGCCCCTCCCCCCGCTGGAGTGGTAAACACGGACAACTGGGATCATCGTAGAGGAGGTGGCTCAGCACAGCGCTTGGACTCGAGCAACCACTGGGGCTCCGGGCAGCTGCCTGAGGAGGAGCTGCGTGGCGAGCTGTTTAGACCCAGAACGACCGCTTCTGAACACCGGGGGGTTGCCCGGAGGAAGAGGAGAAGCGTGGCGGGTCGCTTGGTCTAGGAGGGACTGCATCAGAGCCACAGGTGGTTGCCAGAGGAGGAGGTGAGTGGTGAGTTGATTGGACTAAAAGCGACCACTCCTGACCACTGGTGGCCTGCCTGGAGGAGGAGCGTGGTGAGTCACTTGGTCTCGGAGCCACCACTCCTGAACACCCGGGGGGCTACCCCAAGGAGGAGGAGGAGGAACAGGGCAGGTCACTTGGACTTGGAGTGACTGCCTAGGGCTACAGTTGGTTGGCGGGAGGAGGAGACCCGAAATGAGTTGTTTGGACTCCTAGTGACTGCGTCGGAAACAGGGCGGCTGTCTGGAGGAGGAGGTGTGTGGCGGGTCCCTGGGTCTCAGACCTATTGTACGGGGCTCCAGGTGGTGGCTCAGAGGAGGGGCTGCATAGCCAGGCGATTGGTGCAGAGCAGGGTCCCAGGACCTAGGTGGCTTCTTGCTGGAAGAGCCGCACAGAGACACGCCTAGGGGCGGAGCGAAGTTTCCAGGACTGCGGGCAGATTATCTGGGACAGGCAGCCTAAGGAGACTCGCCTGCGAAGGGTGAGGCTCCCAGGCCCAGGACGTAGGTCCGGGCCCCTGGGATCATTGCAGAGGAAGACAGCCCAGCCCAGGTGGTAGTTGTAGATTGAGAGGAACCTCTAGGAGGGCAACTGACTAGCGAGACGTCCCCACCAAGTGAGTCTTCCCGGCTGGGGGAGGTTTTCCCACAGGGACGGTAAAACCAGAGACACAGGCACAAACAGGCCTTGCCTCAGCCTGCAGTCTAGTTCCCCATTGGATGACCATTGGTCAAAAAGTGGAGGCACCTCTGCCCACTAGCAGGGAATATACGCCACCTGAGGGTCACCACCCCTAGAGAGGCAGCTTCTTCATGGAGCTCTGCATTATCAACCTCCTCCAAGACTTCAGGCTACTGAAGGATAAGAGGGGATATACTAGCAATCTTCAGGGACACTATAAGTTGATAGAGGAAATCTGCAATATCTTAATGACCCACTGATTCCTGAACAATATGAGAAAACAAGGGAAGAAAATGCCCCAAACAAATCTAGATGTTACATCAATAAAATCCAACAACAGCATGGCAGAAGAAATGACAGAATGGGAGTTCAGAATATACATAATTAAAATGATTAGGGAAGCAAACGATGAGATGAAAGAGCAAATGCAGGCATTGAACGATCGCACCAATCGACAGTTAACAGAGCAAATTCAGGAAGCAAAAGATCATTTCAATAAAGAGTTAGAGATATTGAAAAAAAACCAAACAGAAATCCTTGAAATGAAGGAAACAATAAACCAAATTAAGAACTCCATAGAAAGCATAACAAATAGGATAGAACAGCTGGAAGACAGAACTTCAGATATTGAAGACAAAATATTTAACCTCGAAAACAAAGTTGAACAAACAGAGAAGATGGTAAGAAATCATGAACAGAATCTGCAAGAACTATGGAATATCATGAAAAGGCCAAATTTGAGAATTATTGGGATTGAGGAAGGCTTAGAGAAACAAACCAAAGGAATGAACTATCTATTTGAAGAAATAATATCAGAAAATTTCCCAAATCTGAAGAATGAAATGGAAGATCAAGTCCAAGAGGCTTATAGGACTCCAAATACACAAAATTACAACAGACCCACACCAAGGCACATTATAATGAAAATACCTAACATACAAAATAAAGACAGAATTTTAAAGGCTGTGAGAGAAAAGAACCAAATTACATTCAGGGGGAAGCCAATACGGATATCAGCAGATTTTTCAATCCAGACCCTAAAAGCTAGAAGGGCCTGGAACAACATTTTTCAAGCTCTGAAAGAAAATGGATGCCAACCAAGAATCTTATACCCAGCAAAACTTACCTTCAAATTTGACGATGAAATAAAATCTTTCCATGATAAACAAAAGCTAAAAGAATTTACAAAAAGAAAACCAGCATTACAGAACATTCTCAGCAAAATATTTCATGAGGAAGAGATAAAAAACAAAGAAGCAAATCAGCAAAGGGAGGAATTATCCTAAAGGAACTGTCAAATAAAGGAGAAACCAAGATGTGTCAAAAATTTTAAATATGAACCAAATGACTGGGAATACAAATCATATCTCAATAATAACCCTGAATGTTAATGGCCTGAATGCATCGATCAAAAGACATAGACTGGCAGATTGGATTAAAAAGAAAGATCCAACAATATGTTGCCAGCAAGAGACTCACCTCATAGAAAGAGATACCCATAGACTAAAGGTGAAAGGATGGGGAAAAACATACCATGTCCATGGGCTCAGCAACAAAGCTGGAGTATCCATCCTCATTTCAGATAATGTGGACTTTAAGCCAATGTTAGTCAGAAGGGATAAAGAAGGACATTTCATACTGCTTAAGGGAAGCATAAATCAGCAAGATATAACAATCATAAACATCTATGCCCCAAACAGTGGCTCATCCATGTATGTTAAACAAATCCTTCTCAATTTTAGAAACCAAATAGACCATAACACAATAATACTAGGTGATTTTAACACGCCTCTCTCACCACTGGATAGATCTTCCAAACCAAAATTGAACAAAGAAACCATAGATCTCAATAACACAATCAATAATTTAGACTTAACAGACATTTATAGAATATACCATCCAACCAAGAGCGAATACACTTTCTTCTCAGCAGCACATGGATCCTTCTCTAAAATAGATCATATATTATGCCACAAAGCTAATGTCAGCAAATACAAGAAGATAGAGACACTACCTTGTATTCTATCAGATCATAATGGATTGAAGTTACAAATTAATGAAAGAGTAAAAAACAGAAACTACTCCAACACCTGGAGATTAAACAATATGCTACTATATGATGAATGGATAACAGAAGATATTAGGAAGGAAATTAAAAAATTCTTAGAGATAAACGAGAACAAAGAAACATCATATCAAAATCTCTGGGACACTATGAAAGCGGTACTTAGAGGAAGATTTATTTCATGGAGCGCATTTAATAAAAGAAGTAAAACTCAAAAAATAAATGACCTAACACTACAGCTCAAAGCCCTAGAAAAAGAAGAACAGACCAACACCAAAAGTAGTAGAAGACAGGAAATAGTTAAACTGAGAGCTGAAATCAACGAAATTGAAACGAAATAAACAATACAAAAAATTGACAAAATAAATAGTTGGTTCTTCGAAAAAATCAACAAAATTGATAAGCCTTTAGCCACACTAAGAAAGAGAAGACGAGAGAAAACCCAAATCACTAAAATTCGGAATGAACAAGGAAATATCACAACAGACACGACTGAAATACAAAACATAATTAGAAGCTATTTTGAAAATCTATACTCCAACAAAATAGAAAATTTTGAAGACATCAACAGGTTTCTAGAGACATATGAATTGCCTAAACTGAACGAGGAGGACATACACAATTTAAATAGACCAATTTCAAGTAATGAAATAGAAGAAGTCATCAAAAGCCTTCCAACAAAGAGAAGTCCAGGACCAGATGGGTTCTCAGCCGAGTTCTACAAAACTTTTAAAGAAGAGCTCATTCCAATACTTCTCAAAGTATTCCAGAAAATAGAAGAGGAGGAAACCTCCCAAACTCATTCTATGAAGCCAATATTACCCTGATTCCTAAAACAGACAGAGACACATTGAGGAAAGAAAATTTCAGACCAATATCCTTAATGAACATCGATGCAAAAATTCTCAACAAAATTTTAGCAAATCGCATACAAAAACATATTAAAAAGATAGTGCACCATGATCAAGTGGGTTTCATCCCAGGGATGCAAGGTTGGTTCAACATCAGGAAATCAATAAATGTCATTCACCATATCAATAGACTTAAAGTCAAGAATCACATGATTATTTCGATAGATGCAGAAAAAGCATTTGATAAAATACAGCACCCCTTCATGCTCAAAACACTAGAAAAAATAGGGATAGTGGGAACTTTCCTTAACATTGTAAAGGCCATCTACGCTAAACCCATGGTTAATATCATTCTAAATGGTGAAAAACTGAAAGCATTCCCTCTAAAAACTGGAACAAGGCAGGGATGCCCTCTTTCACCACTTCTATTCAATATCGTCCTTGAAACTCTAGCCAGAGCAATTAGACAGACCAAAGAAATTAAAGGGATACGAATAGGAAAAGAAGAACTCAAACTATCCCTATTTGCTGATGATATGATGGTATACTTAGAGGAACCAGGAAATTCCACCAGAAAACTTTTAGATTTCATAAGTGAATTCAGTAAAGTAGCGGGATATAAGATCAATGCACATAAATCTAAAGCATTTTTATACACAAGCGATGAATCTTCAGAAAGAGAAATTAGGAAAACTACCCCATTCACAATAGCTTCGAAAAAAATAAAGTATTTGGGAATCAATCTCCCAAAAGAGGTGAAAGACCTCTACAATGAGAACTACAGAACACTACAGAAAGAAATTCAAGAAAACCTTAGAAGATGGAAAGATCTCCCATGTTCTTGGATAGGAAGAATTAATATTGTCAAAATGGCCATACTACCAAAAGTGCTATACAGATTCAATGCAATTCCAATTAAAATCCCAATGATGTACCTTACAGAAATAGAGCAAGCAATTATGAAATTCATCTCGAAGAATAAAAAACCCAGAATAGCTAAAGCAATCCTTGGCAGAAAGAGTGAAGCAGGGGGTATCGCAATACCATATCTTCAACTCTACTACAAAGCAATAGTAACAAAAACGGCATGGTATTGGTACCAAAATAGAAAGGTGGATCAATGGTACAGAATAGAGGACACGGACACAAACCCAAATAAATACAATTTTCTCATACTAGACAAAGGGGCCAAAAATATGCAATGGAGAAAAGATAGCCTCTTCAACAAATGGTGCTGGGAGAATTGGAAATCCATATGCAACAGAATGAAACTAAACCCATATCTCTCACCATGCACAAAACTAAACTCAAAATGGATTAAGGATCTTGCAATCAGACCAGAGACCTTGCATCTTATAGAAGAAAAAGTAGGTCCAGAGCTTCAACATGTCGGCTTAGGACCAGACTTCCTCAACAGGACTCCCATAGCACAAGAAATAAAAGCAAGAATTAATAACTGGGATAGATTCAAACTAAAAAGCTTTCTCTCAGCAAAGGAAACTATCAGCAATGCAAAGAAAGAGCCTACAGAGTGGGAGAAAATCTTTGCCAATCATACTTCAGATAGAGCGCTAATCTCCAGAATCTATAAAGAACTCAAAAAACTCTACACCAAGAATGTAAATAATCCAATTGACAAATGGGCTAAGGAAATGAATAGACACTTCACAGAAGAAGATGTACAAGCAATCAACAAACATATGGAAAAATGTTCAACATCTCTAGTAATAAGAGAAATGCAAATCAAAACCACCCTAAGATTCCATCTCACCCCAATTAGAATGGCGATTATCAAGAATACAAGCAACAACAGGTGTTGGCGAGGATGTGGGGAGAAAGGTACACTCTTACATTGCTGGTGGGGCTGCAAATTAGTGCAGCCACTCTGGAAAGCAGTGTGGAGATTCCTTAGAAAACTTGGAATGGAAACACCATTTGACCCAGCTATCCCACTCCTTGGCCTATACCCAAAGGACTTAAAATCAGCATATTACAGAGATACAGCCACATCAATGTTCATAGCTGCTCAGTTCACAATAGCCAGATTGTGGAACCAACCTAGATGTCCTTCAATTGATGAATGGATAAAGAAAATGTGGTATATATATACAATGGAATATTACTCAGCCATAAAGAATGATAAAATTATGGCATTTGCAGGCAAATGGATGAAACTGGAGAATATCATGCTAAGTGAGATAAGCCAATCTCAAAAAACCAAAGGAAGAATGATATCGCTAATAAGTGGATGATGACACATAATGGGGGTGGGAAGGGTTAGTGTTGGGGTTGGAGTTGGGTTTAGGGAGGGGGGCAGGAATGGAGGAAGGAAGGACTGTATAGATGGAGGGGAAGGGTGGGAGGGGAGGGGGGGAAGGGAAAAAATGGCAGAATGAATCAAACAACATTACCCTATGTAAATTTATGATTACACAAATGGTATGCCTTTACGCCATGTACAAATAGAGAAACAACATGTATCCCATTTGTTTACAATAAAAAGAAAAAAAAAAAAATGGCCATACTACCAAAAGTGCTATACAGATTCAATGCAATTCCAATTAAAATCCCAATGATGTACCTTACAGAAATAGAGCAAGCAATTATGAAATTCATCTGGAAGAATAAAAAACCCAGAATAGCTAAAGCAATCCTTGGCAGAAAGAGTGAAGCGGGGGGTATCGCAATACCAGATCTTCAACTCTACTACAAAGCAATAGTAACAAAAACGGCATGGTATTGGTACCAAAATACAAAGGTGGATCAATAGTACAGAATAGAGGACACGGACACAAACCCAAATAAATACAATTTTCTCATACTAGACAAAGGGGACAAAAATATGCAATGGAGAAAATATAGCCTCTTCAACAAATGGTGCTGGGAGAATTGGAAATCCATATGCAACAGAATGAAACTAAACCCATATCTCTCACCAGGCACGAAACTAAACTCAAAATGGATTAAGGACCTCGGAATCAGACCAGAGACCCTGCATCTTATAGAAGAAATAGTAGGTCCAGAGCTTCAACATGTCGGCTTAGGACCAGACTTCCTCAACAGGACTCCCATAGCACAAGAAATAAAAGCAAGAATTAATAACTGGGATAGATTCAAACTAAAAAGCTTTCTCTCAGCAAAGGAAACTATCAGCAATGCGAAGAAAGAGCCTACAGAGTGGGAGAAAATCTTTGCCAATCATACTTCAGATAGAGCACTCATCTCCAGAATCTATAAAGAACTCAAAAAACTCTACACCAAGAATGCAAGTAATCCAATCGACAAATGGGCTAAGGAAATGAATAGACACTTCACAGAAGAAGATATACAAGCAATCAACAAACATATGGAAAAATGTTCAACATCTCTAGTAATAAGAGAAATGCAAATCAAAACCACCCTAAGATTCCATCTCACCCCAATTAGAATGGCGATTATCAAGAATACAAGCAACAAGAGGTGTTGGCGAGGATGTGGGGAGAAAGGTACACTCTTACATTGCTGGTGGGGCTGCAAATTAGTGCAGCCACTCTGGAAAGCAGTGTGGAGATTCCTTAGAAAACATGGAATGGAACCACCATTTGACCCAGCTATCCCACTCCTTGGCCTATACCAAAGGACTTAAAATCAGCATATTACAGAGATACAGCCATATCAATGTTCATAGCTGCTCAGTTCACAATAGCCAGATTGTGGAACCAACCTAGATGTCCTTCAGTTGATGAATGGATAAAGAAAATGTGGGCCCGCCCACACAGCCAGCTTCTCCAGGTTCTCGGAACGGAACTGGCCCGCTAGTGAGAGCCTTTCTGAACAGAGCAGGCTCCGAGTCCCGGAGCCGCTGCAGCGCAGTGTACTCCTGCAAAGAACCAGCGGAGAGCCTCGATCTGCAAGCAGCCTCAGGGATAAGGGCAGGGCAGCCGGAGACCTCTTCAGGCGGCTCTGCCCACTCCGGCTGCGGGCTCTCTTCATGGGGCGATCCAAGATGGCGGCCTAGAGGGAGACTGCACCCCCATTCGCTCCAGAACCCAGGAGTTAAGAAGGGGAGGCATTGAGAGACTCGGACTGAAGTGGAGCCACGGGTGAGTCTGCCCACTGGGTAAAGCTCGGCCCGGGTGGCAGGCCCAGATAGAGGTGGCTTATCGGAGCCGGGCAGGGCAGCTAGAGTCATCCACAGGCAGTCCTGCGCACTCCGGCGGTGGGCCCCGCCCACACAGCCAGCTTCTCCAGGTTCTCGGAACGGAACTGGCCCGCTCGTGAGAGCCTTTCTGAACAGAGCAGGCTCCGAGTCCCGGAGCCGCTGCAGCGCAGTGTACTTCTGCAAAGAACCAGCGGAGAGCCTCGATCTGCAAGCAGCCTCAGAGATCAGGGTAGGGCAGCCGGAGACCTCTTCAGGCGGCTCTGCCCACTCCGGCTACGGGCTCTCTTCACGGGGAGATCCAAGATGGCGGCCTAGAGGGAGACTGCACCCCCGGTCGCCCAGAACCCAGGAGTTAAGAAGGGGAGGCATTGAGAGACTCGGACTGAAGTGGAGCCACGGGTGAGTCTGCCCACTGGGTAAAGCTCAGCCCGGGTGGCAGGCCCAGATAGAGGTAGCTTATCGGAGCCGGGCAGGGCAGCTAGAGTCATCCACAGGCAGTCCTGCGCACTCCGGCAGTGGGCCCCGCCCACACAGCCAGCTTCTCCAGGTTCTCGGAACGGAACTGGCCCGCTCGTGAGAGCCTTTCTGAACAGAGCAGGCTCCGAGTCCCGGAGCCGCTGCAGCGCAGTGTACTTCTGCAAAGAACCAGCGGAGAGCCTCGATCTGCAAGCAGCCTCAGAGATCAGGGTAGGGCAGCCGGAGACCTCTTCAGGCGGCTCTGCCCACTCCAGCTACGGGCTCTCTTCACGGGGAGATCCAAGATGGCGGCCTAGAGGGAGACTGCACCCCCGGTCGCCCAGAACCCAGGAGTTAAGAAGGGGAGGCATTGAGAGACTCGGACTGAAGTGGAGCCACGGGTGAGTCTGCCCACTGGGTAAAGCTCAGCCCGGGTGGCAGGCCCAGATAGAGGTGGCTTAGCGGAGCCGGGCAGGGCAGCTAGAGTCTTCCCAAGGTAGTCTTCCACATTCCGGCAGTGGGCTCTTCCCACACGGCCAGCTGCACGGTGCAGGCCCACAGTGAGAGCATTTCCGCACAGAGCCAGTTCCAAAATGTGGAACCAGTAGGGGGCTAGGGGCAGTATTCTTCGAATGAGCTGCTTTATCAGATTCCTCCAAGACATCAGGCTACTGAAGGCTGGGAGGTGATACACTGGAAATCTACTGGGACACTATAAGCCAATAGTGGAAAACTGCAATATCTCAGGGTCCCACTGACAACTGACCATTATGAGAAAACAAGGGAAGAAAATGTCCCAAACAAACCTAGATACTACATCAATAAAACCCAATGACAGCACAGCAGAAGAAATGTCAGAAAGGGAGTTCAGAATGTACGTAATTAAAACGATCAGGGAAGCTAATGAGGAGATGAAAGAGCAAATGCAGGCATTGAAGGAGGAGATGAAAGAGCAAATGCAGGCATTAAATGATCGCACCAATCAACAGTTAAAAGACCAAATACGGGAAGCAAGAGATCATTTCAATAAAGAGTTAGAGATACTGAAAAAAAACCAAATTGAAATCCTTGAAATGAAGGAAACAATAAACCAAGTTAAAAACTCCATAGAAAGCATAACAAATAGGATAGAACACCTGGAAAACAGAACCTCAGACATTGAAGACAAAATATTTAACCTTGAAAACAAAGTTGAACAAACAGAGAAGATGGTAAGAAATCATGAACAGAATCTCCAAGAACTATCGGATATCATGAAAAGGCCAAATTTGAGAATTATTGGGATTGAGGAAGGCTTAGAGAAACAAACCAAAGGAATGAACAATCTATTCAATGAAATAATAACAGAAAATTTCCCAAATCTGAAGAATGAAATGGAAAACCAAGTACAAGAGGCTTATAGAACTCCAAACATACAAAATTACAACAGACCCACACCAAGGCACATTATTATGAAAATACCTAACATACAAAATAAAGACAGAATTTTAAAGGCCGCGAGAGAAAAGAATCAAATTACATTCAGAGGGAAACCAATAAGAATATCAGCAGATTTTTCAATCCAGACCCTAAAAGCTAGAAGGGCCTGGAACAACATATACCAAGCCCTGAAAGAAAATGGATGCCAACCAAGAATCTTATACCCAGCAAAACTTACCTTCAAATTTGACGATGAAATAAGATCCTTCCATGATAAACAAAAGCTAAAGGAATTTACAAAAAGAAAGCCAGCATTACAGAACATTCTCACCAAAATATTTCATGAGGAAGAGATGAAAAACAACGATGCAAATCAGCAACAGGAGGCGCTAGCCTAAAGGAATAGCCAAATAAAGGAGAAACCAAATCATGTCAAAAACAAATATGAGTCAATTGACTGGGAATACAAATCATATCACAATAATAACCCTGAATGTTAATAGCCTGAATTCATCAATCAAAAGACACAGACTGGCAGATTGGATTAAAAAGAAAAATCCAACAATATGCTGCCTGCAAGAGACTCATCTCATAGAAAGAGACACCCATAGACTAAAGGTGAAAGGATGGGGAAAAACATACCATGCACATGGACACAGCAAAAAAGCTGGAGTATCCATCCTCATCTCAGATAATGTGGACTTCAAACCAAAACTAGTCAGAAGGGATAAAGAAGGACATTACATGCTGCTTAAGGGAAGCATAAATCAGCAAGACATAACAATCATAAATATCTATGCCCCGAACATTGGCTCATCCACGTACGTCAAACAAATCCTTCTCAATTCCAGAAATCAAATAGACCACAACACAATAATACTAGGCGATTTTAACACACCTCTCTCACCACTGGATAGATCGTCCAAACAAAAATTGAATAAAGAAACTATAGATCTCAACAACACAATCAGCAATTTAGACTTAACGGACATATATAGAATATACCATCCAACAAAGAATGAATACACTTTCTTCTCAGCAGCACATGGATCCTTCTCTAAAATAGACCATATTTTATGCCACAAAGCTACTGTTAGTAAATACAAGAAGATAGAGATACTACCTTGTACTCTATCAGATCATAATGGATTGAAATTTGAAATAAATGACAGAATAAAAAACAGAAACTTCTCCAATACCTGGAGACTAAATAATACACTATTATATGATGAATGGATAACAGAAGACATCAGGAGGGAAATAAAAAAATTCTTAGAAGTAAACGAGAACAAAGACACATCATATCAAAATCTCTGGGACACTATGAAAGCAGTACTTAGAGGAAGATTTATTTTATGGGGTGCATTCAAAAAAAGAAGTAGAAATCAACAAATAAACTACTTAACACTACAGCTCAAAGCACTAGAAAAAGAAGAGCAGACCAATACCAAAAGTAGTAGAAGACAGGAAATAGTTAAAATCAGAGCCGAAATCAACGAAATCGAAACAAAAGAAACAATCGGAAAAATTAACAAAATAAATAGTTGGTTCTTTGAAAAAATAAATAAAATTGATAAACCCTTAGCCACACTAACAAAGAGAAAGAGGGAGAAAACTCAAATTACTAAAATTCGGAATGAACAAGGAAACATCACAACAGACACAAGTGAAATATAAAACATAATTAGAAGCTATTTCGAAAATCTATACTCCAACAAAACAGAAAACCTCGAAGACATCAACAAATTTCTAGAGACATATGAACTACCTAAACTGAATGAGGAGGACATACACAACTTAAATAAACCAATTTCAAGCAATGAAATAGAAGAGGTCATCAAAAGCCTACCAACAAAGAAAAGTCCAGGACCAGATGGGTTCTCAGCCGAGTTCTACAAAACCTTTAAAGAAGAGCTCATTCCAATACTCCTCAAACTATTCCATGAAATAGAAGAGGAGGGAACCCTCCCAAACTCGTTCTATGAAGCCAATATCACCCTGATACCTAAACCAGACAGAGACACATCGAGGAAAGAAAATTTCAGACCAATATCCTTAATGAACATCGATGCAAAAATTCTCAATAAAATTTTAGCAAATCGCATACAAATATATATTAAAAAGATAGTGCACCACGATCAAGTGGGTTTTATCCCAGGGATGCAAGGTTGGTTCAACATTCGGAAATCAATAAATGTCATTCACCATATCAACAGACTTAAAGTTAAGAATCACATGATTATTTCAATAGATGCAGAAAAAGCATTTGATAAAATACAGCATCCCTTCATGCTCAAAACACTAGAAAAAATTGGGGTAGTGGGAACATTCCTAAACATTATAAAGGCCATCTACGCTAAGCCCATGGCTAATATCATTCTAAATGGTGAAAAACTGAAAGCGTTCCCCCTAAAAACTGGAACAAGGCAGGGATGCCCTCTTTCACCGCTTCTATTCAACATCGTCCTTGAGACTCTAGCCAGAGCAATCAGACAAACCAAAGAAATTAAAGGGATACGAATAGGAAAAGAAGAACTCAAACTATCCCTGTTCGCTGATGACATGATTATATATTTAGAGGAACCTGGAAATTCCACCAGAAAACTTTTAGAACTCATAAGTGAATTCAGTAAAGTAGCAGGTTACAAGATCAATGCTCATAAATCCAATGCATTTTTATACATAAGTGATGAATCTTCAGAAAGAGAAATTAGGAAAACTACCCCATTCACAATAGCATCGAAAAAAATAAAATACTTGGGAATCAATCTCACAAAAGAGGTGAAAGACCTCTACAATGAGAACTACAGAACACTAAAGAAAGAAATTCAAGAAAACCTTAGAAGATGGAAAGATCTCCCATGTTCCTGGATAGGCAGAATTAATATCGTCAAAATGGCTATACTACCTAAAGTGCTATACAGATTCAATGCAATTCCAATTAAAATCCCAATGATGTACCTTGCAGAAATAGAGCAAGCAATTATGAAATTCATCTGGAAGAATAAAAAACCTAGAATAGCTAAAGCAATCCTCAGTAGCAAGAGCGAAGCAGGGGGTATTACAATACCAGATCTTCAACTCTACTACAAAGCAATAGTAACAAAAACGGCATGGTATTGGTACCAAAATAGACAGGTAGATCAATGGTACAGAATAGAGGACATGGACACAAACCCAAATAAATACAATTTTCTCATACTAGACAAAGGTTCCAACAATATGCAATGGAGAAAAGATAGCCTCTTCAACAAATGGTGCTGGGAAAACTGGAAAACTATATGCATTAGAATGAAATTAAACCCCTATCTCTCACCCTACACAAAACTCAACTCAAAATGGATCAAGGACCTCGGAATCAGACCAGAGACCCTGCATCTTATAGAAGAAAAAGTAGGTCCAAATCTTCAACTTGTGGCTCAGGATCAGATTTCCTTAACAGGACTCCCATAGCACAAGAAATAAAAGCAAGAATCAACAACTGGGATAGATTCAAACTAAAAAGCTTTCTCTCAGCAAAGGAAACTATCAGAAATGTGAAGAGAGAGCCTACAGAGTGGGAGAATATCTTTGCCAACCATACCTCAGATAGAGCGCTAATTTCCAGAATCTATAAAGAACTCAAAAAACTCTACATGAAGAATACAAATAATCCAATCAACAAATGGACTAAGGAAATGAACAGACACTTCACAGAAGAAGATGTACAAGTAATCACCAGATATATGAAAAAATGTTCAACGTCCCTAGTAATAAGGGAAATGCAAATCAAAACTACCCTAAGATTTCATCTCACCCCAATTAGAATGGCGATTATCAAGAATACAAGCAAAAATAGGTGTTGGCGAGGATGTGGTGAAAAAGGAACACTCATACATTGCTGGTGGGGTTGCAAATTAGTGCAGCCACTCTGGAAAGCAGTGTGGAGATTCCTCAGAAAGCTTGGAATGGAACCACCATTTGACCCAGCTATCCCACTCCTTGGCCTATACCCAAAGGACTTAAAATCAGCATACTACAGAGATACAGCCACATCAATGTTCATTGCTGCTCAATTCACCATAGCCAGATTGTGGAACCAACCTAGATGCCCTTCAGTTGATGAATGGATAAAGAAACTGTGGCATATTTATACAATGGAATATTACTCCGCAATGAAGAATGATAAAATTATGGCATTGTAGGCAAATGGTCGAAATTGGAGAATATCATGCTAAGTGAGATAAGCCAATCTCAAAAAACTAAAGGACGAATGATCTTGCTGATAAGCGGATGAGGACATATAATGGGGGGTGGGACGGGCTAGCATTAGGTTTAGGGTTAGGTTTAGAGTTAGGCTAAGGAGAGCACTAAGAATGAAGGAAAGAAGGACTGTGTAGAGGGAAAAGAGGGGTGGGAGGGGTGGGAGGGGTGGGAGGGGTGGGGGGAGGGGAAAAATGAAATAAACATCATTACCCTATGTAAACGTAAAAAAAATAAAAAATAAAAAAAAAGAAAAAAAAAGAAAATGTGGTATATATATATATATAATGGAATATTACTCAGCCATAAAGAATGATAAAATTATGGCATTTGCAGGCAAATGGATGAAACTGGAGAATATCATGCTAAGTGAGATAAGCCAATCTCTAAAAACCATAGGAAGAATGATATCGCTAATAAGTGGATGATGACACATAATGGGGGGTGGGAAGGGTTAGTGTTGGGGTTGGAGTTGGGTTTAGGGAGCGGGGCAGGAATGGAGGAAGGAAGGACTGTATAGAGGGAGGGGAGGGGTGGGAGGGGTGGGGGGGAGGGGAAAAATGGCAGAATGAATCAAACAACATTACCCTATGTAGATTTATGATTACACAAATGGTATGCCTTTACGCCATGTACAGACAGAGAAACAACATGTATCCCATTTGTTTACAATAAAAAAAAAGAAAAAAAAAGAATTATTAAGCATTGTACAAAAACCAAAACAGTGAACAGACCTTAGAAAACACTTGGACTGTTAGTGGTGTCTTGGGGACGGAGCAGATGCCATATGCAAGCTGTCTTCCCTGGTGAAAGGCCTCTGGGCTCCTTCCTGCAGCTACTTCATGTTCTCCTGTGTTCTCAGCATGAAGTCAGTTCTCACCAAGGAGCCCTGGACGCCACGTTCACCTACCTCAGCAGCAAGCTCCCACACTTCCCTATAATTCTCACTACAAATCACACAACACCTTTTAAATTACTGCCACAGTTGTTTCTTATTGTTCTATAGTAACTGGGGCTCAGAGGAAAAAACTAATAGTAAAGAACTGTAATCCTAAAGGGAAGGTGTAGGAGCCAAAGCAATATTTTTTTCTTACAAATATACATGTCTTGGTGGGATCTCCCAGGGATATCCATCCATAATCATGGGGCTGAGTTGAGGAAGATTTTCCAAAGTCCTATATGTTATTCAAGTGCCAGTTGTGGGACACAGCATCATCTGGGGTAAGGAGGAGTCTTTGGGACTTTGTCTCCTGGCCTTATCTTGCACTCTCAGGAGTCTCCTTAGAAATCCTGACACCTGCCTCTGGGGTGTCCTAAACTCAACCACACTGGGAATCAATCCTGACCTTCATTTCACACACCCATTCTGTCCCTTTTCCTGTCCCCTTTTGCTTTCTCCCTCCTTCTAGAATCCATCTCAGCCTTTTTCCATTTGGATACATCTTCCTGTCCTCTTTCTCCCCCACATCCCTCTTAACACTTCGATTTCAATATTCCCATGTCTGCTGTCTTGCCCTTTCACAGTCTCACTCTTTCTTCTTCACACTTTAGGACCCAAGAAGCACCATAGAGAAGATCTGTCAATTCCTGGGAAAGAAGTTAAATCCAGAAGAACTGGATTCAGTCCTCAAGAATAGCTCCTTCCACGTCATGAAACAAAACAAGATGTCTAATCTTGAAACAATGCCTGAATCTTTAAAGAGTCTGCACATCTCCATAGCAAGGAAAGGTAAATGCTCTGGTTTCAGAATGCATGAGATTACTTAGAGGGCACTCTTCTCTTTACCACCGGACAGTAAGAGTGAAGGTGTTTGAACATATCACCTTTAATCATTTATGTCCCTGAAGCTGCTAGTGTTGCCTTATAGAAAAAAAATGTTTGATTGAAACTGGTATTGGCTGCAGGTACCTGGGGAAAGCTGATTCAGTGCTGGAGAGGAGGGTGGTTTTGGAGATGGTGGTGTCTGGGCTACTCCACTGTGACTTACCATAGAGAACAGCCCTAAAGAAAGAGACCCCAAAGAAAGAGCAAACTGAAGAAGGTAGAGAGGAGGTCGTTTGCTAGGAGACATTGTCAGGCCTCCTTCTTGTGAGGAAAGATTAATCCCATCAACACACTTGGATTCAGGCCTATTGAAAACGTCCACTGCAAGTGATGTGAGAACCTCTTTTTCCAAAATTCCTCCAGTTCTCACATATCTGGAATGGTGAACCATGGAATAAATCTACCAAATGCTTCAAAAGATACTCAACAGGTCAGGATTCCTGCACACAGTGCCCATGGAGCACAGAGGGATAAACCAGAGGACTGGGCTGGGGATGTCACTCACTGAGAGAGCAGAGTCTAGCAGAAGAAATCAATGAAGATTGTCTGATAATGAAGACAACAATGAATATAAGAGTAAGAATGAGTTTTTATAAGATAGCAATGACATGTTAGGCATTCTACTACTTTAGTGTTTACGTAAATATAACATATTAGCATAGATACTTTTATATATTTATTAATTGTACTATTATATGAAATAATTTTAATGATACATAATATAACACTTAATCATTTAAGTGAAGGCTTCATGTTCATATCATTAGTTTCCATTTAACCCCAATATTCTCAATGGTAAAGCCTCTGGGGCTTCCTAAATTCTTATCTGTAAAAAAGGGTATGATGCTCAGATTTTATTCACTCTTTATTAATCCTGTCACCATTTACTGAGTATATAGCATGTCATTCTTTGAAGCACCAATAATGAGACAATTAATAGAAAGTGTTGACTTCCTAATATGTTAAAAACATACCATATGCACATTCCAAAAGGAAAAGCCTAGAACATGCCGTGTTTGATCATTGCTGTGAAGTGAGCGAGGGTGGAGGTATTCAGCTCTGAACTGAGGGCCTCACTGAGTAACTGCATGGGAGCAAACATTTGAAAGGGGCAAATGAACAAGACATGAATGCGTCCAGCAGGACAGCACTCTAGGGTGAGGTCAAGACATGTAAAGAGCCTGCAGAGGGGGAGCCTGGCATGTTTAAAGCTGGGCAGTCCCAGGGGTGGCATCTGGAACAACAAGGACCCTGTGCCCAGAACCAAAAAGCACCAAGGGACTTACCTACAAGAGACTGGAAGTCCTGGGAGACTCAGAACCAGAAGTGACTGGAGCCACTGGACCTGGCAACGCATCAGTGTGGGAGCCAGGGGCAGAATAGCTTCTATCAGAGAATGGCCAAAGCAGACTAGTTGTCATCTGATCTGATCACCCAGGTCAGAAATTCTGTTAGCTTGGGCCAAAGGGGTAAAACAAGAAGTGGTCAGGCTTAGTTATATTCCAGATGTTCTGATTTTATACCCAGCACTGTGGCTTATGGATTTGGTACAAGATGGTTGGGGAGAGGAGGAGTCAGGACACACTATAGAGGCAGGTAGAAGTGTAAATGGGTACAGTGCCCAGGCAGCATGAGGGCTCAGCATGACCCAGTGGTCATTATACTGCTTTGACAGTGTAAGGAGAGCTCAGTCTTCAGACCTGTCACTAGATCTGATGTGACTCTCCTTCATGTTTCCAGGCATCTGTGGGGACTGGAAGAATCACTTCACAGTGGCCCAAGCTGAATCCTTTAATAAAGTATACCAAGAGAAGATGGCAGGTTTTCCCAAAGACCTGTTCTCATGGGAATACTGTCCAAGAGACTCTGGATCTTCTATGGATGCAGATAAATGTTGTCCTGTCGTGGGATGAGTACAGAACTGGGGACTTCTAGAATAAAACCCGTTTCTACAAGAAAAGGAGGGAAGGACAGGATGGCATAAAGAACCAATGAAATATAAACTAATAGAGGAGTAACAGGAAATCTAGCTGAGTAGAGAAGGAGAATGGGAGAGGGGAGGAGGCCCAGCAAGGAGGGGGGAGCGAGACCCGAAATGCCTTTCCCTGCAGGGATGAGTGTTTCTGGATCTACTCAACTACTGTGCATAGCAAATCTAACGCTCTGACACAAAATTAAAATCCTGCTTCTTCACTCTGGAGTCCTGAATTATACATTTTGCTTCTCTGATCATTTGCTTCTTAAAAGTGACTGGGATCTCTCTATTCAGTTCATCACTTCCTAGCTTTTGAAAGAACTTTGTAGACTTTCAAATGCATAGAAGGCCAGACACAGAATATGAATATCACACAAAATTGTGTCTAATTTTTAAAACAAGAATAGAATGTAGAAGAAGCTAAGGTTCCTTTTCATTGACATCTATCTCCAGAATCCAAGATGAAGATGATCTGCAGGAGTCTAATTTCCAACTTAGTTTTGTTTTCATTCCTAGTGGTTTAAACACCATAAATAACAATTGCTGGGTATGGAACTTTCAGAAGGTACCTAAATGATGAGTGGTACAATACATTCACAGACTTACTACTCAGCATTTAACCTAGGTTTTATCTGAGCTGATGTGCATAGAGTACTTCAGAACTGAATTGAGGCTTGACACACTGTAGAGTTACCAGTTCTCCTGTAAATGTCTCTGGGTTCCCCTCACCAATTTCCCCATATTTCCTTGGGAAAGTAAGAAAAAACCAAAGTCAGAGTTTTCCTCAGGTGACCATTTAGAACTGATTTTGACTGTTCACTTTTAGTCTCTTGTAGGTGTAACAAAATGTTTCTCCAGTCATCTTGGATTGCAGGTAAAAGCCAAATCAACTCCTTTACCTCTGCTCACTTTGAGACGACTGTGGAATTCATTAATTTTGGAGGTCAAGCAGCTGAGCTACATAGCATTGGTCTCCTACTACCTTGCTGTAGAAACCACCTCTTCCATGAGGGTATGATGATAACAGTTGCTTAGGATTCATTTATGGTGACGGGGGTAACAGGGATTGAACTCGGGGCCCTTGACCACTAAACCACAAATGGAGCTCTATTTTGTATTTTATTAGGGACAAGGTCTCAGTGAGTGGCTTAGCATGTCACTTTTTCTTTTTCAGCAAGAGAAACACCTTTATTGTTATAAACAATGAAGAATTGTGAATTATTTCTTACGAAGTGTAACACGACCCACCATACAGTCTCCGAACTTGGCAACAAGATCCTCTCTACCATAATCCACTTAAAATACAACCTCAGAGTTCCCAGTCCCACGAACCCAATCTACTTTTTATTTTTTCATAAATTAAGCATCTTCTAATATTCTTTTTTTTAAGATTTTTTTTTATTATTTTTTTTTATTGTACACAAATGGGATACATGTTGTTTCTCTGTTTCTACATGACGTAAAGGCATACCATTTGTGTAATCATAAATTTACATAGGGTAATGTTTGATTCATTCTGTTATTTTACCCCTTCCCCCCACCCCTCCCATCCCTTCTCTGCATCTATACAGTCCTTCCTTCTTCCATTCCTGCCCCCCTCCCTAAACCCAACTCCAACACCAACATTAACCCTTCCCACCCCCCCTTATGTGTCATCGTCCACTTATTAGCGATATCATTCTTCCTTTGGTTTTTTGAGATTGGCTTATCTCACTTAGCATGATATTCTCCAGTTTCATCCATTTGCCTGCAAATGCCATAATTTTATCATTCTTTATGGCAGAGTAATATTCCATTGTATATTTATACCACATATTCTTTATCCATTCATCAATTGAAGGACATCTAGGTTGGTTCCACAATCTGGCTATTGTGAACTGAGCAGCTATGAACATTGATGTGGCTGTATCTCTGTAATATGCTGATTTTAAATCCTTTGGGTATAGGCCAAGGAGTGGGATAGCTGGGTCAAATGGTGGTTCCATTCCAAGTTTTCTAAGGAATCTCCACACTGCTTTCCAGAGTGGCTGCACTAATTTGCAGCCCCACCAGCAATGTAAGAGTGTACCTTTCTCCCCACATCCTCGCCAACACCTGTTGTTGCTTGTATTCTTGATAATCGCCATTCTAATTGGGGTGAGATGGAATCTTAGGGTGGTTTTGATTTGCATTTCTCTTATTACTAGAGATGTTGAACATTTTTCCATATGTTTGTTGATTGCTTGTATATCTTCTTCTGTGAAGTGTCTATTCATTTCCTTAGCCCATTTGTCGATTGGATTACTTGCATTCTTGGTGTAGAGTTTTTTGAGTTCTTTATAGATTCTGGAGATGAGTGCTCTATCTGAAGTATGATTGGCAAAGATTTTCTCCCACTCTGTAGGCTCTTTCTTTGCATTGCTAATAGTTTCCTTTGCTGAGAGAAAGCTTTTAGTTTGAATCTATCCCAGTTATTAATTCTTGCTTTTATTTCTTGTGCTATGGGAGTCCTGTTGAGGAAGTCTGGTCCTAAGCCGACATGTTGAAGCTCTGGACCTACTTTTTCTTCTATAAGATGCAAGGTCTCTGGTCTGATTCCGAGATCCTTAATCCACTTTGAGTTTAGTTTCGTGCATGGTGAGAGATATGGGTTTAGTTTCATTCTGTTGCATATGGATTTCCAATTCTCCCAGCAACATTTGTTGAAGAGGCTATCTTTTCTCCATTGCATATTTTTGGCCCCTTTGACTAGTATGAGAAAATTGTATTTATTTGGGTTTGTGTCATGTCCTCTATTCTGTACCATTGATCCACCTTTCTATTTTGGTACCAATACCATGCCGTTTTTGTTACTATTGCTTTGTAGTAGAGTTGAAGATCTGGTATTGCGATACCCCCTGCTTCACTCTTTCTGCCAAGGATTGCTTTAGCTATTCTGGGTTTTTTATTCTTCCAGATGAATTTCATAATTGCTTGCTCTATTTCTGTAAGGTACATCATTGGGATTTTAATTGGAATTGCATTGAATCTGTATAGCACTTTTGGTAGTATGGCCATTTTGACAATATTAATTCTTCCTATCCAAGAACATGGGAGATCTTTCCATCTTCTAAGGTTTTCTTGAATTTCTTTCTTTAGTGTTCTGTAGTTCTCATTGTAGAGGTCTTTCACCTCTTTTGGGAGATTGATTCCCAGGTATTTTATTTTTTTCGATGCTATTGTGAATGGGGTAGTTTTCCTAATTTCTCTTTCTGAAGATTCATAGCTTATGTATAGAAATGCCTTAGATTTATGTGCATTGATCTTATATACCGCTACTTTACTGAATTCACTTATGAGATCTAACAGTTTTCTGGTGGAATTTCCTGGTTCCTCTAAGTATACAATCATATCATCAGCAAATAGGGATAGTTTGAGTTCTTCTTTTCCTATTCGTATCCCTTTAATTTCTTTGGTCTGTCTAATTGCTCTGGCTAGAGTTTCAAGGACGATATTGAATAGAAGTGGTGAAAGAGGGCATCCCTGCCTTGTTCCAGTTTTTAGAGGGAATGCTTTCAGTTTTTCACCATTTAGAATGATATTAGCCATGGGCTTAGCGTAGATGGCCTTTACAATGTTAAGGAATGTTCCCACTATCCCTATTTTTTCTAGTGTTTTGAGCATGAAGGGGTGCTGTATTTTATCAAATGCTTTTTCTGCATCTATCGAAATAATCATGTGATTCTTGACTTTAAGTCTATTGATATGGTGAATGACATTTATTGATTTCCTGATGTTGAACCAACCTTGCATCCCTGGGATGAAACCCACTTGATCATGGTGCACTATCTTTTTAATAAGTTTTTGTATGCGATTTGCTAAAATTTTGTTGAGAATTTTTGCGTCGATGTTCATTAAGGATATTGGTCTGAAATTTTCTTTCCTTGATGTGTCTCTGTCTGGTTTAGGTATCAGGTTAATATTGGCATCATAGAATGAGTTTGGGAGGGTTCTCTCCTCTTCTATTTTATGGAATACTTTGAGAAGTATTGGAATGAGCTCTTCTTTAAAGGTTTTGTAGAACTCGGCTGAGAACCCATCTGGTCCTGGACTTCTCTTTGTTGGTAGGCTTTTGATGACTTCTTCTATTTCATTACTTGAAATTGGTCTATTTAAATTGTGTATGTCCTCCTCGTTCAGTTTAGGCAATTCATATGTCTCTAGAAACCTGTTGATGTCTTCAATATTTTCTATTTTGTTGGAGTATAGATTTTCAAAATAGCTTCTAATTATGTTTTGTATTTCAGTCGTGTCTGTTGTGATATTTCCTTGTTCATTCTGAATTTTAGTGATTTGGGTTTTCTCTCGTCTTCTCTTTGTTAGTGTGGCTAAAGGCTTATCAATTTTGTTTATTTTTTCGAAGAACCAACTATTTATTTTGTCAATTTTTTGTATTGTTTCTTTTGTTTCAATGTCATTGATTTCAGCTCTGAGTTTGACTATTTCCTGTCTTCTACTACTTTTGGTATTGGTCTGTTCTTCTTTTTCTAGGGCTTTGAGCTGTAGTGTTAGGTCATTTATTTTTTGAGTTTTACTTCTTTTATTAAATGCGCTCCATGAAATAAAAAAATCTTCCTCTAAGTACTGCTTTCATAGTGTCCCAGAGATTTTGATATGATGTTTCTTTGTTCTCGTTTACCTCTAAGAATTTTTTAATTTCCTTCCTAATATCTTCTGTTATCCATTCATCATATAATAGCATATTGTTTAATCTCCAGGTGTTGGAGTAGTTTCTGTTTTTTACTCTTTCATTTATTTCTAACTTCAATCCATTATGATCTGATAGAATACAAGGTAGTGTCTCTATCTTCTTGTATTTGCTGACATTAGCTTTGTGGCATAATATACGGTCTATTTTAGAGAAGGATCCATGTGCTGCTGAGAAGAAAGTGTTTTCGCTCTTGGTTGGATGGTATATCCTATAAGTGTCTGTTAAGTCTAAATTATTGATTGTGTTATTGAGATCTATGGTTTCTTTGTTCAATTTTTGTTTGGAAGATCTATCCAGTGGTGAGAGAGGCGTGTTAAAATCACCTAGTATTATTGTGTTATGGTCTATTTGGTTTCTAAAATTGAGAAGGATTTGTTTAACATACATGGATGAGCCACTGTTTGGGGCATAGATGTTTATGATTGTTATATCTTGCTGATTTATGCTTCCCTTAAGCAGTATGAAATGTCCTTCCTTATCCCTTCTGACTGACATTGGCTTGAAGTCCACATTATCTGAAATGAGGATGGATACTCCAGCATTTTTGCTGAGTCCATGTGCGTGGTGTGTTTTACCCCATCCTTTCACCTTTAGTCTATGGGTATCTCTTTCTATGAGGTGAGTCTCTTGCTGGCAACATATTGATGGATCTTTCTTTTTAATCCAATCTGCCAGTCTAGGACTTTTGATTGATGAATTCAGGCCATTAACATTCAGTGTTATTATTGAGATATGATTTGTATTCCCGGTCATTTGGTTCATATTTAAAATTTTATTTATTTATTTATTTATTTTTTGACACATCTTGGTTCCTCCTTTATTTGACAGTTCCTTTAGGATAATTCCTCCCTTTGCTGATTTGCTTCTTTGTTTTTTATTTCTTCCTCATGAAATATTTTGCCAAGAATGTTCTGTAATGCTGGCTTTCTTTTTGTAAATTCTTTTAGCTTTTGTTTATCATGGAAAGATTTTATTTCATCGTCAAATTTGAAGGTAAGCTTTGCTGGGTATAAGATTCTTGTTTGGCATCCATTTTCTTTCAGAGCTTGAAAAATGTTGTTCCAGGCCCTTCTAGCTTTTAGGGTCTGGATTGAAAAATCTGCTGATATCCGTATTGGTTTCCCCCTGAATGTAATTTGGTTCTTTTCTCTCACAGCCTTTAAAATTCTGTCTTTATTTTGTATGTTAGGTATTTTCATTACAATGTGCCTTGGTGTGGGTCTGTTGTAATTTTGTGTATTTGGAGTCCAATAAGCCTCTTGGACTTGATTTTACATTTCATTCTTCAGATTTGGGAAATTTTCTGATATTATTTCATTGAATAGATTGTTCATTCCTTTGGTTTGTTTCTCTAAGCCTTCCTCAATCCCAATAATTCTCAAATTTGGCCTTTTCATGATATCCCATAGTTCTTTCAGATTCTGTTCATGATTTCTCACCATCTTCTCTGTTTGTTCAACTATGTTTTCGAGGTTAAATATTTTGTCTTCAATATCTGAAGTTCTGTCTTCCAGCTGTTCTATCCTATTGTTTATGCTTTCTATGGAGTTCTTAATTTGGTTTATTGTTTCCTTCATTTCAAGGATTTCTGTTTGTTTTTTTTTTTCAATATCTCTAACTCTTTATTGAAATGATCTTTTGCTTCCTGAATTTGCTCTGTTAACTGTCGATTGGTGCGATCATTCAATGTCTGCATTTACTCTTTCATCTCATCATTCAATGCCTGCATTTGCTCTTTCATCTCATCGTTTGCTTCCCTAATCATTTTAATTATGTACATTCTGAACTCCCTTTCTGTCATTTCTTCTGCCATGCTGTCGTTGGATTCTATTGATGTAACATCTAGATTTGTTTGGGGCATTTTCTTCCCTTGTTTTCTCATATTGTTCAGGAATCAGTGGGTCATTAAGATATTGCAGATTTCCTCTATCGACTTATAATGTCCCTGAAGATTGCTAGTATATCCCCTCTTATCCTTCAGTAGCCTGAAGTCTTGGAGGAAGTTGATAATGCGGGGCTCCACGAAGAAGCTGCCTCTCTAGGGTGGTGACCCTCAGGTGGCGTATATTCCCTGCTAGTGGTCAGAGGTGTCTCCACTTGTTGACCAATGGTCATCCAATGGGGAACTAGGCTGCAGGCTGAGGCAAGGCCTATTTGTGCCTGTGTCTCTGGTTTAACGGTCCCTGTGGGAAAACCTCTCCCGGTAGGGAAGACTCACTCGGTGGGAACGTCTCGCTGGTCAGTTCCCCTCCTAGAGGTTCCCCTCAATCTACAACTACCGCCTGGGCTGGGCTGTCTTCCTCTGCAACATTCCCAGGGGCCCGGACCTACGTCCTGGGCCTGGGAGCCTCACCCTCTGCAGGCGAGTCTCCTTAGGCTGCCTGTCCCAGATAATCTGCCCGCAGTCCTGGAAACTTCGCTCCGCCCCTAGGCGTGTCTCTGTGCGGCTCTTCCAGCAAGAAGCCTCCTAGCTCCTGGGACCCTACTCTGCACCTAATCGCCTGGCTATGCGGCCCCTCCTCTGAGTCGCCACCTGGAGCCCTGTACAATAGCTCCGATACCCAGAGACCCGCCACACACCTCCTCCACCAGACAGCAGCCCGGTTTCCGACGCAGTCACTAGGAGTCCAAGCAACTCACTTTGCGTCTCCTCCTCCCGCCAACCTCCCTTAGCCCTAGGCAGTCACTCCAAGCCCAAGTGACCCGCCCTGTTCCTCCTCCTCCTCCTTGGGGTAGCCCCCCGGGTGTTCAGGAGCGGTGGCTCCGAGACCAAGTGACTCACCATGCTCCTCCTCCAGGCAGGCCACCAGTGTTCAGGAGCGGTCGCTTTGAGTGCAATCAACTCACCACTCGCCTCCTCCTCTGGCAACCACCTGTGGCTCTGATGCAGTCACTCCTAGACCAAGCGACCCGCTGCACTTCTCCTCTTCCTCCGGGCAACCCCCCGGTGTTCAGAAGTGATTACTCTGAGTCTAAACAGCTCACCACGCAGCTCCTCCTCAGGCAGCCACCCGGAGCCCCAGTGGTTGCTCCAAGTACAAGTGCTGTGCTGAGCTGCCTCCTCTACGATGATCCCAGTTGGCCGTGTTTACCGCTCCCTCAGCGGGGGGAGGGGCGTCTCTCTGAGCAACTCCACTTCACAAATTCCCTGCGTTCCGGGACTACCGCACCATCCGGGATGCCTCCCCAACGGGAGAGACTCACCCGGCGGCTTTGAGTTCCTCCCAAGTCTCTTATTATCTCCTCTTTTGAATCCTGCCTCCTGGAGCAATGTGAAATGCAGCCACACTCTAGGCTGCCATCTTGAAACTCCAGCATGTCATTGTTATAGAGACTGCCTTTAAACAAGCAATCCTCCTGCCTCAGCCTCCTGAGCCCATGGGATTACAGGCATGTGCCACCACACCTGGCTCAGTTGCTTAGAAATCTTTAAAGCATTTGTAGATCATTTTGGAAACATCCTGACTCTTCACTTCCTGCTGCAGATGTTCAATGGGTCACTGAAAACAGAAACAAGAAGCATGCCCTCTCTGCCCTCTTGTCATATGTCTCTTCTCTGTTAGTCTAAAACTTTGGGTCAGATTTTTGCTCAACTCTGCAGGTAAACATACTCATCATTTCTCAAGTGGCTCCTCTGGACTCAAATACAGGTTGATTTGATGTCAGCTGACCTAACTTGCCTCCTCCCATGAAGGCTGCATACAGCAACAGAAAGTTAACCAAGACTCTGTCCCTTCCAGGCCTCGGGAATGGCTCCTAAGGTCTCCAGTCAGCAGTTCATTCCTGCCCACTCCCCTACCTGCCCCTTCTTTGCTCTCCCTGTGGTCCTTTAGGATACAGGATCCCTATCATGGCTTTCCTGGTAAGAGCCTACTATCTTCTTGGGCTTGCTAGCTGTCCAAATTAACCTCTCTCCTTTCCCATCAAGTTGGCATCAAAATCTTGGCCTTTTTCAGTGGGAAACAAATGGATTCCATTGTGACAATTCTGTTGTCAATTAGACATGACGTTCCTTCTTTAAGACTTTTCTAATGTTCTTAATAATTACTGGCCTTCGTGTCTTTGTATTTGTCTTGTACCTGTGTTGCTCAGGATGTGAGCACAGGTTCTCAGGGCAGTGCTCTCTGTTAATTCAGGCTCCCCTTGCAAATGCTGATGGTATGCAGGCTCCCAATATGAAAACCTAAGAGATGGCACCATGCAGAAAGCCTTGTTTGATGCAATTTACCTGCAGCGACTCCCATGGTGGTTATCGTAGATTTTAGCTAAAATTAAACAAGCAGTAAAATGTTTTTCTTGGTGAGATGGACAGGTCAGTACTTTGACCTGCCTAAAACAAAGATTGACCCATGAATTCAAGTATTATCATATATCTCTCTCTCTCTCTCTCTCTCTCTCTCTCTCTCTCTCTCTCTCTCTCTCTCTCTCTCTCTCTCCTTTCCCTTTTCCCCCTCTCTGGCATTACCTATCCTCAACCTGAATCATTTGCACCTCAATGTTGAGAAAAGCATCAAACATTATCCAATTTTCTCCAACTCTGAACATTTCACAAAAGAATATTATTCAGAAACCTGTAGAACTCGAGTGAGAAATATGAAAAAACAATGAAAATCATCAAAAATGAAGATGAAATTCAAAGGAGTGCCATCAACTTCACAATCACCAAATTCAAGGAGCATTATAAACATAATGGGGGAAGGAAAGATGAACAATCTTGGAAACACAAAGGTCATTTCAGAAAATGGTTAAATACAGAAGACTGGCAAAGATGATCTGACACAGAATAAGTGCAGGTTCCAGACAAGGAACCAATATTTGTAATCAAGAGAACATTCATAAAACTAGAAGTGTCATAAGGTGACATATCTATAAGGCAAACCAGTAAGTGGAAAAATTTACTCTGAGTAGGCAAGGCCAAATAGTGTCCATGTAAACTATGTAACTTGAAGCAGCCTGATTACTTCAAGCTTCCACAAAGGGCAAAGTTGTCAAAAAAAAAAAAAAAAAAAAACCTTACTTCTAACTTCTACCTAATCCAAAGTATATGCGGCATCATTGTCAATCACAGTGTGCCACGGAACACCAGGACAAGTTCATCCAACCTATGAACCTGTGCCATTGACCAAGCTCCCTTCTTCACTCCTCCCTACCATTCCTGGTCTCTGCTCAGCACTATTCTGATGTTCTGATGTTCTGTTGTTGATTTTTCTATGTTCCTTGCAAGTGTAGAATTGGTTTTCATTAGCTGGCATATGTCACTTATAATGTCCTGTAGGTCCATTCATGCTGCATAACAGTAGGATCGCATGACTTTCACACTGAACAGATGACATGGCTTATATCTGCCATATTTTTTTGTCCACTGATCAGAAAACACACATTAACTACCAGAGAATTTTATCACACTAGTGGGAGATGACACACCAACACTCAGTGGCAGTAAAGTGTCAGGAAAATGCTATAAAACAAATCATACAAGTATGTGTACCAACAATTTTATAACCAATGAACTGTCCATTGAATGTAAGGGATCCACACAAAAGTGTGCACAATCAACAACTCGGTAACTGTTCTCACCTGCTATTCCACAGGAATCCAATAGGCATCAGCACTGCTCACTCTCCATACATAAAACACAGTTCTACCTCGATGGACACCAAGGCCCATGAATTTGCAGTGTGTTAGTTAATGAACGCAGTAAATTCTGACCACACACGTAAAATGGCATGGTGACTTAGGTCTTGCCACAAGCAGATGACTTGAAATTTGAATCCCCACCTCATACTTTACCAACAGTGAGAACTTAAAAAGTTTACTTAACTTCTTCGGGCTTTTGTGAATGCTAAATTCGTTGAATACCATTTTATACTATATGGAGCTTGGAGGTTTTGTTTTAAAGTAGAATCATCATTTTAAAATAGCCATTTTATTGTTATAAATTCTAGTACTAGAAACAAGACAAGCAACAGTGACTAAACAAAACTCCTCAGCACACACTGTGTGCTAGATATTCTTTTACTTGTTTGCCACATAATATCATGTACAGTCCAGCAAATTCATGAGTAAGGTGCTATTCTTACCTGCATTTTTATAAAAGGAAAGTGGATCAGAAAGCAGTGTAGACCACACAGTAAATGTAAAAGTCACCATGTGAATCCAGAGAGACTGACAACAGAGACAGCATTTGTAAAATTAATCATTGCCTATGATAATAATTTTACTCATTGGCAGAAATGACAATCAATTTCTCTTTTATTCAAACAGTCACAGGGTTTTCCATCAAACTACCCATGCTCTAAACATGACACATGTATTTCATTTATGTTTTTCCAGGACCAGTGTATAAATCATTCCACCCCAGGAAACATAAAGACATTGGTAACAGTTATGCAAGCAGCCAACAAACAGAGATTTCCCAGTATGATCCACAGACCAGAGATGATTAACTGGACATTACAGGCATAGTTGCCAGCAAAGCCTAAACTTTGCTCTCCAGTCTTCAGACCCACAAGTACAAATTGGAAGTACTAACTGGTGAAAGGTTACCAATAGAAAGGAGTCTGGAAATATTCTTCTCTGCTCTCCGGCAGGCATGAACATCAGATTACTTATGAAGATTTAAAAGCATGGCATAGGCACTAGACTCATGGGCAACAACAGGAATTCTTCACAGCTCAGCAGCTGTCCTGTTTGGGCCTGAAGGTTCTCTCCACATCAAATCACACATTCCTCACACCAAATCTATGAAGAAACCCAGGTCAGTTAATTCAACAAAAGCTCGTTAATCAAGTACTCATTCTCAGGAAATGTTTTATCTTCCTGCAGTGAAATGTTAAAGCAAAGATTCCACCATCTCAGAATGTGCAGTGTGGTTGAGGAGAATGATAAGGAAACCACACATTCACAGATAAGATTGTAAATGAAGGTAAGGCCACCAATGTAGAGTATAAAGTCAGGCAGAGACGCTTACTGTGGAATATCAAGTCCTTGTAGGGGGGATGGAATTGTGTGAGTCACCATTTTAGACAGTGATTACAAAGGCTCCTCTGACTGCTGACGTGGATTTGCTAAACTATGAGGATTGGAGGAGGAAGAGAGAACTACCTGCCATCCTTCAGGAATATTTTGGCAGACAGAGCCAAAACGTCAATGAAATGAAACCAAATTGTGCTTGGACAGTTTGAGGAATGGCAGGAAGGCCGCCTGATTGGAATGGGAGTAGTTTACTACTAAGCTCTAGAGATACTTTGACTCTCTCCCAAAATATGGAGCACTATGTGCTTGGGACTCACTCCATGGTTGAGCTCTTGCCAAGATCACGTGAGATCACAAGTCAATCCCCACAAATGTAACAAAAATCTTTCTGAGCTGTGCATCTGTGAAACACAGGTATTAAACAACCCCTGTCACAGATACAGAGTGAGTCATTAGCTAACAAGCCCACTAAAACAAAGGAAATTCCAGGATTGGAAAGTTAGTCTACCTGATGGTAAAGCTCACATATTCTCCTTGGTTTGAAAGACACATTGCAGAAGTTCTCAATGGAAACTGCCAAATATATCTTCCCTGTTATATAGAGAAAATTTGACCCACGGCCACCCCTGGTTCTGCCCAGAGGAGAGCACCTGTCCACACAGGTCCTCCTGGCTCCCCAGGCCAGCCTCCATCTTGGAACACTGCAGTGGCCTCCATAGCCCCCTCCACATGGTAGCCTCCACCTTAGGAAAACAGACAGACAGGGCCTGGAGGCAACTGCCTGAGGAAACAACATCTGCCACAGAGTTGCTATCCAAACAGGTTCCCCTAGGACGCCCGAGGGCCCAGCTTCGCAGCCCTATTTCTGAACATTTGCCTCTATTCTAGGTCACCTCCACTGCCCTCTTGGTTCACCTCTGTGTTTCCTCTGCATCTTCCATCCTGGGACACCAGCCAGGGCCTGAAAGCCCAACACCAAAGCACCTACAGGTGTGATGCTGCCGCTGCCAACTTACACCATGGTGCTTCCATCTAGGGACAAGAGCCAGGATCTGAAAGTCCACTTCTGAGTCCCCACAAGGTGGTACAACTGAGAGTCCCGTTCTCTTTTCTCTCCTGCTAACAACCAACTTATACTGATTCCTCTTTCACTCTTCCTATGATCTAATACCTCCATGTTCTCACCTATTTCTTCATAAACATCACATCCTACAACCCCTTCTCTCTTCATCCACCATTAGAACTGTACACACTATTGCAAACCTACTGTTTACATTGTAGGTAATAATTGAACGCATCATTTCTGTTTGTTGCAATAAAATGTAAACAACTTAATAGGGACTAATTGATTTAAAGCTGCATATTCTTCAGATTGGGTGCCCTTCATATTGATCTCCCCCTTAAAGGGGAGGTATTGGAAACCTGCAGGAACACTATAAATCTATAGGGTTTAAAATGTAATACTTCAAATCTGCACTGCTAGAGGGGAAGACACAAGTACATAACGAAAAAACACAGGAAGAAAGCACCCCAAACAATCCAAGACACTACAATAAACAACTCATTGACAGCACAGTAGAAGAAATATCAGAGAAGGAGTTCAGAAAGTACATCATTAAAATTATCTGCAAAGTAAAGGATGATATATGACAGCAATGCAGGAAGCAAATATTATTTCAATACAGGGATAGAGATTCTGAAAACAATCAGAAATCCTTGAAATGAAGAAACAATGAACCAAATAAAAAACTCAATAGAAAATTTAACCAACAGACTAGATCACTTTGAAGACAGAACCTCAGATAATAAAGACAAAATATATAATCATGAAAATAAAGTTGACCACACAGTGAATATGGTAAGGAACCATGAACTGAACCTACAAGAACTAACTATGGGATAACATGGAAAGAAAAAATTTAAGAATTATCAGGGTAGAGGAGGTGCAGAGACAAAAAACAAAGGAATGCACAATCTTTTCAATGAAATAATAACAGAAAATTCCCCAAATATGAAGAATGAAATGGAAAATCAAATCCACAAGGCTTATAGGACACCAAATGTACAAAATTACCACAGACCAAACCAAGGCACATTATAATGAAAATGCCTGGCATACAAAATAAAGATAGAATTTTAAAGGCTGCAAAGGAAAAGTGTCATACATCTTATTGGGGGATTAAATGCTACTCTTATTTCAGCCAGAGTCATACTCTTGCCCCAATTGGTGGTCATTCTCCCCAGGATGCACACAGCAGCTGAGCCACATCAGATTTAGAATCAGCATCAACAGCTCCCAGTTGAATACACAAGTGCTCAGTCTAGTAACACACCCAGGAATTGGCAGGAAGGGTGGAAAGGGCTTCTGCTCCTGATGACCAAACATTCGCCATAAAACACCATTACCTTCAACGTGGGTTGACATCATTCATCAGATGGTTCTCACTGGAGGTGACAGAAGTCCATGGGGAATTGATAAAAATGCAGGTGTATCCTGAAGCATTCCTGACAGCAGGAGACCAGTGTTTAAGGACTCCGTGGATTTGATATGTTGCCTACACATGTGAAGTGTTGACCCCCAGGGTCAACTGGGAACTGAAAGTGCTAGCGCAAGTATGTGACAGGGTATTCATTCATTGCTGATGTGGCAGATAAGAAAATTCACTTATCTCAGTCCTTAAATCCTGGAAGAATGAAACCCAGTCTCATGCGTCAATCAGAAGGTAGAGAAGGACTGGACCCCAGATCCAGTTACAGTCCACCCCCATATCTAACGACCCTAATGCAGGTCCTTGTCCTTTAGAATCAAAGAGTCATCAGTGCATGTTCCTCAACATCCTTCCAGGCTATTATCACTACACTGTACCTCTCAGTTTCATGTAGAAATTCCATATTGAAAACTCTTTGTAATGCAAATAAATGGAAAAGAATGGCCTTCTTCAGGTCCCAGGTATTGCTCACTGGTTTATATGGCCGCATTGCTGTGGGGTCCTGCCCATGAACTCATGCCCAGATCATCATGCTCATGGTCACTGAATGAGTCCAAAATTGCTGAATACCATGAAGCTTTGGATCACCCGTCAAAATTTCCTTTTACCAACCAGTTAAATTGACAACAAGAAAAAGTTAATGATTCTTTGAAATTTCCTTTAAAGGCTAGTCTCCCAAAATCTCCCACAACTTCCAATGGTGGCTACAGTTGAAACCCAGCCCCACGACCAGAGAATTCCTCATCATGACATATGAGTTCCTGTGGTTTGAAGGGTTACCTTTTCCTTTTGTTGGTCACACCATTGAAGGTATAAAAGAAGCATGTACTAAGTATGTGATAAAGGATGAAGATACAGTAATGGTGTCGTACCCTAAATCAGGTAAGGAATCAGGACAGGAAACACCCATGAGAAAGGTGAGAGCTACGTCCTTGTGCACTCAGCAGATGGATGGAATGTGCTCCACATGCCAGGGAGCCCTGCTCTGGGAGGAAGGGGCAGTGCCCCAGCCACTTCCATTCAGACAATTGCAGAGAGTGAAACAAGTGCTCAGCAGGGATCATCTTAGGTATTGGAAGAGCGTATAGGAGTGAATCCTAAGCAGATTCAGATGTTTGTGTGATGGCATGGGAGAAATGGGTGGTGAGCAGGACCAGTGAAGAACTAACAGCAAAAGAGCAGCTCAATAGAAATAAAAAGTTGAATAGGAGATCATGTGCAGAAGAAGGCTATTTTAGAGTAGGAGAATCAGCATGGGAAAAGGCTGGGAATCAAAAATGAGCAGGGAAATTGTAAAGGACTGAAAGGGCAGGCATCCTGCAACCTTGGGAGTGGAACTGGGGGCAGGAGCAGGGCAAACTGTGTGACAATGGAGGCCAAGGAATCAGAAGGGATGGTGTGTTGGAAAGTCAAGAAGAGTGGGAACATCATCAAAGGATCTCAGCAAAGAGCCATGAGGTGGAAGCAACCTCAAATGCATTGACAAGTGAATGCATAAACAAAATGTTGCATATTAATACAATGGAATAAAATTCATTTTTTTTTCTTTTTTTTGCAGTACTGGGGATCGATCTCAGGGCCTTGCACTCTACCAGCTGAGCTATATCCACAGCCCTAAAATTCAGCAATAGCAAGGAAAAATATTCAGAACCTTCTACAACATAGATCAGTCCTGAGGGCATTGTGCTAAATAATATGTCAGGCACAAAAGGAAAAATACTACATGATTCAATTGGTGCAAATACCTAGTGTAGTTAAGTTCATAGAAACAGAAAGCACTATGGTGGATCCAGGGACTGAAACGTGTACATAAGTAGGGAAATGCTGTTAATAAGCACAGAGTTCCAGTTATTAAAGATGAACAGGTTCTGAACATTGGCTGACAAAAACAGGAACGTGATTAACACTACTTAGCACTACCTGATTGCATGCTTTGAATGGGGATATGGTTATGTTTATGTTATGGATTTTATCATGGTTTTTTGTTCACAAGTCAGGTTAAAATGAATGAACATCACTTTTACTTCCTTATCTAGGAACCCACTGGTTGATTGAAATTCTCTGCCTGATTCACTCCAAAGGGGATACCAAGTGGATTCAGTCTGTGCCCATCTGGAAACGCTCAGCTGGTTACAGACAAGACTGGGTTGCAAATTGCTAAATGAGAGTGAAAGACCAAGACTCCTGACCTCTCACCTTCCCTTCCATCTATTCCCCAAATCTTTCTTCACTTCCAAGGCCAAGGTAAGTGTCTAATGTTTCATCAATGCTTTTTGTCCTTCATGGGCCTAGATAAAACCTGTAGATCTTGCAGGCTGTCTGCTCATGGGGTAGGTTGGGAGAGACCTGAGATTCTCAGACACTAGGTGAGGTTGATGAGGCCACAACTCAGACCACACTTGAGTGCAAGGATGTGGACCATTGCACTCATTACCTAGCCTGAATTGAGCCATACAGGACTGGCTAAGGCCAGAGTCTTAGAAAACCACAACTTATGTGCAACCAGAATTTATAACTTCATCTACACTAGAGTATCCCTCCTTCCTGCTCTTGAAGATGTTAGCTAATATTAATTCAATAAAAGCCTCGTGCCAGGTAGGTGGAAGCCCCCATGTCAGAATTGCCCATATGGAGTGCAGAGTATGCATACATCAATAAATGCATAAACCCTGGGACTGATCGGGAGCCTGGCTCTCTATTCTAACCACCACAGCCCACTGCATGTCAATGTGCTTTGTGATCAGCAGCCACTTCAGCCTCCCCATGGCTGAGGATTAGTCAGCATGGACCATGGATATCCAAGATCTAAGGTGTCAGAGGCTATTTGTAGAAACATGCTTTCTAAAAGTGTTTGTTGACTTCTGATTTTTTTCATATGTTTCTTTAAACATCACCAAGAAACCTAGATTAATGAACTCCTGTCTTGGAAAGTGCCTCACAGTGAGGCTGCTCCAATACACACAATTCCATGTCTCCTGTTGGGTTTCCTTAACCTCTGCCTCATTAAACTGAGGCCTAAGAAGACATTAGACCTGCAAGAATAACACCAAGACAGTTGATGCAAACACATGTCAAATTCTGATGTTCCACTCCACTGGTGTGTGTTATGTTTGTGTGCGTTTGTGTGTGTTTTCATTAACATTGAACACAGGCCTCTTAATATATACATATGTACACAGTTAAGCAACTATATTCCAGACCAGACTTAGACATTTCTACAGTCCAGAAAGATTCCCCAGGCCCCTTCTACTAATCGGTGCCCACAAACTGAGGAAACCCACCCTGGAATACAGTTACAGATTACTTTGCTTATTCTTGAATTTGTATAAATGCCTTCATGCTTTATGAAAGTAATGTCTGTGCAATTCTCAAAGGTCTTTTGTGTGTGAATGACCGTATATTGTTATGAATCTCAATATTTCATAACTTCTTAATCCATTCTGCTGTTAGTGATCATTATGGGAGAACACAAAAATAATTCAACCATTACCATGTAAAACTTTTCAGCAGCTTCCTCTATTCTGTAGACTGATAACCCAGAAATAAGAAACAAGTTAGACCTCTTCTATTCCTATCAAGGAATATGATATAGGAAGTTTACAATGTATATTTTATTAAGGAATACTATAACGAATTTGTCAAAGGAACCCACTGAAGTTAAATAGAGATTCAGTAAGATCTACCTGAGGAAAGATCAAGATCAAGGTGAGAAATGACTGATTGAGACTGATTTTTCATTCCCTCATTTTTTCCTAATTTAAGGTGCTATATCTCATGAGAAATCCCAAAGATGTTCTTGTATCAAGTTATTATTTTTGGACTACATCAAACCTTACTTAAGAAACCAGAGTCACTGGAACAATACTTTAAATGCTTCATCCAAGGAAATGGTGAGAGTTCCGAGACATAAGATCTGCTTCCCCAACTCTACTGCCCTTTCTACTAATTTCCTGTTATCACTTTTGTGTTCTTTTTCTGTATACTTTCCACATATGAGAGAAGACAGACAACCCTTCCCTTTGTGAGTCTGACTTCTTTCAATTAGCATGTTGTTCTCCAGTTCCTTCCTTTTTCCTGCAAGTGACAGAATTGAGTTCTTCTTTATGATTCAGTAAGCCATGTCATGTATATGGAGTACATTTCCTTTATCCATTCATCATCCAGTGGATACCTAGGCTTGCTCCATAACTTAGCTGCTGTGATTGAACTGCTATTAACATGGGCATGCATGCATTGCTATAGTACAATGACTTTAATTCTTTTGGATAAATACCAAGGGATTCTATGACCAAGGCATATGGTGGTTCCATTCCTAGACTTTTGAGAAAACCCCATACTGATATCCATGCTGGTGGTACTAATTGTAAGTGTTCTTTTTCTCTCACATCCCTGACAGCATTTATTGTTATTTGTGTTCTTGATGATTCTAACTACAGTGAGATGCAATCTCGGTGTGGCTTTAATCTGCTTTTATCTGGTTGTGTAAGAAGTTGACAATATTTTGTATAAAATTGTTTGCCATCATATTTCTCCTTCTGAGAAATGATTGTCATTTACCCATCTATTCATTGGGGTATTTGATTTTCGGTGTTAAGATTTCTGAGCATGTATATATTCTGGGTATTAATCCTGTCACAGGAGTAGCTGGCAAAGATTTTCTCCCATTCTGTAGACCCTCTCTTCTTTGTCTCATTCCCTTTGCTCTGCAGAAAGTTTTTAATTGATGCCATTTCATTTACCAATTCTTGGTTTTGTTTCCTGAACACTAGGAGTCTTATGGAGAAAGTCATTCCTGCATCTATACATTGACGTGAAGGTGCTTTGTTTCCTACTAGTAGTTCCAGTGTTGATGGTCTAATTCATGTTTTATTGATCCACTTTGAGTTCATTTTTGTGCAGGATTTAGCGTCATTTCTCTATATGCAGGTATTCAGTTTTCCAAGCACCATTTATTAAATAGGCTGTTTTCTCCAATATTTGCTTTTGGTGTCTTTGTTAAGGATCAGAAGAGTCTGTCTCTGAAGATTGTCTCTGTGTCTTCCATACTAATCAATTGATCTATAGGTCTGGTTTGATATAAGTTCAATTTTTCTGTTACTACACCTCTTTGGTATGATTTGAGATTGGGAAGACATTGGAATGTGACACCTTCAGCATTACTCTTTGTGTGTGAGTGTGTGTGCTGGGGACTAGACCAGGGCCGAGCACATGCCAGTCAAACGCTCTGCCACTGAGCCTCATGCCAGCTCTTCATCATTGTTCTCATTGCTCAGATGGCTTTAGATTTTTCTGTGTCATTTCAATTCTGGGATTCTTGCTTCTATTTCTCTGAAGAACGTCAATGGTATTTGATAGGGATTGCATTGACTCTGTAGATTTATTTTCGTAATATGTCAATTTTGATTCTGGTGATCCAAGAACAAAAGAGGGCTTCTCAAATTCTCATGTCTTCTTCAATTTCGTTCTTCAGTATTCTATAATTCTCATTGAAAGAGATTTTTCTCCACTTTAGATAGATCACATCCAGGGTTTCTTGAGTATTGTTTGATATGGTACCAGGGACTGAACGCAGGAGTGCTTAACTACTCAGCCACATCACCAGCACTCTTTTGGATATTGCTGAGTTGCTTAGGGCCTCACTAAGTCGCTCAGGCTGGTTTTCACCTCCCAATCCTCCTGCCTCACCTTCCTGAGTCCCTGGGATTGTAACCATCTGTCACGAAACCTGGATAATTAGGATTTTTTAAGACCATTGTGAATGGAATTATATTCGTGATTTCTTCCTCAGCAGATTCATTACTGTTATGAAGAACAGATCTTGGGCTTTCTATATTGGTTTTGCATCCTGCTACTTTGCTGAATTTGGTAATCAGTTGTAGAAGTGTTTGGGGAGAGTTTTTGTGTCTTCAAAGCATACTATCTTATCATCTGCAAACAGTGATAATTTGGCTTCATTCCTACTTGTAATATTCTTTACCCATATCCTGCCTGATTTCTAAGGCTAGAGTTTCAAGAACTCTATTGAATGGGAGCCGTGAGTCTGGACATCATTGCATTCTTCCTGATCTTAGGAGAAATGTTTACAGTTTTCACCAATTAGCATGATATTGGCTTTGGGTTTGACACATATAGTCATAACGTTCAGCCAAGTTCTTCTCTCAAGAAGATTCTTCAGATGTGGTAAAAACCCTTCATAAATTTTCACAAGTTGAACCAAACTTAAATCCCTAGAATGAAACCAACGCATCATGATATGTAATCTTACTGTTGAATAGGATTTGCTAATATCTCAATAGGTTTTCTGTGTCTGTGTTCATCAGGAATAGTGATCTGTTGTTTTCTGACTTGATATGTCCTTGGTTTGGGTATCATGATGATATTAGTTTCTTAGAATGAGTTCAGGAATGGTCCCGCTCTCTGTTTCATTACCTAGTTTGAGGAACATTATCAATATACCTGAATCAAACTGTCAGAGTGTGATGAGTGACAGGGACAGCCCAGCCGCTGTTTGGTAGTGTTTAACCTGCACCCCTGTACCTGACCTGCATTGCCTGATGGATCATGGTTTGAGCACATTCGTGGCTGGATGTCCATGAGACACAGGGAGAACGTCCTGCTGCTGAGTTATGAAGAGCTACAGAAGGTGAGAACGCTCTCATAGTCAGTGCCTGCCACTACACAACTTCCTTGCTCCCTCTTGATCCTCAGTGTCTCCACTACACGTTTCCTGTCAAAGCGCAGCCTCTCGGAGAACACTGGGAATTAATAAGCCCTGGGTCTTCTTTACCCTGCTTATGCTTAACACTCACCAAGTTCAAGCCCTTTCTCCATGCCTCATCCTGAGTTCCATCTGGGAACAACTAAAGGGCCCTTCCACACACTGAGGCAGGGTGCCAGGGTTTATTCTCATACCTGTGGCTGTCAAGGATTTCTCTGTGCAGAACCCAGGATGCTGACAGGAACCTAGTCATCACAACGGACAGGCAGAAAGTACTAACCCCAGAATGTGTCCCTCTCTCTGGCTTCTCCCCTTGACTGACAAGGTGATGAGAAGATGAGAAGTCACTCTGTGTGACTCCTCTGAGAGGTCAGGGATTGGAGTGACAGGAAAGGTCTGCAGATGGTGCTGAGCACTGGGGTGGGTGCAGGTAGAGCTGGGCAACTGGAAGACCTCTACCTATCTGAGCACAGGACGGTGACTGTGGATGACAGTCATTGTGCCTTTCCACATTGCAAATGGAGAGTCTGTTCAAATTTCCCAAGTAAATATCTGAGTGTGAGGACACTTACACTGATGGATATAGCACGCTGAATATCTACTGATTCTAAGTTGATTTTTCTGTTGGTGCACGACCATGCCACACTGACCTGCACAAAGCTGCACAGTTCTGTGTGAGTTTACTAGGTCCAGATGTAACTGAAATCTTTAGAATTTTTATAAATATCATTCAGAATTATTAAATATTGTGCAAAAACCAAAACAGTGAACAGACTTTAGAAAACACGTGGTCTGTTAGTGATGTCTTGGGGACGGAGCAGATGCCATATGCAAGCTGTCTGCTTCCCCTGGTGAAAGGCCTCTGGTCTCCTTCCTGCAGCTACTTCATGTTCTCCTGTGTTCTCAGCATGAAGTCAGTTCTCACCAAGGAGCCCTGGATACCATGTTCACCTACCTCAGCAGCAAGCTCCCACACTTCCCTGTAATTCTCACTAGAAATCACACAATACTTTTTAAATTACTACCACAGTTGTTTCTTATTGTTCTATAGTAACTGGGGCTCAGAGGACAAAAATAATTATAAAGCACTGTTACCCTAAAGGGAAGGTGTAGGAGCCAAAGCAATATTTTTTCTTACAGATATACATGTCTTTTTTGGGATCTCCCAGGGATATCCCTCCATAATCATGGGTCTGAGTTGAGGAAGATTTTCCAAAGTCCTATGTTATTCAAGTGCCAGTTATGGGACACAGCATCATCTGGGGTAAGGAGGAGTCTTTTGGACTTTGTCTCTTGACCTTATCTTGCACTCTCAGGAGTCTCTTTAGAAATCCTGACACCTGCCTCTGGGGTGTCCTAAACTCAACCACACTGGGAAGCAACCCTGATCTTCATATCACACACCCTTTCTGTCCCTCTTCCTGTTCCCTTTTGCTTTCTCCCTCCTTCTGGAATCCATCTCAGCCTTTTTCCATTTGGATACATCTTCCTCTCCTCTTTCTCTCCCACATCCCTCTTAACACTTCGATTCCAATCTTCTCATGTCTGCTGTCTTTCTCTTTCACAGTCTCAATCTTGCTTGTTCGCATTTTAGGACCCAAGAAGCACCATAGAGAAGATCTGTCAATTCCTGGGAAAGAAGTTAAATCCAGAAGAACTGGATTCAGTCCTCAAGAATAGCTCCTTCCACGTCATGAAACAAAATAAGATGTCTATTCTTGAAACAATGCCTGAATCTTTAACGAGTCAGCACTTCTCAATTGCAAGGAAAGGTAAATGCTCTGGTTTCAGAATGCATGAGATTACTCTTCTCTTTACCACCCGACAATAAGAGTGAAGGTGTTTGAACATATCACCTTTAATCATGTATGGCCCTGAAGCTGCTAGTGTTGCCTTACAGAAAAAAAATGTTTGATTGAAACTGGTATTGGCTGCAGGTACCTGGGGAAAGCTGATTCAGTGCTAGAGAGGAGGGTGGTTTTGGAGATGGTGGTGTCTGGGCTACTCCACTGCTGACTTACCATAGAAAACAGCCCTAAAGATAGAGATTCCCAAAGAAAGAGCAAGCTGAAGAAGGTAGAGAGGAGGTCGTTTGCCAGGAGACATTGTCAGGCCTCCTTCTTGTGAGGAAAGATTAATCCCATCAACGCACTTGGATTCAGGCCTATTGAAAACGTCTACTGCAAGTGATGTGAGAACCTCTTTTTCCAAAATTCCTCCAGTTCTCACGTATCTGGAATGGTGAACCATGGAATAAATCTAACAAATGCTTCAAAAGATACTCAAGAGGTCAGGATTCCTGCACACAATGCACATGGAGCACAGAGAGATAAACCAGAGGACTGGGCTGGGGATGTCACTCAATGAGGGAGCAGAGTCTAGCAGAGGAAATCAATGAAGATTGTCTGATAATGAAGACAACAATGAAAATAAGAGTGAGAATGAGTGTTTATAAGATAGCAACGACATGTTAGGCATTCTACTACAATAGTGTTTACATAAATATAACATATTAGCATAGATATTTTATATATTTATTGTACGATTATATGTAACAATTTAAATGATACATAATATAACACAAAATCACTTAAGTGAAGGCTTTATATCCATATCATTAATTTCCATTTCACACCAATATTCTCAATGGTAAAGCCTCTGGGGCTTCCTAAATTCTTATCTGTAAAAAAGGATATGATGCTCATATTTTATTCACTCCTTATTAATCCTGCCAACATTTACTTAGTATATAGCATGTCATTCTTTGAAGCACGAAGAATGAGACAATTAATAGAAAGTGTTGACTTCCTAATATTTTAAAAACATACCATATGCACATTCCAAAAGGAAATGCCTAGAACATGCCATGTTTGATCATTGCTGTGAAGTGAACGAGGGTGGAGGTGTTCAGTCTGAACTGAGGGCCTCACTGAGTAACTGCATGGGAGCAAACACTTGAAAGAGGCAAATGAACAAGAGGTGAATGCGTCCAGCAGGACAGCACTTTAGGGAGAGGTCAAGACATGTAAAGAGCCTGCAGAGGGGGAGCCTGGCATGTTTAAAGCTGGGCAGTCCCAGGGGTGGCATCTGGAACAACAAGAACGCTATGGCCAGAACAACAAAAGCACCAAGGGACTTACCTGCAAGAGACTGGAAGTCCTGGGAGACTCGGAACCAGAAGTGACTGGAGCCACTGGGCCTGGCAACGCATCAGTGTGGGTGCCAGGGGCAGAATAGCTTCTATCAGAGAATGGCCAAAGCAGACTAGTTGTCGTCTGATCTGATCACCCAGGTCAGAAATTTGGTAGCTTGGGCCAAAGGGGTAAAACAAGAAGTGGTCAGGCTTAGTTATATTCCAGATATTCTGATTTTATACCCAGCACTGTGGCTTATGGATTTGGTACAAGATGGTTGGGGAGAGAGGGGGAGTCAGGACACACTATAGAGGCAGGTAGAAGTGTAAAAGCATATGGTGCCCAGGCAGCAGGAGGGCTCTCCATGACCCAGTGGTCATTATACTGCTTTGACAGTGTAAGGACATCCTAGTTTTCAGACCTGTCACTAGATCTGATGTGACTCTCCTTCATGTTTCCAGGCATCTGTGGGGACTGGAAGAATCACTTCACAGTGCCCAAGATGAAGCCTTTCATAAAGTATACCAAGAGAAGATGGCAGATTTTCCCAAAGACCTGTTCCCATGGGAATAATGTCCAAGACATTTTGGGTCTTATATGGATGCTAATAAATGTTGTCCTGTCCTGGGATGAGTACAGAACTGGGGAGTTCTAGAATAAAACCCATTTCTAGAGGAAAGGGGAGGGAAGGACAAGATGGCATAAAGAACCAATGAAATATAAACTAATAGAGGAGCAAAAGGAAATCTAGCTGAGAAGAGAAGGAGAATGGGAAAGGGGAGGAGGCCCAGCAGGGAGGGGGGAGCGAGACCTGAAATGTCTTTCCCTGCAGGGATGAGTGTTTCTGGATCTACTCAACTACTGTGCATAATAAATCTAACGCTCTGACACAAAATTAAAAACCTTGTTCCTCACTCTGGAGCCCGGAATTATACATTTTGCTTCTCTGATCACTTACTTCTTAAAAGTGACTGGGATTTCTCTATTCAATTCATTACTTTCTAGCTTTAAAAGAACTTTATAGTCTTTTAAATGCATAGAAGGCCAGACACAGAATATGAATATCACACACAATTGTGTCTAATTTTTAAAACAAGAATAGAATATAGAAGAAGCTAAGGTTCCTTTTCTATGACATCTATCTCCAGAATCCATGAGGAAGATGATCTGCAGGAGTCTAATTTGCAACCTAGTTTTCTTTTCATTCCTAGTGGTGTAAACACCATAAATAACAAGTGCTGGGAATGGAACTTTCATAAGGTACCTAAATGATGAGTGGTATGATACATTCACAGACTTACTATTCAGCAGTTATCCTTGGTTTTATCTGAGCTGATGTGCATAGAGTACTTCAGAACTGAATTGAGGCTTGACACACTGTAGAGTTACCGGTACTCCTGTAAATGTCTCTGGGTTCTCCTCACCAATTTCCCCATATTTCCTTGGGCAAGTAAGAAAAAACCAAGGTCAGAGTTTTCCTCAGGTGAACATTTAGAACTGATTTTGACTGTTCACTTTTAGTCTCTTGTAGGTGTAACAAAATGTTTCTCCAATCATCTTGGAATGAAAGTAAAAGTCAAATCAACTCATTTACCACTGCTCACTTTGAGATGACTGTGGAATTCATTAATTTTGGAGGTCAAGCAGCTGAGCTACATAGCATTGGTCTCCTACTACCTTGCTGTAGAAAACACCTCTTCCATGAGGGTATGATGATAACAGTTGCTTAGGATTCTTTTTTGGTGATGGGGGTATCAGGAATTAAACTCCGGGACTTGACCACTAAACCACAAAAGGAGCTCTATTTTGTATTTTATTAGGGACAAGGTTTCAGTGAGTGGCTTAGCATGTCACTTTTATAGAGACTGGCTTTAAACAAGCAATCCTCCTGCCTCAGCCTCCTGAGCCCATGGGATTACAGGCATGTGCCACCACTCCTGGCTCAGTAGCTTAGGAATCTTTAAAGCATTTGTAGATCATTTGGAAACATCCTGACTCTTCACTTGCTGCTGCAGATGTCCAATGGGTCACTGAAAACAGAAACGAGAAGCATGCCCTCTCTGCCTTCTTGTCATATGTCTCTTCTCTGTTAGTCTAAAACTTTGGGCCAGGTTTTTGCTCAACTCTGCAGGTAAACATACTCATCATTTCTCAAGTGGCTCCTCTGGACTCAAATACAGGTTGATTTGACCTCAGCTGACCTAACTTGCCTCCTGCCATGAAGGCTGCATACAGCAACAGAAAGTTAACCAAGACTCTGTCCCTTCCAGGCCTCGGGAGTGGCTCCTAAAGTCTCCAGTCAGCAGTTCATTCCTGCCCACTCCACTACCTTCCCCTTCTTTGCTCTCCCTGTGGTCCTCTAGGATACAGGATCCCTATCATGGCTTTCCTACTGAGAGCCTACTATCTTCATGGGCTTGCTAGCTGTCCAAATTAACCTCTCTCCTTCCCCATCAAGTTGGCATCAAAATCTTGGCCTTGTTCAGTGGGAAGCAAATGGATTCCATTGTGACAATTCTGTTGTCAATTAGAGATGATGTTCCTTCTTTAATCTTTTCTAATGTTCTTAATAATTACTGGCCTTTGTGTCTTTGTATTTGTCTTGCACCTGTGTTGCACAGGATGTGAGCACAGGTTCTCAGGGCAGTGCTCTCTGTTAATTCAGGCTCCCCTTACAATTGCTGATGGTATGCAGGCTCCCAATATGAAAACCTAAGAGATGGCACCATGCAGAAAGCCTTGTTTGATGCAATTTACCTGCAGCGACTCCCATGGTGGTTATCGTAGATTTTAGCTAAAATTAAACAGGCAGTAAAATGTTTTTCTTGGTGAGATAGACAGGTCAGTACTTTGACCTGCCTAAAACAAAGATTGACCCATGAATTCAAGTATTATCATCTCTCTCTCTCTCTGTCTCTCTCTCTCTCTCTGTCTCTCTCTCTCTTGCTCTCTCACTTTCTCCTTTCCCTTTTCCCCTTCTCTGGCATTACCAATCCCCAACCTGAATCATTTGCACCTCAGTGTTGAGAAAGCCATCAAACATTATCCAATTTTCTCAAACTCTGAGCCTTTCACAGAAGAATATTATTCAGAAACCTATAGAACTCAAGTGAGAAACAAAAAAACAACAATGAAAATCATCAAAAATGAAGATGAAATTCAAGGGAATGCCATCAACTTCACAATCACCAAATTCAAGGAGCATTATAAACATAATGGGGGAAGGAAGGATGAACAATCTTGAAAACACAAAGGTCATTTCAGAAAATGGTTAAATACAGAAGACTGGCAAAGAAGATCAGACACAGAATAAGTGCAGGTTCCAGGCAAGGATCCAATGTTTGTAATCAATGGAACACTCATAAGATTAGAACTGTCTTAAGCTCACATATCTATAAGGCAAACCAAACGTGGAAAAATTTACTCTGAGTAGACAATGCCTATTAGTGTCCATGTAAACTATGTAACTTGAAGCATCCCGATTACTTCAAGCTTCCACAAAGGGCAAAGTTGTTTAAAAAAAAAAAAAAAAACCTTACTTCTAACTTCTAACTATTCCAAAGTATATGAGGCATCATTGTCAATCACAGTGTGCCACAGAACACCAGGACATGTTCCTCCAACCTATGAACTTGTGACATTGACCAAGCTCTCTCCTTCACTCCTCCCTACCATCCCTAGTCTCTGTTCAGCACTATTCTGATGTTCTGATGTTCTGTTGTTGATTTTTCCATGTTCCTGGCAAGTGTAGAATTGGTTTTCCGTTAGCTGACATATGTCACTTATAATATCCTGTAGGTCCATCCATGCTGCATAACAGTAGGATCGCATGACTTCCACACTGAACAGATGACATTGCTTATATCTGCCACATTTTTTTGTCCATTCATCAGATAACCGACATTAGCTACCAGAGAATTTTATCACACTAGTGGGAGATGACACACCAACACTCAGTGGCAGTAAAGTGTCAGGAAAATGCTATAAAACAAACATACAAGTATGTGTACCAACAATTTTATAACCAATGAACTGTCCATTGAATGTAAGGGATCCACACAAAAGTGTGCACAATCAACAACTCGGTAACTGTTCTCACCTGCTATTCCACAGGAATCCTATAGGCATCAGCACTGCTCACTCTCCATACATGAAACACAATTCTACCTCGATGGACACCAAGGCCCATGAATTTGCAGTGTTAGTTAATGAACGCAGTAAATTATGTCCATACACGTAAAATGGCATGGTGACTTAGGTCTTGCCACAAGCAGATGACTTGAAATTTGAATCCCCACCTCATACTTTACCAACAGTGAGAACTTAGAAAGTTTACTTAACTTCTTAGGGCATACTTTTTGTGAATGCTAAATTCGTTGAATACCATTTTATACTATATAGAGCTTGGAGGTTTTGTTTTAAAGTAGAATCATCATTTTAAAATAGCCATTTTATTGTTATAAATTCTAGTACTAGAAACAAGACAAGCAACAGTGACTAAACAAAACTCCTCAGCACACACTGTGTGCTAGATATTCTTTTACTTGCTTGCCACATAATATCATGTACCGTGCAACAAATTCATGAGGAAGGTGCTATTCTTACCTGCATTTTTATAAAAGGAAAGTGGATCAGAAAGCAGTGTAGACCACACAGTAAATGTAAAAGTCACCATGTGAATCCAGAGAGACTGACAACAGAGACAGCATTTGTAAAATTAATCATTGCCTATGATAATAATTTTACTCATTGGCAGAAATGACAGTCAATTTCGTTTTATTCAAACAGTCACTGGGCTTTCCATCAAACTAACCATGCTCTAAACATAACACATGTATTTCATTTATGTTTTTCCATGACCAGTGTCTAAATCATTCCACCCCAGGAAACATAAAGACATTGGTAACAGTTATGCAACCAGCCAACAACCAAAGCTTTCCCAGTATTATCCACATACCAGAGATGATTAACTGGACATTTCAGGCATACTTGCCAGTAAAGCCTAAACTTTGCTCTCCAGTCTTCAGACCCACAAGTACAAATTGGCCCCTATGACTGCTGACATGGATTTGTTAAAATGTGAGGATTGGAGGAGGAAGAGAGAACTTCCTGCCATCCTTCAGGAATATTTTGGCAGACAGAGCCAAAACGTCAATGACCCGAAATCAAATTGTGCTTGGACAGTTTGAGGTATGGCAGGAAGGCCGCCGGATTGGAATGGGAGTGGTTTGCTACTCAGCTCTAGAGATGCTTTGACTCTCTCCCAAAATATGGAGTACAATGTGCTTGGGACTCACTCCATGGTCGAGCTCTTGCCTAGATCACGTGAGATCACAAGTCAATCCCCACAAATGTAACAAAAATCTTTCTGAGCTGTGCATCTGTGAAACACAGGTATTAAACAACCCCTGTCACAGATACAAAGTGAGTCATTTAGCTAACATGCCCACTAAAACAAAGGAAATTCCAGGATTGGAAAGTTAGTCTACCCGATGATAGAGCTCACATATTCTCCTTGGTTTGAAAGACACATTGCAGAAGTTCTCAATGGAAACTGCCAAATATATCTTCCCTGTTGTAGAGAGAAAAATTGACCACGGCCACACCTGGCTTCTGCCCAAAGGAGAGCACCTGTCCATACAGGTCCTACTGGCTCCCCAGGCCAGCCTCCATCTTGGAACACTGCAGTGGCCTCCATAGCCCCCTCCACATCATAGCCTCCACCTTAGGAAAACAAACAGACAGGGCCTGGAGGAAACTGCCTGAGGAAACAACATCTGCCACAGAGTTGCTATCCAAACAGGTTCCCCTAGATGCCCGAGGGCCCAGCTAAACAGCCCTAATTCTGAACATTTGCCTCCATCCTAGGTCACCTCCACTGCCTGCTTGGTTTTCCTCTGTGTTTCCTCTGCATCTGTAGTTGGGGCATCTTTCATCCTGAAACAACAGCCAGGGCCTGAAAACCCAACACCAAAGCACCTACAGGTTTGATGCTGCCGCTGCCAACTAACACCATGGTGCTTCCACCTAGGGACAACAGCCAGGATCTGAAAGTCCACTTCTCAGGTCCCCACAAGGTGTACACACTATTGCAAACCTACTGTGTACATTGTAGGTAATAAATGAGCACCTCATTTCTGTTTGTTGCAATAAAACTGTAAACATCTTAATAGGGACTAATTGATTTAAAGCTGCATATTTTTCACATTGGGTGCTGTTCATATTGATCTCCCCCTTAAAGGTGAGGTATTGGAAACCTGCAGGGACGCTATAAATATATCGGGTTTAAAATGTAATACTTCAAATCTCCACTGCTAGAGGGAAAGACACAAGGACATAATGATAAAACACGGGAAGAAAGCACCCCAAACAAACCAAGACACTACAATAAATAACTCATTGACAGCACAGTAGAAGAAATATCAGAGAAGGAGTTCAGAAAGTACATGATTAAAATGAAATATCAGAGAAGGAGTTCAGAAAATACATGATTAAAATGATCTGCAAAGTAAAGGATGATATACGACAGCAATGCAGGAAGCAAATATTATTTCAATACAGGGATAGAGATTCTGAAAACAATCAGAAATCCTTGAAATGAAGAAATAATGAACCAAATTAAAAACTCAATAGAAAATTTAACCACCAGACTAGATCACTTGGAAGACAGAACCTCAGACAATAAAGACAAAATATATAATCTTGAAAATAAAGGTGACCACACAGTGAAGATGGTAAGGAACCATGAACAGAACCTCCAATAACTATGGGATAAGATGAAATCACCACATTTAAGAATTATCAGGGTAGAGGAAGGTGCAGAGACAAAAACCAAAGGAATGCACAATCTTTTCAATGAAATAATGTCAGAAAATTTTCCCAATCTGAAGAATGAATTGGAAAATCAAATCAACAAGGCTTATAGGACACCAAATGTACAAAATTACCACAGACCAAACCAAGGCACATTATAATGAAAATGCCTGCCATACAAAATAAAGATAGAAATTTAAAGGCTGCAAAAGAAAAGTTTCGTACACCATATCAGGGGATTAAATGCTACTCTTATTTCAGCCAGAGTCATACTCTTGCCCCAATTGGTGGTCATTCTCCCCAGAATGCACACAGCAGCTGAGCCATATCAGATTTAGAATCAGCATCAAAAGTTCCCAGTTGAATACACAAGTGCTCAGTCTAGTAACACACCCAGGAATTAGCACTAAGAGTGGAAAGGACTTCTGCTCCTGATGACCAAACATTCTACATAAAACACCATTGCCTTCAACGTGGGTTGACATCATTCATCAGATGGTTCTCACTGGAGGTGACAGAAGTCCACGGGGAATTGATAAAAATGCAGGTGTGTCCTAAAGAATTCCTGGCAGCAGGAGACCACTGTTTAAGTTCTCCGTGGATTTCGTATGTTGCTTACACATGTGACGTGTTGACCCCCAGGGTCAACTGGGAACTGAAAGTGCTAGTGCAAGTATGTGACAGGACCTTCATGGATCACTGATGTGGTAGATATGAAAATTCACTTATCTCAGTCCTTAAATCCTGGAAGAATGAAACCCAGTCTCATGCATCAATCAGAAGGTAAAGAAGGACTGGACCCCAGATCCAGTTACAGTCCACCCCCATATCTAATGACCCTAATGCAGGTCCTTGTCCTTTAGAATCAAAGAGTCATCAGTGCATGTTCCTCAACATCCTTCCAGGCTATTATCACTACACTGTACCTCTCAGTTTCATGTAAAAATTCCATATTAAAAACTCTTTGTAATGCAAATAAATGGAAAAGAATGGCCTTCTTCAGGTCCCAGGTATTGCTCACTGGTGTATCTGGCAGCACTTGCCCATGAACTCACGCCCAGATCATCATGCTCATGGTCACTGAATGTGTCCAAAATTGCTCAATCCCATGAAACTTTGGATCACCCGTCAAAATTTGCTTTTACCAACCGGTTAAATGGACAACAAGAAAAAGTTAATGATTCTTTGAAATTTCCTTTAAAGGCTAGTCTCCCAAAACCTCCCACAACTTCCAATGGTGGCTACAGCTGAACCCCAGTCCCACAACCAGAGAATTCATCATCATGACATATGAGTTCCTGTGGTTTGAAGGGTTACCTTTCCCTGATTCTGGTTTCAGCTCTGAAGTTATAAAAGAAGCATGTACTAAGTTTGTGATAAAGGATGAAGATACAGTAACGGTGTCTTACCCTAAATCAGGTAAGGAATCAGGACAGAAACCACCCATGAGAAAGGTGAGAGCTACGTCCTTGTGCACTCATCAGATGGATGGAAAGTGCTCTACATGCCAGGGAGCCCTGCTCTGGGAGGAAGGGGCAGTGCCCCAGCCACTTCCATTCAGACAATTGCAGAGAGTGAAACAAGTGCTCAGCAGGGATCATCTTAGGTGTTGGAAGAGCGTATAGGAGTGAATCCTAAGCAGATTCAGATGTTTGTGTGATGGCATGGGAGAAATGGGTGGTGAGCAGGACCAGTGAAGAACTAACAGCAAAAGAGCAGTTCAATAGAAATAAAAAGACTGAATAGGAGATCATGTGCAGAAGAAGGCTATTTTAGAGTAGGAGAATCAGTATGGGAAAAGGCTGGGAATCAAAAATGAGTAGGGAAATTGCAAGGGACTGAAAGGGCAGACATCCTGCAACCTTGGGAGTGGAACTGGGGGCAGGAGCAGGGCAAACTGTGTGACAATGGAGGCCAAGGAATCAGAAGGGATGGTGTGTTGGAAAGTCAAGAAGAGTGGGAACATCATCAAAGGATCTCAGCAAAGAGCCATGAGGTGGAAGCAACCTCAAATGCATTGACAAGTGAATGCATAAGCAAGGTTTGGCATATTAATACAATGGAATAAAAGTCAGCCTTAACAAGGAAAAATATTCAGACACCTTCTACAACATAGATCAATCCTGAGGGCATTGTGCTAAATGTATATGTTGGGCACAAAAGGACAAATACTATATGATTCCATTGGTGCAAATACCTAGTGTAGATAAGTTCATAGAAACAGAAAGACCCATGGTGGATCCAGGGACTGAAACATGGACATAAGTAGGGAAATGCTGTTAAAAAGCAGAGAGTTCCAGTTATTAAAGATGAACAGGTTCTGAACATTGGCTGACACAAACAGGAACATGATTAACACTGCTTAGCACTACCTGATTGCATGCTTTGAATGGGTACATGATTATGTTTATTTTATGGATTTTATCATGGTTCTTTTTTTCACAAGTCAGGTTGAAATGAATGAACATCACTTTTCCTTCCTTATCTAGGAACCCACTGGTTGATTGAAATTCTCTGCCTGATTCACTCCAAAGGGGATACCAAGTGGATTCAGTCTGTGCCCATCTGGGAACGCTCACCCTGGATAGAGACAGATCGGGGTTACAAATTGCTAAAGGAGAATGAAAGACCAAATTTCCTGTCCTCCCACCTTCCCTTCCATCTCTTCCCCAAGTCATTATTCACTTCCAAGGCCAAGGTAAGTGTCTAATGTTTCATCAATGCTTTTTGTCCTTCATCGGCCTAGATAAAACCTGTAGATCTTGCCAGGCTGTCTGCTCATGGGGTAGGTTAGGAGAGAACTGAGATTCTCAGACACTAGGTGAGGTTGATGAGGCCACAACTCAGACCACACTTGAGTGCAAGGATGTGGACCATTGCACACATTAGCTAGCCTGAATTCAGGAATAAGAGGACTGGCTAAGGCCAGAGTCTTAGAAAACCACATCTTATGTGCAACCAGAATTTATAACTGCATCTACACTAGAGTATCCCTCCTTTCCTGCTCTTGAAGACGTTAGCCGATATTAATTCAATAAAAGCCTCCTGCCAGGTAGGTGGAAGCCCCCAAGTCAGAATTCCCCATATGGAGTGCAGAGTGTGCCTACATCGATAAATGCATAAATCCTGGGACTGCTCAGGAGCCTGGGTCTCTATTCTAACCACCACAGCCCACTGCATGTCAATGTGCTTTGTGATCAGCAGCCACTTCAGCCTCCCCATGGCTGAGGATCAATCATCATGGACCATGGATATCCAAGATCTAAGATGTCAGAGGCTATTTGTAGAAACATGCTTTCCAAAAGTGTTTGTTGACTTCTGATTTTTTTCATATGTTTCTTTAAACATCACCAAGAAACCTAGATTAATGAACTCCTGTCTTGGAAAGTGCCTCACAGTGAGGCTGCTCCAATACACACAATTCCATGTCTCCTGTTGGGTTTCCTTAACCTCTGCCTCATTAAACTGAGGCCTAAGAAGACATTAGACCTGCAAGAATAACACCAAGACAGTTGATGCAAACACATGTCAAATTCTGATGTTCCACTCCAGTGGTGTTTGTGAGTTGTGTGTGTGTTGTGTGTGTTTTCATTAACATTAAACACCGGCCTCTTAATATATACATATGTACACAGTTAAGCAACTACACTCCAGACCAGACTTAGACATTTCTACAGTCCAGAAAGATTCCCCAGGCCCCTTCTACCAATCGGTGCCCACAAACTGACGGAAACACACCCTGGAATACAGTTACAGATTACTTTGCTTATTCTTGAATTTGTATAAATGCCTTCATGCTTTATGAAAGTAATGTCTGTGCAATTCTCAAAGGTCTTTTGTGTGTGAATGACCGTATATTGTTATGAATCTCAATATTCTATAATTTCTTAATCCATTCTGCTGTTAATGATCATTATGGGAAAACACAAATATAATTCAACAATTACCATTTAAAACTTTCCAGCAGCTTCCTCTATTCAGTAGACTAATAACCCACAAATAAGAAACAAGTTATACCTCTTCTATTCCTATCAAGGAATATGAAATAGGAAGTTTACAATGTATATTTTATTAAGGAATACTATAACGAATTTGTTAAAGGAACCCACTGAATTTAAATAGAGATTCAGTAAGAACTGCCTGGGGAAAGATCAAGATCAAGGTGAGAAATGACTGATTGAGACTGATTTTTCATTCTCTCATTTTTTCTTAATTTAAGGTGCTATATCTCATGAGAAATCCCAAAGATGTTCTTGCATCAGGTTATTATTTTTGGGCTACATCAAAGTTTTCTATTAAACCAGAGTCACTGGAACAATACTTTAAATGGTTCATCCAAGGAAACGGTGAGAGTTCTGAGAAATAAGATCTGCTTCCCCAACTCTACTGCCCTTTCTCCTAATTTCCTGGTATCACTTTTCTATTCTTTTTCTGTATACTTTCCACATATGAGAGAAGACAGACAACCCTTCCTTTGTGAGTCTGACTTCTTTCAATTAGCATGTTATTCTCCAGTTCCATCCTTTTTCCTGCAAGTGACAGAATTGAGTTCTTCTTTATGATTGAGTAAGCAATGTCATGTATATAGAGTACATTTTCTGTATCCATTCATCAGCCAATGGATACCTAGGCTGGTTCCCTAACGTAGCTGCTGTGATTGAACTGCTATTAACATGGGCATGCATGTATTGCTGTAGTATGTTGACTTTAATTCTATTGGATAAATACCAAGGGATTCTAGGACCAAGTCATATGGTGGTTCCATCCCTAGACTTTTGAGAAAACCACACACTGATATCCATGCTGGTGGTACTAATTGTAAGTGCTCTTTTCCTCTCACATCCCTGACAGCATTTATTGTTATTTGTGTTCTTGATGATTCTAATGGGAGTGAGATGCAATCTCGGTGTGGCTTTAATTTGCTCTTATCTGGTTTTAAAGATGTAGAAAATGTTTTCTCATAAAATTCTTCACCATCATATTTCTTCTTCTGAGAAATGATTGTCATTTACCCATCTATTCATTGGGGTATTTGATTTTCGGTGTTAAGATTTCTGAGCATGTATATATTCTGGGTATTAATCCTGTCACAGGAGTAGCTGGCAAAGATTTTCTCCCATTCTGTAGACCCTCTCTTCTTTGTCTCATTCCCTTTGCTCTGCAGAAACTTTTTAATTGATGCCATTTCATTTACCAATTCTTGGTTTTGTTTCCTGAACACTAGGAGTCTTATGGAGAAAGTCATTCCTGCATCTATACATTGACGTGAAGGTGCTTTGTTTCCTACTAGTAGTTCCAGTGTTGATGGTCTAATTCATGTTTTATTGATCCACTTTGAGTTCATTTTTGTGCAGGATTTAGCTTCATTTTTCTATATGCAGGTATTCAGTTTCCAAGCACCATTTATTAAATAGGTTGTTTTCTCCAATATTTGCTTTTGGTGTCTATGTTAAGGATCAGATGAGTCTGTCTGTGAAGGTTTGTCTCTGTGTCTTCTATTCTAATCAACTGATCCATTGGTCTGTTTTGACATAAGTTCAATTTTTCTGTTACTACACCTCTTTGGTATGATTTGAGAATGGGAAGACGTTGGAATGTGACACCTTCAGCATTACTCTTTGTGTGTGAGTGTGTGTGTTGGGGACTAGACCAGGGCCGTGCACATGCCAGTCAAACGCTCTGCCACTCAGCCACTTGCCATCTGTTCATCATTATTCTCACTGCTCAGATGGCTTTAGATTTTTCTGTGTCTTTTCAATTCAGGGACTCTTCCTTCGATTTCTCTCAAGAATGTCAATGGTATTTGATAGGGATTGCATTCAATCTGTAGATTTCTTTTGGTATTATGTCAATTTTGATTCTGGTGATCCAAGAACAAAAGAGGGTTTTTCAACTCCTCATGCCTTCTTCAATTTCTTTCTTCAGTATTCTATAATTCTCATTATAAGAGATTTTTCTCCACTTTAGATAGATCACATCCAGGGTTTCTTGAGTATTGTTTGATATGGTACCAGGGACTGAACACAGGAGAGCTTAACTACTCAGCCACATCACCAGTCCCTTTTTAGAAGTTGCTGAGTTGCTGAGAGCCTCACTATGTTGCTCAGGCTGGTTTTCACCTCCCAATCCTCCTGCCTCACCTTCCTGAGCACCTGGGATTATAAGCATCTGTCACCAAGCCTGGATACCTAGGATTTTTTAAGACCATTGTAAATGGAATTGTATTCCTGATTTCTTCCTAAGCAGATTCATTACTGTTATGAAGAAAAGATCTTCAGTATTGTATGTTGGTTTTACATCCTGCTGTTTGCTGAATTTGGTAATCAGTTGTAGAAGTGTTTGGGGAGAGTTTTTGGGTCTTCAAAGCATAGTACTTATCATCTGCAAACAGTGATAATTTGGCTTCATTCCTACTTGTAATGTTTTTAATCCCTTCTTCTACATGATTTCTAAGGCTAGAGTTTCAAGAACTCTATTGAATGGGAGCCGTGAATCTGGACATCATTACATTGTCCCTGATCTTAGGAGAAATGTTTACAGTTTTTCACCAATTAGCATGATATTGGCTTTGGGTTTGACACATATAGTCATGACATTCACCCAAGTTCTTCTCTCAAGAAGATTCTTCAGATGTGGTAAAAACCCTTCATAAATTTCCACATGTTGAACCAAATTTACATCCCTAGATTGAAAACAACACATCATGATGTATAATCTTACTGTTGAATAGGATTTGCTAATATCTCAATAGGTTTTCTGTGTCTGTGTTCATCAGTAACAGTGATCTGTGGTTTTCTGACTTGATATGTCCTTGGTTTGGGTATCCGGGGATACTAGTTTCATAGAATGAATTCAGGAATGGTCCCGCTCTCTGTTTCATTACCTCGTTTGAGGAGCATTTATCAATATACCTGAATCAAGCTGTCAGGTTGTGATGAGTGACAGGGACAGCCCAGCCCCTGTTTTGGTAGTGTGTAACCTGCACCCCTGTGCCTGACCTGCAGTGCCCTATGGATCATGGTTTGAGCACATTCGTGGCTGGATGTCCATGAGACACAGGGAGAACGTCCTGCTGCTGAGTTATGAAGAGCTGCAGAAGGTGAGAACGCCCTCATAGTCAGTGCCTGCCACTACACAACTTCCTTGCTCCCTCTTGATCCACAGTGTCTCCACTCCACATTTCCTGTCAAAGCACAGCCTCTCGGAGAACAATGGGAATTAACAAACCGTGGGTCTCCTTTGCCGGGCTCCTGCTTGACCCTCCCCAAGCTCCGCACTCTTTCTCCATGCCTCATCCTGGGTTTCACCTGGCAACATCTAAAGGGCCCTTCCACACACTGGGGCAGTTGCCAGGGCTTATGCTCACACCTGTGGCTGTCAAGGTTTCTCTGTGCAGAACCCAGGATGCTGACAGGAACCTAGTCATCACAATGGACAGGCAGAAAGCACTAATCCCGGAATGTGTCTATCTCTCTGGCTTCTCCCCTTGACTGACAAGGTGGTGAGAAGATGAGAAGTCACTCTGTGTGACTCCTCTGAGAGGTCAGGGGCTGGAGTGACAGAAAAGGTATGCAGATGGTGCTGAGCACTGCGGTGGGTCCAGGTAGAGCTGGGCAAGCCGAAGACCTCTACCTATCTGAGCACAGGATGGTGACTGTGGATGACAGTCATTGTGCCTTTCCACATTGCAAATGGAGAGTCTGTTCAAATTTCCCAAGTAAATATCTGAGTGTGTAGATGGGACACTTACACTGATGGATATAGCACACTGAATATCTACTGATTCTAAGTTGATTTTTCTGTTGGTGCACGACCATGCCACACTGACCTGCACAAAGCTGCACAGTTCTGTGTGAGTTTACTAGGTCCAGATGTAACTGAAATCTTTAGAATTTTTATAAATATCATTCAGAATTATTAAACAATGTAGGAAAACCAAAACAGTGAACAGACCTTAGAAAACACTTGGACTGTTAGTGATGCTTGGGGACAGAGCAGATGCCATATGCAAGCTGTCTGCTTCCCTGGTGAAAGGCCTCTGGGCTCCTTCCTGCAGCTACTTCATGTTCTCCTGTGTTCTCAGCATGAAGTCAGTCCTCACCAAGGAGCCCTGGATGCCACGTTCACCTACCTCAGCAGCAAGCTCCCACACTTCCCTGTAATTCTCACTACAAATCACACAACACTTTTTAAATTACTGCCCCAGTTGTTTCTTATTGTTCTATAGTAACTGGGGCTCAGGGGAAAAAACTAATAATAAAGCACTGTTATCCTAAAGGGAAGGTGTAGGAGCCAAAGAAAATTCTTTTTCCTTACAAATATACATGTCCTTGGTGGGATCTCCCAGGATATCCATTCATAATCATGGGGCTTGAGTTGAGGAAGATATTCCAAAGCCCTATGTGTTATTCAAGTGCCAGTTATGGTACACAGCATCATCTGGGGTAAGGAGGAGTCTTTGGGGCTTAGTCTCCTGGCCTTATCTTGCACTCTCAGGAGTCTCTTTAGAAATCCTGACACCTGCCTCTAGGGTGTCCTAAACTCAACCACACTGGGAAACATTCCTTATCTTCATATCACACACCTTTTCTGTCACTATTCCTGTCCCCTTTTGCTTTCTCCCTCCTTCTGGAATCCATCTCAGTCTTTTCCCATTTGGATATATCTTCCTCTCCTCTTTCTTTCCCACATCCCTCCTACCACTCTCATTCCAATCTTCCCATGTCTGCTGTCTTTCCCTTTCACAGCCTCACTCTTGATTGTTCACACTTTAGGACCCAAGAAGCACCATAGAGAAGATCTGTCAATTCCTGGGAAAGAAGTTAAATCCAGAAGAACTGGATTCAGTCCTCAAGAATAGCTCCTTCCACGTCATGAAACAAAACAAGATGTCCAATTATGAAATGTTGCCTGAATCTTCAATGATTCACTCTCCAATAGCAAGGAAAGGTAAATGCTCTGGTTTCAGAATGCATGAGATTACTTAGAGGGCACTCTTGTCTTTACCACTCAACACTAGACTGAAGGTGTTTGATCATATCAAATTTCATCATTCATGGCCCTGAAAGTTGCCTGTGTGCTCTTTTGGATGATATGTTTCCATCTTACTGGTATTGGATGCAGGTGCCTGGTAGAAACTGATTCAGTGTTGAAAAGGAGGGTGTTGTTGAAGATGGTCATGTCTGGGCTACTCCACTGCTGACTTACCATAGAGAACTGCCCTAAAGAAAAAGATACCCAAAGAAAGAGCAAACTGAAGACGGTAGAGAGGAGGTCATTTTCTAGGAGACATTGTCAGGCCCCCTTCTTGTGAGGAAAGATGAATCACATCAACACCCTTGGATTCAGGCCTATTGAAAATGTCTACTGCAAGTGATGTGAGAACCTCTTTTTCCAAAATTCCTCCAATTCTCATGTATCTGGAATGGTGAACCATGGAATAAATCTAACAAATGCTTCAAAAGATACTCAAGAGGTCAGGATTCCTGCACACGGTTTACATGGAGCACAGAGGGATAAACCAGAGGGCTGGGCTGGGGATGTCTCTCAGTGAGAGAGCAGAGTCTAGCAGAAGAAATCAATGAAGATTGTCTGATAATGAAGATAACAAGGAAAATAAGAGTAAGAATGAGTGTTTATAGGATAGCAACGACATGTTAGGCATTCTACTACTTTATATTCATATGAGTATAGTGTTTACATAAATATAACATATTAGCATAGGTATTTTTATATATTCATTCATTAATTGTACTATTATATAAAACATAATTTAAATAATACATAATATAATACTTAATCACTTAAGTGAAGGCTTTGATTATGTCCATATCATTAGTTTCCATTTCACCCCAATATTCTCAATGATAAAGCCTCTGGGGCTTCCTAAATTCTTATCTATAAAAAAGGGTATGATGCTCACATTTTATTCACTCTTTATTAATCCTGTCAACAACATTTACTGAGTATATAGCATGTCATTCTTTGAAGCACCAAGAATGAGACAATTAATAGAAAGTGTTGACTTCCTAATATTTTAAAAACATACCATATGCACATTCCAAAAGGAAATGCCTGGAACATGCCATGTTTGATCATTGCTGTGAAGTGAACGAGGGTGGAGGTGTTCAGTCTGAACTGAGGGCCTCACTGAGTAACTGCATGGGAGCAAACACTTGAAAGAGGCAAATGAACAAGACGTGAATACGTCCAGCAGGACAGCACTCTAGGGCAAGGTCAAGACATGTAAAGAGCCTGCAGAGAGGGAGCCTGGCATGTTTAAAGCTGGGCAGTCCCAGGGGTGGCATCTGGAACAACAAGGACCCTATGCCCAGAAGCACAAAAGCACCAAGGGACTTACATGCAAGAGACTGGAAGTCCTGGGAGACTCGGAACCAGAAGTGACTGGAGCCACTGGGCCTGGCAACGCATCAGTGTGGGTGCCAGGGGCAGAATAGCTTCTATCAGAGAATGGCCAAAGCAGACTAGTTGTCATCTGATCTGATCACCCAGGTCAGAAATTCAGTTATCTTGGGCCAAAGGGGTAAAACAAGAAGTGGTCAGGCTTAGTTATATTCCAGATGTTCTGATTTGATACCCAGCACTGTGGCTTATGGATTTGGTACAAGATGGTTGGGGAGAGAGGGGGAGTCAGGACACACTATAGAGGCAGGTAGAAGTGTAAAAGGGTATGGTGCCCAGGCAGCAGGAGGGCTCTCCATGACCCAGTGGTCATTATACTGCTTTGACAGTGTAAGGAGAAGATCTGTCTTCAGACCTGTCACTAGATCTGATGTGACTCTCCTTCATGTTTCCAGGCATCTGTGGGGACTGGAAGAATCACTTCACAGTGGCCCAAGCTGAAGCCTTTCATAAAGTATACCAAGAGAAGATGGCAGGTTTTCCCAAAGACCTGTTCCCATGGGAATAATGTCCAAGAAATTCTGGATCTTCTATGGATATTGATTATTGTCCTGGGACATGTAGAAGACAGGGGGGTTCTTTGCATAAAACCCATTTCTAGAGGAAAGGGGGAGGGAAGGATAGGATAACATAAAGAACCAATGAAATATAAACTAATAGATGAACAAAAGGAAATCTAGTCAAGTAGAGAAGGAGAATAGGAGAGGGTGGGGACATGGCAGGGATAGGTGGAGCATAAACATTAATGGATCTCCAACTATGACTGAGTGTTTCTGGATGGAAACAACTACTGTGTATAACTATGATGTTGTGACCAAAAAAAAAAAAAAAACTGTGTCTTCACTCAGAAGCCTTGAGTCATACATTTTTGTTTCTCTGATCACATGCTTGTTAAAAATCACTGGAATTCCCAATTCACTTTTCACATCCTAGCCTTGAAAAGATCTTTGTAATATCTTAACATGTAAGAGGCTACAAGCATGTAATATCACCCACAATTGTGTCTAAATTTTAAAACAAGAAACAAAATGTAGAAGCAGCTAAGTGGGAAGCAAATGGATTTTGTTCAGTGACTGTTCAATTGTCGATTAGTGAAGATGTTCCTTCATTAAGAACTTTCTAATGTTCTTAATTATTATCTGGGCTTTGTGTGGTTTTATTTGTCTTGTACCTGTGCTGTCAAGGATCTGAGCAGAGGTTCTCATGGCAGCATCGCTGTTAGCTCAGTCTCCTTGTACAACCATTATCTGCACCCAGGCTCCCAATATGGAGAACTAAGAGATGGCACCTTGCAGACTGTCTTGTTTTATGCAGTTTCCCTGCTGCATCTCCCATTGAGATTACTGTAGATTTAACTAAAATTAAACAGGCAGTAAAACCTTCTCTTGGTGATATAGATAAGTCAGGTTTCAGCTGCCTAAACCAAACAATGATCCATGATTGCAAGTATTATCATCCTTATATTCTTATTCTCTGTGTGTCTCTACTGTCTCTGTCTCTTCGTGTATCTATCTCTCTCTCTCTCTCTCTCTCTCTCTCTCTCTCTCTCTCTCTCTCTCTCTCTCTCTCTCTCTCCTCACCCTCTTCTCCTCTCTCTGGCTTTATTTATCCCCAACATGAATAATTTCCACCTCCGTGTTGAGAAAAATGGTAAACATTATTTCAATTACCTCAAACTCTGACTCTTTCAAATAAAAAGAGTATTATTCAGAAACCTAGAGAACTAAAGTTAGAAACAGTTAAAAACAATGAGTCATCATAAGTGAAGATGAAAGTCAAAGTAGTGCCATCAACATCACAATCATCAAATTCAAGAAGGAATGTAAACATAATGGGGGATAAAAAGAAACACAACGTTGAAAAGATAAAGACCATTTCAGAAAATGATTGAATATAGAGGACAGGAAAAGAAGATCAGACAGAGAATAATTGCAGTTTCTAGGGTCTCACTGCACATCCTTATTGGGTGAGGAAAAGGGTTCCTGTTGTAGGAATCGTCTGGCTCTGAAACAGTCTCCTAGAAATGTATTTATCATCAAGAAAGACAGGAGACAATTGTCTTCTGAATCAAGGGCGTGCTCGCTTGAGTCGTCCATAAGGGACTGGTGCTAACAAAATGGAGGAGCCCATGTTTCCTCATTTAATGTGTCAGATCAAAGGGGGACTAGTAGGAGCTTCTTCCATGAGAAACAGGATGGGGTGGACAAAGCCATTTTGCTCTAGCTGGTCAGCCCACCAGGTCCTGCAAATTCTGGCGGTGAACCACGGCATGGAAACCACATACTCCAGGCAATCTGGAACAATTTCTCATAATTGTCAGCTCCTGAGAGCCAGATTTCTGTGTCTGATAGCTCAACCAAGTCTGGTTTTATATGCAGGCCATGAATGGCACCCTGCATCTCCTCCTTTTTTCTCTTTTTCTAAATGTAAATTATGGGCATCTACTTTGAGGTCCTGGATCTTGGTTCTGAGAGGATGGCAACCTGTTATCATGATACAAAAAAGAATTAGTAGCAAACATATCATTCCAATAATATACCATGCAGAATGTTTCAATATATTTCCAGAATTAGAGTCATTTAGTTCATGAAGTATTTAATCAGCTAGAGATGCAGTTAGTTACGTTGCATCTTTTACAAGCTATGACATATTTATTGTCTTTTCTCTTAACTCTTACATTTCCAGTAATTAAAGCCTAAGGAGATTAAACACAGACTCACAAGCCATAGCAGGAGTCCTCTTTGTAATTTCCTCCTACAAAGTCAGGTATAGGGCCATCTGTAAAATGGAGAAAATCTGAGGCAGGAATTAAACGCCAAAAGGTCTTTTTGAATACCACCTTCGCTGAAAGTGAGAATATGACCAATGAAACCTCCAGGGGTCATGGTATCCTTCTGTAGTTGTCTTTTATCGATTCTTGGGAACCAAACGAAACTGTATTCACCATTTCTAGAAATTTTATGTTGTACTGGCAAGACATTTGCACATTCCATCCATTTAAGAAAGATGCCAACCTCTATTGCAGATCTATTGGGGCAATAAGGTATTGGTGGATGTTCTGCAGAAATGACAGGCTTGTTATTTAAAAAGTCTCATTTTAATAACTGTTTGAACATATAATCTTAAGTTCCAAGAGCCAGTGTGATTGTCTGGCCTAGGTACTCTTCAAAAGCTACCTTTAAATAGCCAGCATATTTATCATGGGACCATCATATAGTAATTTCCCACTGGAACCAGTATAATTAAATCCAGTAGCATGAATACATGTAATATGTTTGTCTGTAAAATTTCCCATTATATGAATATCATTAGTAGATACTGGAATGGATTCTCCAGTCCGCATCACTGGGTGTATTAAAGGTGGATCTGGGAAATAGGAATAACAAGTTTCCCCATGAACTCCAATTACCTGACAGCTCAATAGAGCTAACATGGCCACAAACATAGTGGTTGGAGACTTAAGATCTCCTTGTTGAACCATCTCCAGCCTGAAGGTTAGATCCTTCAGTTGTCTCCATGATGACCGGTTGGTTTTGTTGGAAATATAGCTTCTACCCTATAGTATTATAAAACCTGGTGCATTCTATTGCTGCATGTGCCACTCAGCAGTGGTAAGACTTTTAATATCACAATTTTTTTAAAAAATTGAAATAATTTTGTGAGACTTACTGGGTTTATATAAAGTTCTGCTTTTTTCCTCTTTTATTTTTTACAATTGTAGAAAAAAGTTGACATAAACTGGAGTATCATTAACCTTAAATTTTAGACAATAGCCTAGTTTTTCTTGGACTCATAAAAATTGAGAAAAATAATTTAATATTATATCTGAAACATGAAACAGCAAGAGAGTTTTAATCCCCTCTTGAGGGAAGGTGTCCAAATATTTTTATATCTCATATTGCTAACCTTTAAATAAGCTAGTGTCTCTTAATTGTCTTTTAGAAATATAGTTAAGTTTACTTCTCAGTGTAGAGAATAACAAAAATTTTGTAACTTATGTTTATTTAATTCTAAATTATTAAATGACACAATTAAATATTTAATTAAGTTGTTACTGTTATATAAGTTTGTACAAGACCACTATTGTAGAAAGCTTTAGTTTGGAGAGCATCACCTGAGTAAAATGTCTTTTTAAATCTTACACTTTAAACAATTGTTTATTTGAGAAATAAAGATACAATTAACATAACAAGTCAGTAATAATTATCACAATTAATTAAAATGTAGTCATTGATATTTTTATATTAACCAAATTTAATTTTTAAAGAGAAATTTGAAATCTGGAATGTAAAGTGGTATTTTAAAATAACAGTTATAGTTTAACCAAAATTTTATAAATCTTAATTGCTTTAAAATTAGCTTTTCTAAATAATAAAACTCAACAGACATAAGAAATTATTTTATTGGAATGATAATAAAGTTTTAATTATTTCCTTTTTATCCTTAGAAATTTTAGACCTTTTTATTAACCAAATTACAAACACAACTAATGTTTAAATATATTTTAGTTAAGAGCATTTAATATTTTTATATTTTGTACATGATATTTTAGCACCCCATCAATGATTTTTTTAGCATTTCGTCCTTGTCACCCAAGTGATAAATTCCAGTAAGATACTGACCATCCGGTTGCTCACCAGGTACTCTTCAAAAGAGTACCTTGTTTTGACATCTATGATTTCAGTGCCTCTCACAAAAATAATTTTTTCTGACCCAGTTCTTTATTTTTCTTATCTTCTTCCTATTTTGTCTTGTGAGGGCATTACCTTGAGTTAAGACAACAAATGCAATAGCCAGCTGTACTTCAAAGGGAGTGCAGTTATGGGGCCCAGTTCATGTCCTCTGATGACTGGGCACTGGCAAACACAGAAAGTACCAGGAATAAGCAAATTGCAAAGGCTGATTTTTAAAAACACAACAACATATTAATTTGCAGGCATTTTTGGTCATTGATTTGCCAATTTAATTTAATAAATTAAAAATGTAGCTTAAGAAATTTTTTTCCTAAAATTTTGCTGACCCACAGACTGCTTGACAATGATCCAATAATCTTTCACCAGTGAGAGTATCTAAGACTCAGGCTTGACTGCACTCTCTGAGTGAACTGTTTGGAGACCCCAGGGAATGTTTTGCATACAACTGCTGGCTTATGTGAATAAATGCAATCAGAGATATATGACTTTATTTCATTATAATGTCTGCAAAGGGCATAAACCAATATGCTAAAGAAAATTATTCTAAAAGTATAAAAACACTTTAAACATTCCTTGTGCCTCTGGAAATGTCAATGAGACACTAAGGATTTTGTTTAAATTTTTAAGGGATTATAATGACAATATAATTGTGCTGAGATCAGAAAACTTTCTTGGAGCAGAAAACTTCTTTTATTTATTCATTTATTTATTTATTTATTTATTACCAGGGGTTTGAACCCAGGGGTACTGAATCACTGAGCCACATCCCCAGCGCTTTTTTATATTTTATTTAGAGAGAGGGTCTCACTGAGTTGCTTAGGGCCTCACTAAGTTGCTTTGAACTCGTGATCCTCTTGCCTCAGCCTCCCAAGCCACTGAGAAAACTTCATTTAAAAGACCAAATGAGCATTAATCAAGTGTAGCAGTTCTCAGAAAGCTGATCTCAGGATGCCTAAAGACTCAAAGAAAGAAAGAAAAGAAAGAGAGAGAAAGAAAGAAAGAATGAATTTCATCAAAATAAAGAAAAGAGCAATAGAATAGCTAAAGGGAATTGAAAAGGAGGAAGGGTGGACAGAAAAGGGAAGAAGAGTTGGATGAATCTGAGGAACTTCCATATGCAACTTGCACAAATACGCCGCAGTGAGTCCCAGCACCAAGTATATCCACGAGACACCGATTTTTTTTTTCAAAAACTATAAATAAATTGCAGAAAGATCAGTAGAGTAGAGGGAGGGGAATGGGGGAGGGGGGAGGGGAGAGGGAAGTGCTGAGGACAGAATTAGAGCAAATTAGTTTCCATGCGTTTGTGATTTTGTCAAAGTGTATCCTAATGCTATACATAAGTAAAAAGAATCAATAAAGATAAAACTATATTGATGTCCCTGCGATGTAAGCCTGACTGGGCTAAGCAGGCACAGGGAGCTGCAAGCATTCTCTCTGGGAATACCTGTGTGGTGTTTCTGGCAACCTTGGCATTTGAGCAGTGGACTGAGAGAGGAAGATCTGCCTTGGGTGTCGGTGGGGGCCAGCTGGTCAGCTGAGGACACAGAGAACAAACTGCTTTCTCTCGTGGAGCTGGGCACCCTTCTCCTGCCCTGGAACGTCAGAACTCCAGTTTCTCAGTCTCAAGGACTTGTCCCATCTCCTCCCCAGGCCTTGGGACTCTGGCCTTGGACTGAGGGTTACTCTCTGAAAGTCAACGGATCTGAGCCCTTTACACATGTACAGAGAGTTACACAATCTGTTTCCATGGATCTGAGCTTGTTGGACTTGGACTGAGTTCTGGGCCATTGGTTTACTGCAGAAACTTCACAAGAAATCAGAGACTGTTTCTGGAAGGTTCCATGCTGACAGACTAACCGAGAGCACCACCTCCCTCGCAGAGCTAAGCACCAAGCAGTGTCTCCTCTCCCTGGTGGAGGAAGGGGCAGGTGTCCTTTCCAGAGTGGCCTCGGCTCCTTGCCTGTCCCCACTGGGAGAGAGATTTTGTATGATGGCGGCAGAAGCAATGGCATCACCAGCAATAGCTGTTTAGTTTGTATGTGTGACCAGCGTCCCAAGGAGTGACTGTCCCAGTGTCCATGCAATAAAGTCCCTTTCCACAGACAACACTGGCTTACCATAGCCTCAGTGTGCACAAGAGAAAGCCAGCATCCTTCAAGGCAGCATGCACCTGGACTTTCCCACCCAGGCTTGCTCTCATTGTCCCCAAAACTCGACTGGGTTTTGGAGAACAGCAAGGGGTAATTCAGGGACATGGTGTTTTGCTGTGTGCAAGTGTATATGCATAGATCTAGGCACACGCTCTGTTGTTTATGACTCCCTGGAGAATCTTGACTAATATAGTTGCCAGACACCTTTTGTCTATGTGAGCTATATCTATCATTATTTACCATATTATTTACCAAGCAGGGCTGGGCGGCTGTAAACCCAGCTACTTGGGAGGCTGACACAGGAGGACTGCACATTCAAGGCCTGCCGAGGCAACTGAGTGATGCCCCATCTACAAAAAGAAGAAGAAAGAAGACATTTAAACTAAGAAAATGTTAAGATACAAGTATACACAAGCACGTCTTCTCAGTCCCTCAAGTGATGTCATCACGTATCTTCTTGCTCCTGAAAACCCCACTGTAGGCCCATAAAACAGTAAAACTGAAAGAGCAAATGATTCTTAATCTCGTTATGAAAATAATTTGGACCCAGTAGACCTGATGAAAGGGTATCTTGGAGGAGTCTAGACCACACTTTAGATTTAGAGGATCTTTATTGGGATTGTGGGAAATCTACCTCAAAGAAAAGGTGTTCCATCTGAACACCAAGAACCAACACCTGAATTTCCATAAGGAAGGTGACGGCCCAGCACTTCCTGTATGTGACTCATTTAATCCCTTTGGAAACTTTATGCAGTGAACACCATTATCTTTCCCATTTCTAGAACAGGAAAATGGCACAGAAGGGTTCTATCACCTGACAATCATCACACAGCCCAAAATTAGTAGGCCTCAGTTTATAATCCTAAGGATAGAGTTTCTAGCTCCTGAATGTTACCTCATATGCAGAATTTACCCTCCAGACTTCTGAAGCTGGAAAGCGATCGCCAGCTCCTGAATTTACAGGTGTCTCATTCAGAAGAATCACCTCAGTGTGAGTCCTGGTTTTCTTAATTGTACAAGAGGTGCAATGATTACTTGTTGATCTTGATATAAGTTAAATAGAATGAAAATTAGGAACTGGACTGAGGTTACTCCATACTAGGGGACTGTTATCAAAGAAAACTGGAAACTTCAAGAACAATTACAGGTTAGACCAGAATTATGGGTAAGGCATGTTTGCTGATAAAACATCAAATGAGGGGAAACCGTTTTTGAGAACTTGCTTATTTTAAATGCTTCTTTTTTATGCTATGCAAACAAGTGGACCTATTTTGAATAGTATAACAAGGCAGGAAAAAAAAAGATTGATGAGCAATAACTTAAAATAAACTGGTCTGTCGCTCTCGCCAGCAAGAACGACCCGGAGACGTGATGGGTGGCAAACTTCTTTATTAACAGCAGATTCTTCTTCTTTCTTTTAGGGAAGTTATTGTCACTTATATAGGTTATATCAACTAATTAGAATATTCATGATATGTGGGGAGAAGATAGACGTATATGGGTATAACTTGAAGCACCTAAGAATCACGCAAGAATCATGCAGAGGCCCTGACCAATTACTGAGACTTCCTCAAGGTGAAGTTAGTTGTTTGCGTGCAGAATAGCAGTTTTTCAACCGCACTGGCAGCTTGCCAGGCGCCATCTTGGCCAGGCTCCACCTAGGGCCAGGGGTCCGGCCGAAACCCCGACAGTTCCCCCTTTTTTCTTTTAAAAGAAAAGCTCGGGACCAAGCCTGTCTTAGGCGGAGTGGTCAACCACCGTCCTTACCCGTCATCGGATAACTGTAGAGCATGCTACAGCTCCTGTCTTAGGTCGGTACGGTGTCACCGCCTTCCTTACCCGTCTGGTCAATGGTCCAGCCTCGCGAGCCACACTTGTGGGGAGCTGCCGGCCTCTAGGGCAGCCATGGCCTGATGGAAGATGATACGATCTCTCGCTTGACTCTGGCGCACACGCATGATAGTGCGTGAGAGGAAGATAACAGTAATGATCATAAGCATGCATAATGCTCCCGTACCAGCCCACTGCTTAATAAAACTGAAAGAGGAGGATAACCAATTTAGTACTTCAGACATAGGAGCTACATCAACTCTAGTAGCGTTAAGGCTAACAATTTGAGATCTAAGAATAGCTGTAAGATTATCAAATTCATAAGACCAGTTGGAACGTAGCTGAACAGACAAGATTCTAGACAAATTTGCTGCATAGCTGAAGTTATGATAAGCTATGGGTGTAACACAAAGTCCTCTTAGGTGATAAATGCATCCTACGCTTAACAGTTCCTGCAAAATGTCCATTTGTTCTTGAAGTAAGTCCACTCGCTGGTTCACTAAAAGAATCCCTGCTTTGAAGTGTTGATCCACTGTCTGCTGAGTAGATAAGGCAGTAGCAGTCTGTTGAACCACCTTATTGATTGTGGCTGCAGATTGTACAGACGTAGTTAAGGCTACAGCTGCCGCAGTGGCTGCTGCCGCTGATGCAACTATGGCGGTAATGACTGCTGCGGTGATTCCAAAGTCCCTCTTGTTTCTAGACAGCAATACTGGCAATTCATCATCTGTAACATAGACTGGGACTGGTAGGAAGGTAGGAACACACATTAAGTCTGCCAGCAGGAACCTAGAAGCATTTTAACATTGAGAGATAGCACAAATCTGAAGTACAATTGAGAGAAGCAGTTGTTTTGTTACATAGTTGAACTGTTCCTCCTAAGAGACTAAAAAGAGGTTGTAAGTTAGTTTATTCCGTGGAAACACACAAACTGAGCCGCAGCTCCAGTAAAGCACCGAGTTACCCTTATTACCCAGAGTTAAAAAACCCCAAACAAAGAGACAAAGAGAAAGTTTATCTTTAGGGGACCTGAAGGTCTCCTCTATTCCCCCTTTTTGTTTATAAAGAGCATTTTTGAGGGTGAGATGTGTATGTTCGACAATACTTTGTTTTTGTGGGTTATAAGGTACATCTGTGGTTAGAGTTATTTTAATTTTAGTGAGGAATTGGTTCTTACCAATTTTAGTTTTTAAAGAAAAATTTAGACTTTATAACGTAGTACAATCTTTAACAGTTGCTTAACCATAATTGTATAAACCCCTATTTTTAAGACAATTGTTCTAAAGAATAAAACTTAATAGACACAAAGTTAAGAGTAAATTAGTGTTTCTAAGAAATCCTTGTCATTTTACCATGTCATTTTACCATATAGATTAAACTTTGGCTTATATCAGAACATTAGTATTTCACCTTAGGAGAAACCTTAAATAGCTTTGGCTGTTTACATGTTGAAACTTGCCCTTTATTTACATAGACGTTCTTAGCACTTACTTAGACCCTCATGTATTTCATCATACAAGCACTTTTTTACCCAGAAACATTTCCTTTTCTCTTTTACTAAATATATTTCCATATCCAGACCCTTTTATTTTCTCTTTCCTATCTGTTGACCCCTTTTTGTTCACATTCTGAAACAACTCTTATGAAATTTTTGAATTTAGATAAATCACTCTATTTTAATAAGATTAAATATTTTGTTGTTTATAGTACTCTTAATTGAAACACAGTTGAAACTTTTGGGACCCTTTATATATAGAATTCCACTTGTTAGGACATAACTCTTAGTAACCTTGTTTTTAGTTTAGTGAGGACACAAAGTAATCGTAAACCCTTCTTATTTACCAACCTATGAAAACACCAATAATGTTTAAGTATGTTACCCCATGTAATTTAAGGAGTTAAAAGTACTTGATGTTATTTAACAATTAGCATTTTAACTTTGTAAATTAACCAGACGTCTCTACAAACACATTTGAGTAATCCCATACATGTTAACTCTAATTTATTTATTTTATAAAAACCGAGATATCAGACAAGTGTCCTGAACAGGATCTGCTGCCTCTTTCCTGCTGAAGATAAGTCCTAGAAGCAATTGATATTAGACATTGTTTAACATTAACATTTCATTAGTTTGACCACCTGGAGACTTGCAAGTTATTTTCAAAGATATTTTACTTTCATTAGTTTACCCAATTTAAATTGAACCTTTTAAATCACGTGAATAAAAGTATTTGGATCCATTTTTAAATTTTAATTTTAAGAGCGCTCAGTTTTGACGCAGACAAAACATGACATTAGACAGCACAACATAACACATAACACAAAATCAAAGGCCTTGTAACTTTATAGGTAAATGTTCATTGCAATGAAACAGCTGTTTAAAAACTTCAGTTGAATAAAAAATAGAACTGATCAAAAAGAAAAAAATCATTAACCTAGGTATGTAGGATCAAAATTATGAGCTCAAAAATACAGCATCAAAGAAAAACAAAACAAACAAAGAATCCTAGAAAATAAGTTAGTTAAGTTTAAAACGGACACCCTTTTTTTTTTTTTTTTTCTTCAGGTTACCCCTCCTCCTTCCCGCTGAGACTGCTGTAATTTACATTCCATTGCAGGCTTTGACAAGGCCAGGCAGAGGGGAGGGAGGATCACCCAGGACTTTTTAACCCTTTTTTTACCTGGTTGAGAAATCAGGTTAGGTTTGAATGCAGAAAATCACAAAACATTATTTTTTATTACTTTTAAGGAATGGAGCTGCTGAGCTCTCTGCCTAGGGGGACCCTCCCCTAAACTGATTTTCCTCTTTGTGCTCTGTTTGTGGTTTTATTTGTACTTTCTCCTTTTTTTTTTTTTTTTTTTACTGTGCCACTGTATATTTTTGTAAGCTCAACTCTTGTAAAGCCTTTTGTAACGCCTTTTTTTTTGTCTTCTAGCTGCTGCCCTATGCCCTCCAATTCCCTTAATGTCTGTTGACTAATTGAACCAGCTTGAGAACACTTTGTTTCTTTACTAATTTTATTTAACTCCATCTCTGAGAGTCCCTCTTCGCTCTCATCAGAATCTGACTGAGCGCTAACAGAGCCCTTTTGTGACTCTTCTTTTACCTTTTCTAACACTTCCTCTCCCTGCGCAACTGCCTTTTGTAAAGCCTCCCGAGGGGAACGCAAACAAGTTCTGACTAATGACCAAACTGCTAACGTCCCCGGGAGTGTGACCGGACAACGCTTTAAATCTTCCCCCGGGTGTTCCCACTGTGGGATAGTTAGCAATCCTTCCTCCAGAAACCAAGGTGAAATCTCCTCTACCTGCTTTAAAAATGCCCGAGCGGTTTTTGTCTTTAAGGAAGTGCCGTTAGCTTTAAGAATTTCTTTCAAGGGACCTTCCATTCGATATCTAGCAACCTCGTTCCCCATTTTTTGAGGAAACTTTAACCTCTCGTTCCTAGGAACTTTATCGCAATCACAATATTCTCGTCTCTAGGAAACCTCCCTGTCCACTGACAGATCTGGGTGCACACTTTCACCGATCCGTTGCTCACCTCACTCACCTCTCCGCGGCACGTAAGATTCCCGGGTTTCGGCACCACTTGTCGCTCTCGCCAGCAAGAACCACCCGGAGACGTGATGGGTGGCAAACTTCTTTATTAACAGCAGATTCTTCTTCTTCTTTTAGGGAAGTTATTGTCACTTATATAGGTTATATCAACTAATTAGAATATTCATGATATGTGGGGAGAAGATAGACGTATATGGGTATAACTTGAAGCACCTAAGAATCACGCAAGAATCATGCAGAGGCCCTGACCAATTACTGAGACTTCCTCAAGGTGAAGTTAGTTGTTTGCGTGCAGAATAGCAGTTTTTCAACCGCACTGGCAGCTTGCCAGGCGCCATCTTGGCCAGGCTCCACCTAGGGCCAGGGGTCCGGCCGAAACCCCGACACTGGTCACAGTGGCACACGCCTCCAATCCCAGCGCCTCCGGAGGCAGGAGGAGCACAGGTTCAAAACCAGCCTCAGCAACTTAGTGAGGCTGTAAGCAATCTAGTGTAACTCTCTCAAATTTTTAAAAAGGGGACTGGGGATGTGGCTCAGTAGTTAAGTGCCCCTGGGTTCAATCTCCAGGACCAAAAGACAAAAAATAAAGAAAATTGATTCTCAGGGTAGCAGGTGTAACTCAGTGGTAGAGCACTTACCTAGCATGAAGGGGCACTGGATTGAAACCCCAACACCACAAAAAAGGGAAGAAATAAAGAAAATGGATATAAGACAGACATGAAAAAGAGATTCCAGTTACAATTTTCTCAGCAGCCCTAGAGGTCAAACAGCACAAACTCATTTAAACTGAAGAAGAAACAAAGAAAATTAACCTCAAGCAAATAACCAAGACAAAAATGAAATAAGAAAAAGGAGCTAAACAAAGAGGAAAGAGCATTGTTGAATGTCTACGGAGCTAAGGTTTTCGCCATAACTTAAACTGAAACAGGTTGAATTCCAGAATTAAAACAAAGCTTACAACTATTTCAAAGGGATGAAATTGCATTGGATATTGCTTGAAAGAAACCCACTAAAAATGTGTGGAGATGGGTTGCCATATCTGCTGTAGCTGTAGCCATTATCAGAGGATTGTGGGAAAATCTTCGAGAGAAAGCAGAGTTCCTTTGTCCCTGAAAGATCCACCTGGCTGCACACAGTGATGCAGACAAGGGTCCCTGTAAATTTGGTAAGACAATTATAAATGTTTTTGGTTCTTAAAAATCAATAGAACTCAGTTGATTGATGGGAAATATGCATGCCATTAAGTTTAATGATGTGAGAAGCAAAGCCCAGAACTTTGTTTAGTTTCTCAGGCTTCTGAACATTGTGTTCAAGGCAGAGATGTGACCCCATCCGGCAGTGCCATTAAATGGAGCATCACTGCTTCCCTGGGGCGAAGGATGACCTCAGGCCTCCTCTGCCTCCCTCCCTGCCCTGCTCTCACCACCACCTCTCCAGGAGGAACCTGGCTAAATTCTGCAGATTCCTAGGCAAGGCTGGTGGTGCGAAGAAATTTACAAAAGTCTCCAATTCCTTTCAGAGGCAGCACTCTGATTTAATGTTTCTACATGACAATCAAATGGAATAGGAGAGGCGATCTGAGTTCTGTGCTGATTTTTTTTTGAAGAAACTGTCCTTGACTCTCCCTACCACAAGATGACTAGAACTTAGAGATCCCCCGAGGAAGGATGAGGTCCTGAATGTTGTTAGAAAACTTCAGCTGGGCACAATGGAAATGGCGGACACCAACTAAGAGGGGATACTCGCAAGCTCAGGAAGAAGTCATGTGCATGGATTAAAGAGCACCGTATCAGCTTCCTGTGGCTGCCATAATAAGCACCATGACCTCGGGCATGCTAAAATTCAGGAACCTACTGCCTCATGGTTCTTGATGCCAGAAGACCAGAATCAAGGTGTCAGTAGGGCCATGCTCCACAGGATGCTCTAGGGTGGAATCCATCCTCACCTCTCCTGGAAACCAGTGGACGCGTAGGTGTTTCTTGACTTGTGACTGCATCCCTTCAGTGTCTACCTCCATCTTCACCTGGGATTCTTCCTCTGTGTGTCTTCTCTTCCATCTCTCACAAAGACCCTCTTCACTGGATTTAAAGCCCACTACATAATCTAAAATAATCTCATCTTGAGGTTTTTTTACATGACACCATTCTCAGAGAGCAGCGCCGTGTTTTTACTCAGCTGCCCCTGAATTTATCCATGTGACTTGGGCTAATCTTGGTTCACGTCTCAGTTGTGTCCCTTTCAGGTGGTTCTACCTTGGTGAAAAAATTGTCCTCAGAACATGTCAGCTACTCAGGCCTCTGCGTTCTCCTCACTGCAGAACTGAACAAATTCTCTCAAGTTACCTTCCACCAGGTACACCAGGAATGCTGTAACTAGGATTCCTGCTTAATTTTCTCTTTCTTAAAACTACCAGTGAGAAGCCCGAAGACGCCTTCGGCGACACCGCCACCATCGGCGACACCGCCACCGTTGGCCCTTCTCCTGCTGTCCACGGCCCCTCATCCCCTTCCCCGGCTCGTGGCCGCAAGTCGGCCCTCCCGCCTAGCCCCCGGCTGGGCCCTGCGAGGCCCCCGGCATTGGCAAGGCCGGCCCGGGCCCCAACGCCGTGCCGCCTTGCGCCTAGCCGGACTGTCTGGACTCGCGACTCAGTGCTGTTGTTTTCTTTCCCAGGACTGGTTCCGAGGGGTCCGCAGGCACGCAGACCCGCCGCCCGCTGGAGCACTCCTGCCTGGCCCAGGAGCGGCCCCTTGCAGACGTTGGAGGAGCCTGTCGAGTGCCTTCCCGGCGCCCGACCGCCCACCGTTCGGCCGGCTGGCCCGCTTCTTCCTGATGCAGACTGCGGTCCACTAGAGGCTGGACAGGACCCTCGAGGTGATTCATGGCAGGGGACGTGGGAGGATTCTGTTCCTCCATCCATGACACCAGTGTCTCTGCTGGGTTCAGAGCACTGTATGAGGAGGGATTGCTTCTTGATGTCACTCTGGTTATTGAAGATCATCAGTTCCAGGCCCATAAAGCACTCTTGGCCACCCAAAGTGATTACTTCAGAATTATGTTTACTGCAGACATGAGGGAAGAGATCAGGACAAAATTCATTTGAAAGGTCTAACTGCTACTGGTTTCAGCCACCTCCTTCGATTTCTGTACTTTGGAACTATAGAACTGAGTATGAATGCTGTTCATGAAATTCTTCAGGCTGCCATGTATGTGCGACTTGTAGAAGTGGTGAAGTTCTGCTGCTCTTTTCTCTTAGCCAAAATCTGCTTAGAAAATTGTGCAGAGGCTGGGGAGATAGCTCAGTCGGCAGAGTGCTTGCCTTGCAAGCACAAGGCCCTGGGTTCGATCTCCAGCACCAAAAAAAAAAAAGAAAAGAAAAGAAAAAACAAAATTGTGCAGAAATAATGAGACTCTTAGATGATTTTGGTGTAAACATCAAGGGTGTCAGGGATAAGCTGGACACCTTTCTGCTAGACAACTTTGGGCCACTCATGTCCAGGCCTGACTTCTTGTCCTATCTGAGCTTTAAGAAGCTCATGTCTTATTTGGATAATGATCATCTGAGCAGTTTCCCAGAGATAGAGCTGTATGAGGCTCTATTGTAGAAGACACTGGAGACATACCGATACCATCATTCAGAACATCGGGTTTCGTTTGATGACCCCGTCCAGTGTTTTTGAGAAGGTTAAAACATCAGAATTTTATAGATATTCCCAACAGCTGCGCTATGAAGTTGACCAAGCATTGAATTACTTTCAGAACGTTCACCATCAGCCTTTGTTAGATATGAAATCAAGCCGCATTCGTTCTGCCAAACCACAAACTACAGCATTCTGTGGAATGATTGGACATAGCATGGTTAACAGCAAAATACTTCTCTTAAAGAAGCCAAGAGTCTGGTGGGAACTGGAGGGCCCACAAGTATCTCTATGGCCAGACTGCCTTGCTATCATCAATAACTTTGTTTTCCTGTTGGGGGGGCGGTGAAGAACTGGGCCCAGATGGCGAATTCCATGCTTCTTCTAAAGTGTTCAGGTATGACCCAAGACAAAACTCTTGGTTGCAGATGGCAGACATGTCTGTACCACGTTCAGAATTTGCAGTTGGTGTTATTGGGAAGTTCATTTATGCTGTAGCAGGCAGAACCAGAGATGAGACTTTCTATTCAACAGAGAGATATGACATCACCAATGATAAGTGGGAATTTGTGGATCCTTATCCAGTTAATAAATATGGACATTAGGGGACAGTGCTCGATAACAAGTTGTTTATCACTGGAGGAATCACCTCATCTTCCACTTCTAAGCAAGTGTGTGTGTTTGACCCCAGTAAAGAAGGGACCATAGAACAGCTGACCAGGATAACTCAAGTAGTTACCAACTGCTGGAAGAATAAGAGCAAGATGAATTACGCAACATGCTTTCATAAGATGATTTCTTACAACGGCAAACTTTACATCTTCAGTGCATCTGTGTGATCTTGAGGGCCTCTTTTGAATCTCAGGGCTGCCCTTTCACAGAAGTGTACAACCCAGAGACTGATCAGTGGACCATCTTGGCATCCATGCCAATTGGTAGAAGTGGCCATGGTGTGACTGTGTTAGAAAAACAAATAATGGTTCTTGGGGGCCTTTATTATAATGGTCATTACAGTGATTCCATTCTCGCTTTTGATCAGAATGAAAACAAATGGAAGGAAGATGAGTACCCCGGGATGCCCTGCAAGCTCGATGGTTTAAAAGTATGCAACCTGCATTTTCCGGACTATGTACTGGATGAGTGAGAATCGGAGTGGTACATGACAAGCTCTGACCCTGCAGTGCAGCATGCAAACACTTTTTTAGAATTTAGGTAATACCAGGAAGGAAGAGAGGGAGGGAGGAAAGGAAGAGAGGGAGGGAGGGAAGAAGGAAGGAGAGAAAAAGATAAACAAGAAAGGACAAATAAAATTAAAAATAAAATAGAGGATTTTCAAGATGGCGGCCTAGAGGGTGGCTGTATTTCACGTTGCTCCAGGACGCAGGATTCAAAAGAGGAGATAGTGAGAGACTTGGGACCAACTCAAAGCCACCGGGTGAGTCTCTCCCATTGGGAAGGCGTCCCAGATGGGGCGGTAGCCCCGGAACGCAGGGAATTTGTGAATTAGAGTTGCTCGGCAAGACCCACCTCCCCCCGCTGGAGCAGTAAACACTTACAACTGGGATCATCGTAGAGGAGGCGGCTCAGCATAGCGCTTGGACTCGGAGCAACCACTGGGGCTCCGGGCGGCTGCCTGAGGAGGAGCTGCATGGTGAGCTGTTTAGACTCAGATAAATCGCTTCCGAACACCAGGGGGTTACCTGGAGGAAGAGGAGAAGCGCAGCGGGTCGCTTGGTCTAGGAGTGACTGCATCAGAGCCACAGGCGGTTGCCAGAGGAGGAGCTGCGTGGTGAGCTGTTTGAACTCAGAACAACCGCCTCTGAACACCGGGGGGTTGCCCGGAGGAAGAGGAGAAGCGCGGCGGGTCGCTTGGTCTAGGAGTGACTGCATCAGAGCTACAGGCGGTTGCCAGAGGAGGAGGCGAGTGGTGAGTTGATTGCACTCAAAGCGACCGCTCCTGAACACCGGTGGCCTGCCTGGAGGAGGAGCGCGGTGGGTCACTTGGTCTCAGAGCCACCGCCCCTGAACACCCGGGGGGCTACCCCGAGGAGGAGGAGGAGGAACAGGGCGGGTCACTTGGGCTTGGAGTGACTGCCTAGGGCTACGGGCGGTGGGCGGGAGGAGGAGACGCGAAGTGAGTTGCTTGGACTCCTAGTGACTGCGTCGGAAACCGGGCCACTGTGCGGAGGAGGAGGTGTGTGGCGGGTCTCTGGGTATCGGAGCTATTGTACGAGCTCCAGGTGGTGGCTCAGAGGAGGGGCCGCATTAGCCAGGAGATTAGGTGCAGAGCAGGGTCCCAGGAGCTAGGTGGCTTCTTGCTGGAAGAGCCGCACAGAGACACGCCTAGGGGCGGAGCGAAGTTTCCAGGACTGCTGGCAGATTCTCTGGGAGAGGCAGCCTAAGGAGACTCGCCAGCAGAGGGTGAGGCTCCCAGGCCCAGGAGGTAGGTCCGGGCCCCTGGGAATGTTGCAGAGGAAGACAGCCCAGCCCAGGTAGTAGTTGTAGATTGAGGGGAACCTCTAGGAGGAGAACTGACCAGCGAGACGTTACCACCGAGTGAGTCTTCCCTACCGGGAGAGGTTTTCCCACAGGGACGGTTAAACCAGAGACACAGGCACAAATATGCCTTGCCTCAGCCTGCAGCCTAGTTCCCCGTTGGATGACCATTGGTCAACAAGTGGAGGCACCTCTGCCCACTAGCAGGGAATATACGCCACCTGAGGGTCACCACCCTAGAGAGGCAGCTTCTTCGTGGAGCTCTGCATTATCAACTTCCTCCAAGACTTCAGGCTACTGAAGGATAAGAGGGGATATACTAGCAATCTTCAGGGACATTATAAGTCAATAGAGGAAATCTGCAATATCTTAATGACCCACTGATTCCTGAACAATATGAGAAAACAAGGGAAGAAAATGCCCCAAACATATCTAGATGTTACATCAATAGAATCCAACGACAGCATGGCAGAAGAAATGACAGAAAGGGAGTTCAGAATGTACATAATTAAAATGATTAGGGAAGCAAACGATGAGATGAAAGAGCAAATGCAGGCACTGAATGATGAGATGAAAGAGCAAATGCAGGCATTGAATGATCGCACCAATCGACAGTTAACAGAGCAAATTCAGGAAGCAAAAGATCATTTCAATAAAGAGTTAGAGATATTGAAAAAAAAAACAAACAGAAATCCTTGAAATGAAGGAAACAATAAACCAAATTAAGAACTCCATAGAAAGCATAACCAATAGGATAGAACACCTGGAAAACAGAACTTCAGATATTGAAGACAAAATATTTAACCTCAAAAACAAAGTTGAACAAACAGAGAAGATGGTAAGAAATCATGAACAGAATCTGAAAGAACTATGGGATATCATGAAAAGGCCAAATTTGAGAATTATTGGGATTGAGGAAGGCTTAGAGAAACAAACCAAAGGAATGAACAATCTATTTGAAGAAATAATATCAGAAAATTTCCCAAATCTGAAGAATGAAATGGAAAATCAAGTCCAAGAGGCTTATAGGACTCCAAATACACAAAATTACAACAGACCCACACCAAGGCACATTATAATGAAAATACCTAACATACAAAATAAAGACAGAATTTTAAAGGCTGTGAGAGAAAAGAACCAAATTACATTCAGGGGGAAACCAATACGGATATCAGCAAATTTTTCAATCCAGACCCTAAAAGCTAGAAGGGCCTGGAACAACATTTTTCAAACTCTGAAAGAAAATGGATGCCAACCAAGAATCTTATACCCAGCAAAGCTTACCTTCAAATTTGACGATGAAATAAAACCTTTCCATGATAAACAAAAGCTAAAAGAATTTACAAAAAGAAAGCCAGCATTACAGAACATTCTCGGCAAAATATTTCATGAGGAAGAAATAAAAAACAAAGAAGCAAATCAGCAAAGGGAGGAATTATCCTAAAGGAACTGTCAAATAAAGGAGGAACCAAGATGTGTCAAAAAATAAATAAATAAATAAATAAAATTTTAAATATGAACCAAATGACCGAGAATACAAATCATATCTCAATAATAACCCTGAATGTTAATGGCCTGAATTCATCAATCAAAAGTCCTAGACTGGCAGATTGGATTAAAAAGAAAGATCCAACAATATGTTGCCTGCAAGAGACTCACCTCATAGAAAGAGATACCCATAGACTAAAGGTGAAAGGATGGGGAAAAACATACCATGCACATGGACTCAGCAAAAAAGCTGGAGTATCCATCCTCATTTCAGATAATGTGGACTTCAAGCCAATGTCAGTCAGAAGGGATAAAGAAGGACATTTCATACTGCTTAAGGGAAGCATAAATCAGCAAGATATAACAATCATAAACATCTATGCCCCAAACAGTGGCTCATCCATGTATGTGAAACAAATCCTTCTCAATTTTAGAAACCAAATAGACCATAACACAATAATACTAGGTGATTTTAACATGCCTCTCTCACCACTGGACAGATCTTCCAAACCAAAATTGAACAAAGAAACCATAGATCTCAATAACACAATCAATAATTTAGACTTAACAGACATTTATAGAATATACCATCCAACCAAGAGCGAATACACTTTCTTCTCAGCAGCACATGGATTCTTCTCTAAAATAGACCATATATTATGCCACAAAGCTAATGTCAGCAAATACAAGAAGATAGAGACACTACCTTGTATTCTATCAGATCATAATGGATTGAAGTTACAAATTAATGAAAGAGTAAAAAACAGAAACTACTCCAACACCTGGAGATTAAACAATATGCTATTATATGATGAATGGATAACAGAAGATATTAGGAAGGAAATTAAAAAATTCTTAGAGATAAACGAGAACAAAGAAACATCATATCAAAATCTCTGGGACACTATGAAAGCGGTACTTAGAGGAAGATTTATTTCATGGAGTGCGTTTAATAAAAGAAGTAAAACTCAAAAAATAAACAACCTAACACTACAGCTCAAAGCCCTAGAAAAAGAAGAACAGACCAACACCAAAAGTAGTAGAAGACAGGAAATAGTTAAACTCAGAGCTGAAATCAACGAAATTGAAACAAAAGAAACAATACAAAAAATTGACAAAATAAATAGTTGGTTCTTCGAAAAAATAAACAAAATTGATAAGCCTTTAGCCACACTAACAAAGAGAAGACGAGAGAAAACCCAAATCACTAAAATTCGGAATGAACAAGGAAATATCACAACAGACACGACTGAAATACAAAACATAATTAGAAGCTGTTTTGAAAATCTATACTCCAACAAAATAGAAAATTTTGAAGACATCAACAGGTTTCTAGAGACATATGAATTGCCTAAACTGAACGAGGAGGACATACACAATTTAAACAGACCAATTTCAAGTAATGAAATAGAAGAAGTCATCAAAAGCCTACCAACAAAGAAAAGTCCAGGACCAGATGGGTTCTCAGCCGAGTTCTACAAAACTTTTAAAGAAGAGCTCATTCCAATACTTCTCAAAGTATTCCATAAAATAGAAGAGGAGGGAACCCTCCCAAACTCATTCTATGAAGCCAATATTACCCTGATTCCTAAACCAGACAGAGACACATCAAGGAAAGAAAATTTCAGACCAATATCCTTAATGAACATCGACGCAAAAATTCTCAACAAAATTTTAGCAAATCGCATACAAAAACTTATTAAAAAGATAGTGCACCATGATCAAGTGGGTTTCATCCCAGGGATGCAAGGTTGGTTCAACATCAGGAAATCAATAAATGTCATTCACCATATCAATAGACTTAAAGTCAAGAATCACATGATTATTTCGATAGATGCAGAAAAAGCATTTGATAAAATACAGCATCCCTTCATGCTCAAAACACTAGAAAAAATAGGGATAGTGGGAACATTCCTTAACATTGTAAAGTTCATCTACGCTAAGCCCATGGCTAATATTATTCTAAATGGTGAAAAACTGAAAGCATTCCCTCTAAAAACTGGAACAAGGCAGGGATGCCCTCTTTCACCACTTCTATTCAATATCGTCCTTGAAACTCTAGCCAGAGCAATTAGACAGACCAAAGAAATTAAAGGGATACGAATAGGAAAAGAAGAACTCAAACTATCCCTATTTGCTGATGATATGATTGTATACTTAGAGGAACCAGGAAATTCCACCAGAAAACTGTTAGATCTCATAAGTGAATTCAGTAAAGTAGCGGGATATAAGATCAATGCACATAAATCGAAGGCATTTTTATACATAAGCGATGAATCTTCAGAAAGAGAAATTAGGAAAACTACCCCATTCACAATAGCTTCAAAAAAAATAAAATACTTGGGAATCAATCTCACAAAAGAGGTGAAAGACCTCTACAATGAGAACTACAGAACACTAAAGAAAGAAATTCAAGAAAACCTTAGAAGATGGAAAGATCTCCCATGTTCTTGGATAGGAAGAATTAATATTGTCAAAATGGCCATACTACCAAAAGTGCTATACAGATTCAATGCAATTCCAATTAAAATCCCAATGATGTACCTTACAGAAATAGAGCAAGCAATTATGAAATTCATCTGGAAGAATAAAAAACCCAGAATAGCTAAAGCAATCCTTGGCAGAAAGAGTGAAGCAGGGGGTATCGCAATACCAGATCTTCAACTCTACTACAAAGCAATAGTAACAAAAACGGCATGGTATTGGTACCAAAATAGAAAGGTGGATCAATGGTACAGAATAGAGGACACGGACACAAACCCAAATACATACAATTTTCTCATACTAGACAAAGGTGCCAAAAATATGCAATGGAGAAAAGATAGCCTCTTCAACAAATGTTGCTGGGAGAATTGGAAATCCATATGCAACAGAATGAAACTAAACCCATATCTCTCACCATGCACAAAACTAAACTCAAAATGGATTAAGGATCTCGGAATCAGACCAGAGACCTTGCATCTTATAGAAGAAAAAGTAGGTCCAGAGCTTCAACATGTCGGCTTAGGACCAGACTTCCTCAACAGGACTCCCATAGCACAAGAAATAAAAGCAAGAATTAATAACTGGGATAGATTCAAACTAAAAAGCTTTCTCTCACCAAAGGAAACTATCAGCAATGCGAAGAAAGAGCCTACAGAGTGGGAGAAAATCTTTGCCAATCATACTTCAGATAGAGTGCTAATCTCCAGAATCTATAAAGAACTCAAAAAACTCTACACCAAGAATGCAAATAATCCAATCGACAAATGGGCTAAGGAAATGAATAGACACTTCACAGAAGAAGATCTACAAGCAATCAACAAACATATGGAAAAATGTTCAACATCTCTAGTAATAAGAGAAATGCAAATCAAAACCACCCTAAGATTCCATCTCACCCCAATTAGAATGGCGATTATCAAGAATACAAGCAACAACAGGTGTTGTCGAGGATGTGGGGAGACAGATACACTCATACATTGCTGGTGGGGCTGCAAATTAGTGCAGCCACTCTGGAAAGCAGTATGGAGACTCCTTAGAAAACTTGGAATGGAACGACCATTTGACCCAGCTATCCCACTCCTTGGCCTATACCCAAAGGATTTAAAATCAGCATATTACAGAGATACAGCCACATCAATGTTCATAGCTGCTCAGTTCACAATAGCCAGATTGTGGAACCAACCTAGATGTCCTTCAATTGATGAATGGATAAAGAAAATGTGGTATATATATACAATGGAATATTACTCTGCCATAAAGAATGATAAAATTATGGCATTTGCAGGCAAATGGATGAAACTGAAGAATATCATGCTAAGTGAGATAAGCCAATCTCAAAAAACCAAAGGAAGAATGATATCGCTAATAAGTGGATGAGGACACATAATGTGGGGTGGGAAGAGTTAGTGTTAGGTTTAGAGTTAGGTTTAGGGAGGGGGGCAAGAATGGAGGAAGGAAGGACTGTATAGAGGGAAAAGAGGGGTGAGAGGGGTGGGGGGGGAGGGAAAAAATAACAGAATGAATCAAACATTACCCTATGTAAATTTATGATTACACAAATGGTATGCCTTTATGCCATGTACAAATAGAGAAACAACATGTATCCCATTTGTGTATAATAATAAAAAAAATAAATAAATAATAATAAAAAAAAAGAATTTAGGTAATACCAGACTCGTAAATAAAGGCCCCTCAAAACAGCACCTTTGGACACCTCATTCTGGGAAGCCTGCTCGAGTCATAGTAAAGGACACACACATTTGTGTGGGGAGAAATGGTAAAAATGGAGAATTTTGTCTTAATTACATGAAACTAAGTTTTAAAATATTTTATAACAAATTATTTGAGCTGCATAATCTAAACATGTCAAACCTTCAGTGGGACTATTTTTATATATGTATATGTGGGTGTAGGTCTTAACATTTCAGTTTATAATATAAATTGTTATTTTAGTTTATAAACTGTCAGAAGAGACTAGCTCTTTTGAGAATACATAAAGTTTTAGACTGAAGTAAAACAGCATAGATACAGTGTAAATTAGATATAATTGAGGGCTATATGGCAGTAAAACTGCTAGTGCCAGTTTTCTTGTTTGCCTACTATACATTTTTGATTGTTGTATTCTGAACATTTTCAGAGACCATATATTTGTTCAATCGCATTCAGAGTCGGTTTGGGAATAAATATCTTCTAAAAAGAGATTTATCTTAAAAATTAAAGTCCTGAGAAATTAGTTTTTTGGGAGTTTATAAAGTCAAATATTCAATAGGCATAGACTGGAATAGATAAATTCATGGAAATCATATCCTCTCAGTATACCAGTACAACTTCAATATTACACAAGTAACATTGAGAGAATGCCATCAGCTTTGTTCCCCCTTCAAATTCTTGAATTTTCTTTTTACATCTTTGGGAACAACTGCATTAAAAATTTTATTAATCAGTATACCAGTAAGGATTAGGTGTTTGCTTTCTGAAGCAATGTTCCCAGCAGGTGATCAGAGAGGTTATTTTCTACCTAACTTGCATGTGCCCTATACCTCTTGGGCATCCTTTGTCTATAGAAAAATATTTTGAAATTTCAGTACATTTTGGGTCAGTAGTCAAATAATCCTAGGGTCAATATAAAAATCTTAGAATTATTTAAGTTTTGCCTTTTTTGAAAGCCTTTACATTTTTGTCAGGTAATTTTTTCCCAAGCTGTGGATATAATCTATTCAAACATGTTTATGCTGTCCATTCTGTTTTTTAAATTGAAAAAAATGTTAGAAGTGTTTATGAAGAAAAGTTTAAATAAAATATTTTTTAATCTTTAAAATATAAAAAAAAACTACTAATATTCTTCCTTCCTACTGCATTAGACACAGTGAATATCTGAGGATAGACTGATTCTCCAGGTGGGTCAGTAGCAGCTGTACCCAGGGCTCATTGGGAATGAAGATTTTAGGATGCCATGGGTCTCACTGAGTAAGAAACTCCATGGTGGGAGTCCAGCAATCTGTGTTTCCAGGAGTCTTCCAGGGACACTGAGGCACACTAAAGATTAAGAACCACTGTGCTAGGCAGGGCAGAGCAGCCACCACAGATGCCTGATGCATTGGACTGAGGAGCAATCAGTGATGCAATGGAGTAAACAAGGGCTATAAACCTTCTCCTTAAAATTGCCTTCATATAACTGGAACAAGACAGGGATGCCCTCTTTCATCACTTCTATTCATTGTTCTTGAAACTCTAGCCAGAGCAACTAGACAGAAGAAAGAAATTAAAGGGATACAAATAGGTAAAGAAGAACTCAAACTATCACTATTTTTGCTGATGATATGATTCTATATTTGGAAGATCAAAAAAATTCCACTAAAAAATCTTCTAGAACTAATAAATGAATTCAGCAAAGTAGCAGGATATAAAAATCAATACCCATAAATCAAACACATTCCTATACATCAGTAATAAATCCACTGAAAGAGAAATAAAGAACACTACCCCATTCACAATCACCTCAAACAAAGTAAAATACTTGGGAGTCAATCCAACAAAAGAGATGAAAGACCTCTACAATGAAAACTACAGAGCACTAAAAAAAAAATTGAATAAGACCTTAGAAGATGGAAAGAACTCCCATGCCCTGGATAGGCAGAATTAATATTTTGGTCATGCTACCAAAAGTGTTATACAAATTTAATGCAATTCCTATTAAAAATCCCAATGACATTCTTCATAGAACTAGAAAAAAAATCATGAAATTCATTTGGAAAAATAAGAGACCCAGAATAGCCAAAGCAATCCTTAGCAAGAAAAGTGAAGCAGGAGGCATCACAATACCAGACCTTAAACTATACTACAGAGCAATAGTAAAAAAAAAAAAAAATGGCATGGTATTGGCACTAAACCAGATGCATAGACCAATGGTACAGAATAGAAGACACAGAGACAAATCCACATAAATACAATTTCCTCATACTAGACAAAGGTGCCAAAAACAATCACTGGGAAAAAGATACTTATTCAACAAATGGTGCTGGGAAAACTGGAAATCCATATGTAACAAAATGAAATTAAACCTTTATGTCTCACCCTGCACAAAAATCAACTCAAAGTGGATCAGAGACTTAGGCACTAGAACAGAGATCCTACAACTACTAGAAGAAGTAGACCCAAATCCTTACCATGTAGGCCTAGGAACTGACTTCCTAGAAGTTAAATCAAGAATCAATAAATGGAACGGACTCAAACTTAAAAGCTTCTTCTCAACAAAAGAAACAATCAATAATGTGAAGAGACAGGCTACAATTGAGAGAAAATCTTTACCACATGCACCTCAGATAAAGCATGAATCTCTAGGATATATAAAGAACTCAAAAAACTTAACACCAAAAAAAAAAAAAACTCAATCAATAAATGGGCTAAGGAACTGAACAGACACTTCACAGAAGATATACAATCAATCAATAAATATATGAAAAAATGTTCAACATTTCTAGCAATTAGAGAAATGCAAGTCAAAACTACTCTAAGATTTCATCTCACTCCAATCAGAGTGGCAGTTATCAAAAATAAAGCAACAATAAATATTGGCAAGGATGTGAGGAAAAAGGTACACTCATACATTGCTGGTGGGAATACAAATTGGTGCAACCATTATGGAAAGCAGTATGGAGATTCCTAAGAAAACTTGGAATGGAACCACCATTTGACCCCATTATCCCATTCCTCCATTTATACCCAAAGGACTTAAAATCAGCATACTATAGTGACACAGTCACATCAATGTTTATAGCAGCTCAATTCACAATAGCTAAACTATGGAACCAACCTAGGTGCCCTTCAACAGATGAATAAAGAAAATGTGGTATATATGATGGAATATTACTCAGTTTTAAAGAATTAAATTCTGGCATTTGCTGGTAAATGGATGGAGTTAGAGAATATCATGTTAAGTGAAATAAGCCAAAGGTCAAATGTTTTCTCTGATATGTGGAAGCTAATTCACAAGTGGGTGGGGATACAGAAGAATAGAGTTACTTTATATCAAGTAGAGTGGAGTGAAAAGACCGGTAGGGGTATGGGGGAAGACATTATTACCTCATGTACATATATGACTGCATGACTGATGTGATCCTGTAATATGTATAATCAGAAAAATAAGAAATTACACTCTCTTTATGTATGATCCATCAAAATATATAAATGCATTATACTGTCATGTACAACTAATTAGAACAAATAAAATTAATTATTTTAAATTGCTTTAATAGTGTCACAGAGATACTATCTCATATGTTTCTAAGAAACTTTAAGTTTCTACACTGATTTCTTCAATGACACATTCATCATTTTATAGTACGTTGTTCAATTTCAGTGTGTTTATATAGTTTATGTAGTTTTTCTTGCTCTTAATTTCTAATTTTATTCCATTATGATCTGATAAGATGCAAGGGATTATATCAACTTTTTTGTATTTACTAAGCTTACCTTTGTGTCCAAAAATATGTTCTGTTTTAGAGAAGGTCCAATGAGCAACTGAGAAGAAAGTGAAATCAGTTGTTGTTGGATAACATATTCTTTAGATTTGTGCTACATCCATATGATTTACAGTAATTTTTAGGTCTGAAGAGTCTTTAGTAAATTTATGTTGGGTGACCTATCTATTGGTAAGAAGGATGTACTGAAATCACTCAGTATTCTTGTATTTAGTGTCTATCTGAACCTTTATCTCAAGTAGTATATGTTTTATGTAATTAAGATGTGCCAGTGGTTGGGCATAAATATTTGCTATCATTATATCTTCTTGTTGGGTTGTTCCTTTTACCAATATAAAGTCACTCTCTTTGTCTCTTCTGATTAATTTTAGTTTGACATCTGCTTTCTTGGATATGAGAGTTGCAATCCTGCCTGCTTTTGGTCTCCATCCTTTCACTTTTAACCTGTAGCTGTCTTTGCCCATGAGGTAAGTCACTTACAGACAAAATATACTTGGATCCTCTTTTTCAATCCACTGTGCCAGTCTAAGTCTTTTGATGGGAGAACTAAGACCATTTACATTCAGAGATGTTTATTTCCTGCCCTTTCATCTTCTTCAGATGTTTAATTTGGCCATAATTATCATTTGTGTAACATCCCTCTAATGCAATTAATCCATTTGCAACTTCTAGAGTTGTTTTTTGTTTGTTTGTTTGTTTTGTATATAGGACTTTTCTAAGCACTTTCTAAAATAATGGTTGTGGTCACAAATTCTTTTGGTTTATGCTTATCTTTGAAGGTTTTCCTTTCTCTTTCAATTCTGAAGGATAGCTTTGCTGGATATCATAATCTTTGCAGCTATTTTTTTCAGGGTTTGGAACACATCATTCCAAATCTTCCTGGGTTTCTGTTCTCTCAGTTTCTTTTCTACCAGTGTTTCCAAAGAAATCTTGTCAGCTGTGCTTCTTCTATTCCCTCAATTATTCCCCACCCAAGACCTGCCCTGATTGCTACAGTGCTGGTTTCAGGTAGGCAAATTCTTTCCTATTTGTGTTCTAGTCAGCAGAATTTCTGAGGCTACCTGGCCCTTGGACAATCCAACATCATGAGCCAGTGTGTTCCTGCTGTCATGACCACTCTGCTCAGCTGTTCATTTCTTACATTCCAAACTGTGGAGGAGTAGAAATCTGCATCCTACCTCATCGCCAGCATCTTGGATCCCCTTCTCCCTTTGGAATGTTGCCTGAATATGTGAAGCCATTGACCCTCAGAGCCTGACACTGGGAAATAAACATGTTAGATCAGTGATAAAATAACCACTGCTATGGATCGTCAATGTACAAGATACAGGAATTCTCTTGCCTCAGTCCCTAAAACCTGAAAGTACATAACTTCTTGTCTTTCATACTCAAAGGGTTGCAGTTCATGGTTACACAGTTCCCCTCCAACTTATTATTCTTAGGGTACATCTGTTGATTTCAAGTTAAACCTTTATTTTGAAATATCTTCACACTTAGGAAAATCTTGCAAAAGCTACACAGAATTCAAAAGTTCAGGTCACACAAATTCAATTTTGTTGACATCTACAACATCTCCTAGGTCATTTTCCTGTAATTCCAGCTACCCAGGAGGATTGCAAGTTCAATAATGACTTGGAAAGTTAGCAAGACATTCCCTCAAAAAGATTAAAGAGAGCTGGGGATGTAGCTCAGTGGTAGAGCTTCTGGCATGCATGAGACCCAGGGATGAAACTCCAGTACCACAAAAAAAAAAAAAATGCAGTGTGTATTTTCTTACAGTCTATAAGTTAAAGTAAAATCATAGAAATCAGTGAAATGAATGGCAATAAAATATTACATCTAATTCATGATTAACACTCAAATTTACTAAGTTTTCTCAATCACCTAATTATAGTGTGTGTGTGCACATGTGTGTGTTTGTGTGTTTCCAGGATTCAATCCAGAATTCACATTGTCCTAATTTACGTGATCCTTTTGTCTGGAAAATATCTGGTCAGCTGTAAGGAACATTCCTCAAGCTTATTTGACAGCTATCACTGACACCATGGTTTCAATAAGTCTGGACGGAGAAACTGAAGAAATGGTAAAGACTTGCTGTGGATTGCAGGCCTTTGCAGTTACTGAGGCTGAGCTACGAGCTGAGGGGAAGCCTCACTCAGCAGGCATCACAGCAAGCTGCGGTGTGAGCTCTCAGTGCTGCCTCGCCTCATGCTGGGTGCTGGAGCTTGCCCTTCCCCCAGTCCTTTGTCTCAGACGTGTTGCCAGACAGAATCACTTAGGGATACTTGGTTTGTTTACATTAGTACCACGTATAGCTTACCTATAGGTTGATTCTGTTATGTTTTAACAAGTATCTTAACCTGATTGGATAATGTGCCTATATATGTCTTGTACAATCATAAGTAAGATTAGATCTGTGCCTTCTGAGCCTGGTCTCCAATGTCTGTGTTTACTGGAAGACATCGTCATCACCCTCAGTAGGACCTCCATTTCAAATAACAACAGTCAACTTTTCCTTTTCTATTTCTGTTTTTTAACATAACAATTGGACAATTTAAAGCATTCGGGCCCACCATTTTGTACAATCTCCCTATAGAGATTTTACATAACATGTTTCACAAATGCCTTTGGATCTCAGTTCATGTATAAATTATGCACACATAGGGAGGGAGGAGAGCTAAAGTAAATTTATAACAGAAAAACTAGATTCATATTCTGTCTAAGGACCAAGTTCAATATCATCACTTCTAAGTCATGTTGATAGTAAGTACCCATGATATAATAGATGATATAGTGGATTTTACAAACTCTATGACCTTCCCCTTCTAAGCCCATGAATCTTATTTAAAAACATATATAACCCCTCCCAATACAGGGCATTCAACAAAACACCTCACCAGGTAGTCCTAAAAAATGTTGAGGTCATCAAAGAAAAAGAACTGTATGAGAAAACACCACAGTTAAAAAGAGCCAAAGGAGACACAAAGGCCCTTTGTGATGTGGTACCCTGAGTGGGATCCTGGAGCAAAAAGAGACCATTAGGGAAAAACCAAGGAAAGCTCAATGAAGATTGGACTGTTTGCTCTCTGGCATTCTGATATTTAAAATAGTCATTAGGGCTGGGGAGATAGCTCAGTCAGTAGAGTGCTTGCCTTGCAAACACAAGGCCCTGGGTTTGATCCCCAGCACTGCAAAATAAATAAATAAATAAATAAATAAATAAATAAATAAATAAATAAATAAAATAGTCATTAAATATGTTCACATTTCTATTGTTTTTCAATTTGTTTCCTGTCCAGGAATTGAAACTCAGATAACCACTAGAAATTCTCTATATGAGGTCAAAAGGGAATAATAATACCAAACATTTGACCACCACTCACAATATCTATTTCCCAATATCATCCAGTTCAATGCAAAACATATAGGGAAAATTAATGATTCTCTTGTCTTGATTACAGTATCTGATATCCCACCATCTTCCACAACCGTCAACAGGGGATTCAGCAGATAAAACAACAGCACACACAAAGAGTTCATCATCGTGACAGAAACCATTCCTGTTTTGAAGGGACATGTTTCCCAGGTTGTGGTGCCCCCTGTGACTACATAAGAGAAGAATGTTGTGATTCGGTTGTGAAGTGTCCCTCGAAATTGCACATGTGAGACAATGCAAGAAGGTTCAGATAAGAAATGAACCTCAGTCCTTTCACCTGATGGGATTAATTGAGTGGTAACTGAAGGCAGGTGGGGTGCGACTGAGGAGGTGGGCATTAGGGGCATGGCTTAAGGCTATATATTTTGTATCTGGCAAGTGGAGTCTCTCTCTGCTTTCTGATCATCATGTGAGCTGCTTCCCTCCACCACTCTCTTCTGCCATGATGTTTAGCCTCATCTTGAGCCCTGAGGAATGGAGCCTACTGAAACCATGGACTGAGACCTCTGAAACCATGAGCCCCAAATTAAACTTTTTCTCCCCTACAGTTGTTCTGATCAGGTCCTTTAATCACAGCAGAGAAAACACTGACTAAAACAGAGAACATGAGGGCTGGGGAGATAGCTCAGTCAGTAGAGTGCTTGCCTCTCAAGCACAAGGCCCTGAGTTCAATCCCCAACACCACAAAAAAAAAAAAAGAACTTGCTAAGTTTATGATAAAGGATGAAGGTACAGTAACAGTGTCTTATCCTAATTCAGGTAAGGAAAGAGGACAGGAACCACCCATGAGAAAAGCGACTGCTGCATCCCTCGCTCACTCAGCAGATGAACAGAATGTGCTCTACGTCTTGTGTCAGTGAGCCCTGCTCTGGGGCTGAAGGGGCAGTGCCCCATGCCACTTCCATTCAGGGAAAGGTTTGGCAGACAATCTCACAGTGACAGAAGGGTTCACAGGGATCATCTAAGGTATTAGAGGAAGCCGCAGGAATGAATCCTAAGTAGATTCAGGCATTTGTGTGGTGGCATGGGAGAAGAGGGAGAAAGAAGATAAACAGTGAAGACCTCATAGTGAAATAGCATCTCAGTGGAAATGAAAAGAATGAATGTGAGATCATTTGGTGTAGAGGAATATTTTCAAGTAGAATAATCAGGAATTGGAAGAGAGCCTGGAAAATTCAAGGAATTGAAAGGACACGTTTAATACATCTTGGGGAGTGGAACTGGAGGTAGGGGCTTTGCAAACTGGGGAAGGATTCAGGCTCATGACATTGGAAGTGGCATGGAGCTGAAGACCTAAGGGTAATGGGAATACATTATAAGAATTTCAGCAAGAGACTGGGGATGTAGTTCAGTGGTAGAGTGCTTGCCTAGTGAGCATGGGACCCTGAGTTCAAACCTGAGGACCGCAAAAAAAAAGTCTCAGTGTCTTTGGGAGCTCTATGCTTTTAGTGAGCAGAGGTTTGGGTGCTTTCAATTTGACGATTCCTCCTCATGCTGGGTGAAGAGTCCCACATTTCAGCTGTGATGCGCCTCCCAAGCTTCCGCAGCCTGGAGACACTCCCTAGAGAGCACCACAGTACCTGAGCCCCTGTGTCCCTGACTGAGCTCATCTTTCCCACACCGCAGGCTCAGGCTCGGCTGCCTCCCATTCATCCTGCTCAACCAGCAAAACCAGCCCTGCCCCAGGCCCAGCTCCACTCTGACCTCACACCCTCCTGTCCTGGCCACCCCTGCCTCGTGCCCCGGTCATCTTCCTTTATATGATTATTAACCGAGTCCCATGACCTTGGTTAAAGACCTGTGCTGTGGGGGCTGGGGCTGCAGCTCAGCAGTAGAACACTTGCCTAGCACACGCAAGGCACTGGCTTCAACCCTCAGCACCACACAAAAATAAAATAAATAAACAATTTTTTTTTAAAAAACTAACTGCATTTTTAAAAAAAGACCTGTGCTGTTATATGTAAGGAGATCTTTCCTTTCCACGCTCTTAAAGCAGCAGCCACCCATCTCTGCCCTGACGTTTACCTTGCTTTTTCCTTCATGCACATCACCCACAGGCACGGACTTTCTTGCTGACTCCATAAGCCTCCACACGAAAATGCCAGCTCCTTGAGTGCTCGTTGTTGGACGCCGGCTATTAGGATGACTCCTGTCACTTGGTGAATATCTAATATGCCCTTGTTAAATAACAATACTCCTTGGCATTTATTCTAAAGAATTCAAGCCAGCATACTATACCAACACAGGCATGCTCACGTTTACAGCAGCACAATTCACAATAACCAAGTCACGGAACCAGTCTAGATGTCTGTCGATGGATGAATGGATAAGAAAACATGGTATATATACACAATGGAGTTTATGCAGCCATAAAGAAGAATAAAATTATTTTATTTGCTGATAAATGCATGAAACTCGAGAACATCATCTTGAGCAAAATAAGCCAGACTGAGAAAGTCAAGAGTTCTATGTATGCTCTCATATGTGGAATGTAGGGAGAAATAATGAAAAAAAAGATGGGGAGCATGTTATGAAAATAGAAGGGAGACTAGTGGAGAGGGGAGGTGCTGGGGAATGACTGGGAAATACAATGGATCAAATTATTCATGACTTTGTGTGCACATATGAATATGTAACAAGGAATCCCAGTGTTGTGTATAATAGTAATGCAACAATAAAAACGGGAAAAAATAAAAGAAGTTGACCTCAGTGACCTCCTAGAGAAAAGAGAAAAGCTGACACAGGTTTTGCTTCCACCTGGAAAACACAACTGCCTATCACCTGCCTCCTGTTACTTCAGTACAGTTCTCTGGGTTGTCGACATGAATTCCATTCTGCTCAGAACCTTTGGTACCCAATCTAGCTACCTCAAGAGCAAGCTCCCACACCTTCTTGTGATTCTCCTTTTATATCAAATTGAACTTTTTCTTGGTTATTTCTAAACATGTGTATACTTATCATGATAACTGGTACTTGTGAAATCAAAAAATAATAAAAGCATAATACTTCTCAAAACAAGGCCTAGAATTCAAAGCAAAGTCTTTCTTGTTAAAAAAAAAAAAAACTCATTTCTCTACCATGATATCCCATGATTTTATGCCAAGTGGTAATTCTGGAGATCCTGCACAAGAAGATATTATAAAACTCTACGTGTAAGGCAAAGTTCAGTCATAGGACACAGACTTACTTGGTATATGTATTAATCTTTGCCAAGAGCTTCCTGGGCCTGTCCTTGCTTCACCGGGATCATGGCCTGGAAGCATTTCCAAGCCTCTCCAGGAAGCCCAAGCCCTGTCTTCGAGGTGTCCTATATTCAACCACACTGGGAACCCATGTTGATCCCCACTGTTGCACACTGTGCGCCCTCCTCCACTTTTTCTCTTGCTTCTTCTTACCTCCTACTCAATCCTTTCGTTTCAGGGTGTCATTCCTCTCTTCCTCCTTGTTCTGCTTCTCCTTGCACAGTTCCCTCCCTCTCCTCTCCTTACTTCTCTTATCTTTCATATCTTCACTCCAGTTTTTTTTTTTTTTTTTCTTTCTTTAGGATGGAAGAAACACTATAGAAGTTAGATCCAGAAGAACTGGATTTAGTCCTCAAGAATAGTTCCTTCCAAGTTATGAAAGAAAACCAGATGACCAATCATTCCATCCTGCATGATGATCCTCCTGATCAAGGCTTCTTAGACACAAGGAATGGTAAAAGGAAATGTTCTGATATGAAACTCTGTGAAAACACAAGGAGGGCATTCTTGTTCTTACAGCAGCAGGTTGTGAATGCAGACATCTCAATTTCTCAACTTTAACTGCCACCCTGAGAGCTTCTCATGAGCCCTCCTTGGGCATCTTTCTAATGATGTGGGCATCAGGTACTTGGAAAGAGTTGATTCAGTCTAGGCGAGGAAGATGGCATTGGAGATGGTTATTATGGACTACCTACCTGGAGAGTTAGAAAGCAGAACCACCTTGAGCAAAGACAGATATAAGAAAATAACCTTACTGGGAAATGGAGAGATGAGACTTTGCCATGAAACATTGCAAGGTCCCCTAGGTGAAGGTTAAGTATGTCTATGCCCTTGGGCTCAGGTCTAACAAAAATGTCTACTGCAAGGAGTAAAAGAACTTTTCTTTTTTTTTTTTTTTTTTTTTTTGCAAAAAACACTGCAGGTCAAATATATCTGGGATGATAAGCCATAGAATAAATACATTGCTTCAAAAGATCTAGAACAGGTCAGGATTGCTGCTACACAGTGGACCAGGAGTACAGAGCACTGAGACCTAAAGGATTGTTCTTGAGCCTTGAGCCCTAATGGAATTTGCCCATCTAGGTTCTGGGTTGCAAAGGACCCATGGTTTCTTTCTTCTGGATTGTTTCTTCTGCAAAGGGAGAGGAGACATGTCCCGCTACCCTCTTCATTTGGGGAGCCAACAACTTACATAGCTTCATACATGGGTTTAAAGCTGGAGAGGAATTTTGCCTCAGAATGAATCATACTTTGAACAATCTCCCTCATGCCTAACTTAGGGAATACACAGATGAAATGTGGGGACCAGAGTTGATACTGAAATGAGTTAAGATATTAGGGCTTTGGAAATGGGGTACTTGGGAGAAGGAAATGGAAGTGGAGGGGTGTAAAAAGTGAAGCATTATTGTCTAAATTGTGTCTGCCCAAAATCCAATGGTAAAGTCCTAAGTTCCAGTCTCTCAGAATATAATCATATTTGGATGTCAGGGCTTTAAATAGAACTAAGGAAGTCAAAACAAGGTTTGGAAGGTGAACACTAATCAAATATGACTAGTGTCCTTACACATTGGACACAGTCTAGTGAGCACACAAAGAAGACCACATGATGGACATCTACACATCAACCAGAGAGGCCCCAAGAGTGGACAAACGCTGCTGACACCTTGACTTCAGGCTTCCAACCTCCAGACCATGAGAAAACTAGATCATTCTAACCTAGAACTAAAGAGCATACATGATATGAAAATTTGTTCTTAGGTTTCCTTTTATGAATCAGAAATGGGCAGAAATTTAAAAATATATATATATATACACATATATTTATATATATACATATATATTACATATATACATATATATTACAAATATATACATATATTTACATACCAGTTTGGTGTGAAATGGGTAAAAGAATGAAAGAGGGTTGCTTAACAAAAACGTTGCAAATTAACCACAAAGGTTTTGTCTGAGACAGATCAGAGCAGATGCTGCTAATTTTGCTGCATAATTCCATGAAAATAGCTTTTACATCTGCTTGCTTAGGATGATTCTTCCACAAGGCAACCACACTAGACTTTCAATCTACTCCACCTACTCATGGCATTTGCTGTATGGCCTACAGAGTCGAGAGGAAAAGCATAAGAATGATAGTTAAAAATTACACTGGGATTATTTTTGTTTAAACTAGTGATCTGAATTTATAAGTAATTTATCAGAGAAACCTTAAAGTAATGTGATGTCATTTTTTTCCATTTTAGTGGATGATTTTACCTTGAGGTATTATTTGTTTAGAAAAGTGTGATGATTTACATGTCTCTGAAGTCAGAATTCCTGTAGAAAGCCCAGTCCCTGGACCAGGGTATAGCTCAGTGGCAGGGCACTTGCCTAGCATGTGTGAGAGCCTGGGTTCCATCACCAGCACCACAAAATAAATTAATAAATTTTTTAAAAAACAAGATCTCTGGTACTAGTGACTAAACTTATCACCATGTTTACTACTTCTGAATGCTACCACAGAAGTGACTTAAAAATGGACATGTGACATGGACATGTGTTAGATTTATTTTTAACAAGAAAGAAAAGGATGAAAAGCAGTAACACTCTACCTCTCTAGTCTCAGGTCATGTCTGCACACTTTGCTTCATCTTAAATGTACATCGGAATCCAAGATTAATTTTCAAGTTGATGAAATCAATTATAATTAGATAATGAATTATAAAAAATCATAATGTCCTGAAAAGCTCTTTTAAATACTTACTGACCTGATCCACAGGTATTCTATTGATCTATTTTCATGATCTGTGGGTCCTTTCCTTCTCAGGGCACATTGTCTCTCTTGGACTACAGGTATGATTTGTACTTAGGAGAAGTCTGGCCATGAAAATTCCCCACTTAGTGGTAATGTAACTGATGTTAAGATTAAAGCAATTATACATGTTAGTCAGCTTGGCCTCTCTGTAGCAAAATACCTGAGATGAACAAATTAAAAGGGAAGGATTTATTTTGACTCAAAGGCCTGTTCACATCATGAACTAGGAAGCAAAAAGAGACAGCAAATGTAAGGGTCTCAGTATCACCTTCAAAATCTTATCCCAGGAGATTTAACCCCTTCCCATTAGTCCCCACCTCCTAAATGCTCCACCAACACGCACAATCCCAAAGGCTGGCAATCAAGCCTTTAACACATGGGCTTTGGTGCACACTTCAAAACCACTGCAGTGGTTTATTTATTTTACAACCATTTACACTTATTATTAACCTTTGACCATTTTTTTATTTACAAGACTGCCTGGAACAAAAATAGCAATTCTTAGTTGGTTTTCTGGATTGACAGAAAAAAATTGTGATAAATACATTCTATGAAATTATTAATTTGGTTTGCGATGCAGTAATTAACATGTGGTAGTGACACTTCACAAACCTGATTATAACACATCCACAGTCCTTCACATTAGAATATGAAAACAATTGAAGATGTTAACAACAGAACAGTAAACATAAATAATGATGAATAATCTCTAATGAGCTTCATTCAAAACTTGATGCCAACAGCACATTGCAGCTTCAATATTTAGAAACAATAGGAAACCTAAATGAGAAAGATTTGTCCACTCACAGACATTGGTAATTTAGTGACTGACAGAACTTTTTAAAAGAGATGTTCATAACAAGATGAATGGGCTGGGGATTTTCAAGATGGTGGACTAGGGGGCGGCTGCATTTCACGCTGCTCCAGGACACAGGATTCAAAAGAGGAGATAGTGAGAGACTTGGGACCAACTCAAACCCGCTGGGTGAGTCTCTCCCATTGAGGAGGCATCACAGGTGGGGCGGTAGCCCCGGAACGCAGGGAACTTTGTGACGTAGAGTTGCTCGGCGAGACGCCCCTCCCCCCACTGTAGCGGTAAACACGGACAACTGGGATCATCATAGAGGAGGCGGTTCAGCACAGCGCTTGGATTCGGAGCAACCACTGGGGCTCCGGGCAGCTGCCAGAGGAGGAGCTGCATCACGAGCTGTTTGGACTCAGAACAACCGCTTCTGAACACCGGGGGGTTGCCCGGAGGAAGAGGAGAAGCGCGGCGGGACGCTTGGTCTAGGAGTGACTGCATCAGAGCCACAGGCGGTTGCCAGAGGAGGAGGCGAGTGGTGAGTTGATTGCACTCAAAGCGACCGCTCCTGAACACCGGTGGCCTGCCTGGAGGAGGAGTGCGGTGGGTCACTTGGTCTCGGAGCCACCACCCCTGAACACCCGGGGGGCTACCCCAAGGAGGAGGAGGAGGAACAGAGTGGGTCACTTGGGCTTGGAGTGACTGCCTAGGGCTACTGGTGGTTGGCGGGAGGAGGAGACGCGAAGTGAAGTGCTTGGGCTCCTAGTGACTGTGTCGGAAACCCAGCCGCTGTCCGGAGGAGGAGGTGTGTGGCGGGTCTCTGGGTATTGGAGCTATTGAACGGGGCTCTAGGTGGCGGCTCAGAGGAGGGGCCGCATAGCCAGGTGATTAGGTGCAGAGCAGGGTCCCAGGAGCTAGGTGGCTTCTTGCTGGAAGAGCCGCACAGAGACACGCCTAGGGGCGGAGCGAAGTTTCCAGGACTGCGGGCAGATTCTCTGGGAGAGGCAGCCTAAGGAGACTCGCCTGCAGAGGGTGAGGCTCCCAGGCCCAGGAGGTAGGTCCGGGCCCCTGGGAACGTTGCAGAGGAAGACAGCCGAGCCCAGGCGGTAGTTGTAGATTTAGAGGAACCTCTAGGAGGGGAACTGATCAGCAAGACGTCCCCACCGAGTGAGCTTTCCCTGCCGGGTGAGGTTTTCCCACAGGGACGGTAAAACCAGAGACACAGGCACAAACAGGCCTTGCCTCAGCCCACAGTCTAGTTCCCCATTGGATGACCATTGGTCAACAAGTGGAGGCACCTCTGTCCACTAGCAGGGAATATACCCCACCTGAGGGTCACCACCCCTAGAGAGGCAGCTTCTTTGTGGAGCTCCGCATTATCAACGTCCTCCAAGACTGCAGGCTACTGAAGGATAAGAGGGGGTATACTAGCAATCTTCAGGGGCATTATAAGTCGATAGAGGAAATCTGCAATATCTTAATGACCCGCTGATTCCTGAACAATATGAGAAAACAAGGGAAGAAAATGCCCCAAACAAATCTAGATGTTACATCAATAAAATCCAACGACAGCATGGCAGAAGAAATGACAGAAAGGGAGTTCAGAATGTACATAATTAAAATGATTAGGGGGCGATCCAAGATGGCGGCCTAGAGGGAGACTGCACCCCCAGTCGCTCCAGAACCCAGGAGTTAAGAAGGGGAGGCATTGAGAGACTCGGACTGAAATAGAGCCACGGGTGAGTCTGCCCACTGGGTAAAGCTCGGCCTGGGTGGCAGGCCCAGATAGAGGTGGCTTATCGGAGCCGGGCAGGGCAGCTAGAGTCATCCACAGGCAGCCCTGGGCACTCCGGCGGTGGGCCCCGCCCACACAGCCAGCTTCTCCAGGTTCTCGGAAAGGAACTGGCCCGCTAGTGAGAGCCTTTCTGACCAGAACAAGCTCCGAGTCCCGGAGCCACTGCAGCGCAGCGTACTCCGGCAACGAACCAGCGGAGAGCCTCGATCCGTAAGCAGCCTCTGGGATCAGGGCAGGGCAACCAGAGACCTCTTCAGGCGGCTCTGCCCACTCCGGCTGCAGGCTCTCTTCACGGGGCGATCCAAGATGGCGGCCTAGAGGGAGACTGCACCCCCAGTCACTCCAGAACCCAGGAGTTAAGAAGGGGAGGCATCGAGAGACTCAGACTGAAATAGAGCCATGGGTGAGTCTGCCCACTGGGTAAAGCTCGGCCCGGGTGGCAGACCCAGATAGAGGTGGCTTATTGGAGCCGGGCAGGGCAGCTAGAGTCTTCCCAAGGTAGCCTTCCACACTCCGGCAGTGGGCTCCTCCCACACGGCCAGCTGCACGGTGCAGGCCCACAGTGAGAGCATTTCCGCACAGAGTCAGTTCCAAACCATGGAACCAGTAGGGGGCTAGGGGCAGTTTTCTTCTGATGAGTTGCTTTATCAGATTCCTCCAAGACATCAGGCTACTGAAGGCTGGGAGGTGATACACTGGAAATCTACCGGGACACTATAAGCCAATAGCAGAAATCTGCAATATCTCAGGGTCCCACTGACAACTGACCAATATGAGAAAACAAGGGAAGAAAATGTCCCAAACAAACCTAGATACTACATCAATAAAACCCAATGACAGCACAGCAGAAGAAATGTCAGAAAGGGAGTTCAGAATGTACGTAATTAAAACGATCAGGGAAGCTAATGAGGAGATGAAAGAGCAAATGCAGGCATTGAAGGAGGAGATGAAAGAGCAAATGCAGGCATTAAATGATCACACCAATCAACAGTTAAAAGACCAAATACGGGAAGCAAGAGATCATTTCAATAAAGAGTTAGAGATACTGAAAAAAAACCAAATTGAAATCCTTGAAATGAAGGAAACAATAAACCAAGTTAAAAACTCCATAGAAAGCATAACCAATAGGATAGAACACCTGGAAGACAGAACCTCAGACATTGAAGATAAATTATTTAATCTTGAAAGCAAAGTTGGCCAAACAGAAAAGATGGTAAGAAATCATGAACAGAATCTCCAAGAACTATGGGATATCATGAAAAGGCCAAATGTGAGAATTATTGGGATTGAGGAAGGCTTAGAGAAACAAACCAAAGGAATGAACAATCTATTCAATGAAATAATAACAGAAAATTTCCCAAATCTGAAGAATGAAATGGAAAACCAAGTACAAGAGGCTTATAGAACTCCAAACATACAAAATTACAACAGACCCACACCAAGGCACATTATTATGAAAATACCTAACATACAAAATAAAGACAGAATTTTAAAGGCCGCGAGAGAAAAGAATCAAATTACATTCAGAGGGAAACCAATAAGAATATCAGCAGATTTTTCAATCCAGACCCTAAAAGCTAGAAGGGCCTGGAACAACACATACCAAGCCCTGAAAGAAAATGGATGCCAACCAAGAATCTTATACCCAGCAAAACTTACCTTCAAATTTGACGATGAAATAAGATCCTTCCATGATAAACAAAAGCTAAAGGAATTTACAAAAAGAAAGCCAGCATTACAGAACATTCTCAGCAAAATATTCCATGAGGAAGAGATGAAAAACAACGATGCAAATCAGCAACAGGAGGCACTAGCCTAAAGGAATAGCCAAATAAAGGAGAAACCAAATCATGTCAAAAACAAATATGAGTCAATTGACTGGGAATACAAATCATATCACAATAATAACCCTGAATGTTAATGGCCTGAATTCATCAATCAAAAGACACAGACTGGCAGATTGGATTAAAAAGAAAATCCAACAATATGCTGCCTGCAAGAGACTCATCTCATAGAAAGAGACACCCATAGACTAAAGGTGAAAGGATGGGGAAAAACATACCATGCACACGGACACAGCAAAAAAGCTGGAGTATCCATCCTCATCTCAGATAATGTGGACTTCAAACCAAAACTAGTCAGAAGGGATAAAGAAGGACATTACATGCTGCTTAAGGGAAGCATAAATCAGCAAGACATAACAATCATAAATATCTATGCCCCGAACATTGGCTCATCCACGTACGTCAAACAAATCCTTCTCAATTCCAGAAATCAAATAGACCACAACACAATAATACTAGGCGATTTTAACACACCTCTCTCAGCACTGGATAGATTGTCCAAACAAAAATTGAATAAAGAAACTATAGATCTCAACAACACAATCAACAATTTAGACTTAACGGACATATATAGAATATACCATCCAACAAAGAACGAATACACTTTCTTCTCAGCAGCACATGGATCCTTCTCTAAAATAGACCATATTTTATGCCACAAAGCTACTGTTAGCAAATACAAGAAGATAGAGATACTACCTTGTACTCTATCAGATCATAATAGATTGAAATTAGAAATAAATGACAGAATAAAAAACAGAAACTTCTCCAATACCTGGAGACTAAATATTACACTATTATATGATGAATGGATAACAGAAGACATCAGGAGGGAAATAAAAAAATTCTTAGAAGTAAACGAGAACAAAGACACATCATATCAAAATCTCTGGGACACTATGAAAGCAGTACTTAGAGGAAGATTTATTTCATGGGGTGCATTCAAAAAAAGAAGTAGAAATCAACAAATAAACGACTTAACACTACAGCTCAAAGCACTAGAAAAAGAAGAACAGACCAATACCAAAAGTAGTAGAAGACAGGAAATAGTTAAAATCAGAGCCGAAATCAACGAAATCGAAACAAAAGAAACAATCGGGAAATTTAACAAAATAAATAGTTGGTTTTTTGAAAAAATAAATAAAATTGATAAACCCTTAGCCACACTAACAAAGAGAAAGAGGGAGAAAACTCAAATTACTAAAATTCGGAATGAACAGGGAAACATCACAACAGACACGAGTGAAATACAAAACATAATTAGAAGCTATTTCGAAAATCTATACTCCAACAAACAGAAAACCTCAAAGACATCAACAAATTTCTAGAGACATATGAACTACCTAAACTGAACGAGGAGGACATACACAACTTAAATAAACCAATTTCAAGCAATGAAATAGAAGAGGTCATCAAAAGCCTTCCAACAAAGAAAAGTCCAGGACCAGATGGGTTCTCAGCCGAGTTCTACAAAACCTTTAAAGAAGAGCTCATTCCAATACTCCTCAAACTATTCCATGAAATAGAAGAGGAGGGAACCCTACCAAACTCGTTCTATGAAGCCAATATCACCCTGATACCTAAACCAGACAGAGACACATCAAGGAAAGAAAATTTCAGACCAATATCCTTAATGAACATCGATGCAAAAATTCACAACAAAATTTTAGCAAATTGCATACAAATATATATTAAAAAGATAGTGCACCACGATCAAGTGGGTTTTATCCCAGGGATGCAAGGTTGGTTCAACATTCGGAAATCAATAAATGTCATTCACCATATCAACAGACTTAAAGTTAAGAATCACATGATTATTTCAATAGATGCAGAAAAAGCATTTGATAAAATACAGCACCCCTTCATGCTCAAAACACTAGAAAATATTGGGGTAGTGGGAACATTCCTAAACATTATAAAGGCAATCTACGCTAAGCCCATGGCTAATATCATTCTAAATGGTGAAAAACTGAAAGCGTTCCCTCTAAAAACTGGAACAAGGCAGGGATGCCCTCTTTCACCACCTCTATTCAACATCATCCTTGAGACTCTAGCCAGAGCAATCAGACAAACCAAAGAAATTAAAGGGATACGAATAGGAAAAGAAGAACTCAAACTATCCCTGTTCGCTGATGACATGATTATATATTTAGAGGAACCTGGAAATTCCACCAGAAAACTTTTAGAACTCATAAGTGAATTCAGTAAAGTAGCAGGTTACAAGATCAATGCTCATAAATCCAATGCATTTTTATACATAAGTGATGAATCTTCAGAAAGAGAAATTAGGAAAACTACCCCATTCAAAATAGCATCGAAAAAAATAAAATACTTGGGAATCAATCTCACAAAAGAGGTTAAAGACCTCTACAATGAGAACTACAGAACACTAAAGAAAGAAATTCAAGAAAACCTTAGAAGATGGAAAGATCTCCCATGTTCCTGGATAGGCAGAATTAATATCGTCAAAATGACTATACTACCTAAAGTGCTATGCAGATTCAATGCAATTCCAATTAAAATCCCAATGATGTACCTTACAGAAATAGAGCAAGCAATTATGAAATTCATCTGGAAGAATAAAAAACCTAGAATAGCTAAAGCAATCCTCAGTAGCAAGAGCGAAGCAGGGGGTATTGCAATACCAGATCTTCAACTCTACTACAAAGCAATAGTAACAAAAACGGCATGGTATTGGTACCAAAATAGACAGGTAGATCAATGGTTCAGAATAGAGGACATGGACACAAACCCAAATAAATACAATTTTCTCATACTAGACAAAGGGGCCAAAAATATGCAATGGAGAAAAGATAGCCTCTTCAACAAATGGTGCTGGGAAAACTGGAAAACCATATGCAATAGAATGAAATTAAACCCCTAACTCTCACCCTACACAAAACTCAACTCAAAATGGATCAAGGACCTCGGAATCAGACCAGAGACCCTGCATCTTATAGAAGAAAAAGTAGGTCCAAATCTTCAACTTGTTGGCTTAGGATCAGACTTCCTTAACAGGACTCCCATAGCACAAGAAATAAAAGCAAGAATCAACAACTGGGATAGATTCAAACTTAAAAGCTTTCTCTCAGCAAAGGAAACTATCAGAAATGTGAAGAGAGAGCCTACAGAGTGGGAGAATATCTTTGCCAACCATACCTCAGATAGAGCGCTAATCTCCAGAATCTATAAAGAACTCAAAAAACTCTACACGAAGACTACAAATAATCCAATCAACAAATGGGCTAAGGAAATGAACAGACACTTCACAGAAGAAGATGTACAAGTAATCAACAGATATATGAAAAAATGTTCAACATCCCTAGTAATAAGGGAAATGCAAATCAAAACTACCCTAAGATTTCATCTCACCCCAATTAGAATGGCGATTATCAAGAATACAAGCAA